>NC_138161.1:84415185-85023399 GCF_964165515.1 Mesoplodon bidens | reverse complement strand
TTCCAGTTTGCCAAGACAACTTTGGATTAGTAATAACTAATTATGTAGTTTCTGTGTGATAGAAAACATGTTAAGCATTTTATATCTTTTATATTATTGCATTTTTTCACAACAGTCTTACTAGAAATGTGTTTATTTGTTCCCAGCTTCCACCACTCTCTACCTCCTCACCGTTGGAAAGAAAAACATAACTCTTTTGATTGAAGTTAATTTTCTGAGTGGAGGTGAACAGCAATCTTACCATAATGGAATTATATAAATAACTGTATATTAAATAAATAAATAAATAAATAAATAAATAAATAAATAAATAAATAAATAAATGAGCTTCATGAAAAATGTCCATACTATGTAAATAGATAAGGACAGGTAGGAAGGTCATAACTAAAAAGATAATGAGATGCCAAAGGAAGAAGAAATAACTGATAAGCTGGACTTCATTAAAATTAAAAATTTTATGCTGCTAAAGACAATGTCAAGATAACTTAGACAAGCTACAAACTGGGAGAAAATATTTGCAAAAGACACATCTGATAAAGGGCTGTTATCCAAAATATGCAAAGAACTCTTAAGAACTCAACAATAGAGAAAACAACCTGATTAAAAAATGAACCAAAAACCTTAACAGACACCTCACCAAATATCTACATATGACACATAAGCATTTGAAAAAATCCGTATCATGTCTCATCAAGAAATGAAAATTAAAACTATGAATACCACTACACACCTATTAGAATGGCCAAAATCCAGAGCACTGACAATACCAAATGCTGACAAGGATACGGAGCAACAGGAACTCTCACACATTGCTGGTTGGAATGCAAAATAGTATGGTCACTTTGAAGATAGTTTGGTGCTTTCTTACAAAACTAAACATATAGTTTTATCATATCATCCAGCAATTGTGATCCTTGGTATCTACTCAAAGGAGCTGAAAACTTATGTCCACACAAAAACCTGCACACAGATGTTGATAGCAGCTTTATTAATAATTACCTAAACATGGAAACAAGCAAGATGCCCTTCAGTCGGTGAATGGATAAACTGTATATATATATATCCAGACAATGGAATATTATTCAGTGCTAAAAAGAAAAGAGCTATCAAACCATGAAAAGACATGGAGGGAACTTTAGTCATATTACTAAGAGAAAGAAGCCAATATGAAAAGGATATATACTGTATGATTCCAACTACATGACATTCTGAAAAAGGTAAAACCATTGAGACAGTAAAAAGATCAGTAGTTGCTAGGGACTGGGGAGAGGGAAGGGTGAATAGGCAGACCACAGAGGACTTTTAGGGCAGTGAAAATATTCTGTATGATACTATAATGATGGATACATGTCATTATACATTTGTCCAAACTAGTAGAGCGTATAACACCAAGAGTGAACCCTAAGATAAACTATAGACTTCGGGTGATTATGATGTGTCAGTGTAGGCTCACCAGTTGTAACAAATGTTTGACTCAGGTGGGTAATGTTGATAAAGGGAGTGGCTATGTGTGTATGGGGACAGGGAGTATACGAAAAATCACTATACTTTCCTCTCAGTTTTGCTGTGACCCTAAAAATGCTCCAAGAATGAGGTATTTTTTATTAAAAAAAGAAAGTTAACGAGATTAAGAGAGGTTAGGTGACTTGGCCAAAGTTACAGAGCCAGCAAGTGGTGAAGCTGATCTTTAAAACCGAGTCTGACTCCAAATCCCATGCATCTAACTACTACTATGTTCTGGTGCCTCCAAAGTTTAGCCAAACAATTGCTTCCTAGATGTCACTTTTCTTTTCTTTTTTTTTTTTTGATGTCACTTTTCTTAATCGTTACGTTTTCTAAGAAGATTTTCTATATATTCATTTATATCATTGATTAAAAAAATACTATATAGAATAGAGCCCAGTGGCAAGCTTCTAGAAACCCTTTCTAAAGCTGATGTCTTTATTTTAATCAGTACCCCTGGGTACATTAAATCCATTTATTGAAATATTATTTACTCTGCATTTCATAAACTTTTCCATAAGGATGAAATAATTCTTTTCCAAACCTTTCTTTACATCCAGTTACATTACACCTGCTATTTTTCCTTGATAGAACAATCAAATTATCTGCCAAAAAGAAGTTGTATAACCTTTCTGGAAACCAATTTAAAAGTATATACTAAGGCTCACAAAAATCATCTTAAAAATCTCCCTTCAGGAATATATACCAAGAAAATAATCCAACATTATGTGCATAAATCTTTTTCTGGATTTTACATTCTTTTATATTTCTTCTATTTCTGTGTTCTGTGTTATTTATAAAGGTTAAAAAAACAAACATAAAAATAGAATTATAAATTACATTATAGCACAAAATGAGCTTCTATACAGACTTTTAAACAATGATTTTGAAAAATATATATGGACATGGGCAAAATGTTCATGATAAGACAAATGAAAAATAAGGATGCAAATGCATATAGTATAATCTAATTTTATAAGTATATTTAACATGTATAAATAATGGTATTATATGTATGTGTAATAAATAAATAGACTTTCCTATGCTTCATTAGTTTGTAGATCTAATATATTTTATATATATATATATATATATATATATATATATATATATATACACACACAAGTTTGTATTACCTAGTCCCCTACAAAATTGTCCCTGAGTATTTCTGAGAGTAACCTGGAAGTATACATGAATATGTTCACTTTAACTACCACTATGCACTCCTTCACAATGTTTTCTTTGGGATTGCCCTACTGAGAACTGAAGTTTCTGCCAGGAATTGCCACAATTACCTTTTATCAGACACTATTCACAAATGACTAAATAATGCTCAAAAAAAGAAAAGCTGTACACTCCCAACAGCTGCAAAGTATAATAAGTTTCACCTTCCCCAAAATGTTCTAGATGTCTGTTTTCATGTATTATTTTCATGATGGTTTGCTGATTGTCTGGAACCTACAGTTCAATCTATTGAAAGGCTTAGCAAATCACTGAATCCCAAAAACGTTTGAACTCTCAGATATTTGCCAAAGATTGTGAACTATATTTTCTCAGGATTTATGCTTAGCACTTGTTTGGACACTGAGCATCTCATGTATTTCATGACATCAGTCAAGGAACAGCGTTGAGATTATATCACCAAGACATTTGTTCATTTGCCTGCAAGATATTTCTAAGATAATTATATCATCTATTTAAGCTTGTTCTTCCCAATAATTCACATCACTAATCATTTTTTCCATGAACCACTGGAAAGTAGTAGCTGGAATAACATCTTTTAAATTTTGGTAGAGCCCCATAGGAATGATGAGTACCATCTTGACCTTCTCTTTATTAGCCATAAGGATATGAAATATTATTCTGCTCTGTACAGTTGTATAGGTTGTACACTGCTCGACAGAAGCAGCACAGTATCTAAGGGAGTATCATTTACATCCTAGTCACTATAGATTTATATAAAATGTTTCATTATAAATAAATCATTACACAATGGAAGTTATTATATATTGTTTTAAGAAGTACAATATCTCATAGAAGGGAGTGACTTTGTCTAATTTGCAAAAAGGCATTGCATAGACCTTCAACATCCCTAGGACTGATTGTAGTCACTTTTAAGTCCAACTTGGAATGGCCCTAGCTAACTTGAGTAACGAAGAGAAACTGGGTTGATGTTGAATGACTCCACTAACTGAAACAGAGAGGGAAAGGAAGAAAAGGATAAACTACACTTCAGCACTGGAAATGTGAGACTGGAACTCAGTAGAAAAGTAAAGTGTGCAAGTCTAGGGAGTTGAATTTGTGAGAGTGAATGAGACTACCCAAACAGATGATGGGCAAGAATGTACTCAGGAATAAGAAAATCAACAACTTGCCCCAAAGAGACAGAAAGGGAAAAAGGTAGTGAGAAACACAAATAGAAAATGGTCAGAATATTAAGAGGACTAGAAGAAAAAGAATCATAGAAACAAAGAGAAACTCTTAAGAGAAATAGGCAATCAATACTATCAAGAGTAAAGATGAGTCAAGGAAAATAAGGATTGGAAAGAGGTCATTAGCTTCGATAAAAACAAGGTCTTTGGTAGCTTCAGCAAGAGTAGATTCTATGGAGGGATTGGTGTGGAAATTAGATTGCAGTGAGTGAGGGAGGAATGAAAAGTGAATAACTAGTGGTAATAAATGTAGCCTAGATTCTTAAGAAATCTGGTTTTGAATGAAGAGAGATTATTATTTCAAATGCAATTTCCCATGGAAAAAATGCTACATTAGAAGTTAATTTCCTAGGTCAGCCTACAGCACTTATTTAGTTCATCATAAAATGCAGAAACTGCAGATTTATGATTCAAGCTGGAGGAAAGAAATGCTGTTGCAACACTTGTAATAAAACAAAACCAGAATAATAAATCTTAATAATAAACTGTTTTCTATGTGTCTTGAATGCTGGTAGGTGGGGAAGATATATTTAATTAAAGAATTATGACTTGGCAGATATTTTTATGTAAGGATTCTGATATGGACTTCCAGAAAATCTTAAGGTTTTAAATTTTTTTTCACTGTGTTTAATTTCACTTTTAAACAAATGATCATGCTTTACTTTGATTCTCTGTCACTGGCATTAGTTCCATAGTTTCCAGCTCTATTTGTCTCAAGATAGACTGTCTAAAGCCAGTCTCAAGATTAGTATGGAGAACAGAAGTCTCTGTGACTCAAAGGCATTTATTTTTTTAAGGAGCTTCCTATCCAAGGTGACCA
This sequence comes from Mesoplodon bidens, assembly GCF_964165515.1. Classification (NCBI taxonomy): domain Eukaryota; kingdom Metazoa; phylum Chordata; class Mammalia; order Artiodactyla; family Ziphiidae; genus Mesoplodon; species Mesoplodon bidens. The sequence continues at coordinate 85,018,644 of NC_138161.1, read as the reverse complement.
AATCTTGAAACAGCCTAGAATTTTACTCCAATTTTTACTTAAAAAGAAAAGGGTAGGGCTTCCCTGGTGGCGCAGTGGTTGAGAGTCCGCCTGCCGATGCAGGGGACACGGGTTCGTGCCCCGGTCCAGGAAGATCCCACATTCTATGGAGCGGCTGGGCCTGTGAGCCATGGCCGCTGGGCCTGCGCGTCTGGAGCCTGTGTTCCGCAACGGGAGAGGCCACAACAGTGAGAGGCCCACGTATAGCAAAAAAAAAAAAAAAAAAAAAAAAAAAGAAAAGGGTAGAAAAAAGCAAAATGGTGCAAGATGGGGTCAAAATTGCAAGTGAAGGAAGAGTGAGAAGAAAAGGGGCAACATTCAGTTGACCAAGAAATTCATTTTCCAGAATAGATGAGTCTATTAATAAGATAATAAAAGTCTCATAAGCTCTTACCATGCTGCTGCAATAAGATATTGTACTTCAACTGACCATTGGGTAAAATGAAAAGTGATGAAACCTAGCTACCTGTATTGTCATGGAGAGAAAAGTCAACTGGTGAGGGTAATTTCTTCTTGGATCTTAATGGTTTGTAAGCTACCGGAAAACTGGACTCTTTGAAGACAAAACTGAGTGTGGTAGTATTTGGAAGACTAAAAATATGAGACATTACAAAAAAAAAAAAAAAGAGTTGACCAAAGTAAATTGTTTAAAATCTGCAATTACTGTACTACTGTTAAGGATCTCAACTTGAAAGCATTTAATAGGCCTGAAGATATTAACATCAACAGTTGCTATAGAATATATAATAAGAAATATTAAAGTAACAATTTAGAAGAGTCTGTCTTACTTCCCCTATCCTTCTCCCCATGCCATCTTCTCTCCCCCCGCAAACAAACCCTCCAGTCTCAGATCCCTCACAGATGAATTCTACTTAATATTTAAGAAATAGATAATACCAGTTCTACACAAACTCTCAGAAAATAAAAGAGGAGGAAACACTTTTCAACTCATTTTATAAGGTCTGCATTATCCTAATCTTAAAACTTAATGAACGCATGATAAAAAAATTATGCACCCACATCCTTCATGAAAATAGATGCAAAAATCTTCAACAAAATATTAACAAATTGAATTCAGCAATATATAAAAAGATAATATAGCTTGACAACTGGCATTTTTCCCAGGAATGCACAATATTAACAAACTAAAAATGGAAAATCTTATGATCATACTAATAGATACAGAAAAAGCATTTATAAAATATAAGCCTATTTCTGATTTAAAATTCCCACCAAACTAAGAACCAAAGGGAAATTTCTTAATCTAACATAATATTCAATAGTGAAAGAGTGAAGATTTTTTTCTCAAAGATTGGGAACACGGCAAGCATATTCACTCTACCCTTACATTCAGCATTATACCCAGAGTCCTTGGCAGTATTATAAGGCAAGAAAAAGAACTAAATGGCCTATAAACTGGAAAGGAAGAAGTAAAACTGTCATTATTCACAGGCACCATGATTGTCTATGTAGGAAATCTTAAGTCATCTACAAAAAAACTGCTAGAACTAATAAATGAATTTGACAAGGTTGCAGGACACAAGCTCAGTAAATAAATCAATTATAATCTATATACTAACAAAGAACAATTGGAAACAGAAATTTTAAAATTTTGCAGTAGCATCAAAAATATAAAATACTTAGGGCTTCCCTGGTGGCGCAGTGGTTGAGTGTCCACCTGCCGATGCAGGGGACACGGGTTCGTGCCCCGGGCCGGAAAGATCCCACATGCCACGGAGCGGCTGGGCCCGTGAGCCATGGCCGCTGAGCCTGCGCGTCCGGAGCCTGTGCTCCGCAAAGGGAGAGGCCACAAGAGTGAGAGGCCCGCATACCGCCAAAAAAATAAATAAATTAAATAAATAAATAAATATATATATATATATATATATACATATATATATATATATAATACTTAGAGGTATATTAACTATAATGTGCAAAACACATACATTGAAAATTACAAAACATTGCTAGTAGAAATAAAAGAATCCCTAAGTAATTGGGGAGATACCAATTTTGTTAAGGTGTCAATTCCCCCTAAATTGATCTGTAGATTTAGCACAATCTTAAACAAAATTGTAGCAGGCTCTTTGTTGTTGAAATTGACTAGTTCATTTTATAAGTAATGTGAAAATAAAATGAAGAACAAAGTTGTAGGACTTTCACTTATGTAAAGATAGAAATATAGATCAATGGAACAGGAAAAAAATGTCCATAAATGGATCCACAGACATATGGACAATTGATTTTTGACAAATATTTGAAGGCAACTCAAAAGGTAAAGGATAAAACTTTCAACAAGTGGTGCTGGAACAACTAGATAGCCATAAGCCAAAAATCAACCTTGGTTGTTACTTCACAACATATACAAAAATTATAGTAAAATTTATCATAACCTAAACATAAGAGCTAAAACTATCAAACTTCTAAAAGAAAACATAAAAGAAAATCTTTGAGGCACTGGTTTAGGCACAGATTTCCTACTTAAGACTCAAAAAGCATAAATCACAAAAGCCAAAAAAAATCAATAATTTGAACTTCATCAAAATTTTTAAAACTTCTACTTTTTATATTATTTTTTCTTCCAGTTTTATTAAGATGCAGTTGACATACAGTGCTGTATAACTTTAAGGTGAACAGCAGGATTTTACTTACACACATTATGAAATGATCACCACAATAAATTTAGTGAATGTCCATTTTCTCATATAGATACAAAATAAAAGGGAAAAAAGTGCGAGTAGGATGGAGAGACGGGAGTCGGGAAGATGTTACCAGGCAGGGCCCCACAAACTGTTGCTGTAACCCCTGGAAAGAAGAAAACACAACAATATGAAGAGCTGCAAGCTCCAGCTCCACCACTACCACCAGTGGCTTCCATCATCACAAATGAAGTAGACATGCGATATTACAATGACTTGCTGAATCCAATTCCAGAAGAATTTATTTCTGTGCCCTTGATACTGCATTGTATGCTGGAACAGGTTGTGGCAAGTGAAGAAGACCTTGTCCCACCGAGTCTGGCGGAGCCGCCTCCCAGAACAGATGGGCTGGACCACAGAATCACAGCTCACATCATGTCCATCCTGCCCTCTCTCTGACAGAGAGGGAGAAAAAGAATCTCCATGAAATATTCTTATCTGAAGAGGAAAATGAAAGCAAACCAGTGCCCAGGGGCCCTCTCCTACTGAACTATCATGATGTCCTCGCCCACAAGAAATATGTGCTAAAGGACCCAAAGAATTTTGACCTCGTTCAAATTGAGCAGAAGATGCAGTCTAAGTTGCCACTGTGGGAATTCCTTGAATTCCCTCTGCCCGCCGCCATGGAACAGCACGAAACGTCTAGCTACAATTCATGAGCTCATGCACTTTTGTACAAGTGAAGTTGTGAGCTGGAATGAAGTAGAACGAGCCTTCAAAGTGTTTACTTTTGAGAGCCTGAAACTCTCTGAGGTTGATGAAGAAGGGAAACCGAAGCATTCTAGAATGATGTATGGGACAGATTCTGAGATGTTCAACATACCATGGGACAACCCTGCCAGATTTGTTAAACAGATAAGGCAAAAGTACATCATGAAAATGAATACCCAAGAGACCAGACAGCAAACAGATAGTGGAATCAAAGACAGAATTTTATTTCTGGATCAGAATTGGTCAACATCTATGCAAGATGATGAGATCAACAAAGAACCTTCTAATCCTAGTCAGCCTGATACTAACAATATGAAGTATTCTGACCTGGATAATAGGAAATCCTTAGACTCTGATTACAGAGAACCATCAGAGCAGGAGAACAGCTTGAAGTCGCAGCTCCAACCTGAGCCTTTGAAGCAGACCATGAACAATGAGATCAAAGATAAAGCGGCCACAAATGCTGATCCTCTTGAAAAGAAACCCAAGAAGATGACTGTGGAAGCAGATTTACAGGACATAAAGAAAATGCAGCAACACAATCTAATGGACTGGAGTTTTACTGAACATTTTAAGCCAGAAGTTCTGCTTCAGGTTCTTCAAGAAGCCAATCAGCAATGCAGGTGTATTGATTCTTATTACCACACCCAAGATAACTCTTTACTGTTGGTCGTTCATAATCCAATGAATTTGCAACATCTGCACTGTGAACATTGGAACATTGCTCTTCACTCTAATGTTGGATTCAGGAATTATTTGGAACTTGTTGCAAAATCCATTCAAGATTGGATCATAAAAGAAGAAGCTGTATATCAAGAAGCTATAATGGCTGAGGAAATCAGTAGGACCAAGAATGAGCTGGAAATAAAATCTTCTGCTGGTACCAAAATTTCTTCTACTAGAAAAATTTATTCTATTAAAAAATCTAAAAATAAGTAACCAGTTGAACTTATACATAAGTTCAAAGACATTCTATTTATTAATTTAATCAAGACAGTGACCATTTCAGGATTAAAAAGAGTTGTCCACAAAATTTCTGTGACTCTTCACTTTCCCTAAAAAATAGAATAGCTGCATTCTAAATATGATGAAAATATTTGTTGTATGTTGATTGATACTTGTCTTATATTGACCATACTTCCTGCCAGATCTCAAAGATTCAATCTATTCAGATCCAGTGTGATGCTGAGAAATGCCAAATGTTTTTATTTTGCTGGGATTGATAGGTTCGCCTATCTAAGTTTTGTTGGCAATACGTGAGTTAGATTCAGAGTCAGTATGTCTCCGTAAGAATCATTATGGCTTCCAAAGTGAGATTAAAACAAGACCTTCCTTAGAAGAGTAAACAAAATAGTCCTGAGACTAACTGGGAGTTAGAATTTAAAAATGAAGGAAAAATGGATTATTGGGGGCCTGTGACATGGACTCGACAGGATGTTGGATCAACAGATATTTTCATTGTTGTTGTTGTCAATTTTCATGGCTTTGATGATGTCAGTCAGAGAGAAGAGGGTAAGAAAAAGATGAAGGATACTTGATAAATAAGTGAAATGTTGAGGTAATTCATCTGGCAAATAAAGATATTTCACTGGGTTCATAAAAAAAAAAGAAAAAATGTTTCCCTTGTGATGAGAACTCTTAGGATTTACTCTCTTAACAAATTTTATATAGACATACAGCAGTGTTAATTATATTAATCACATAGTACATTACATCCCTAGTACTTATTTATCTTATAATTGGAAGTTTGTACCTTATTGACTATATTCCCTATACTGTACATTTTGGCCCCATGATTCATTTATTTTTAACTGGAAGTTTGCTCCTCTTAATTTCCCTCACCTATTTCACTCATCCCTCTCCCTCCCCTCTGGCAACCAACTCTCTTTTTGCAGATAACATGATTGTCTAGAGCTAATAAGTGAGTTTAGCAAGGTCATAGGATACAAGATAAACACACAAAAAAATCAATTACACATCTAAAAAAGAACATGCAAGAAACAAAATTAAAAACACAATACCATTTGTAATTGCCCCAAAGAAAATGAAATACTTAAGTATATACTTAAAACATATAGAGAATCTATATGCTGAAAATTACAAAATGCTGATGAAAGAAATCAAGGACCTAAACAAACGACATACCATGTTCATGAATTAGAAGATTCAGTATAGTATAGATGTCAGTTATACTCAAATTGACCTATAGATTTGATGCAATTCCTACTAAGATCCTAGCACATATTCCCATAGACTTAGACAAGATTATTCTAAAATTTATATGGAAAAGCACACGCCTAGAATTGCTAAAGCAATCTTGACAAAGAAGAATAAAATACAAGGAATCACTCTATTCAATATTAAGGTATACCATATAGCAACAATAATCAAGACAATGTGGTATTGGTGGAGAGGTAGCCATATAGATCAGTGGAGCACAACAGAGAGCCCAGAAATAGACCCATACAAATATTTTTAACTGATTTTTGACTAGTTTATTCTCTGTATCTGAGAGTCTGTTTCTTTTTGGTTACACTCACTAGTTTGTTGTATTTTTTAGATTCCACATATAAGTGATATAAATATCACTTTACACATATAAATATTATATGTGTAAATATAAGGTATTTGTCTCTGTCTGATTTATTTCACTTAGCATAATGCCCTCCAAGTCCATCCATGTTGCTGCAAATGGCAAAATGTCATTCTTTTTTATGGCTGAGTAGTATTCCATTGCATATATAAACCACATCTTATTTATCCAATCATCAGTTGATGGACACTTAGGTTGCTTCCATACCTTGGCAATTGTAAATAATGCTGCTATGAATATTAGAGTGCATGTATCTTTTCAAATTAGTGTTTCTGATTTATTTTGGATACATACCCAGGAGTTGAATTGCTGGATCAATTAATATATTCTCATGGGGCAAAAACTGGGGTAAGAAAATCATATGGCACACCAGACTGCAGCTTATCACCCTACAGAGTCATTCTCTGAAATACTTAAGGGCAAGAAACAAGTGAATAGAAATTTATTTCCAGACATATTTCTTAAAGGCACCAACCTAGTTATTCCTCCCACTCTTCACCTCCACATTCAGGGTCAACATGTTTGGTTGGGCAAGACTATTCCCTACACCAATGCACTCAGCCAAGAGGTGGGATGAAATCTAGACTACACTCTATTCCTCAAGCTGTGTACCCAGGTGTTGCCTCTTCCTGTAGGAACTGCCTTTGTCTCATTTTCACACGCGTGCTGTTTGGGCTGGAGGAGATTGGGGTTACCAAATAAAGTTAGCTCCACCACCCAGTGTCCCTTAAATTGACCAAGTCTTCTCTAACGCTCCAAGTCAGCATCATGTCATCCCTTAGCCAGACCACTGAGACAGCCTTCTATTTGCAATGCATACATACAAAATTATTTAGCACAACATACAAAATAGTTTGCAAAGTGGCCTCATCTCCCTTTGCTGTTCAACATGCAGCCTACGACCTAGTCACACAGGGCTATTTAACCATAATGAGCTCTTCCGTGCTTCAAGAAAATGGGGCAGAGGAAGCCCAGGGGAGATCTGGAGAATCTGAGGTCAAAGGGACCTGTGAACCAGTTCCTAGATAAAACCAAGGGAAGAGGCCTCAAGATGCCAGCATAAAAATGTATGTTCATGTATCTAAGCAGATAGGGCAGTAGACAGCCCTACAGGAGCAGCAGAATGTCTGAGAAGGTAACGGAAGTAGATGAGAAAGAGGCAGACTCGAAGAAACCTATGTGCAGAAACAAGCAGATTTTTTTTTTCAGCAGTGACTTATGAGGGCCAATGTCCAAACAGCAGACAAACAAAACCATCTCAGCAGAAGACAGCAATGCAGAGCGCTAAATACAGAGGTCTCACTGCAATTAAACCCTAGAGCTCAGACCCAACCAGGGCAAAGGGGCAAGGGGGAACATTCCACCTAAAGGGGCACTAAAGTGACGAAGGTTAAGTTCTCATCACCAAATGAAATGGAGGTTTAATGTAGATATTGATTAAGTTATAGAAAAATAAAGTGGGAATTCTTGGACATCTGAGTTTGTGGGCTTAACTGAAAATCATTACTACGTAATTCCTAGAACTTATTAATGTGCCCGGTACATAGCAGGTCCTCAATGAATGTTATTGAAAGAGTGAATAAATCTCATAATAATTATGTTAAGCCACATCCAAGTTCTGAAATCCTGTTGTGGTTCATTTTCTCCGAATCCTCCAGTTTCCCACTAGGTGGCGTCCATTATCTGGAGTTCTTTCTTTCCTGGTTGCTACGGGGGTCTTTCTCCCCAGTAACCCACGGTTTCTTGTTTGCAGTTGGCCAATGTCTTTTACTTCACTAGACTTGTACATTTTCTTCTTCGGCAAAACTAGTGGGTTTTTTCCCTTTAATCTTTCCCAGGCTGCCTCTCTAACTGCTGAGGGGAAAGACTGAAGAATTTAGCTTCAGCTCGTTTAAATACCAGAGCAGATGCAGTAAACACGTCCATTTCACTTTCTCAAAAATGTTCTTTGTACATAGATTTTGTAGTATTTTCTCCCTTCTGCATGTATTTATCAGGTTTGTCTCACTTTTAAGCTCCTCATCCCTATTTCTTCATCAAAAGTAATATTCTATTTTAACTTAATTTTTTTTAAGTTTTCTATTTAGAACTGTTTGAACTTTGGACAAGAACATAAGAAAACAGTTATGAGAAATTCCAAAGAAACTAGACAATCCTAATTAGAAAACAAGCTTCTTGAAATGTAATTAAAATTTTTTGAACATTATATTTTTTTTTTTTTTTTTTTTTTTTTTTTTGCTGTACGCGGGCCTCTCACTGCTGTGGCCTCTCCCGTTGCGGAGCACAGGCTCCGGACACACAGGCTCCGCGGCCATGGCTCGCGGGCCCAGCCGCTGCGCGGCATGTGGGATCTTCCGGGATAGGGGCACGAACCCGTGTCCCCTGCATCGGCAGGCGGACTCTCAACCACTGCGCCACCAGGGAAGCCCTGAACATTATATTTTTACCCTCTGGAAAACAAAACTGAGAGAAAAATCTCAGTTACTTGAAGGGGAATAAATGAAGGACTAGAAAGATCAGTGAAAAATCTTGGAAAGAGTAGAGAGAAAAAAATAAAGCTTAAATATGTTGAATTCTTCTGGCCTGGACCTTGGTAGAACATACAGGTTATATCACTTAATTGTCAATGAGCTTTGTGGAATCTTGTAGTTTCTGAGGATTCTTGTCCTCATTCTAATCTACACACTCTGCTGAGGCATCATCCCAGGTGATTTTTGTCACCCACAGATTCCAATGCCTGAAGGTCATTCCCTGCTGACTCGAGCCATCTCTCCATCCCAGAACTTACTCCCCAGAAACAGACAACCTAGGACATCTCCATCTGGATATCTCCCGTGGAACTAAATTCAACAGGCTCAAAGCTTGACTCCACCACCATCGCCCTCTGTAGTCCTGTCTGGGCAATGGCATCACCATCCACACAAGACAGAAACTTAGGAATTCCCCTCAAATCTTCCTTTTCCCCACCTCGTACCTAGTCAATCAGCCAGTTCCGTCATTTGTATCTACCCTACATCTCTTCTTTGCATCCTTTCTACTCTGTTCCTAATATCTTTCTCTTGGTTTAATATTCATCAACTCTCACTAGGAGTAATGCTGCAAGCTCTTACATTTCTCTGCCTCACCACCCTCCCACTCCTCATCCACTGTCCCCAGATTGGTCTTTCCAAAACATAAGTGTGATCATGCAGCTAACTCCTCTGCTTAAAACCCTGTTCTACCCCTAGAATAAAAGCCCAAAGCCCCGAGTCAGCCCTTGCCCCCTATAATATCATCTACCACTGCTCCTGACCTGAACCTTGCATTCCAGCCTTCAAAACAACTTACATTCACAAAGGGGTCCTACTCTTTCATGTCCTGTGCTTTTATTAATGCTCACGTTACATCCTTTCTCCAGAATGTCCTCTTTCCTTCTTCTCCCATATTTATTTAGAAAACTCCTGATCATTCTTCAACATCCCCTCAATTGATCATTTCTTCCTCTGTTCCGTCGTGGTATCTGGCATATAAATCTACTACAGTGTCATTATATTATAATGTCAATACTGTGAGTTCCCTGATAGGAGGGACTGCTCCTTTAGTGACAAGCACTGTGCCTGGTCCTACTCAGAATATCTCAAACAATGAAAGAATGAGGAGGCAGGATATTAATGATCATAATTTACTGACTGCTTAATGAGACAAGCACTGTGCTCAAACTTTATAAACATTATCTCATTTAATTCTACAGCCCGATGAGGTAAGTTCGATAATTATTCTATTTTGCTGATGATAAGTTTTAGGAAGTTAAAAAATATATGCAAAATCAATATATGCAAAGGAAGGGCTCAGATTCTTTGTTTTGTTTCCTGACCAGAGCTCAAACTCTTAACCTCAAATGTAGGCCTCTTCCCCAAGGACTGAGCACAGGAAATACTATTCTGACTGTCAAAAAATTTTTTAAAGTCATGGATTATGCAAGCTAGTCACTTGAGAGTTTTATACTGATTCCAAGAAAAAAGTAAGAGTGACTCTCAAGCATGGTTTGTGAACACTTCGTGAGGGAAGTCTTACGAATGCCCTTGGGCATTACCAGGAAGAAGGATGGTTTCTCTAAGAACAAGTAATCCCAAAGCAACTTCCTTCCCTTCTGGAAGACAGGATTACTTGACAGGAAAACCAGGGAACTAGAGTCGGTGTGTGGGGGGGTATGACTCCCCAGCATCCTCCTCAGCCCTGCCCCACTGCATAGCAGTCATGCCGTTTTGGGTGTTGACCGAAGCTTCAGGGATAAGCACTATTAGGTCTAAACCAGTGTTTCTCTAAGCCCTGGTGTGTAGGACCACCATCTGCAGTGCTTGATAAAAAATTAATTTCCCATTTCCATGCCTAGAGATTCTGAATCAGTAGGTTTGGTGACAAGAAATCTGCCCCCAGTGGAATCTGATAGACCACAGCCACACTTCAGAAACATGTGCGCAAACCAACCATGAGTGCCCATCCTTTTGCCAATGGGTTAAGACAATCAGAATCAGGTTTTATCCTGGTAATGGTCACCGGTCTACGTGCAGGGGCTAGGGTGACCAGCTGTCCCTGCTAGCCCAGGATCTTCCTGGTTTTAGCACCAAAAGTCCCATATCCTGGGACTTTTTTTATTCTATCCCTAGAATAAAAGCCCAAAGCCTCACTCCCAAGCACATCAGGATTGCTGGTCACTCTAAAGGTCATGTAGGAGGTTGTCCTAGTCAAACTGAAAGAACAGTCCTCTATTCACACTTTCTCCCCTTTCCACCCTCCCTCTGGACACAAACAAGGAAGCACACTCTCCCCACTGCTGTTGGCAGTCAGCGTATATCCACAAAGGAAACTGGCCTGAGGACAACACATGGGAGAAGGTAAACTACAAACAGCAGAACAGTCTCAGCCCTGGTTGTGCTGTGTCTGGAGTCTTCCCTACCTCTGTGCACTAATAAATGTTCTTATTGTTTATTCCAGGCTGATTCAGAGTTTCACCCTTGCAGGCAAAAACATCCTAACCGATGCAGTTTGGCAAATTATGATGTTAGGAAGAAATATGACCAAGTCCCTTTTAGACAAAATGAAGATGTGAACTAAAAAACAACACATAGGGTAAATCTGTCACTTTTGAATGTGCATAAGGAATTCCTCTGGGTTCTGTCTTATTGAAAGTTATAGGGGAAATGTGTGAAAACCTGAATCAGTATGTAAAATATTCTCTGAAAGTTGATACCATGGCCTAAATCTAACAAGATTAAATTTAATAGCCATAATTGTAAAGCCCTACTTTTAAGCCCAAAACGGTAATTAATTTCACAAGTACAACATGGCAGAAACATGACTTAGGAGCAGCACGTGTGAAAGATTTAGGGATTTTGGTCGACTGTAAGCTCAATATAAGCCCAAGGTGTGATGTGTTTGCCAAAAATGCTAATTCGATTGTAGCCTGCCTTACTGGAAGTGTAACAAAGATTTCCCTCAGGCCACACCAGCCTCAATAACTTTTTATAGAACAGGGCTTTTCTGCTTCTCCAACCACCTGTGTTCTCCTGTTCGGCCCATGGGAATTCTAGATGCCCTCCCCCCACCAAGTCTTTCTGGGAAGATTTTAGAATCTTATTGTAAACTTGTCCCTCTACTTTCTTTTTGGACAGCCTGGATTAATCTGGCTGTCTGCTTTTTACATTCTCATGTTTAAGCTACTAAACGCTGAAGAAAATCGGATATACGACAGCACTACGAACTCTTCTCACTGTCCCCAGCCAGGCCCTCTGCACTGTTCAGCAATCTTTCATGAGCCCCAGACAGAGCTGTGTCCTATTCCCCATTAATTTTCCCTCCTCTCCTCAAGATCCACACTTCACCTCTCCCGGGGATGGCCTGGCCTCTCTCTTCATGAAAACATAACCTGCATTAAGATAGCCCTTGCTTTCATCGGCTCTCTCAGGACTTCAGCCCCATGATTTCCTGGACAACCCCATGGAGTGTCCACCCCAAACTGAGAGATACAGAGACCTGTAGAGGCCAATAAGCATCTCAAACCGGCATCTTCTGAGCATCTCCATGTGTTCCACGAACCCCTTTGGTCCCAAGGCTTCTGCCATTGCAGGGCCAGGAACCAAAGTGCCGGCAGGGGTCCTCTAGGTGCCAAGTAAGGCTGTGTCCAACTAACACTGTCAGCTGGTGCCAGCTGGCCTCCCCACATCTCAAGAAAAAGAGCTCCTTCAGCTTGCTGCTAAAAAACAGAGGAGCTGGAAGTGAATGCCTTTTCTCTTTTCCCATTCCCACCTTCACTCTCCCCTCCCTCACACCCACCAGGGGCAAATAAAACTTCTTCTTCATCATTTCACCAAATAAAAAACTCTTCTGGAAACTGACTCATATAACTGACTGCTCCAGAGTCTGTTCCCGAATTTACCCATTGTTCCTAGGCGTGCCTCAACCCAGCCATGAACACAACCCAGGCCCAAGATGAATCTCCTGCCCTGGACAACTAGAGGCCAGTGAACAGGAAGTCAAGTTCCTGACTGCACCTTGGAGCCTCCCACCTCAGCAGATAGGGCTCTCCCTGGCTTCACCATTGCTCTGTGTGCGACACCTCTCACCTCTTCAGAGCTTGTTTCTCTCCAGAATCTTCATCTTCTCTCTCTGGACTTTTTCTTTTTTGTGTATCTAGACATCCTCAAGTCTTTCCAACCCCTCCAGAAATAATAAAACAAGAAATTAAAAAAAAAACCTCTTGACTCAGTAGCACAAATAAAAATGTGTCCTGGAGTAGAATCTAATATGAATCCTCCTCCATAAATGAGCTCACATCTTTCTTTCTTCTTTGAGTATTGCTAGTGGGATTGGCTAAGTAGGGACAGTCTTTCGATGGAGGGGGTGTTGGGGGAAGGACAGAGGGCTCGATGTGAGGAGTACAGTGAAGTGAACAGAGAGAGAGGCCCAGGGTACGTTTTCCTGCTTCTCCTCCTTCTTCAATGCTGGAGTTGGGTCACAGAAGAAGAGAACGTAAGCTCAGTCTCCGGAGCCTGAGTGCCCCCAGGCAGGTGGGCGCTGAGCGATCCCAGCTTGGCCAGCCCCTTCTGTCTGTTCCTGTGGTGGCTCAGCACTGACACATCTTTGTTCCCTTTAGTTCCTGCTCCTGGGCCTCCACAGAAGGCCACCCTCACCCCAGCAAGGACCCTGATTCACAGCCTCTCTGCCATCAGCTTAGTTTTTCCAGTGTCACTATGTTGTAGCCCCCATTAGCTTGTGCCCAGTTTTCCAATGCCTCCCATCCCTTATCTCCTCAACCAATTTTGTGTTCCACCGCCGCCCCAATCTATGGAAACCTTTCTCACTGAGGTCCCTGATGACCACCTTGTTGCCTAATTCAGTTAATGTTGTCTGGGGCCTTTATTCTTGAATTCTCTACAATATTCAATGCTGGCTTTATTTATCTTGAAACTTTTCTTCCTTGGCTCCCATGAAATCACTTGCTTTAGTCCCTCTTTCTACCTCCTAGGTCATTTAATCTCAGACTCCTGAGTTGCCATCTCTTATTTCCGTATTAGTGTTTCCAAAGACTCTGGTCTTTTCCCTCTATCCTACTCTCTTACCCCCGATCCTTGAGTGATTGTACCTAACCCCATGGTCTCAACCACCACCTACAGACCACCAACTTCCAAAGCTACATCTTTTATCAATCTCTCATCTGAGCTACTAAGCCATTTCCCCCCTAAATATATGTTAGAGGCTTCAAATTGAACCCCAAGTCATGCTCCCTCCACCCCAGCCCTAGGCCTTCTCCTCCTGTGATCTGAACCTGTGTTAATGACACTGTGCTCAAGACCTGGGTGTCTTCTGGAACTCCTCTGTTTCTGCCACTCACCCACATTTCTTCTGTGGGTTAAAACCTCATGTCTTCTCTAAAGGTTCAAGTTCCACTGACTGAGTTTAATGCCTTTATCACTGTCTAGATGATGGTGACATACTCCTAAAGTGTCTCCTTACCTCTATCTAATGCCCTACCCTCTCCCCACTACCTGGCTATTCTCACTATTACCAGATAACATTTTTTCTAATGATATGATCATCTCATTCCCTTGCTTCAAGTCCTTTAGTAGTGGCTTTTCACAGACTTCAAGACAAATGCCAAATCCTTTATCATGAACTGTAAGGCTATTATCATCTGCTCTTGCTTCCCTTTCCAGCCTATTTATTTATCAGCACTCTCCAACTCGGTCCTCATGCTATAGCAAAAAGAAGCTACAGTTCTCAGTACCATGAGAATAATCTAGTACCATGAATGAATAAATAAGTCATTGAATTGGAGAAAAGGCCTTCTTTGCCTTAAAAAACATCAGCTTAACCCCAAACATCCTTGTTAATTGCATACCTGTATGTTTCTCCCAACACTAGATTGTGTGGTCACTAAAGGCAGTAATGGTTTTTTTTTTTTTTTTCATATTTCTCTCTCTCATGCATAGCCTGGCCTGTTGTACTGTTCAATAAGTGGATGGAAGCAAAAACAAAAGAGAGAGAAAAGGGGAAAAAATGAGAGAGAGAAATAGAAAAGGTGGAAGTGCAAGAGAAATAAAAAAGAGAAAAAGGAAGTGAAAAAGAGAAGAAAGGAAGGGAGGAAGGGGAAAAGGGAGGAAAGAAGGAAGGATGGGAACAAAAGAAGGAAGGAAGGAAGGAAGGAAAGAAGGTAGGGAGGGAGGGAGGAAGGAAAGACAGGCTGTCCTTAAATAAGGGCACTATTTTACAATTGCTTTCAAATCATATTCTGGTCTTGGCCTGACTCTGTCTGTTTTACAAACACACGAAGCCCCTAAAGCTTACCATATAATTTTTTAAGTCACGCAACCTTATAAAAGAATTTCTGTTTGAGAGACAGAAAGAATACTTTGCCTTAAGCATCTCAGAATCTTTTTGGAAAGTAAGCATCTAAGCATTTGCAGACAGCAGGGGATTTTTTGCAGAAAAGGAGAAAAGGAATTGAGCAGCATTATTAGCTTTGTGTCTCATTAATATTTAAACCAGGTATATCTTTAGCAAACAGGAGAGAGAATATTAAAGTTCCCCCTGTCTTCTAATTGACTCTTCTAAGCACCCTAGACTCCCAATCTAGGCAGAATGAGGAGCCTGGAGTAAGAACTCCTGCAAGATTAAATAAGGTTAGATTCCCTTCTTCCTGGTTCCTTATCTGTAACTCACACCATGTAAGAGCCCTTTCCTTTTGTCTCAGGAGATTCACCTTTCCTCCAGCTGATATGTGGGGCATAGGGCATCCTGGATAATGGGGAAGGGATTTGAGCGCCAAAGTGTCCCGGGAAAATCCCCCGTTGCTAAAAGCCCTGTCATTAGATGTCACCAGCTCATATAAAGATAAGAGGAACTTCCCAGGAGAAATTCCATGGACTGAGGTGAAAATCCTTGGGATCAAGATAATGTGTTCTCTCTCCCAAGAGCACTCATGTAATTTGGGAGCTCATAAGCTGACGTTGGGAGGAAAAATATTACATTTTTGACCTCTAAAGGCCTTGGCCAGAAATGTATACTTTCAAGAGGTTTGATTTGTTCATTGCTTATCTCTTGTTTATGAGGAAGAAATAGAGCTGAACTCTCACAAATGGCTCAGTGAACTACAATCAATGTGACAAAACATGGCTGCAAATGGCATAAAGCGAATGACTCAAGTCAAGGAGGGGAATGGTTGGCAGGAGCCAGGGTGTCTTCACTGGGATGGAGATGACTTTGGACTTGACTCTGTAGGCAGTGAGAAACTACTCATTGCTGAGATTTTAAGCTCAAAAGTGAAAGAGATCTAATTTTAGGAAGGGGATTCTGGCAGCAAGTAGAAGAAAGAGAATGAAGACCAGGAGATCAGTTAGGAGGTTTGGGCAATAATCCAGAGTAGGTATAATAGAGTCCAAATTTAAGCAGCAAAAATGAAGAGTGGTGGTGAAAATCTGAATGAGAGAAAGGGGGAAATTAAGTAAGAGAAATAGTAATGGTAGTAGGAGACCTTTTCCCCTACCTCACCTGACTCCAACCAAGTTGTCTAATTTCATTAGCTGCTCCCCAACATTACAAGCATGCAGGGGAGCACATCTTTTCTACTCTCTACAAATCTCTGCATCTAAAGCAGAACTTCTCACCAGCACTGCCCATTAGCAGCATCTTTCAAACCTTTTAACATTAATGATTCCTGGGCACTGTGCCACTTTCTCTCCTTGTTGCCAGTTCGGTTGGGTACACTTGGTCAGCAAAATCACTGCTTTAAAATGAAATCACATCAACAAATACGTGCTCCAGACATTAAAAAGATGAATACTCCTTAACTCTTCAGGAGCCTTGCCACACCATGCCTTTTTTAATTGTCCCAATACAAAAATAAGCAACATATTTGCCTGTTCAAATATTTGAAATGCACGTCCTGTTCTGTGGTTATTTACAGTGTTCTGTTGACTGCTTATGACACATTTTCTTTTGGATATAATTGAAATAAGAATCAGTGAAGAATAATGAAAAACAGAAACTTGCCAGATTACTAAAATGATTTCATATAAAATAACACATTTATTCAGTTACTCTCCCACCTGATGCCTGTCAGAATTACATCTGGTGAGTGTTAAACTCTGGGGCCTGTCTCTAGAGATTCTTATCCAAAAGGATTAGAGAAGGAGCCAGAAACTGAATTGTATTTAGTTTCCCCAGGTACTTCTGATGTGGGTGGCCCATAGACCACGCTTTGGGAAACATGCACTCTCTGTTTTGTACTTGGTTCATAGTGTATCAGTAAAAGGGGTCCAACTTTTGCTTCATCTACAAAGATTTTTGACTCCTCCCTCACTGAATCCAGGTGTCATTAGTTTGGAAATCAGGCTCATCAAAACCATAAAGAGACTGATGTCAGTCAGCACCATGGTGGCATGAAAAGCTCCTTTTATCCCTCTCCTCTTCAATCTACAACATGTGAAGGATCCAGAATTCAACAGAGATTCCTCTGCCCAGCCCACCAGGACACCAGAGAGATCCACACATCTGTACACCTGAAGGTGGGTGGACTGAAATGCACGGACGAAGCAGACTGGGGAAGCACTGCAGGCAGTGCCCAGAAGCCCAGCCTCCTGACTGCAGTGGCTGAGCTGCAGCCCCAGAGAATCCAGTAGCAGGAGAGGAAGGCACATGCTACTCAGCCTCCTGGCTACATCAGAACCTGTGAGCACAGTGAGCTGGGCAGTGCAAGCAGCAGGGCCCATGACCCTGGTTCCTCCAGCTGGGGTACAACTCTCAACTCCAGTACCCCACCACCACCACTGCTGGCAGCACCCACAAACCCAACAACCCCAGATGCGGTAGAGGTACTGGTGACCCTGACTCTTCCCCCACCCTTCCCCTCCTCTTGCCATGACATCAATGCCCTCCATCTAGGTGACCCTGGGTGCAGTGGAAGCTCCCGCCATCCCAGTGTCCCCAGCTGCAAAGCCAGCAACAGTAGTGACACTAGCAGCTGCAAGGCTCCAGTGACCCAGAGGTACAGGCAATGATAATGATGACACCAGTGACACCTCTGGCAGAGGCAGTGGAAAGTGGAAAGTGTCAGTTCTCTAATATAGCCAGAGGCAGTTCAGGTAAGAGAAATCAAAACCTTGTGCTATAATGCCACCTGCTGAAAATCAAAAGAAACATTCTAATTACCAACCAGTTGAGTTGTTAGAATCAAAATTTTAAAAGCTTTATCTAAATAAGAAAGGTGTTTGCTGTTTCAAATGTACCAATTGAGGAACAACTCATCAAGCACCATGAAAAACCATGGTAACACAGTTATCACAAAAAGAAAATGATAATTCTCCAGAAATCAAACTTAAAGTCACAGAATACTTCAATCTGACTGAAAGAAAATTCAAAATAGCTGTCATGAAGAAACTCAGTGAGCTACAAGAAAACTAAGAAAGGCAGTTCAGTGAGCCCAGGAGTAAAACTGATGCACAGAAGGAACACTTTACCGGAATGAACTCTTAAAAAAAAAAAAAACACCAGAATTTCTG
Source organism: Mesoplodon bidens (assembly GCF_964165515.1). Classification (NCBI taxonomy): domain Eukaryota; kingdom Metazoa; phylum Chordata; class Mammalia; order Artiodactyla; family Ziphiidae; genus Mesoplodon; species Mesoplodon bidens. The sequence continues at coordinate 85,000,564 of NC_138161.1, read as the reverse complement.
GAGCAGAAGAACCCAATAAATGAGATGAAGAATGCATTAGAAAGCATTGGAGAGAGGACCTTCAAGATGGTGGAGGAGTAAGACATGGAGATCACCTTCCTCCCCACAAATACATCAAAAATACATCTACATGTGGAACAGCTCCTACAGAATACCTACTGGGCGCTGGCAGAAGACCTCAGATTTCCCAAAAGGCAAGAAATTCCCCAGGTACTGGTCCGTGTGGCTGACAGGGTCTTGGTGCTCTGGCCAGGTGTCAGGCCTGAGCCTCTGAGGAGGGAGAGCCGAGTTCAGGACATTGGTCCACCAGAGACCTCCCAGCCCCTTGTAATATCAGTTGGTGAGAGCCCTACCAGAGATCTCCGTCTCAACGCTAAGACCCAGCTCCACTCAACATCCAGCAAGCTCCAGTGCTGGACACCCCATGCCAAACAACCAGCAAGACAGGAACACAACCCCACCCATTAGCAGAGAGGCTGCCTAAAATCATAATAAGATCATAGACACCCCAAAACCCACCACCAGATGCGGTCCTGCCCACCAGTAAGACAAGAACCAGCCTCATCCATCAGAACACAGGCAAGGGAGGGTGGGAGGGGGAAGCAAGATGGAGGAAATATGGGGATATATGTATACATATAGCTGATTAACTTTGTTATAAAGCAGAAACTAACACACCATTGTAAAGCAACTATACTCTAATAAAGATATATAAAAAAAAAAGAACAGAGGCAAGAGTCCCCTCCACCAGGAAGCCTACACAAGCCACTGAACCAACCTTACCCAATGGGGGCAGACAGCAAAAACAACGGAACTATGAACTTGCAGCCTCTGAAAAGGAGACCCCAAACACAGTAAGTTAACGAAAATGAGAAGACAGAGAAATACACAGCAGATTAAGGAGCAAGGTAAAAATCCAACAGACCAAACAGATGAAGAGGAAATAGGCAGACTACGTGAAAAATAATTCAGAGTAATGACAGTAAAGATGATACAAAATTTTGGAAATAGAATGGAGAAAATACAAGAAACATTTAACAAGGACCTAGAAGAACTAAAGAGCAGACAAACAATGATGAACAACACAATAAATGAAATTAAAAATTCTCTACAAGGAATCAATAGCAGAATAGCTGAGGCAGAAGAATGGATAAGTGACCTCGAAGATAAAATAGTGGAAATAACGACCACAGAGAAGAATAAAGAAGAAAGAATGAAAAGAACTGAGGACAGTCTCAGAGACTTCTGGGACAACATTAAATGCACCAACATTTGAACTATAGGGATCCCAGAAAAAGAAGAGAAAAAGAAAGGGACTGAGAAAATATTGGAGGAAATTATATTCGAAAATTTCCCTAATATGGGAAAGGAAATAGTCAATCAAGCCCAGGAAGCACATAATAGGAACATACATATTGATAATTACCTTAAATGTAAATGGATTAAATGGTCCAACCAAAAGACATAGACTACCTGAATGGATACAAAAACAACACCCATATACATGCTGTCTACAAGACAGCCACTTCAGACCTAGGGACATATACAGACTGAAAGTGAGGGGAGGAAACAGATATTCCATGCATATGGAAACCAAAAGAAAGCTGGAGTAGCAATTCTCATATCACACAAAGTAGACTTTAAAATAAAGACTATTACAAGAGAAAAAGAAGGACACCACATAATGATCAAGGGATCAATCCAAGAAGATATAACAATTATAAATATTTATGCATGCAACATAGGAGCACCTCAGTACATAAGGCAAATGCTAACAGCCATTAAAGGGGAAACTGACAGTAACACAATAATAGTAGGGAGCTTTAACACCCCACTTTCACCAATGGACAGATCATCTAAAATGAAAAATAAATAAGGAAAACCAGCTTTAAATGACACATTAAACAAGATGGACTTAATTGATATTTATAGGACATTCCATCCAAACACAACAGAATACACTTTCTTCTCACGTGCTCATGGAACATTGTTCAGGATAGATCATATCTTGGGTCAAAAATCAAGCCTTGGTAAATTTAAGAAAATTGAAACCTTATCAAGTACCTTTTCTGACCATGATGTTATAAAACAAGATATCAATTACAGGGAAAAAATGTAAAAAATACAAACACATGGAGGCTAAACAATACACTACTAAATAACCAAGAGATCACAGAAGAAAACAAATAGGGAATCAAAGAATACCTAGAAACAAATGACAATGAAAGCACGACGACCCAAAACCTATGGGATGCAGCAAAAGCAGTTCTAAGAGGGAAGATTATAGCAATACAATCCTCCCTCAAGAAATGAGAAACATCTCAAATAAACAACCTAATATTACATCTAAAGCACTTAGAGAAAGAAGAACAAAAAAAAGCAAAGATCTATAAAACTGAAAGCTGGTTCTTTGAGAAGATAAACAAAATCAATGAACCATTAGCCAGACTCATCAAGAAAAAGAGGGAAAAGACTCAAATCAATAGAATTAGAAATGAAAAAGGAGAAGTAACAACTGACACCACAGAAATACAAAGCATCATAAAAGACTACTACAAGCAACTCTGACAATAAAATGGACAACCTGGAAGAAATGGACATATTCTTAGAAAAGCACAACCTTCTGAGACTAAACCAGGAAGAAATAGAAAATATAACAGACCAATCACAAGCACTGAAGTTGAAACTGTGATTAAAAATCTTCCAACAGACAAAAACCGAGGACCAGATGGCTTCACAGGTGAATTCTATCAAACATTTAGAGAATAGTTAACACCTATCCTTCTCAAACTCTTCCAAAATATAGCAGAAGGAGGAACACTCCCAAACTCATTCTAAGAGGCCACCATCACCCTAATACCAAAACCAGACAAAGATGTCACAAAAGAAGAAAACTACAGGCCGATATCACTGATGAACATAGAAGCAAAAATCCTGAACAAAATACTAGCAAACAGAATCCAACAGCACATTAAAAGGATCATACACCATGATCAACTGGGTTTTATTCTGGGAATGTAAGGATTCTTCAAAATACTCAAATCAATCAATGTGATACACCATATTAACAAACTGAAGAATGAAAACCATATGATCATCTCAACAGATGCAGAAAAAGCTTTCAACAAAATTCAACACCCATTTATGATAAAAACCATCCAGAAAGTAGGCACAGAGGGAACTTACCTCAAAATTATAAAGGCCATATATAACAAACCCACAGCCAACATCGTCCTCAATGGTGAAAAACTGAAACCATTTCCATGAAGATCAGGAACAAGACAAGGTTGCCCACTCTCACCACTATTATTCAACATAGTTTTGGAAGTTTTAGCCACAGAAATCAGAGAAGAAAAAGAAATAAAAGGAATCCAAATTGGAAAAGAAGTAAAACTGTCACTGTTTGCAGATGACATGATACTATACATAGAGAATCCTAAAGATGCTACCAGAATACTACTACAGCTAATCAATGAATTTGGTAAAGTTGCAGGATACAAAATTAATGCACAGAAATCTCTTGCATCCCTATACACTAATGATGAAGAATCTGAAAGAGAAATTAAGGAAACACTCACATTTACCATTGCAACAAAAAGAATAAAATACCTAGGAATAAACATACCTAAGGAGACAAAAGACCTGTATGCAGAAAACTATAAGACACTGATGAAAGAAATTAAAGATGATACAAATAGATGGAGAGATATACCATGTTCTTGGATTGGAAGAATCCACATTGTGAAAATGACTGTACTACCCAAAGCAATCTACAGATTCAGTGCAATTCCTATCAAACTACCAATGGAATTTTTCACAGAACCAGAACAAAAATTTCACAATTTGTATGGAAACACAAAAGACCCTGAATAGCCAAAGCAATCTTGAGAAAGAAAAACAGAGCTGGAGGAATCAGGCTCCCTGACTCCAGACTAAACTACAAAGCTACAGTAATCAAGACAGTATGGTACTGGCACAAAAACAGAATTATAGATCAATGGAACAGGATAGAAAGCCCAGAGATAAACCCACACACATATGGTCACTTTATCTTTGATAAAGGAGGCAAGAATGTAGAATGGAGAAAAGACAGCCTCTTCAATAAGTGGTGCTGGGAAAACGGGACAGCTACATGTAAAAGAATGAAATTAGAACACTTCCTAACACCATACAGAAAAATAAACTCAAAATGGATTAAAGACCTAAATGTTAGGCCAGACACTATAAAACTCTTAGAGGAAAACATAGGCCAAACACTCTATGACATAAATCACAGCAAGATCCTTTTATACCCACCTCCTAGAGAAATGGAAATAAAAACAAAAATAAGCAAATGGGACCTCATGAAACTTAAAAGCTTTTGCACAGCAAAGGAAACCATAAACAAGACAAAAAGACAGCCCTCAGAATGGGAGAAAATATTTGCAAACGAAGCAACTGACAAAGGATTAATCTTCAAAATATACAAGGAACTCATGCAGCTTCAATATCAAGAAAAGAACAACCCAATCCAAAAATGGGCAGAAGACCTAAATAGACATTTCTCCACAGAAGATATACAGATTGCCGACAAATACATGAAAGGATGCTCAACATCACTAATCATTAGAGAAATGCAAATCAAAACTACAATGAGGTATCACCTCACACCAGTCAGAATGGCCATCATCAAAAAATCTACAAACCATAAATGCTGGCGAGGGTATAGAGAAAAGGGAGCCCTCTTGCACTGTTGGTGGGAATGTAAATTGATACAGCCACTATGGAGAACAGTATGGAGGTTCCTTAAAAAGTAAAAATACAACTACCATATGATCCAGCAATCTCACCACTGGGCATATACCCTGAGAACACCATAATTCAAAGAGTCATGTACCACAATGTTCATTGCAGCTCTATTTACAATAGCCAGGACATGGAAACAACCTAAGTGTCCATTGACAGATGAATGGATAAAGAAGATGTGGCACATATATACAATGGAATATTACTCAGCCATAAAAAGAAACGAAATTGAGTTATTTGTAGTGAGTTGGATGGACCTAGAGTCTTTCATACTCAGTGAAGTAAGTCAGAAAGAGAAAAACAAATAACACATGCTAACACATATATATGGAATGTAAAAAAAAAGGTTTTGAAGAACCTAGGGGCAGGACAGGAATAAAGATGCAGACATAGAGAATGGACTTGAGGACACGGGCAGGGGGAAGTGTAAGCTGGGACGAAGTGAGAGAGTGGCATGGACATATATACACTACCAAATGTAAAATAAATAGCTAGTGGGAAGCAGCTGCATAGCACAGGGAAATCAGCTCGGTGCTTTGTGACCACCTAGAGGGGTAGGATAGGGAGGGTGGGAGGGAGGTTCCAGAGGGAAGGCATATGGGGATATATGTATACGTATAGCTGATTCACTTTGTGATATAGCAGAAACTAACACACCACTGTAAAGCAATTATACTCCAATAAAGATGTTATAAAAAAAACAAAATAAAAAGCATTGGAAATAGAGACCATATGGGAGAGAATTAGTGAGCTCAAAGATAGAAATATAGAAATGATTCAGGTAAAAGAGGAGAGAGAACTGTGATTTTTAAAAGTGAAGAAATTCTACAAGAACTATCCAACTCCATAACGAAAGGCAACAGAAGGATAATGGGAATCCCTGAAGGAGAAGAAAGGGAGAAGGGAGAGAGTTTAAAGAAATGACAATTAAAAACTTCCCAAACCTCGTGAATTAACTAGGTTTACAAGTCCGTGAAGCTAAGAGATCATCTAATTTTCTAAATGCAAAAAATAACCTTCTCCAAGACATATTATATTAAAGTGGTTAAAAGTTATTGATAAAGACTTTTCAGTTTTGGGTGGGGGAAGGCAGTAACCTACAAAGGAACCCCACTAGGCCATTAGCAGATTTCTCAGCAGAGACTCTACATGCCAGGAGAGAGTGGAATGACATATCCAAATATTGAAAGATGAAAACTATCAGACAAGAATACTCTCTCCAGCAGTTATCCTTCAGATATGAAGAAGAAATAAAGGCTTTCTCAGACAGACAAAGGCTGAGTTCATCCCCACTAGACCTGTCTTACAAGAAATGTTGAAAGGAGATTTTCTATGGGAAATGAAAAGGTAAAAGTACACAAAACTATTAGGAAGTTGATAAATAGACAGAATCAGGAAGCTGCAATTCTATATCAGAATAGATTGTTAAACACATAATTATAGCATAAAAGATAAAGGGAAAGAGGCAGTAAAAATACTTTAATTTGGTAACAAATACACAATATAAAAAGGGATAATTTGAGAAAACAAAAACTTAAAGGGGGAAGAGTTAAAAGACAGAGCCCATTTGCCAAATGAAAATATGATACTATCTGCAGAAAAGGGACTATTTTATCTATGAGATATTTTATACAAACCTCATGGTAACCACAAAATAGGCATTTAGAGCACAGACACAAAACATAAAAAGAGGAAACTGAGAAAAACATCATGAGAACCACTAAAGTAAAAAGACGGACAGAAACACAAGGAAAAAGAAACAATGGAGATAGGGAGCAACCAGAAAACAAAAGATAAAATGACAGTACTAAGTCCTCATTTATCAGTAATCACCCTAAATGTAAATGGCTTGAAGTCACCAATCAAAAGACATAGAATGGCTGTATGGATTAAAAACAAGGCCCACCTACCTATATGCTGCCTCTAGGAGACTCATCTCAGCTCTAAAGACAAACATAGGGTCAAAGTAAAGAGATAGAAGATGATACGCCAAGCAAATAGCAGCCAAAAGAAAACAAGTATATCCATACTCAGACAAAATACATGTCAAGCCAAAACAGGTAACCTGAGACAAAAATGGACATTACACAATGATAAAGGGGACAACCCATCAAGAAGGCATAACATTTATTAATACATATGCACCTAACATGAGAGCACCAAAATACATAAAGCAATTATTAATAGACCTAAAGGGAGAAATTGACAGCAACACAATAATAATAGAGGACTTTAACACCCCACTTACATCAATGAATAGATCATCCAGACAGAAAGTCAACAAGGAAGTAGCAGCCTTAAATGAAACATTATACCAGATGAACTTAATAGATTTATATAGAACATTCCATCCAAATGGAGCAAAACACACAGACTTCTCAAGCACACATGGAACTTTCTCAAGAATAGACTATATGTTGGGACACAAAACAAGTCTCAAATTTAAAAAGATTGATATCATATCAGGCACCATTTCTGATCACAATAATATGAAACTACAAATCAACTACAAGAAGAAAGCTGGACATTACACAAGTACATGGAGACTAAACAACATGCTATTGAACAACTACTGGGTTAATGAAGAAACCAAAAGAGATATTAAAAAAAATACCTGAAGACAAATAAAAATGAAAACATGATATACCAAAAATCTATGGGATACAGCAAGCAGTACTTAGAGGGCAGTTTATAACAACAGGCCAACCTCAAGAAATAAGAAAAATCTCAAATAAACAACCTAACCTTAAACTAGAGGAACTACAAAAAGAAGAACAAATGAAGCCCAGTGTCAGTAGAAGGAAGGGAAAAAAAAAATCACAATGGAAATAGATGAAATGGAGACTAAAAAGACAACAGAAAACATCAATGAAACTCACAGCTGGTTCTTTAAAAAAAATTTAAAAAATTGTCATAGCTTAAGCTAGACTTACTAAGAAAAGAAGGGACCCAGATAATAAAATCAAAAAAAAAAGAGGAGAAATTACAAAGGATACCACAGAAATACAAAAGATTATAAGAGAATACTATGAACAGCTATATGCCCACAAATTGGACAACCTAGAAGAATGGATGAATTCTTATAATCAACCAACCTCTGATGACTGATTCATGAAGAAATAGAAAATCTGAATAGATCAATCATTAGGAGATTGAAACAGTAATCCAAACCTTACCAAAAAACAGAAGTTCAGAACCAGATGCCTTCACAGGTGAATTCTACCAAACATTCAAAGAAGATTTAATACCTTATTCTTTTCAAACTCTTCCAAAAAAGTTGAAGAGGAGAGAACACTTCCTAACTCATTTTATGATTTATAACAAAATCAAACAAAGAGAACATGAAAAAAGAAAATTCAGGCCAATATCTCTGTTGAATATAGATGCAAAAACCTCAACAAAATATTAGCAAACTAAATACAACAATATATTAAAAGGATCATACACCATGATCAAGTGGGATTTATTCCAGGGTTCAATATCCACAAATCAGTTAATGTGATACACCACATTAACAAAACAAAGAATAAAAATCTTATGATCATCTCAATAGAGGCACTGATGCATTTATGATAAAAACTCTCAATAAAGTGGGTACAGAAGAAATATATCTCAACCTAATAAAGGCCATATATGACAAACCCACAGCTAACATCACACTCAAATGAAAAACTGAAAGCTATTTCTCCAAGATCAGAAACAAGATAAGGATGCCCACTCTCACCACTTTTACTCAACATAGTATTGGAAGTCCTAGCCACAGAAATTAATCAAGAAAAAGAAATAAAATGCATCTAAATTGGAAAGGAAGAAGCAAAACTCACTATCAGCAGATGACATGATTTTACATATAGAAAAAAACCTAAAGACCCCACCAATAAACTATTAAAAATATTAAACTAATACAGTAAAGTTGCAGGGTACAAAGTCAATCTGCAAAAATCTGTTGCATTTCTATACAATAACAATGAACTAGCTGAAAGGTAAATAAAGAAAACAATCCCATTTACAGTCACAGCAAAAATAATAAAATACCAAGAATAAATTTAGCCAAGGAGGTGAAAAAACTGTACACCAAAAATTATAACACACTGTTGAAAGGAACTGAAGAAGACACAAATAAATGGAAAGATTTTCTGTGCTCATGGATTGGAATAATTAACACTGTTAAAATGTCCATATTACCTGAAGCAATCTACAGATTCAATGCAATCCCTATTAAAATCCCAACAACATTTTTCACAGAAGTAGAACAAAAAATCCTAAAATTTGTATGTAATGATAAAAGACCCCGAATAGCCAAAGCAATCTTCAAAATAAAGAACAAAGCTGAAAGTACACTTCCTGTTTTCAAATTATACTATGAAGCTATAGTAATAAAAACAGCATGGTATTGGAAGAAAAACAGACACACAGATCAGTGGAACAGAACTGAAAGCCCAGAAATGAACCACACATATGTGGATAATTAATTTATGACAAAGGAGCAAAGAACATACAAGGAGAAAGGACAGTCTCTTCCATAAATGGTGTTGGGAAAACTACACAGCCACATGCACAAGAACAAAACTAGACCACAATCTTATACAATACACAAAAATTAACTCAACATGGATTAAAGACTTCAATGTAAGACCTGAAACCACAAAACTCCTAGAGGAAAGCATAGGCAGTATACTCTGACATTGGTCTTAGCAATGTCTTTCTAGATATGTCTCCTCAGGCAAGGAAAACAAAAGCAAAAATAAACAAATGGGACTACATTAAAATAAAAAGCTTCTGCAGGAAAAAGGAAGCCATCAACAAAACAAAAAGACAACTTGCTGAATGGAAGATTTTTGCAAATCATATATCTGATAAGGTGTTGATATCCAAAATATATAAAGAACTCAAACAACCCAACTAAAAAATGTGCAGAGGATCTGATTAGACATTTTTCCAAAGAAGACATACAGATGGCCAAGAGGCACATGGAAAGATGTTAATCATCACTAATTATTAGGGAAATGATAATCAAAACCACCATGAGATATTTCTTCACACACATTAGAATGGCTATTATCAAAAAGTCAAGAAATAACAAGTGTTGGCAAGGATGTGGAGAGAAGGGTGCCCTCATACACTGTTGATGGGAATGTAAATTGGTTCAGCCACTATGGAAAACAGTACGGAGATTCCTCAAAAATTAATAATACAACTACCATATGACCCAGCTAGTTCACTTTTGGGTATTTATTCAAAGAATATGAAAACACTAACTTGAAAAGATATATGCACCCCTATGTTCATTGAAGCATTGTTTACAATAGCCAAGATATGGAAACAACCTAAGTGCCCATCAACAGTTGAATGGATATAGATAGATAGGTGTTATATATACATATACACACACACACAATGCTACTTAGCCATAATAAAGATAAAATCTTGCCTTTTGCAGCAACAGGGATGGACCTTGAGGGTACTATGCTAAAGTCAGATGGAGAAAGACAAATGCGGTATGATTTCATTCATATGAGGAATATAAAAATAAATAAATAAATGAACAAACAAAATAAAACCAAATACATAGATACAGAGAGAATATAGTGGTTACTAGAGGGGAAGGGGAATGGTGGGGGAGGGTGAAATGGGTAAAGGGGGTCAACTATATTGTGATAGATGGAAACAAAGCTTTTGGTGGTGAGCACACTATAGTGTATACAGAAGTCTAAATATCATATTGTACATATGAAACATATAACGTTTAAACCAATGTTACCTCAATTTAAAAAACTGTAAAAGAAAATCTTTTGATATTCTATTTATTTGGGGGAGAAAATTATGACATCTTATACTGTGGGTAGGGCTGCACACTAGTTATAGAGATTGAGTGGGTCTGTTCTCAGGCAGCTCTAATGCTAACTTCTCTGAGAGTGGGCTGGCTCTGGCCCCAACACGTGGTGATTTACAGAAAAAGCACTCCATGCTCATGGCGGGTCACATGAATACAGCATGTACCATCAGACTTAGTTCAAGATCCAAGAGGTAACAAGTTGTGATTCATGACAAGAGTGGGTCTGAAATCCAGGGCCGAAAGCTGGGTCAGGAACCAGATGAAATGGTCAGAAGATCCAGAGAGTAAAGAGGGAAACCAAGCACAAAAGAACTATAATAGCCTTGTGTGGACACTAGAGTCATCTGCAGAACATAAACAAACAAAGAAACAAATGTCCAGATCTCCTTCCAGACTAACTAACTCAGTAACTCTGGAGGTGGAGCCATGAATAGGCATTCTGAAAGTTCTCCAGGTAATTCTATGTGAAGCCAAGTTTGAGATTCACTCCTCTAAATATCTCCTTTCTCTGAATAACTTGTGGCCCTGAATGATGATGTTCATTGGCCTAGTTGCAAATGAAAAGGCTCAAATTCTAGTGCCTTTGGTTAATACCTATTAATCTTTCAAGACTCAGCTCCAATACTATGTCTGTAATAATGTCTTTCCTGATCCCCATCACAACCTCTTTGTTCCTCTGTGCTCTATTATACACAGTATATATATATGGTTGTATCATAGCACTTATAAATCTCATGCACTTTATTTGTCTCTTCCATTTGGCTCCCAGGTGTCTTTGTATCCCCAGCCCATTTGGCATATAGTCTGGCACATGACAGACCCTCAAAAAATGTTTATTGAATTCTTAAGAATTTATTTATTCTTAAATACATATTTAACCGCCATGTAACTCATTTTCAACAATTATAAAAGAAAGAGATTGAACTGCATTGTCTCTAAATCTTAATCCCTTTGAGATCTAAAAATCCTGATTGTTTTCCTCCCTATATCACACAAAAAGTATATATATGATCCCAGAAATAATGCTTGAGGCTTCTGTTTCCCAAATTTTAAATGTATGCTACTTACCTAGGGATCTTCTTAAAATGCAAATTAAAATTTGGTAGGTCTGGGGTGAGGTTGAGAAGCTGTATTTTTCCTAAGCTCCCAGGTGATGTCGGGGCATCTGGTGAGTAGCACAATTTTAGGAGATAGAGACTGATCGTAGCCCTTACTGGTGTGTTCACATCATACATTAGAAGGCAGATAAGGTTCTCCTCAGCACCAGACTCCCTGGGTTCAGATCCTGGCCCTGACACTTCTGTGAGACAAGGAGTCATCTTAGCATATTTGCACCTCAACTTCCTCATCTGTAACACAGGGACAATGACAGAGTTTTTGTGAAAATAATGAGATGATTCATGCAATCCTTATAATGGTGCTTCATGCATAGTAAACACAACACATGTGAACTCTACACTTTCACTCCTTTTCAGTCTGCTTGTTTCAGCAGTGATCAGTTCTATAGGCTCAGGAGCCCTGATATTTTTTAATCTTGAAAACAGTAGAGAAAAAATATTTTCCCTTCCTTACATTGAGAAAGTAAATACATCCACACACCCAGAAAGGATCAGAAGAGAGAAGAAAATTTAACTTGTCATTCTCCAGTAACATCATTCTCTGCCTTTTTACTCCATCGCTGCCCGGTTGCAGCATTGAAAACCTTGTGACATTTTACCATTTCAGAAAAGATAAAATGTAGGGATTAAGATCCATGATAAAAAGAAATTTTGGCCAGATATATGAACTGACAGTCAGTACAGCATAAATATCAGCACACGCACACACACACACACACTTTTTTTTTGCGGTACGCGGGCCTCTCACTGTTGTGGCCTCTCCCATTGCGGAGCGCAGGCTCCGGACGCGCAGGCTCAGCGGCCATGGCTCACGGACCCAGCCGCTCCGCGGCATGTGGGATCTTCCCAGACCGGGGCACGAACCTGCGTCCCCTGCATCGGCAGGTGGACTCTCAACCACTGTGCCACCAGGGAAGCCCACAAAGACACTTTTAATAGCAAGAGGCAAGGCTCATTTCCTGACACTGATAAAATTTAATAGCAAGCATAGGGCTCAGTTTCAGAGATGGAGGAAAGAAGAATCAGAGAGAGAAAAGTAAAGAACAACAAAAACAGAAAGTCTGACATTATTAGTAGCCCTCTGTCACCTTAAAAGGGAGAAAGAGAAAAGGAAGAAAGAGGTTCAGAAGAATCATTATTGAGTCCTTACTATGTGCCAAGTGCTTCAGTATATGAGTTTTAAAAAACCAGTAACACTCTCCGTGGAAGATGTTAGGAACCTCATTTTAGAGATGAGGGACTTGGTGTAGGAGGGTTACACCTGCCAGACCTAGATTTGGCAGAGCTGAGATTTGAAACTGCTGCTAGTGGATACTCTACGACTCTAGTGAGTCCCATCTCCTGAAACAAACTTTGAAAGAATCTCCAGATCTGGGCTTTCTCAAGTTTAAATCAAGTTTAAGGTCACACAATAAATCACAAGCTAGGACAAAATGAAGTAGGAATGAATACATAAAACAGCTGAAATTATGCCAAAAATACATTCCACCTTTTAATAGCTTTCACCAAGAGTAAGTCCTGGGACCCAAACACATTAGTCAGACTTGTTACCAGTCGGGTCAGCTTGGTTTACATTTCCCCTGGGTTCCAGCCAGGTGCAGAATGGTATGCACTGTCCCTTCTTTTGCTTTAAGGTATATTTGGAGAAGAATGTCTGCCCTGCTGAGTGGTCCAAAGTGCAAGACTCACCAGTAACTTGTATTCTACCCCTGGCTTCTTCTTTTATTGAAACAGAGGCTGTTTGGTTGCCGGCACTGCTTTGATTAGTGTAAATTCCATGGGGCCTCTGAGCCCTTGTTAAGTGAAGAGGTTAACCCAGTGGGGAAAATGAATTCAGGGGCTTGAAAGGTGGCTGATTTACACCTAGAGTTTAGTTAACCTAAAGTTCAGCCTATTTACTTATTTCTAAGCAAAACAGAATAGAGAGCCTGCCCTATTGGTTTGATCTCTATCTTACTATGAGTTAAGATCCTTTTTATATCCTGATTTATATACATTCACTGATTATATTACTTGCTTTTAATGCTGAACCTAACATGTTCCTTTTGGTTTTCACTACATTGAAAAAAAAAACTTAGCCCTAGTTAAGACTTTCAGAGAGTCTACTTTTCATGCTTAGAAAAGTCCAATTATTTCTTATTCAATTATAAGCTCCTGCATTAGAAGAAAGTCACTAATAGTGATACTGTTAAGGGGATCTAATAACTTGAACAATAGTCTTTTGGGGTTCTCCTAAATAGAAAACTATTCAAATCTTTTCACTTTCACTTTGTTTCCCACAGAATATATGAATAAAAGGAAAATAAGTTAGTCATATTCTATAATAATTAGTATGTCAGGAATTTCAACAGGCTGTAAAGAAGTACTTGAAATGGAAAATGACTGCAAATTCCAGGTTTTTTTTTTTTTTTTTTTTTTATTCTTTCCTTTGCGGTACGTGGGCCTCTCACCGCTGTGGCCTCTCCCGTCATAGAGCACAGCCTGCAGACGCGCAGGCCCAGCGGCCACGGTTCACGGGCCCAGCCACTCCGCGGCACGCAGGATCACCCCGGACTGGGGCATGAACCCGCATCGCCTGCATCGGCAGGCAGACTCTCAACCACTGCGCCACCAGGGAAGCCGCAGGGTTTCTTTTTTTAACATATCCTAGGAATAAGGGATTCTAATATATAGAGGATTATTGTCTATATTATATAGAGAGTAAATATTGTCAAAGAATTACAATTTGCTAGACACTGAAGTGCCTTGGAAAATATAAATAATTTAATCTCTCTTTGATAAGTCAGAGGGTATTTAAAAATCTTAGGGCTTCCCTGGTGGCGCAGTGGTTGAGAGTCCGCCTGCCGATGCAGGGGACACGGGTTCGTGCCCCGGTCCGGGAAGATCCCACATGCCGCGGAGCGGCTGGGTCCGTGAGCCATGGCCGCTGAGCCTGCGCGTCCGGAGCCTGTGCTCCGCAACGGGAGAGGCCACAACAGTGAGAGGCCCGCGTACCGCAAAAATAAAATAAAATAAAATAAAAATCTTACACATTTTTGGGGTCACAATAATAAATACCAATGATCACATTCTAACCTATTACTGCCAAAACACAAATGTCATTATTAAGAGAAATGCCAGGTTAATAGTGGCCAATAAACCATGTTGTACTGTAACACACAATATTTTGGAAGATGTGTCCACTCTTTGTATTTTCATTTAAACTGTATTATTAAGAAATAACTATTTTAGTGGTCATGAACCTCCACACTTTAGAACTAATCAAATGCAGTTGCATATGATTTCTTGCCCCCTGCACGCTGTCATTACAAAAGGGGGATTTGGGGACTTTCCTGGCGGTACAGTGTTTAAGATTCCATGCTTCCACTTCAGGGGGCATGGTTCGATCCCTGGTCAGAGATCTAAGATCCCACATGCCATGTAGTGCAGCCAAAATAAAAACGGCGGGGTAGCGGGAGGATTTGGCATGACAAATATATTTCTTATTCCTTAATAAAACCCATGTGACATGAAGAGCCAAACCAGTTAAGAGCCACGTTTCAAATACACAAATGCAAATCTAAGAGATTCAACAATTTCTCATAAATCAATTCTCAACCTAAGAAGAGGAAACTTCCCATTCAACTTACAATTTGTAAGGAATCAACCAATTTTTCTATAGAAACTGGAAACAAACAGGTATACTTTTTAAATTATTTTAAGTCATTATGACTCCTGAGAGAAATGTGCTTTTGCAATATTACAAAAGGAACCTCAACTTTCTCATTTGGAGGATTTGGAGGATTTATCTGGTAACTAATATTGATATATTGACTATAAAGTGCAGCTATTTTGTAAATGGACTGCATTAATGCAATCGGTAGCATTCATTGAATGCATTAAACATCCACCAAACTTTAAAACAGAAATATTGACTGGAACATGCTCATCCATTATTTTCACAATAAAAGCAGACATAGTCTTAACATTTCAGTCATAGGGAGATTTCTAAAATGTTAAATGCCTTTGTAATAAAAAATAATTGGGTGGGAAGCTGTTTTGAGGGTGGAGAATAATAAAAACATTCTGCACATCAAATGGATCAAAGGGAAAAACTCTTGGAAAACCACAGCCTCTGAATTATGGAACAATGATAACAAAAATCAGAATTGCTACATAATCATGGAAGAACTTCATGAAACCAGTTTTCTGGGAAGTAGTTCTAAAACTCTGCTCTCAGCAAGGTCTTCACAATTTATACAAATGTGTACTGGTTATGGTTCATCATCCCCATTGTCATCTACACCCCTTATTTCTATCTTAGCTTCCTGAAGCCAATCTTCAAAATATATATATTTAAAAGTATGTTTATAATTTCAAACATCATCTTCTAAGAATATAATAATGTTTATATAACCAACTTAAAAAGGTGTTAACCAAAAGTTAAAAATAAAGTTATTAGTTAAAAAAAGTTATTAGTTAACCAAAAGTTAAAAATAAAGCATATTAATATTACAATTTTCCCCCATTCTTAGTTTTATTTTTGAATAAGCAATTCATTCACATAGTATAAGATTTAGAAGTTAATAATATTTTACAAACTTCTATATATTGTTGAGAGACATGACTATGCCCCAAGCAAGTCCTAAAAATAGTCAACTTCCACTAATATCATGTCTTGCTTTTCTTCCACATCCTGTTATAATATTTCAGCCCTCTAGTTTTAATTCTGCATCTGTATCTTCAGTATTTTGAGGCACTGCTTTAGCCAATATGCAGAATTTCATTATGACATGCTTTATAAACTGTGTAGCATTTAAATTTATATTTACAGACTTTATGCCATCTCTAGGAACTAAAATGACTATCAAAATAAATTGCTTCTCCATCTCATTTGTGGCTAGAGGCCAACAGAATGGATAGTACAGCTCTACCACATTTGCTGATTTGTTTGGTATTTGGCGTATGATGGCTTGAAAAGTTAATTACTTTTCAGGAGTAGATGACTAGACTCTAGATTGTCAGCTCCTATGTTATGGGAATACTTGCATAGGAGAACAAGTATTCAGTACTGGGGCACAAACAGTTTGATAGAAAAAAGCATCATGTACAGAGGTTATTATAATACATTGTTATTAGGGTTAAAATAGAAATGCAAGCCCAATGCTGGGTCAGCTCCACAGTGCTCTATTCCTTTCATATATCTCAGACCTGCTTCTATTACATTGCACCCAAGGAAGAAGGTAAGATACTACCCAAATAATTGAGAAATTATTAATAATTATAAATATGCTAAGTAAAGTAGAAGTGTATTTGGGAGTTCATAACTGAGAAAAACTCACCTAGTATGCCAGTGAAATTTAAAACAAGACCTGAAGGGAATGTAGGACAAAAGGAAATAGGGGAGAGAGGAATGTTCTAGGCAAAAAAAACAGCCTGTGCAAAGGCCCTCAGGCAGGAAGAAAGGGCCCTGAGAAGCTACTTAGGAGCCTGAGGCCTAGCATGTCCTCAGCACAACACACAGGGCTTCATTTAGAACCTAAAGAAGTGAAACGCAGTGAAAACGTACCGTGTGCCTATCAGGGAATTTGGCCACAGAGTCTGAGGCTGAGGTTTGACTAAACCTCTGGGTCTGGTCTTAATGAGTTTCAGTGGTGGGGGGGGGTTATACTCTCTTCAATCCCATAATCTTTGGGAGATGTGACAGAGCTAAAATCTTCTGCATTCTTTCCCTAAAAACAGGGTTTTATGAGCGGACATCTGAGGGAGAGTGAGGTCAGTCCCACTTGCTTCATGTTTGAGAAGTCAGAGGTGTTAGAACATCATGTTTAATGATGCAATCATTGATGAGCAATTCCTTGATTAACTGTCTTGATATTAAGATTAAAACAAACTGAAGGAGAGCTACCTTCTAAATAGGAACAGGAAGCCTAAGAATAGAATGAAAGACAAATAAAGCAGCTATATAAAAGTCCTAAGTTGTCCAAACTTCCAATTAATTAAATGTGACAGAAAAAGTCATGGCAATGCTGCTACAGTTATTTATTTTTAATTTGTGTCTCCTACACTCCCAAAATCAATGGAAAAATCTCTAACGGCTGCACTGGTGTGATTACAGCAGAAAGCAGTTTCTATTTTTGAGTTCCTGCTTCCTATTATTCAGACATGCTTTGGAATTTTTCTCCACAATTTCAATCTTGGTTGCTGCCCTGTTACTTAGCCAACATTGCATGATTTTAATTGAGTATGGCTGTATCTAAGAGGGAAAGGGCACCAACTTTGAAAAGCAAACATCATACCAGCATGGCTCAAGATTGTTAGCTGTTCTGCTGGCTGATATAAAATTTCTACAGATGTTGGAAACTGAATCATTATGGAATCAAAGTCCCCATTAAAATGCTCTATTTATCATGCTGAATCAATAGGATGCAACAAGTTAATACTGGTTTCCCAATGCAATGAATCATGAAATATTTTGAGGTTATATATTTAATTTCTTGTTCAGTTGAATTGTGAGTTTATCCAATGACTGCATAAGCACTCAATTAGCCTACTATTCTGTGTCCAGAATTCCTGGGACACTCTCCAACACATTTTTCTCTCCCATCAAAATAGTTTATTACTAGCAGTTATATAACCTAACAGCTTAAGTGATTATTGAAACAAATTTCTTCTTTATGGAATTTAAAATATAAAAATATTTAAATTAAAAAAACTTTTTCTTTTCTATAAATAGGTCAGCACCAGTCACAACTCCAGTACTGTTAACAATAACAACAGTGACAAAGAAATCTACATTGCACGGGATTCAAGACCTTGCTACTGAAAAGCCCTTCTCTCATTCTTCTTTGCCAATGGGATCTCATTTTGGGGGGCTGGCCAATGAGCCTAAAAGGACACTTACTTAAAACTCCCTTGCACCTGGGGGAGACTGTGTGACCAGATGCTGGACAATAAAATATAGGCTGGACAGTAAAATATAGGCTGAAATTCTTGGTGCGGTTTCTAGGAAAGCTACTGTTTTCTTAAATGTTAAAAGAACAAAAAGGGAAAGAGAGGGGTGGGGGAGGAAGGAGGGAGATGGAGGAAGAGCAAGAAGGAAGGAAGGAAGGAAGGAAGGAAGGAAGGAAGGAAGGAAGGGAGGGAGGGAGGGAGGAAGGAGGGAGGGGAGGAGAGAAGGAAGGAAGGAAGGAGAGAGAGAAGGAAAACAGACTTTTCCTTCCTGCCTGGCGCCCAGAAGTGGAGGCTGGCTATGAAGCAGCCATCCTGCAACACTGAGAGGAAACCTCCTATTACAGAAGACTGAAACAAGATGATCTGTGTCTTTGATGATTCCTTTTGAGCAGCTGTACATCACTTCTGGACTGCCTCCTCCCAAATTTCTTATTATCTGAGAAAAAGTAACCCCTTTATGGTCAGGGAAGAGTGGCCAGGATTTGTGACATAGCTAAAAGAAATCTTCACTGGTAAAATACCACTCTATGTGTCCAGTGTGGTTGGGTTACACAAGTCCAGTAAGCATCATCTATTTGTATCCTACACCAGGGGTCCCCAAGCCCCAGGCCACAGACCGGTGCCGGTCCTGTTAGGAACCAGGCCGCACAGCAGGAGGTGAGCGGCGGGTGAGTGAGCGAAGCTTCACCTGTATTTACAGCCGCTCCCCATCGCTCGCATTACCGCCTGAGCTCAGCCTCCTGTCAGATCAGTGCAGCATCACATTCTCACAGGAGCGCGAACCCTACTGTGAACTGAGCATGCGAGGGATCTAGGTTGCGCACTCCTTATGAGAATCTAATGCCTGATGATCTGAGGTAGAGCTGAGGCGGTGATGCTAGTGCTGGGGAGCGGCTGCAAATACAGATTATCATTAGCAGAGAGGTTTGACTGCACAGAGACCATAATAAATCAATTGCTTGCAGACTCATATCAAAACCCTATCAGTGTGTGGCAAGTGAAAACAAGCTCAGGGCTCCCACTGACTCTGCATTATGGTGAGTTGTATAGTTATTTCATTATATATTACAATGTAATAATAATAGAAATAAAGTGCACAATGAATGTAATGTGCTTGAATCATCCAGAAACCATCCCCCTCACCCCCAGGTCCGTGGAAAAATTGTCTTCCACGAAACCAGTCCCTGGTGCCAAAAACGTTGGGGACCGCTGTCCTGTACAACCACATGGTCCTATAGCTGTCAGATGCTAAGCATGTTCTGAGGATTCAAAAATTAGTGAAATATGGATTCTGCCTTTCAGAAGCTTACAACCTACTGAGACAAATTTGTAAACAGATAGTTACAAAATAATGTTACCTGTGAAGTCAAGGTCTCATAAAGGGTGTTCCCTGGGACAGCACTCAAGTTAAAAAATGGTCTGTCATTATATCAGTTTGGGAAATGTACTACATCTTCCCAATGTACTCTGGCATATTAAAGGCTCCGAGGAGTACTGTAAATAGCCTGTAAGGCCATTTAACTTTCTTTGACCTACCGTTTCTTAAAACTATTTAATGATAAGACCCTTTTCCCCCCCTAAGCAGTACCTCCTATTATCCCACAGACTAGTTTAAAAAACACACTTGAGGAAATGTTGTATTAAGTGATTTAATAAAGTTATAACCTTAGTCCTATAGCAAGTGTTACTTGTGGAAATAATTCAACCATATTTAAATTATTCACATATTGGTCCCTTTTTAAAAAATCATCTGTTGTGGTTTGAATTGTGTTCTCCTGAAAGACATGCTGACGTCCTAACCCCTGGTACCTGTGTATGTGATCTAACTTGGAAATAGGGTCTTTGGAGATGTAATTAAGATACAAGTTAAGATGAGGTGATACTGGATTAGAGTGGGCTCTAAATCCAACCACTGGTGTCCTTATAAGAAGAACAAAGGATACCAGACGCATAGAATAGAAAGCCGTGTAAAGACAAAGGCAGAAATTGGAGAGATACAGCTGCAAACCAAGGAACGCCAAGGACTGCTGTCAACCACCAGAAGCGAGAAGAGCCCTAGAACAGATCCCCCCTCTGAGCTCCCAAGAAAGACCCAAGCCGTCTGACACCTTGATTCGTACTTATGGCCCCCAGAACTGTGAGAAAATAAATTTCTATTGTTTTAAGCCACCTAGTTTGTGGTACTTTGTTTCCTCAGCTCCAGGAAACTAACATACAATCATACTTCCTATTTGGCTTCTATCAATTCTATTTGTTTGATAAATTTGTCTTTGTATTTTCTCTGCAGTCTAGTGGCTGGATTGGGAAAAAGAAAGGGCTTGAAGTCCAAAAGAGTTTGAGTCCTGACTCAACCTAGTTTGAACTCTGAATTTAGGCAAGTTACTCAGATGTTCCGATTCTCGGTTTTCTCAACTATGAAATAGGGATAGAAACTTTCATTCATTCATCAAGTCATCCATTCCTTTGGCAAGTACTGATTCAACAGATACTGTCTGCCAAGCACTGTGCAAGGCACACAGATAGATATTAAATAAGCAATTACTAAATTCTGCAAAGGTAAATCAGATGCTAAGGGAGGGCACAATTTGACCACATGAGCTAACCTTGAGGTGGTTATGAGGATTCAATGAGAAGTATGTGAATGTGCTTTATAATCTGTACTTTAAATATAAACAAAGGTATTATTATAAGTATATAATAATATAAGTAGGATCAGATGGATTAAAGAGAATGGGTGTTGTCTCTGTTCCCTCTGGTCAAACTGGTAAATATTAAATAAAAAAAATTTGTTGGTGGGATTTCAGAGGACTGGCAGGAGAAACTGTTGGAGATCTAAGAGGGAATCAAAGTATATGAGAGATTTGTGAATTTATTCATCACTCATTCAACAAAACAGACCTGGTCATGCTCCTCATGGAGTTTAGCCAAAGCCCACCAATCATGGATTGCAATTAAGTGAGATGGTTGATAATTGATCCTTTTTTCTTCCAAAAGGAGATAAAATGGATGTTCATGTTGACTCATTAAGTGGTATACATATAGGAAATAATATCAGTATATCAATAACAGGAAGGTAAAGTAGCTCTTGGTGTTACATTGGGAAAATGAGTAATAGAACAGAACAGAATAAACTGTCTTATATCAAACATCTCTGAAGTCAGGCAGCTAAATATTTGAAAGTTCAAACCACTGGTACCTGCATGATGATGGTGCAAAAATCTCCTCAGTAAATATGTCAAGGGTCGTCATCTGATTTCTTTTGGAATCAGCCAGCCACTGGAAAGACTTCTCCCTTGGCATCCAGAACACATGACTCTCCCACTCTCATAAAGTAAGTAGCCAAGAGTTTTCCATGCAAGCACAAGTACTGTCCTATTAAAACTTTATGAAGTGACATACAGTCATCTTTCAGAAACCAGTCATGTAGCTACTCTATATGAAAATTCCCAACACAAAGGTTCATCCTCTAAATAAAGATGATACCGGAGTACAGAAAGAGTCACAGAGCTGGGGCTCTGGATACATACACTGACCACCTCAATCTACTGGCCCAACTCTCGGACTTTCCAGCTCTAGGGTCAATAACGTATCTTTCACTTTTTCCCCCCAAAGTTAAAAAAAGAACACAAGAACAAATACTAAAACAATGATAATATGTGTTGGTGTAAATAAATACACAAAAGTTTATATTCCTACCTATTTCAAAAAAGGCTTTGTAGCTGTTTTTTTAAATACTTTTGATAATAAAATACTTAATTCTGCTATTACAGGACTTATATTAAGTCCTATAATATATTATAGGTTTTATTAAGAATATTGTTTTTAATATCACATATAAAAGTTTTAATATTACAACTAACATTTTTTCATGTTAATTCATGGTATAAATTTCATTTTAAAAAACTCATATTGGATTTCTTTCATCTCTTCAAGATTCAAAGAAGAGTAACCATAGCTCCAAGCCTTGCCAGCAATAATTCAAAATAAACTACCTAATCAGCAAGAAGAGATTTGTTTCATGGACTCTGAGGGAATTCTAGTTAATGAGGCTTATACGCCTAACGGGCATCAAAAAACTGTGAGGAAAATACAGCAGCATGAATAGCATTTTAGTTATAATTATATCTACCTTAAAATATCTCAATTATATTTATTACTTACCCTAAGATCATCCATACTTCTGAAGCTTTTCTGCTATCATATATTCTGGCCTCTAGATCCTTTTCTTTAACACTTCCATGGCACTTCTCATAGGGTTGACTGGTCCAGCTGAAACTGAAGTGGGCAAATGTGGTTTGAATATGGGAAAGATATGATTGAACAACAAGAGACAATTTGAGAGCCTGAACATTCTACTCAGAGATGGCAAGTGTGTGTAAGAGAATATGGACATTTAGAGAAATCACAAGGAATCACAACAGGATCTAGAAGGATCTAGAGACATATGTATATACACATACACACACATATACGTTCAGCTAAGAGGCAAAATATGATATCTAATTACTGTTTCAAACCTCTAACTTCAGTTATAAAATGTTAGGGTTGAAAATGTATAAGAGGTGATCTATATACCTCATTTTACAGTCATCTTAGTCATTTCAGGCTGCTATAACAAACTACCATAAACTGGTCGCTTAAACAACAAACATTTCTCATAGTCCTGGAGACTGGGAAGTCCAAGATCAAGGCACCTACAGATCCAGCTCTGGTGAGAGCCCACATCTCATTTCCAAAAGGCTGCCTTCTCACTATGTCCTTGCAGGGCAGAGAGAGACGACTCTGTTGTCTCTTCCTCTTCTTATAAGGGCACCAACACTATCAGATTAGGACCTCACCCTGATGACCTTAATGAGCCTCCTCATAGTCCCTATCTCCAAATACAGTCACGAGGGGGGTTATGGGCGCAACTTATGAATTTGAGGGGATACGCACATTCAGTCCATAACAACGGGTGTGTAACCAAGAGCAGGAAAGGTGAAATTGCTTGTTCAAGGTCACAGAGTATGCAGTTGGTTGGAGGTGGGCAAGCCAAAACCTGAATAGCCCATGGTTAGGACAGGAGCCTAGACCTCACTGAGCTTGGAGAAGAGGGACTGACCTGGAAAGATTATGCTCCTGAAGAAAACCCTCCCCTTCTCTTTCCTTTTCTCCCTTCCATGGTCTAGGTGCTCCTCTAAAACTACATCACCAGCCACTTAGTTTCACTCCACATTGTACTTACTGACAGTGCAAGGGTTCATATTTGTTTTTTGGTTTTTTTTTTTACTGGAAACTAGCACATCAACTAACAGTAAATCTCAGCAATTCTTTACTCATCTGTGTATGTCCAACAATTATGAAGACATGCTCTTTTATTTGATTGCGTGATGAGAATCTAGAGGTTTTTCATTTGCTATTTTTTCCTCCTGTGCATTAAAATTGTGCACTCTTCAAGGGGAAACGTAACTGAGAATGCATATGAACAAACTAAAGTTTGATTTAAACACTACCATTAGTTTTCTTCTATCGACTACCCATAGCTGTTTTTTTTTTTTAAGTAAGTAATTTTTGAACTCAGTATCATCAATATAATAAAATAAAGGCACAGGGCTGGCGTGTTTTGTGGCCCTTCAGACTGAAAGGTGTCTTGTCTTCTTACTTTTTCTCCTGAGGCTCAGTCTTTGAAGAGAACAAAGTAGTTCTGGAGTTTCTCTTCCTTCCCCAGAGTCATTATCTGAAGAGCAAAGAAAATAAAGCAGAATGTTGCTTCACCAAGGCACTCCTCAATCTTTCATGCTTGTTTCATCTTGTGATAGTGGTGGCATTGTTCCAGGCTATGGGGAAAATAGGCTCTTACATGAAGTGCTTAAGCAAAGAGTAATTTATTAATACTAACACAGATGAGTACATAGGCGCTAAAAGAAATAAACAAAAGGAAGAAGCCCTTTAGGCATGCTTGCAACAATAAAAGCACTATTCCCTCAAGGGCCACCCTAAGAAACAGTATTTTCTCTCAGGCCCTTGTCTCTAAAATTTCACACATTCTACTGCTTTTTCTCAGTGCCCCAGTTTATTCCTAGGTGGACTAGCCAGTCTCTGGTCAGTCACAACAGAAGATTAGAATTAGAAGTATGTAAAATAGGTTATTTCCTGCCTCACCTCAAAATGACATAATTGCTCCCTGAAGATTATCAAATTTAAAACTGGCTTAGTTTTTCAGCTTGCAGTACAAATTCAATATAGAAATGCCTATCTGGTGATTTGTATCTCATCAATCACCAAGGAGAGAAAATTAGCCCAGCTATTTTTTTCTCAGATATTGGACAACTATAATTTCCACACAAAATTTTCTATTTCAACACATTTTAAGTGGAAATCTTTCTAAAATGCATCAGAAGTTTTCACAACTCTACCAACAGGGTAAAAACAACGTAATTTAAATTGTTACTAATCTCAGGATTATCCAAGTGGGTCCTAGTCTTCCAGATTAAGAAACTGCTTTGTCAAAGAGCAACATGGCCTCTCCTAAGTGAACTGCAGCAAGCCAGGCAGCTGCTAGGTAGAAAGGACTCCTATGAGTCTAGGCCAGTGGAACCTTCAAGTGACATGACTATTCTCAGAAGTTCTGGGAAAGAGTCCTATTTAACTCCTCCAGAGCAAAGACTTGGCATGAGACCACAGCCACCCCAGAGTTACAGATGGGGCTGTCTCGTGATTCTGTGGGAAATTTGCTTCTTTACTTGGCACGTGCTGCACAGTATGTCATTTTCTGCCCACAGTTTGGTGAAAAGAGAACTTCTCTAAGCTCCTCTTTAAGCATGTACATGCAATGCAAAAGCTAGGCTTCTGAGTGCCAAGTATAACTGGATAAAGGACAAAGGAATAAGATCATCTATTCTCTAAAAATACCTTGCGTAATACAACCCAAAGAATGCACTCTACCTTCAAGCCTATGGCTAGTTCAAATAAATGTAATCATCACTACCCTTGAATTAAATGGATAATAAAAGGTTATAAACATGTTGTAAAATAATTCAAACTCAGTCATAGCAATGATTTTTCTATGTTTTGGGCAAAGGGTTAATCTCTGAAGAATACCAATAGCCAAATTGGTATTCTTGGTACAAATACCAATGGTTAAAATATCTATAAGAAAGATATTAATTCAAACCCCTTCACCTACTTGGATATAGTTTGCTAGAAATAAGTTTTGTTGACAGATGTTGATAGAGATACTTAAGAAAACATTATGACCAAAAAGAGATGTATAAATGTTATAGTTCAAGTATAATGCATACACTTCCTTCCCCAAGTTTCTTCATTATACACTAGCTTCAATTTTTTTTAATAGTAGGTGTATTTTACAATACTTTGATCCTCTTCAATATTCTGGCATGACTCCCATTTTCCTAATGAAGCCCATATTTTAGCATTCTTAAGTTTATATATTACAAATGTAAGAGTCAGGTCTCTCAGTTGCAAAATAACAGAAACCCTCCCAATTCAAAGTGGCTTAGTTTCTAAACAGGGAATTTATTGACTCATATAAAACGGCCAATCCAGGGATGCAGCAGAACTCAAATATAAAAGGATTTACGGGCTCAAAGAATTTCATTACAGTTCTCTCTCTCCATCTCTCTACTCTTTCTATATTTCTTTGTCTTCATTATTTAAGGAGATATTTTCCCCTTGGCAGTCAAGAAAGGTACCAGCAGCCTCAGGTCACAAACTCCAGGAAAGAAAACCATTGGCTCTTCTTGGGTTTCATAAAGTCATACCAGATACAGAAATAAAAGCATAGTTTCCTAATGGAACTCAAAGACAAAAGAAGCATGCTGGACAGTAAAAAAAAAAAAAAAAAACCCTACGAAATTACACTGCAAATTACAAATTAACTTTTTAAGAATCTTACAGACTAACATAAGGGTTAGCTTTATCATTTTTAAATTTTAGTGAAAATATCAAATCAACAAGCAAATATTATATGACTGTATATTATGCTCAAGAGATATAAATGTTATAAAAGCCAAAGTTTCAACCACTGAAGAATCATAGTCTAGTTCGTGGTTGACAAAATTTGATGCATGACAAATGAATGAATGGAAGATGTGATTTTAACCAAGTGCTAAATATTACAGCACATATTATAACCTTAATACTAATTCAGGAAAGCAAGGATGATTGTGGAGTAGAACAATCATTGAAGGTTTACAGAGATGGTGAAAACTATTTTATTTCATGAAAGATGGATTGTCTTTGAATTGTTGGAAGAGGGTGGGAAAGAGTGAGGGTTGAAGGAAAAAGAATGAAATGGCTCAGAGGTGGGCATTCTATATGTAGAGACCTGATGGTAGACAACAGCCCATTCATAATGGAGAATTCATGTTGAAGATAAGGTAAGATGGTTACAGAGAAGTTAGCTGATGGGAGATTTTGAATACTGGGTTTGAATTTGAACTAGTTATAATTTCTCTATATGTAGGTTTGCAGAAGAATAGAGAGGGAATCCAGCTGCAGGTCATGATATAATTGGAGTTCAGAGGTTGGAATAGTACTTCTTCTCTGAGACAGGGGCCGTCACTTCCATTTACGCAGGTTGTAAGCTGTACAACGCTAGTGGGCACCAACCACGTTGCAGTGTGAATGGTGCTTCTGTAAGTTGGGAAATACACAACCCTTATAAAAATATATGGTCCATCTAGATGACTTCAAGAAACAAAACATATCAATTTGAAGGGGGTGGAAGATAGGTAGGTGCTAGGTAGAAGTTAGAGAGAAGGTTGAAGAGAAAAGTGGAGACCAGATTATGGAGTGCCTTGAATTCCAGGCTAAGAAATACAGACTTTATTCTGCGTTTAATGCAGGGAAATTGGGGAGCTATTGAAGGATTTTGACTAGAATAGTGAAGTAGCAATCAGTGTTTGAGGAAAATTAAATTTAGGCTACAGGTCCAGGATTGATTCAAGGGGGCAGAAATTAGCAAAATAGAGAACTATGAAAAGATCATTAGAGCAGTGCAGGAAAAAACTGGACCATAAGATAGAAAGCAAAGGAGATCTTTGGGAGGTATTTTAAAAAGAAAAAAAAAGATTAAAAGAAAGAAAGGCAAGAAAGTGGAATTTTGTGAACCTCTTACAAAAGAAACATATGCCCTGGGACATATTATTATTATTTAGGTAGAGAATAAAGAACAGAAATTACATTTCTTTCAGATCACTCCCAGTGACTTTACTGCTGGCAGTTATATAGTTCTTTAGAGTTTACACAGTAATTTCAAATATATTATTCCATTTGGATAAAGATATTTTTTGAAATCATGAAACTAAGCACAGTCCTAAGCTTATATATAAAGGTAACATCTAAACTACAGAAATTTTTATTCATCATCTATGATAGAATGCAATTTAATATTGTAATGACAAACTTCCATGTGTTTATTTGGACCAGAAAAGAATGGGCAGTAATACCAGCATGTCTGAAACCAAACTTTCCATGTACTCTGGATCTTATTTCTTTCTGATCTCATTCTTCTTCAGGGACCTTGTTCCCTGTCTTTCCTCTTCCCATCCCTGATCTTCCCTTCAGCATTTTAGAAAAATATTCTTTAACCTATTTCCATCCTGAGTCATCTCTTCACTTTCCATCAGTCTAAGCTGCTGACAGCGTAAGTGTATGTTTCATGTCTCTACCTCCTCTGCATGCATTGGCACTTCTCAATCCATCCCACCTCTGTAAGGTTTTCTCCCTGGAGATAACACAAACCTCCTATTTGCTATTTTTGTTGGACTTTTTTCAGTATTTACCATATTTGACCTCTTGGCAGTGGATGATAGTTTTCCTCTTCTTCATTCTTGAAACTCCTGCCTTGGGTTCCTGGTCTCATTCTGTTATCTTGCCTCTGTGACTTTGACTTTCTCCTGTCCTTTCATATTTATAATCCTCCAGGGTTCCATCCTTCACCCTCTACCCTTTCTCTTTATACATACTTCCTCTGGGGAATTTCATCCTCTCCTTCTAAAGCTTATATACTGACCACTGTCAATTCTGTATCTCCAATCCAAATCCAAAGCAGTATATTTACAATTGGATGCCCCATATACGCTCCACGAAACATGTCCAGCACTAAACTTCTCACCGGTACCTCAAGTCTGTCCTTCTTTCCATACTCTCTTCAGAAATTATGGACCCACTGTTCACACAAGGATCTAAGGTAGAACACAGAGAACTGTCTTTGATTCCTTTCTTCTTCATCTTCCATGTGATGGTTAATTTTATGTGTTAACACAATTGGACCAGATATTGGTGCACAGATTTTGATTAAATATTATTTCTGGGTGTGCCTGTGAGGGTGT
Organism: Mesoplodon bidens; assembly: GCF_964165515.1. Lineage (NCBI taxonomy): Eukaryota > Metazoa > Chordata > Mammalia > Artiodactyla > Ziphiidae > Mesoplodon > Mesoplodon bidens. Next base: position 84,971,558 of record NC_138161.1, on the reverse strand, counting down.
TTCTGGATGACGTTAAAATTTAAATTGGTAGTCTGAATAAAGCAGATTGAGCAAAATTACTTTCTATGGGGCTGCATGTTTGCCATCCTTCCTGAAATTATATTGATTTTTCAATGGAATTCTTCCTAATAACACTCTTGCACACAAATCCTTTTTTCAAGGTCCCTTTCTGAGGATTCCAAGTTAGAACAAGCTTTAATGGCTGGTTAATATTTTTATATACCATTTATATCAGAATTTAACTATTTCCCAATAGTTCAGTGTTTAGATTGTTTCCATTTTTCTCTACAATAACTAGCTTTGTAATGATTACAAATAGTTCAGTGTTTAAATTGTTTCTATTTTTCTCTACAATAACTAGCTTTGTAATGATTATCTTTGTATGCAGAAATGTTCTCATGTGTTCTAGATTGCTTTCCACGGATATATTCCTAGAAGGGAAATTACTAAATCAAAAGGCATGAAGGCATATTCTACAGTTCTTGATCTATCTGTATTGCTTTCAAAAATATTCTTACCACAATAAGCCAATCTTAATGTAAACATTTTTTAAAACTTATTTTATTAGTTATGAGATTATTAGCATTGTTTTTATTTCTTTGATCACTGAGATTAAATATTTTCTTACATATCTACTGGTTGTTTATCTCCTATTTATAAACTTTGCAATTTTAAATTATCCTAGTGTTTTTTAACAATATACATATAATTATATAACTTAAAGTTGTTAAATCTATGTCATTTACGCAATCTATTGAATCTATGCAAATATTCTGTTTGCTTTTAAGTTTTTAAAAATTGTTTAAAATACAACAGTTTTGATTTTTGAGTAATCCAATCTATTTATTTGTTTTCCTTTGTGATTTCTTCTAATGCTTCCCTACTCAGAAAGTTGTTCTGCAATTAAAATCAGATAAATTTTATCTTACATTTTTTTCTCGAATTTTTTCTCTCTTTCCTATGTCACTCTTTAACATTTATCTTGTGAATCCCTCTGTTATTTACTTTGACACATGGCAGAGATCGAAACTAGATTCCATCTTGTGTGCCAAGTTTATTCACTCACTCAATAAAAATATATTCAATGTTTACTATGTACCAGGCACAGTGTTAGGCATCATTGTTAGAGGCAAATGTTGAGAGGGATACTGAAGTCACATTTGAAGTCACTCAGTGGGAGAGTGCACTTAACTGATTGCCATTGGGAGAGGGAAGAGGGAGGGGAAATGTGTGGCCCCGTAGCCTAGTGCTAGGGATTTTGCCCTCTTTTTGCATGTTGTGCTATCAACTCACTCCTTGTAGAGAAACAGATCTTATGATCGGGGATATGCTCAATAATGTTAAAAACTGCAAATGAGTCAAAAGCATAATTATCCTGAAAAGAATAAATAGGTTTTCAGGAGTAAGTAAAAATATCTGCTCCCCCGCCACCCCACTGCTTCATTTAATCACTTAAAAGTAGTGAGATAAAACAAATTACCTTTTCTATAAGTATTTTAACATGGTTGTAATCATATTGTTTGTACAATTTTATATTCTACCTTTTCCATTTAACATTATAAAATATTTGCATATGCCATAAGCTTCTTAGTAAACATAATATCTGATAGTGATACCTAACAGGTTTCAATGGACCAATTACTCTTTTCAAAGCAGAGTTAGTCTCTTTTCTTAAATAAATAGACATTTTTATAGATTCTCTACTTGAGATATTATCAGACAACCATGCCCATTTTTTCAGGTGTACACATTTAATCCAAGTGAATTAATATAAGCACACACTACCTGACGTCCTCAAGCAAATTTCTTTTTCTATTAGCCAGGCAGTGTTTTCAATTTTCTTCTTTTTGGTAACTCTGAAGACCATTCATTCCATAATTTATTGAGCCTCTAAAATGCAAAATGATCTATAATAGGGCACTGCCTTAAGAAATCAAGTTCCATATATTCTAATATATTTAAATGTAGCCCTTTACATTCTTAACCTACTCCTCTCTACTAGCTCCTTTCTAAAATTTTTAAGTGTATGCTAATCCAAAAACAAAACCCCAAACTCCAAAACCAAACTTCTTCTCAACCTAGTTTCTTCCTCAAACTCCACCCAACCTATCTTCCTTCTCAGCCAAACATAACAAAAGCAGAGTCCACTCTTACTACTTCTCTTCTCTTAATTATCTATCACCCATTTATGCCCCAAGTACTGCAATCTTCCACCCCACCCCTAATCAGTTAACTTTACTTGACCTCTCTGTACCTCAATCAGAAAGACTCCCCTCTCTCTTCAAAGTACCCTCTTCCCAACACCTTTGCTTTCACTGTTACTTCTCTCACATACCTTGTTCTTAATCACCTATTCCTCCTTTTATCTCACTAGCCTTTGAATGTACAGTAGAAGCCCTTAACTCCAGGTAACTAATTCACAGGATTAGAGGAGGCTCTTCTCCTCTCTGTAAATGGATTCCTTCCCCACCACACTTCAGGGCTGAAGGCTCCTGGCACAAAAAATTGAACCTCCAACCCATCTGTGTATACTTACTGACCTATATGCTCAGTCAGTAGAGACAAATAGTTTATTCTAAAAATTGTTTATGCAATTACACTTGCTGTTTTTATTATGAAATTTAATCAAATGTTATATAAACTAATGAGATATGAGAGTAAAAAAAGAGTTGTTTCTATGAAAATTAATATGAGTGGTTTGGAAAAGCTTCATAATGGTTGGTAGCTTAAAGAAAAATTGCAGTCAAATTAGGTGAAAAACAAGGCCAAGAAAAATATTTTTCAAATCTAGACATATTTTACATTGAGTGACCTTACCATGCACGTGTCTTTAAGTTCTTGCACCACTCAACAAAGCTAAAACTGGAATCTAAATGATGCGCTATGGCTTAACAGACAAAGGTGAGCTCCAACCAACAACAGATCTACACACAAAGCAAAAACCTTGACCCTGCATCAAGAGAGAATTAAAGGAAAGTAGATTTATGTGTTTTAAGATGTTTATGCATCACTTATTTTTCCCAGCTGTAACTGACTCTACTGATTAACCTGTCCCAGTTGCCTTGTCTAAGAGGCATTCATTAGAAATATCTTGATTACATCATGAGGCCTCTTCTTTCCTTGCTTTGCTGTTTCCTTGAGAAATTTAATTTCCAACCAGAGCTTCAGTTTAGCTTTTAAAAAAATAACCACCACATCTGCAAGCTCTTCACAGAAGGGTCCAAGATTCATTCATCATCAAATCTTCACCTTCTGCTGCCCTCACTGCATTGTGCCTTGTACACAGTAACTACTTCAAAAATTATTGAGATTTAAAGCATAATAAAAATGTTAGTCCATAAGTTACAAACCAAGAATTAGAAATCTGGTTGAAATTGGTGTATTACAAGAAAACTCCTCTGTTTTGAAGTCATAATTTACCCCCTCTCAACAATTAAAGGAAAGAAATTCAATCGCTAATTATAATCAGAAAACTATCAGTTTTAACTGGGTAGCTGAAGCTAATTTTAAAAATCAACTATAGTTTTCCAGAAATGTACAAACAAATTTAGGTGGACAATGACAAGTACCACTACAGCTTTCAATTTTATCTAAATGAAGGCTAAAGTTTTGCTAATCTCTTAAATCCTGTGGGTTTATTCTCTCTGAAGCAATTTCCTCTAAGCTAGATAGGACAGATATGATTATCTCTGCCATTTGACAAATGAGAGAATTAATGGTTCCTGACTTACCCTTGACCTTATAGATAGTTTGTGACTTAAATGGGATTTGTATCCAGGCATTAGGCATCTTGAGTCACCTTTTAATTTTTCCTAAGCTCCTTCATAATTGGGCAGGAAAATCAGGAACTAAATAGTGAAAAGCCAAACTTTTCTATCCACAATTATCACTCCTCTTTTTATCAGGTTGTCTAGGATTATGCCTTTAGAGTTCAGTCCTTTAACACATTTTCCCACAAAATTCTTGGGAGGAATAATAAGTTAATAATTCATTCTTTAACATCTTTCTATTAATTAATATATCCAATTTGCTTTCCTTTGATTAAGTAATTACCTGAGGAAAAGGAAAGGGAAGTAATGGGCATTTTGAGAAAGAATTTGTTTCTTTTTTTTTTGCATTTTTAAAACTTGAGGTTTCTTGTCCCATTTCTTTTCAAACCCTCATCCTGATCTTCTGTTGAAGATGGAGCCATCTTTGGCTTCCAGGCATCATTCTCCATCTAAGATTGACAATGTGCTTACTAAAAAGAAACCTAATGTTAATTGAAACTGTTTTTTGCTTCATTTTTTTTCTTGCCATTTACATTTTGCCTATACCTGTTTGTGACTATCATTCTGTCCCTAGTCCATGAATGTTTTTCTCATGCTTTCAACAGGGAACTCTCATCATCATAATACAATTCCTAGTCACACATTGCCTTTTTTCTGGCATTCCTTTAATCTAACTCTTCCCCATCTCATAAGCCTAAATTTACTTATCACTTGTGCTAGAATAACAAATACATCACACAAGCCAAAACTTAATTAGCATATTTTCTGAAATTATGTGATGTTGAATGAAAAATTCTGCTAACGCACATAAAAATTAGTATGACTATTCAGACTACGAAGTTGTTTATACACTTTGTCTCAGAAATAGCATTCCTGGGAATTTATCCTTAAATAATATAATTAGCAGATGTAAAAACAAACAAAAACCAAATACAGCATTTATAAAATATTCACTGTTAATTATTTTTTTAAAAAGCTATCCAAATGTCCAAATATAGGAGACCAGCTAAGTACGTTACATCATTGAATAGGATACATAGGTAGACATTTAAAAGTATAATGATTAAGACTATATAGGAAACCAGAATATTATAAATGTAGTGGTAATTAAAAAGCATTATATAAAACAATATGCTGTTTTATAATTTTAATTAAATAAAATATAACTATGCCGATCAGAGATAGATGGTAATACGCAAAAGTGGAAATAGTTGCTGTGCTAAATGAAGGAGTTGTTAGTGAAAATTTTTTTCAGAAATTATTATTGTCGCTTTGTTTTCTGTTTGCTTGACTTTTAGTTTTATTGATATTTTAAATTAATAAACAATGTTAATTTCATGTAAATAATTGAGGTTTAATTGACATATAATATTATATTAGGTTCAAGTGTACAACATGATTTTATATTTATATATACTGTGAAATGATCACTGCAATAAGTCTAATTATCATCCATCACCATACAAAGTTACAAACTTTTTTTTCTTTGTTTGATGAGAACGTTTAAGATTTATTTCCTTTGTGATTTTCAAATAAATAAAACAATATTGACTACAGTCATCATACTGTACATTATATCCCCATGACTTATTTATTTTATAACTGCAAGTTTGTACCTCTTCATCCTCTTTACTCATTTGCCCCACCTGCCACCCACTTCTGCTCTGGCAGCTACCAATCTGTTCTCTATATCATGAGTTTGAGTGTTTTTTCTGTTTTGTTTGTTCATCTGTTTTATTTCTTAGAGTCCACGTGTAAGTGAAATCACGTGGTATTTGTCTTTCTCTGTCTGGTTTATTTCACTTAGCCTAATACCCTCAATGTCCATCAATGCTGTCACAAATGGCAAGATTTCATTCTTTGTTAGGGCTTAGTAGTATTCCATTGTATATTATACCACATCTTCTTTATCCATTCATCTATCAATGAACACTTAGATTATTTTCATATCTCGGCTATTATAAATAATACTGCAATTATAGTGGGGTTGCAGAGATATTTTGAGTTAATGTTTTTATTTCCTTTGGACAAATATCCATGAGTAGAATTGCTGGATCATATGGTAGTTCTATTTTTAACTTTTTGAGGAACCTCCAAACTGTTTTCCATAGTGGCTGCACCAATTTACATTCCACCAACAGTACACAAGTGTCCCTTTTCTCCACATCCTCCTTTGTTGTCTTTTTGATAAAGCCATTCTAACAGGTGTAAGATGGTATCTTATTGTGATTTTGATGTGCACTTCCCTGATGATTAGTGATGTTCAGCATCTTTTCATGTGCTTGTTGCCCATCTGTATGTCTTCTTTGGAAAAGTGTCTGTTCTGGTCCTCTGCCCATTTTTTAATTGGATTTTCTTCTGCTCTTGATTTGTATGAGTTCCTTATATATTTTCAATATTAACCTCTTATCATATATGTGATTGGCAAATACTTTTTCCCATTCCATAGGTTGCCTTTTTCTTTTGTTGATGGTCTCCTTTACTGGTCAGAAACTTTTTAGTTTGATGTAGTTCCACTTGTTTATTTTTGCTTATGTTGCCTTTGCTTTTGGAGTCATACCCAAAAAATCACTGCCAAGACCAATGTCACTTATGTTTTCTTCTAGAAGGTTTATGGTTTCAGGTCTTACATGCGAATCTTTAATCCATTTTGACCTAATTCCTGTATATGGTGTAAGATAGTGATCTAGTTTCATACTTTTGTGTGTTGCTGTCCAATTTTCCCAACACCATTACTTAAGAAACTGTTTTTCCCCGTTGTGTATCCTTAGTCCTTTGTCACAAATTAATTGATCATATATGCATGGGTTTATGTCTGAGGTCTCTATTCTGTTCCATTGATCTATGTATCTGTTTACATGCCAATACCATACTGCTTTGATTACTACAGCTTTGCAATATAGTTTGAAATCAGGGATCATGGTGCCTCCAGCTTTGTTCTTGTTTCTCAAGATTACTTTGGCTATCTCGGATCTTTTGTAGTCTATACAAATTTTACAATTGCTCTATTTCTGTAAAAAGTGCCATGGAATTTTGATAGGGACTGCAATGAATCTGTAGATAGCTTTGGGTAATACGGACATTTTAACAATGTTAAATGTTAACATCGTTAACATTTTTATCTTTTATCTTTATTTTTTATCTACTTTTATCTTTTTATCTTTTTGGTTAAATTTATTTGTAGGAATTCAGTGCAACTGTAAATGGTACTATTTTCTTAATTTCTCTTTCTGATAACTCATTTTAGAGTATAGAGATGCAACCAATATTTGTATACTGACTTTGTTCCCTATAACTTAGCTGGATTTGTTTATTAGTTCTAACAGTTTTTTTTGGTAGAGTCTTCAGGGTTTTCAACACATAAAATCATGTCATCCAAAAATAGTGACAGTTTTACCTCTTCCTTTTCAGTATGGATGCCTTTTATTTCCTTTTCTAACCTAATTGCTGTGACCAGGACTTCCAATATTATGTTGAGTAAAAGAGGAAAGAGTGGGCACACTTCTCTTGTTCTGGATTTTAGAGCTGAAAGCTTTTCACCTTTCAGTATGATGTTAGCTGTGGGCTTGTCATGTATATGTTTAGGAAGGTTCCCTCTATATCTACTTTATTGAGAGTGATTTTTTTAACCATAAATGGGTTTTGAATTTTGTCAAATGCTTCTTCTACATCTATTGAGATGATCATATGATTTTTATCCTTCATTTTGTATCATGTTGATTGATTTGCAGATGTTGAATCATCCTTGCATCCCTGGAATAAATCCCACTTGATCATGATGTATGATCCTTTTTATGTATTGTTGAATTCAGTTTGCTAGTATTTTGTTGAAGATGTTTACATCTATGTTCATCAGGCATATTGGCCTATAATTTTCTTTGTGGTGTCCCTGTCCATTTTAGGTATCAGAGTAATGCTGGCCTTGTAAAATGAGTTTGGAAACATTTCCTCCTATTCAATTTTTTCAAAGAATTTGAGAAGGATAGGTATTAAATCTTTTTTGAATGTTTGGTAGAATTCATCAGTGAAACTGCCTAGTCTTGGACTTTGTTTTTTGAAAGGTTTTTGATTACTGTTTCATTCTCCTTACTAGTAATCAATCTATTCAGATCTTCTATTTCTTCATGATTCAGTCTTGGAAGATTGTATGTTTCTAGGAATTTATCCATTTCTTCTAGATTGTCCATTTTAATGGCATATAGTTGCTTGTAGTAGTTTCTTATGATCCTTTGTTTATTGTGGTATCATTTGTAATTTCTCCTCTTTCATTTCTGATTTTATTTATTTTGGTCCTATTTTTTTTCTTAGTGAGTCTAGCTAAAGGTTTGTCAATTTTGTTTATCTTTTCGAAGAACCAGCTTTTCGTTTTACTGATTTTTTTTAAATTGTCTTTTTAGTTTCTGTTCAATTTATTTCTGCTCTAATCTTTATTATGTCCTTCCTTCTACTAACTTTGGGCTTCACTTGTTTTTCTTTTTCTAGTTCCTTTAGGTATAAAGTTGTTCGTTTATTTGAGATTTTTGTTAGCTGAGGTAGGTCTGTATCACTATGAACTTCCCTCTTAGAACTGCTTTTGCTGCATTACATAGATTTTAGTATGTTGTATTTCCATATTCATTTGTCTTAAGGTATTTTTTTTAAATTTCTCCTTTGATTTCTTCATTGACCTATTGGTTGTTCAGTAGCATGTTGTTTAATCTCCACATATTTATGATTTTTTGCAGTTTTCTCCTTGTAATTGGTTTCTGCTTTCATATTATTATGGTTGGAAAAATGCTTGAAATGATCTTCTTAAATCTATTGAGACTTGTTTTGTGGCCTAAAATATAATCTATCCTAAAGAGTATTCCATGTACATTTGAGAAGAATATGCACTTTGCTGCTTTTGGATGAAATGTTCTCTATACATCTATTAAATTCATCTGGTCTAATGTGTCATTTAAGGCAAATGTTTCCTTATAGATTTTCAGCCTGGATGATCTATCCATCAATATAAGGGGGTATTAAAGTCCTCTATTCTTATTGTATTGCTGTCTATTTTGCCCTTTAGGTTTGTTAATATTTACTTTGAATATTTAGGTGCTCTGATTTTATGTGTATAAATATTTACATATGTTATATCTTCTTATTCAATTGACCCCTTTATCATTATGCATTGCCCATCTTTGTCTTTCAGTACAGCCTTTCTTTTAAACTCTATTTTGTCTGATGTAATTATAGCTACCCCAGCTTTCTTTTAGTTTCCATTTGCATAAAACATCTTTTTCCATCTGTTCACTTTGAGTCTGTGTGTCCTTACATCTGAAATGAGTCTCTTGTAGGCAGCATTTAGATGGATCTTTTTTTGTTTTTTAATCATTCAGACACTTTGTGCTTTGATTGGAGCATGTGGTCCATTTATATTTAAAGTAATTATTGATAGTTATGTACTTATTGCCATTTTGTTAACTGTTTTCTATTTTGAAGCTCCTCTCTGTTTTGCTCTTCTTCTTTTGCTCTGTTCCTTTGTAGTTGGATGACTTTCTTTAGTGTTATGCTAAGATTCCTTTCTAATTGCTTTTTTGTGTACAGGTTTTTTTCTTTGAGGCTCACATATGACAGCCTGTGCTTGTGTGTATGTGTGTGTGTGTGTGTGTGTATACTTATATATATATATATATATATATATATATATATATATATATATATATATCAGTCTTTCATAAGTTGATAGCAAGTTTGAACATATTCTAAAACTCCACATTTTTCCTCTCTTCCAACATATTTTGTTTTTGATGTCACATTTCACTGTATATCCCTTAACTAATTATTGTAGTTATTGTTATTGTTACAACTTTTCTCTTTTAAACTTCATACTAGCTTTATATGATTAATCTACTGTCTTTACTATATATTTACCTTTACCAGTGAGAATTTTACTTTCACATGTTTTCTTGTTATGAATTCGTGTCCTTTCTTTTCAGCTTAAAGAATCCCCTTTAAAATTTCTTGTAAGGTCAGTTTAGTGATGATTAACTCCTTTAGCTTTGCTTGTCTGAAAAACTCTTGTCTCTCCTTCAATTCTGAATGATAAATTTGCTGGGTAAGGTATCTGCTTGGAAGATTTTTATTTCAGCACTTTGAATATATCATGCTACTCTCTTCTGGCCTGCAAAGTTTCTGCTGAAAAATCTGCTGATAGTCTTATGGGGGTTTCCTTGGATATAGTAAGTATTTTTATCTTTATCATTAACTTATGGTATCTTAATTATAATGTGTCTTGGTGTGGATTTCTTTGGTTTCATCTTATTTGGAACTCTCTGTGATTTCTAGACCAGCATACCTCTTTCCTTCCCCAAGTTAAGGAAGTTTTCAACCATTATTTTTTTCAAATAAGTTTTCTGCCCCTATTCTCTCTCTCTCTTCTCCTTCTCCGACCCCTATAATGCAAATGTTATTCCACTTGATGCTGTCCCATAGGTCCATTAGGCTATCTTCAATTTTTAAATTTCTTTCTTTTTGGGGGAGGGTGCTGCTCTGTTTAAGTGAGTTCCACTGCCCTGTCTTCCAGGTTGCTGTTCTGTTCTTTGCTTCATCTCATCAGCTGTTGAAGCCCTCTAGTGTATTTTTTCAGTTTGGTTGTTGTTTTCTTCAGTTTTGTGACTTCTGTTTGGTACTTCCTTACATTTTCTGTCTCCTTGTTGAGTTCTCACTGTGTTCATCCATTCTAACCCCCAGTTTGGTGAGCATTTTTATGACCAGTACTTTGAACTCTTTATCAGGTAGATTACTTATCTCCATTTCAGTCCTTTTTCTGAGGTTTTATCTTATTCTTTCTTTTGGAACATATTCCTCTGTTTCCTCATTTTGCTTGACCCTGTGTTGGTTTTTATGTATTAGGTGCAACAACTACCTTTCCCAGTCTTAAGGATTGGCCTTGTATAGGAGATGAACCTTTCTAGCTCAACCTTGTCCTAGCTCTTGGCTTTCTCTCAAACATTTTGATTGTCTGAGCAGCCTAATTTATTCTTGATAGGTCCCATTTGTTGAGCATGTGTGAAAAGGAGAAGTCTCAGTTAGCCTGTTGGAAGCCAGACACTCAGGCAGTATTTTTTAAAGTATGCCAACATATACAGTCTTATGAATGGTACCTCATTTGTAAGCCCTGCTGGCCTCCAGACCAGGTGATCTGGAAGTGTCCCATGGGTTACAGTTGCAAAAACTGGGGCTCTAGATGAGTGTATAAGTTCCTTTCTGGGACGTACTAGTGAGCTGTAGTGAGGCCAAGGGAGAACGCAAAGATGGCTCCTCCAGACTCATTCCTGAGAGCTCCTCTGTAGCCTCCAGATGTGTGGCAAACATGAAGCCTGACCCACAAGCTGACGCTCTGGGACAAGTAAACAGGCCTTTTTCACAGGCAGACTTGGGGTGTGTTTCAGTCTGATGTCTGTGCAGTGCCCGTAGCCTGCCAAGAACTGTCTCTCCAATTGTTTCAGTCCTGTGGGGCTCAGAAATGCAAGCTCCAGCTACCAGAGCCAGGCAATCAAGGATCGTTTCCTGTGTGAATCACGTTTGCCTACAGCTTTAGCGAGGCAGCAGGGGAGTGCAGGGTCAAGGCATGCCCACCAGCTTTATCGAGGCAGTGAGAGAGCACAGGGTTGGGGAGCATCCACTGTTTTTTGCAAGGGAGTGGGAGAGCACAGGCATGGGGCACACCCTCAGGCTTTAGTGGGGAAGCTGGAGAGGGCTGTGATTGCACATGCCTGTGGTGCTAGCAAGGTAGAGGGAGAGTGCAAAAAGAGAGAGCTGGGGGTCAGGCCCCTGACCCTAATGCTTTAAGATTAGCAAATGAACCTCCTTCACATTCAGCCTACAAGCTTTTCAAGCTGCTGCTTTTGCATTGGGTCCCTGGGAACATTAGTTTGCACACAAGCCCTTTAAGAGCAGAATCTCAGTTCCCTAAAGCCCTTTGGGTCTCCTGGATGTAAGCCCCATTGGTTTTCACAGCCAGACGTTTGGGGGGCTCTTCTCTCCGGTGCAGGTCCCAGGGGTTAGGGTGCCTGATGTGGTGCATGAGCACTTCATTTCTCAGGGAAAAGCTCTGTATTTGTGAGATCCCTACAGATTGGGGCTCTCTGTGCAGGGAGTGGGGTTTCTGGTGAGAATGTATCTCTCCCTCTCCTACCTGTCTCGATGTGGCTCTTTTATCCTTTGTTGTGGAGGAGCTGTTCAGCTAGTTTTCAGGTCTTTTTCAGAGGGACTTGTTCCACATGTGTGTCCATGGGAGGAAGTGAATTCAGGATCTTCTACACAGCCATCTTGAACTTTCTCTCAAGACTGTGGAAGGATTATTTTAGATTAGTATACTTTGTCTTCAAGAAGGAAAGTCCAATGTATTATATGTACATGGGTGGGTGGTGAAGAGTGAAGAGCACAGTCAAAGGCAAGGATTCTGGGAAACTAAAGGCAATCATTAGGATGTTGGATGCCAGGAGTTGGAGTTGAACTAGAGAATAGAATGAGAAGGAGCAGAATAACACGAGACAAATATTTCTATTTCACAATTTTAATTTGAGCTGAACTTAATCCTGAGGTAACTTGATTCTTCTTATTTATTTGAAAATTTGCTCTACTTTATTTCTAGGTAAAAACATTGATAGTCCCTTTGTTTTGACTCAAAATGTTCCTGGAAACTAGAGCATAAAGAATGTTTATGAGGCAGGTTATGATTTCCTTTAGGAACAGTTCTGAAACTGAATATAGAATATCTGACCCAGGACTCAGCATTAGATACATCATAAATATGACCAGCCATGTCTCATGACGATTAAGAAATTACTATAGGGCTTCCCTGGTGGCACAGTGGTTGAGAGTCCGTCTGCCGATGCAGGGGACACGGGTTTGTGCCCTGGTCTGGGAAGATCCCACATGCCACAGAGCGGCTGGGCCCGTGAGCCATGGCCGTTGAGCCTGTGTGTCCAGAGCCTGTGCTCCGTAGCGGGAGAGGCCACAACAGTGAGAGGCCCATGTACCGCAAAAAAAAAAAAAAGAAAGAAAGAAATTACTATAAATACCTACAGATAACATATAAAATTAAAATACCAATTCTATAAAATGGTCATGGATAAGCCAAACACCTCTTTAATACCAAGGACTCCAACAAACTATACGTTTAGAGGGGAACATTTAAAGATGTATGTTTCATTGGCCACTGATCTTTTCTGTGGCCATCTGCTTATCTGAAGTGTCTGAGTTACTGAAGGCAGTGAGCTAGTGAAAAGCTGCCTGAACCAGGGAGCAGAAGATTTGGGAAGTTCACTTCACTTCTGAGTCTCACTTATGGTCCCTTTCCATTCATTCTAACATTCTATGGAACAAAACTATTTTCTAAAATTAATATGTTAGCTATAATAAACATTAAGCAACAAATTCAAAATAATTTCTTGTGCCATCTTAGAATTTGGAAGACTTTAGGGTATCCTGGATGGTCCTGCTTTAGAAGGTTAAAGAAGTTTGAAATGATAATTTCTGTGTCTTTAGCTACACATCCGGTGGCAAGTAGAACCTTCTAAATCATTTCCTCCATTATCAGAGTGTGTTCACAAAGTATTTACCAGTGGTGCTGATGGTGTGGTTTCTGTTATTGAAAAGCATTTTACTTTTCATCTAATCATCTACTTTCCCCTTTACTCTCCTCTAACTCCTTAAATAGTTCAAAGTTACCCACGTGGCAGCTTAGAGACAGACCAAAGCAAGGCACCAAGACACATTGAGTGGGGTTTCAATTGCTTTGTTAAGCGTTTAGCCACAGGGTTACCTTGTTAATCTGCTAACAATTACCACCAGGTCATTAGCAAAATCTTGTAAAAAGGAGTTATAAAAACATCTCTCACAGAATCCTCAAAAAGACAGAATACCTTGAATGTAGCTTCCTTTACCCCTCGGAAACAGGCAGGTATAGATGGCATGCAGGAAGCCTGTGTGCTAATTAGGTGATAGCCAAAAGGCAGAGATAAAGAGTGAAGTTTCCTATAGAGAAAAAAAGATAGTTGATTTCAGCAATTTTCACATGAAAAGGTTAAAACTCGTTTATTAATACCAAAACGCCATTTAAAATTTTATTTACTTATTTTTAATTGAGTATAATTGACATACAGCATCATATTAGTTTCAGAGGTACAATATAATGATTTTATATATGTATTTATTTGAAATGAGCACTACAATGTCTAGTTAACATCCATCACCACACCTAGTTATATATTTTTTAAATATTATTTAAAATTCATCATCTTAAGTGTTGATTTCTCTTGCAAATTAAAAATATATTGAATTCAATTTGTAAAGAGATTTAAATGAAAAATTTGCTCTAGGATCCTGAACATTATTAATTTAAAGTCATTTATTTTATAAATTAGCTGTATCTCTTGACTATAATTTTCTTGCCTTCCCCTATTTGGAAAATGGACAAATTTTGTTAGAATGACAAATTTACTAAAACTGGAGAGACTACTAAGGTTCCCAAATGTTGCCTTAGCCCTTCTCAAATGTAAAATTTTGAATCTCTTTAATTTCTTCCTGTCTGTCTTAGGAATAAAACATTAAACTGGAGAAATTCCTCAAGATTTACAATTTTTAAATTTTACATACTATATTGTTAAATATATGGCATATAGAAATATAATTATATAATACTATTTTTTAAATGCTAGAAACAAAAATAAGATAGAACTTACAACAGAGCTAGCAAGACCAGAATGAATAGCTCATCTATTACAAGTTCTGCCCAAAGGCAATGTTATGTAAATTCAATTTATAGACGTTGAATAGCTTCCCCAATGTTGGCCTTTGAAAAGCTCTACACTGATATTTTCAAGAAACTAGCAGCACACTCCAACCTGAAAAAGTAATACTATGAAGATGCTGCCATTAGTGATTTTATGTACTTCTACATACCCTTCTTGAATTTGAAATAATGGATAAGTTCAGGTAATAATTTTTGTTCTCTTTCAAATTTTATGACTTCAGTATTGAGTTGTGTTTTATGACCTACATTTATTATATTCTGTAGAGTCAGCCAGCAGCTTTAGGCAAAGAATACCTTCGGAGTCTGAAATCAGACTTTGGGAAGAAATCAGAGATTTAAAATGAGTAATCATGTATTCTGGAAGCATAGGAATTTTCCAAAGATTTTGAAAAACAACCAAATACTGCATACTGTGTAATATATAAGCAATAATTTCCTAATCCTCTAGACAACTTCTTTTTCTTCTGTGGCTAGGATAATTATCTATTCATGTATGGGCAAGGATTGTTGCTATAAAACTTAATTTCTTCCAGAGCAGTTTTGGTAGTTTTTTTTGGAGGAAGAGTTTGTTTAGCAAATTGTACACTGACAACGGTGAGGAATTTTTAGTTACGAGGAATTCTGACAAGGTCACAGGAATTATTCAGTCTCAGTTTCCAGTCTTTAGTTACATTGAAAGAGTGAAATTTAAACAGTGGTAAATTCAATAACAAGTAACGTTACGTAATATTTACATGACAGGACAAAAACTAAAACTTCAGACCTTTTTCACTTTAAATTAAGTTCTCACGCTAAGGGACCAGATATAATTTGTTTATATAACTTGCTTAAAAAGAATGAGAACCTGGCTTCTATAGGAGAAAGAGATCGAAAGAGGATTCTGATCTGGGTTATAATCCTGTTGCGCTCCTAGCTTTCTAGAAGGTCCTAGAGCTATCACAGTACTTTGATAAGCTTTGCTTTCTTTATTTACCAATATGTGGGCCAAATACTTAACCTGGCTGTGATGAATAGTAAATGAAAGCATCTAAAAAATATAACGTAAGTTATTTATTAGGGAAAAGCACATGCCAGGCACACTTAGTTTTTATGGTAGAATAAACGTCACAGGCTAGCTAGGTTGTAAATTTGGTTAGTTTTATGGCTTTTAACACGAAAAAATTTCTGCACCAGGGGCTGTCTTTAAGTTGTATTTGTGGCTAAACAGATCTACCCTCATTTTGAGTACTCACTGGCCATTATTGATAGTGATAACTAAAATCTGGTTGAAGTATCTTAAAAAGTATGCAGTATGTGATAAATTCCATGACATGACTGAGGCATTTGAGAAATAATTTACTTTTTTAGAATTTAGGTCAAGAGAAGCAAAATTATAATTTATGCATAACCTCAATTTTTTTCCCTCAAGTACATAGAAAGAACAAATGTACTATGGATTTTCTTTGAAGAGGTTTGTAGTTATTATGTTTGTTTTACTTGTTTTTACATAGGGAACCTTTGTTGGCCTTTAAAATGTAACTTAGCAGTGTAACTGATGTATTTTTGCCAACAATAAAACAAATACATATGACAAAATAAATGCATACTCATTTCAGCTGTAAGATTTGTTTTAAAATTATTTTATTTGCAGCCAGGGGTAACATATGAGATCATTTCTTTCCCCTCTGCCAAAGACAAGCTGATTTCCCCAACCCACGTGTACAGTTGAGCAGTAAGTCTAGCATGCTAGCGCGCTCGAGTCTCCGGACCTGTGTCTTGCCATCTATGGGGACACACGCATCCGTGATAGTACACTGGATATGCAAGGCATCTCCGGTTCACAAGAAAATTGTGCTGACCATGTAGCTATCCCGCTACGCCTGCCGCTTCTGCCCACTGGACAGGGAAAGAAAGGGTGCTTGGTGGAGTGTACACAGCTGTTCCTATCCACTCTCTCCCACTTTATACACTGTACTCCTCTCCCCACGTGCGTTCCAAGGGCAGGATTACACACACACACACACACACACACACACACACACCCGTATCTCTCCCAGCCGTCACCCGGGACGCGTCTCCCGCTCACTCCGATCTCCAAGCCGCTGGCTCCGCGGCCTCTCCCCGCCACCAGCACTCCACGTGGGCGTACCCCGGCGCCAGCCGACCGTGCGGCCCACGGAGCCCCTCGCCGGCCCCCGCGCTCGAGGGAAGGCGCGGCCCCGGGGTCGGACGGACAAAGCGGGCGTCCAATCGAGCCCGGCACTGCCTCCCCGAAGGGAGGGAGCGGCGGCTCTGACGGGCCCAATGAGCGGGGAGCCCGAGTGGGACTTCCTCCCGGAATCCCGTTGGCCAGAATAGCGGGGCCGTGGGTGACACGTAAGTTAGGTGGGAGGCGGCGGCGGCCGAGGCTCCGCAGCCCCGTCACTGACACCGGCCCGCTGTCCCCCAAACCCGGCCGGGGCAGCCGGCCCCCACCCAGCTACTCACCCCCGCGGGCCGCGCGCCGAGGCGCCGCCTGGTGCCCGGCTCTCTTTGTTGGGCGCGCACCCCCTCCTTTTGGTGGCAACAAAGTTGCGCAGTGGGAGCCGCCGCGAGGGGGCGGGGAGCGGCAGAGGCGGGACTCCGAGCGCCGCCGGGGGCAGCCGGGCCAAAAAGTGGGGAGGAGGGAACAAGGCAGGCGGCATCTGCGGACCGGCTCGAGGACAGCCCGCTCAGAAGTATGCGGAGGGCCCCCTCCCGGGCCCAGGCACTCGCGGAGAGCCAGCCTCGCCAAAGTTTGGCGGCGGCGGCTGCCCCGGCGGCGTCGATGGCTGCACGCCCCGCGGCGCGCGGAGGCTGAGCGGGCGCCACTTCCCCTCCGGCCCAGCTTTTGTGTCTCGCGTCTCCTCCTCATGCTGCGTCCGGCCACCTCCTGCGGCGGCCGCTGCTGAGGCGCCCGCTCGGGCCGAGGGGAGGAAGGGACGGCGGCGGCGAGGACGGCCGCGGTGCGGGGTCCCGACGGGACTATGGGAAACGGGATGTGCTCCCGAAAGCAGAAGCGGATCTTCCAGACGCTGCTGCTGCTGACCGTGGTGTTCGGCTTTCTCTATGGCGCGATGCTCTACTACGAGCTGCAGACACAGCTGCGGAAAGCCGAAGCGGTGGCACTCAAGTACCAGCAGCACCAGGAGTCCCTTTCCGCCCAGTTACAAGGTACGGTTAACGGGACGCGCGCGGCCGGTGGCCAACTTTGCCCCGCGCCTCCCACCCCGGCTGGAAAAGTGGTTTTGATGAGCTGTTGGCACCGCGGGCACCACCTCTGACCTTCAGGGACATCAGAGGCAAGCCCCGCCGGACCCCGGAGTGTCAGAGATGACACATCCGCATCCTCCCGCTTCCTCCGGTGGTTACATTTGAAATTGGCAGCGCCAGCCCAGGTCCCACTGGGCGATGGAAGGGCGGGTACACACTGAGTCTTTTACCCCAGCCCTTGTCAAAGGCCCAGCTGCAATCCGGGCAGGCAAACCAGGATCCCTGCCTCCGCTCCTGCCAGCCCATCCGGAGGGGCATGGTTTCCTGGTTTCTAGGCATTTGCTTTCCAGTTGACGTTGTCAGTAGCCTAAGAAATGGGGAGTTTGGCTGAGATTTCTCAAACTGCTGTTTCTTCAAGGGAAATTAAGCCATGACCCTGTGGTCCAAACTAATGGCCCAGTCGAATGGAGCCTAGACCTGCTAGTTGCAGATCTCTGTTAACTCAGTAGTGTGACTTTAGAGATGTTGGATGTGTTGGAAAAGTCCACGCTACTGTTCACCATCCTGCAGGTATGTTTTTGGAAAAAGAAAAAAAAAAGTTTTATTAAACTGAGTAACTTTCAGTTTGTCCCGGAGAGGTGCAAGAGGAGAAACCAGGTTTTTCACTTTGCCAGACACGCAGCAAACACAACGTGAGCAACACCTGCAGAAAGACGGAAAGCTCCTATCCTTCTATTTTAGAATCCCATTTAACGTAAATTTCAGGAACATAAATGATGCATGACTGCAAAGTAAGCACCATGTGGCCTTGTTAAAAGCAGAGTCATCCTTTACTTATTTTTTGAAAGCTTTTTCTTGTACTTGTGATTAGTTTTCAACACTTATGCAGTCCTCTCCCCACCAAAAAAAAAATAGTAAAGGGCTCTGAGTAGTGAAATGTTGACAGTCCTTGCTGATGATCATGCAAATATAGCTTATTTCATATTACTAGGAAGATACAAGCTGCATGGATAGTTTCTGTCATTGTATATTTATACAAATATAAAACAGATACCTTTTTGTTGCTCTAGCTATTTTGAATGTTTTCTAGTAAAAAAAAAATAAGATGAGAGAAAAGGATACACAGCTGATTCTTGGTCTTATTTGCTTTTCCCAACTTAGAAACGAAGTATTTTTAGCTTACTGAAGCTGTATAGCCACAGGCAATGAAAATACGTGAGCTGGGCTTTGTTCAAAAGGAAAATCTGTTTTTTGATTCAGTCTTACTTTAAAAATTTTTTTCTTTAAAACTTGTTGAAATTTATCCATGAGTTATTGTTGGTATGCAAAATATGGATATTTATTTATTTACTTGTTTACTTAGAAGATACCAGAGGCAGTTAGACCAAGGGAAAAACTTGCCATCCAGTAGTACAGTGGCAGGACTGGATTTTCACACAGGTGACTGGAAGGGTGTATATGGTGGATTATGCAAGGTTGGTGCCTTGTTCTCTTACTTCAGGAGACTCATGAGAGCAGGTGCTGTCACATTCAACAATACATCCTCAGCACTGCACAGTGCCTGACACTCAGGAGGGGTTCAATGTATATATTTATTCAGTCAACAAACAAATTTTAACTGTGGTGAGAAAACTAGTCCCAAGCACTTTTGTCTGCTTTCTCAGACTTCACTTCCTTGTCTGCTTTTTGAAAAAAACCAAGTAATAACTGAAATATTTTGCCCAAGTAGCACATTTGCCTAAACTCCCAGTGTTGGAACTCACTGACTGAGGAGGCCCTGATTTCTGAGTCATGGCCTTTATTTGCAGTATTCCATTTAGAAAATCCATCTCAGTTTTTTTTCCCCTTTTATTTGCCTTCTTTTGGTGGTGGTAGTGGGGGAGAGGGGTGGTAAGTGGTAATACAAGACCATTAAAATACACAACATTTGCTTTGCTGCAGGAGATGAAAAAAAAAATGTTGTAACTAGTTTGAACGAGTGGCCTTACAGTCCATTTCTTAATTTAGTCTTTTGCCATTTCCTCTTGAATTGTGGTGCTTCACAGTTGCAGTATGATTATGTGTGAAGAATTATTTCCCAAGCAAGCTACGGTTTCTTCTTCTTCCTTTTTTTTTTTTTACAATTCTTCTTTTTTCACAATTCTGTTCTGTAGCATTTATTTTAGATTTCACATCTGCAGGCCATTTAATGAAGATTTTCTGATGGTACGCAGCTTTTGCTTCCCTTTTCCAATGACAAATGACATTTTACTCAGCGGTGCTGTGTACACATATAGATTTGTTTTTAGGACATTAAACTCTCCATTCTTAAGACTTGCTTAGTTATGTGAGATCTCTTGACCTGGCTTGGATTAAAATCAGAGTTAATTATGAGTGGCCTTCCTTTTTTAAAAACTGCCTCTTGAAAAATGTTGAGTAATTTGGCCATGTAATCTGAAAGTATACATTTGTTAAATGAACATATTTAGGTCATCTTCAGTTTAATAATGGGTTGTCACCAGACATTATTCTGAAAGTAGGTTATGTCTAACTCCAAGTGTATTTTGGAGTAGAACAGTTCCATAAATAGGAAATGGCAGGGGTTACATGGGGAAAGTTCCAGACTTTGGCAATGCTCCGTCCACTAAAAACAAATGTCTGTGTCTTCCAGCCTCTCTATCTTCCATCCATAGTGTTCCTTAATTTTATTGTGGAGTGGGGCAGAGGTTACCTCTGGTGGCAAAGGCAGTAGTAACAACCTTTGACCAGCTCAGTGTTTAGTTAACTTAAAATTTTTTTTTTTTTAAAACTGCTTTTGGGACTTCCCTGGCGATCCAGTGGTTAAGTCTTGGAGCTTCCACTGCAGGGGGCGCGGGTTAGATCCCTGGTCAGGAAACTAAGATTCCATGTTCCTTGCCAAGCAGCCAAAAAAACAAACAAACAAACAAAAAAGCAAAAATGCTTTTGGGGCCATGCTCCATTTTCTGTGTCTATAAACAGTGGTTCTCAGCTTTGACTGCCCATTAGAATCACCTGGGGGCAGCTCCCAGTCCAATTAAGTCGCAATCTGTGGGGTGGAACCCACCTGGCAATCTCCCCAGGTGATTGCAATGTGCAGCGGAGGTCGAGAACCACAGCTCTGTAATCTTAAGACTGAGCTGATTCACACATTTACTTCGCTGGCTTGGCTGCAAAGACATTTGAGGCCTTTTTCTTTTACCCCAAGCATGTGATTCAAATTCTAGCCCTGCAACTTTTTGTGTGATCTTGGGCCTCATTTTTCTTATTTATATAATGGAGATTAGAGCAACCTATTTTATAAAATACTGTGAGGATAAAATAATTAATACCTATGAAGCTCCTAGCACATACCTAGCACATAGTAGGCACCACTCATTCAACATTAGCTGTTGTTATCATAGCAGTCCCTGTTTGAGATATTTGATCATTTTCTCTTCCCAGAGTTGCCATGGGTAAAATTTTGAAATTGGCAGAATTTGTTTTTATAATTAGCTCCTTTTTAGTTGTACCTAAATGAACGTCAAAGAAAATAGGCAGACTGGAATAAATCCAAGTACTTTACTCTGGAGAAGGGACCCTCTCTGACAATTTAAATTTAGAATTCAAGTCTGGTTACTAATTAACTCTCTTTATATCATTGTCAGATTAGGAGAGGGTGTGATTGCCAGAGGTAGGCAGTAACCTTGTGCAATAAGATCTGGGACAGGGATGTAACTATTTAAATTTTTGGGGGGGCAAACAGTCCCTCATTCTTAAAACATTGTATTACATTATTGCAGTGCTCTTGGTCTTCCCAGTGATGACCAGAAACCATCAAGAAAAGGTTCATATGATGTCTTCTATGCTCCTATTCCAGATAAGTGTATTACAGTTATTTAAAACAAACACGTTTGGTGCTTCTAGGGTGACATGTTTATTCAAGTTAGTTGTCCTTTGCATTATGTTCCCCTGAGACATAGAATGGCCCATTTGCCAGTGCATGAAAACATATTGTATCTGGTTTCTTCTTTGTTTTCAACCTACCCTGAATTTGCTTTAAAAAAAAAAAAAAAAAGTTCTCCTTCAGCTCAGGACCAGGCTTTTAAAAAATTCTTTCATCTCCAGTGCTAAGTGCTTGGCATATACTGTAGTAGGTGATCAATAAATATTATAGGTCTATACCTATATATTCATTGGCTCTCTGCCAATGAATGTGCTTATATATGGTGAGCAGTGAAATGTAGTGGATGTGGGCTGAGGAGTCAGAGCTCTTGGATTTGATGTCTTGCTGTATATATATATATTTTTTACCAGCTGGGTGATCTTGGGTTACTTAACATCTCTGGGATTTGCTTTCATCATATGTAATAATCAGGATAATGGTGTTTATAATAGTTTGTCATAGGATCAATAGTGTTAGCGGGTGTACAGTGCTTAGAAGGGTGATACTTGCATTTTGGAATACTGGGGAACTTCATGTACAACAGAGTGGTTCACAGACCTCAGTAATTTAGCCCCACGGGTATAGGCAATGCGTAGTAGGGATACTCGTTTTCAAGTGCAAAGTTAGGACATACAAACATCAATTAGATGTTGTCTATTAAATGGACATTTTCACTGAAGTACATACATCGTGCAGTTAAAAGGTGAAATTTATCAAGCTGTTTTTGTTTAATTCTGTTCTATTTTAAAAATGGAACAGACATAAAAACTCTTTATGTAAAACCCTGCCTTAAGATTTATTTCCTGAATGAAAGATAAAAGCTTCTAGATAACTTTTGAAAATATGACTCAGTTAAACATTCTGTTAAATATATGTGACATGCACGAATATGTGTGATTCCACACATTGTACCTGCCTTAGTCGTCCCTGTAAATTGGAACTCGCCAATATTGGTTCACCAGGGAAGAGAATTGCTCAGTATCTGAGCCTTTTGTTTAAGTCTGAGGTAGAAGACCCAGGCATGTTATACAGTTCACTACATCCAAGTAGATTGGAAAACTTACCTTGACCTTTTAAAATGCCCTCCTGCCTTACCAAGAGCAGGGACACA
Source organism: Mesoplodon bidens (assembly GCF_964165515.1). Lineage (NCBI taxonomy): Eukaryota > Metazoa > Chordata > Mammalia > Artiodactyla > Ziphiidae > Mesoplodon > Mesoplodon bidens. The sequence continues at coordinate 84,948,759 of NC_138161.1, read as the reverse complement.
AGACCAGGTTTTAGAGACTTAAGGAATGAGTGAATTGGAGTTTGAGAATGACGACTGAAGCCGGGAGGACCAAAATGCAAATGATTTGAGAGAAACTAGAAGACGTGAGAGAGAGAGAAGGGGACTAACATCAGTTTATGGCATTTCAAAGCATTGGGGATGATTCTTCCCTGCATCTGCATGTCCTAAAAAGAAAGAAACAGGGACTAGTGAAGGGGGAGTGGGTTTGGCATCAGATACTGTTTGAATGCAACTCTGGTGTTTACCAATGGAGTGACCTTGAGCAGGCAGGTAACCCCTCTGAACTTCGCTTTCTTCCTAGTTCGCCGGGGATAGCAATGTCTATTTTGCACACTTGCATGCACTAGAAATAATACATCTAATGTGACTGGCACAAATCCCAGAGCGCATCACTATGACGTTTACTAGGTAACCAGGAATGCTGTTGCAGGATTAATATTGGGCTACTTTTTATTTTGCCCAATGTGTATTACATCTAGTAGGTAATAGAGTCATTATCTGTGGTCTCAATGTGGCTCTTTTCAGAGCCATATGCCCACCTTGGCTGAAACTTTTACTTGATTAAAGACACTCTCACTCTGTCTTTTCTACCATATTGACCCTTTTTTGGTAAGAAAGGACTTGAGAACGCCTTGCACGGTAGCAGCTAAGAGTTGCTGTGTTTCATTTTGACAAATAAGTGTTCTTATTTTATCACTGAGGACAAAATGTTTTTGCTACTTTTGCCAGTCAGTGGTTTATGGGTTTTGTAGCTTTGTTTGGAAGTGAAAGGTACGTATAACTTTACTGTAAAATAAAAATGGCCAACTGTATTTTTTCTTTTGAGCCACTCTTATTTGAAACAAATTTATTTTGATAGAAATTTGAAAATTTCCTTGAAAGAATTAAATTATGTCAAATACATACCACTTATTGAGTGTCTGCCACATTCAGGTGCTGGGCTTAAGCACTTACATGCATTTTCTCACTTAACCCTGACTGAGCACTTTGGTGTGAAGGAGTAGTCTGCGGCTCGGAGGGGTAAATTAAGTTGCCAGTGTCAAGGTCGAATCTAGTGAATGAATCTGCACTTGGAACCCCAATGTGATTTCCTAGCCTGTGTCCTTTCCACAGTACTCCATTGCCCTCAAAATTATTTTAGTGTCCCTGTGACAGTATTAAAGGTTTTGAGAAAGTGGGTTAGGTGGGTCATGTGAGGATTCAAGATAAAATTTAGAATCAGAAGTAACAGGTGTGATTATTTGATGCAGCATTTCCAGAGTGTAGGACATTTGGTGCTGTTGAAAAAGGTGATTTTAGTTGATACTGGAGTTGATTTTAGGTGATCTGCAGATGCTGCATAAAATAACATCAAATCACATGAGAAACTTCTGCCCTTTTGAATTCCCTTTCAGTGTTTCCTTGACAAGTCAAGAAGAAACTCTCAGTTTGATACTAGAGCCTCTCTCCTAGATATAGTTGCTCATTTGTTTTCAGAGAGCAGACTTCAGGCAGCCAACAGCCTGACAGCTAGACTTTAATAATTGTTTTGTTGTTTTATTGTATTTAAATTTTACGGTTACTACCCATTAATGGCAAGTTAAGTCAGATTTTTCATTTACAAAGTAGTAGTGTAGTTTCCTTTTTAGAAGTTTATGTTAGGGTAAAAAGTGAGCATTTGGCCACCCATTGTACCTATACAGGTTTTGCATGTATAAATTAAGAACTCGTGTTATGAGTACCTGCATGTCTGACGTTCAGGAACGCATCACTTGGTGATACAGACACTGAATTTTACAGTTAAGAAAACAATCCTGAAGAGGATGAATCACTTAGCATATGTCTCAAGCTAAGCCCAGAGCCTACATACACTGATTTCCAGAACAGCGAAGCACTCCTCACTGCGCTCGGCTGCGTCTGCAGACCGGCAGCACCCTCCTCTTGGTCTGAGCAGCATGGGTGTTGCTATTTTTAAACAATGCTATGTATTTCTGAATGGCACACTTGTGTTCTTTTTTTTTCTTGGCCTGTGGGTGCTTTTCCAGAGGACATGCCAGCCATTGCCCTACACTAATAAGGCTCACTAAATAGGCTCATAGCCTGGAGGGACATGGGCATGAAATAAATTGCTCGTTATAATAGTATGACATTTAAAAAAATATTGCTTTAGCTATTTTTCACATATAAAATGTCACAATATGATACGTAGTGAATAGACAAGTGAAAGATGTGCTGTCATTCTGAAGGATGAGGCATTTTAGAACATTTGAATGACACCATGTCCTTTCCTTTGAGAGTCAGTGAACTTAAGAAAAATATATAATCATTTTAGGAGAGTCAAACATTCTATTTCCCATTTCACCTCTCATTTAAAGCCCTTCTTTAAGTGGAATTATTGTAAAAAAATAATTCTACAAATCAAGGTATGTAAGAGAACTTTGACATTGCTTGTATGCTCTAGACAATAGCTATGATACTATAAAATAAGTATTCTAAATGTAGATTAATATTGGGCAGCTGATAAATTGCTTGATTGGTTAGAAGTTTATCAAGTTTTACGTTAGTGAGATTTAATATTGTAAATCTGTGCTTCCTACTGCAATAATCTCTCAACCTATTAACAAACATTTAGAGGTAATTTTTAAAAAGACATTATATCCTTTTTAAAGGTTTGATTCTGTAAAACATGTTAAATAGTACTGATGTCAAACATCACTTTTATTAGAAGATGAAAAATATATCCTCTTTACTAGATAGGTGAGTATCGGCTCAAAATCCAGAAGTCATCTAAGTTTTATCTGGGTGTGGGTATGGCTCCTTGGATGTAGTTCCTCAAGTACAACTTCTCAAGTTTAGTTCCTCTTCATTGGTAGATCTGTGAAACTAAACCTCAACATAAGCAACATACAACAGTGGGGCAGGCATATGATACCTACATATTCCTATTCAAAATAGCAGAAAGTGCAAGGTGTGTAGGAGTTGCTGGTCCATGAAAATTCTGAAATCCAGTTAGGCAAATGTTCCTCAACTAGGTCCAGGCCTGGGAATAATTCTCCATGGTTCTTGATTCTACCCTATGGACTACTGAGTCATCCTTCCTTTTTTCATGAAAGGTAGCGTGTGTTGGCAGCTGAGTTTTCTCAGTCTGCTTCCTGCCTGTAGAATTTGGGGGATCTATGGCCTTTTTTCATTTAGGACCATCTCCATTCCTTCCAGTCCAAACTGGCAGTGTATCTGCTGGTAAAATCCTCTCAAAATTTTTGTGGGTCTCCTGTGAAACTTGTTGAGGTTTACTCTGTTAGACAAAAAACCACACCCATCTTGGAGATGATTCCTTCTCTACCTTGAGTTTCTGCAGAGGCAAGGGAGAGACAATGCCCTTTAACTTACCAAAGGCCTGTTGAGAGTATCTGTGAGTCACACCCTTAAAGTTGTAGGAGATCCTGTGGTCTGATTGAATAGTACTCTGAGATGCCACGTTTCCCGGGGCTTACCAAAAGGATTTCAGAAGCTACACCGTTGATCTCATTTTAGACCATGTTTTCTCAGACAGTTCCCTAGAAATGATCTTTGCTTGGAAACTGTTTCTTAACTTTAGCATTGTTTGCTGTGTAGAGAGACTGAGGATTTTCAAAACCTTCAGGTCCTGCCTCCTTTTTTGTATGGTAGTCCCTCCCCCGATTTATATTCTCATAGTTTGCTATAAACAGCAAGAAGGAACCAGGTAGCATCTTCAGTACTTTGCTGGGAAAGCTCCTTAACTAAATCACCCAGTTCATTTGGCACTTTTTAAACGTCTCATATAAATGCATGGGTCTGCAGGTCACGTAAGTACACATAAGTAGTTTATGTGTACTACTAACACATAAACCTTTTGCCACTATGTAATTTCTAGTTTCCAATAAGATTTTCCTTACCTTCATTCATGCCCTTAATAGAAATCTCTTCAAAGTTCAAAATTCTGTGAACAATGTGTCCAAGGCACTTTACACTGTCACTGGCACTCTTCTTAGGCCCACTACATGGTTCCAAAGCCTCTACGACCTTTTAGGTTTTTGTCATGGCAGCACCCCACTTCTAAAATCTGGATTAGTTATCCTGCTGCATAGCAAATTGCCCCCAAACTGAATCGGCTTAGAATGACAAATATTATCTCACAGTTTTTGCTGGAAAGGAGTCGACTTAGCTGGGTGATTATCTGAACATCTCTGTCTCACTATGTTGCAGTCAAACTGCTGATCAGGGTTGTAGTCATCTCAAAATTTGACCGGAACTGAAGGATCTGCTTCAGAATTCACTGATGTGGTTGTTGGCAGGTCTCAGAAGATCCAATTCCAATCTCACTCATCCAGGCCTTTCTGAAGGCCCATGACTCCAACCTGGAACTTACAACATAATAGCTGGCTTCCCTCAGGGCAAGAGATCCAAGAGAAAGCTAGAGAGAGGGAGCGTGTATGAATCCAAGATGAAAGTGAAAGTATTTTAATAACCTAATCTTGAAGGTGATAACTCATCACTTTCTGCCATATTCTGTTCATTAGAATCTAATCACCAAGTCTAGCCTGTGCTCAAGGGCAAGAATAACAGAAAGTAAGGATCACCTGGGGCCATCTTAGTAGCTGCCTCCCACAAGGGGAGAAGGACATGGTCATTGTTGGCATTCTTCGAGCACTTGCTCAAAGGGTCCCACGGTAGCAATACTTTGAGCAGAGACCGAGCCAGGCACTGTTCTAAATTATATTCTTGGAATATCCAACATAATACTTTTGTAAAAATGTTCTACTATATATTAAAATGTGATTTACCATTTAATTTGACATATATTAGTAAGAAGTGGCATTTGAAGTCATGGAACTACAGAGGGAAATTATCTGCTGTTTAAACCATCTGACCTGGAAGAATTAAAATTAAAAGAGATTTCCAGGTATCTCTCTGAAGTATAAACCTAACTAGGAGGCTGTTAGGGGAAGCTCCAAAGTGGAAGCCATCCTGTCCTTGGGGAGTTTCAAAATCCATTGACAATTGGTGAAAATTTCCTACTCTTACAAATGACTGTATTTCTTTGGCAAGTAGATAGGAATGCAGTGCAGTGTGTTTGTTCATATAGTATTTTCATTTGCTTCTGAATGTTTCTTCTGACTTCATATAGCCTGCAGTCCTTGGTGAAGACCTCATTATTTGATAATCAGAAGATATATTTTTTAATGGAGTTCAACTGGTCTTAGAAAGATAAATATCTTTGATTTAAAGAAAGAGCATTATTAATTTCAACTTGTTCATTCATCCCTATTTTGAAAGTCAGGTTTTAAATACTGCAATACATGAGGTATTCTTTTGTGATGTTGATAAAATAAAAAATAGAGCATATGAGCATATTATGAAAAAATCATTAAATGTTTTATGAACAATTGTAATTTCAAATTCACAGTATGGCCTCACTCTTCCAAACATACTTTAATAATTAGAGATACATGAGATGAATATTTCTGTTTTCCATTTGACTTCCATTGTACTTTCCTAAACATATTTCTGTAAGAGATTAGATCAGGAAGTGGATAGAGAATATTTTGTCAAAATGTTTGAGGCCATACTTGATTCACAAATCAGGGAGAGTTCTGTTCTTGTCAGTGAGAAGTTGCTGTTGAATTTCTAGGAAATCAGTGATTCTCATCCTGCTCTCCTGCTATCTATGTGGGTGCCAGATTGCTGCCGTGATCCTCTCTGTTAGGCTAGGTTGCTGGGGACTTCTCTTGGTGATACTCTCAGTGATTGTAAGTCCCTTGGGACATGTGGTCTCTGTTCTCTGTCCCAAAAACCAAAATGGGAAAATTCCCTACGTGTTCTACAGTATAGTTCTAACATGTGCAGTGTGGTTCTTAGGGACACTTAACAGGCTGCATATTGTCTTTTTCTCATTTACCTTTTGCTCCCTGGGTTGGTCAGGGTCCATATGGATTAAGCTAGCAGATGCTCTTTTCTGTTGAAACTGCCCAAGGAAGCAGTAGCTTCTAACCCAGTTAGCTAGAATGATGGTATTTGTGAATACATGTGAGACCCCTTTTTTAGCCCCCGAGAAGTGTTCATCTGAGGGTCCCACGGTAGCAATACTTTGAGCAGAGACCGAGCCTTTAAAGAAAGACTGCTTTGTTTTTATTTCAGGCCTCCAGCTGTTCTCAAAACTGCCTCCTACCTGGCAACAGCTCAGTCTGAGACCACGTCGTGTGTCTTGTCTGTGGGTGGCATTTTCAATTTAGGATCTGTGGGGTCTATGAATTTTCTGAAAATGTATGTCAATTTTGTATAAGTGCCTTTTTCCAAGATAGACGCTATAGCTTTTGTCACATCCTCAAAGCATCAGTGACCTGAAAAAGGTTAAGAACCCCTGCTTTCGGGCAAATTCCCCCTTCTGAGGTTTTTTTAAGTACATCTTGGAATTTGACCTCCCCTGGTTCCACGCCATGAACCCTCTAGAAAGTGGCCAGGTTTGTAATGGAGTCATCAGTGCTGACTGCTATTCCTCTAAAGCCCAAACCCACTCTACCTCCCTCAAATGTAAGAATCCTGATTAGAGATTTAAATGACATCTAATAAATTGCATTCCTAGAATCCACTAGTAATTGCTTAGTAAATAATAAATAAAAATGCCTTGCTATCACATGAGACATTTATGCTTTTCAAATTGCTTTGTATTCATGATAGCATTTGGTCCTGAAAACCTGTGATGTTGAGTAAAGCAATATGCAATATTATTACCATTTTGAATTTGGGGAAACAGAAGTCACACAGCAAGACAGTGACACACTTGGGATTAATGCTCAAATTGCTTGAATCCTAACTCAGGACTCTTACTAATCCTCAGTTTCCAAGGCTCCCTCACCCTGGAACTAAAAGGAGGTTTTGACAGCACCTATTTCAAAACAGAGTTTTTTACTTTGCCTTCTCAGAGTTAAGAATATTCCCAGATGGTGACTCAGCTAGACTTGAGAACTGGCCTCCTTGGGGTCCACTGCCATCCCCCACCACTTCCCATCTCTGTGTCCTCGGAAGGTGCTGCTGACTGCTCACGCTACCACTTGCTGCTTCACCTCTGCAGCTTTCTACTGTCACCAGCATGTTCACCGTGTCCCTCTCTGCATCTCATGCCCTGAAGGATGGAGGCAGGCTCCACAGGATTGGGTCCCAGGGTAATAAGAGTGATAGTCAGTGTGGTGAACTTGGCTTCACCGCCCTTTCCATCTCTCTCCGGCACATTGTCCTTGATCCAAAATTAGGGGCTTGGGCTGTCCCTAACCTCCAGATGATTCTTTCTCAGACTCCTCCGCAACCTGGGGTGTAGACATGGCACGGGCCCACACCGGGATCCTGCTAACTTTCACCACAGGCTCTGTAGCTTCACCTTGACTTCACAGGGGGGCTTTGAAGCTCACCACTCAACTGATTCTCCAGCTGTGTTTTTTAGTTTCCAGATGTAGAAGCCAAATCACTCCTAAATAAATCACAGATTGGAAAAACAGGAAAGAAGCTTTGTAGAACCCAGGTTGCAAAGAGCAGCATATGGATATGTTTTCATTTGGCCCACACAGTGCTCGGAAAAATTTCACGGTAGTTGTCTACATGGAAGAAGAAAGATATTTTATGTGAGCATCCGGATTTCCAACTTTGTCTGAAAAGTCATAGGATCCCTCGACACTGCGCTGCATTCCTGCGTGGCTTTTGTTTTGAGTGGGGCATGTGGGCTTCGGTTGGCAGACATTTCCGCTGGGAATTCTTCCTCTCGAATACCTCCTTTGGTTTATCAATGAAGAAAGCGAACCTCAGAGAGATCGAATGACTTGACAACTATGCTGTCCAGTGTGGTAGCCACTGGTCCTGTGTGGCAGAAGCACTTAAAGTGCAGTTAGTGTGTGACTGAGGAATGGAATTTCATATTTTAACTAATTTAAACTTAAATTTTTTAGCCAAAGCATTGTGAAATATTTTTCTGTTAAACACAACTTTATTGCCTTGGCGGCACTACATTTCGATGAAGTCTTGGGTCGCATTAGATCTTATTGGTGTATTGCAGTGCACATATACTTCCTACCTTTTAAAATGTGGCTGCTAGAAATCTAACAATTACAAATGTGGTTCACGGTGTATTTCTGTTGGACAGTGTTGACCTGACAGAGCTCACACAGCTTGTTGGTGGAAAGTCTGGAATTTGTCAGCTGATATCCACGGTTCTAACCATTCTTTTTCTCTATTACTACACTCTTGCCCAACTTTCCTTCTAGTTCTCAAAACCTTTTCATTATACCAGACAATCTCATAAACCCCTATAGGAGTTTATTTTTCCTCATTTTTGCATGGCACATGATACAGAAATGATTTTATGTAAATGAAAATTTAACTTTGTGTATTATCAATGATCATAAAATAAAGGTAATTTTAAAGATAATATAATTAATATTCATGATATATAAAGACTAAAATTATTTTTCTCATTTTAAGTGACACTGACCATTTAGTTGTCTCTGAATTATTTGTCTAAGAAAACAATTTTCAACACATTCAAAATAACATTGTGTTTGATTTTCGACACAGATGCATATTAAAATGTCTAAAATTAGTTACATATTGTAGCTCTAAAACTAGACAAAATTACTTTTAGACTTAATATATTGAGTTCCTATATTTGACATGAGAAGAAAGAAATCAAACACTTCACAAATAAAACACTGGGCACGTGAATAGCCCAATCAAGTCTAACGTTTACTTTCTTTTTTTACGTTTTAGTTATTATGAATTGTGACATACATATATAAAAGTGTACAAATTGTAAGCAAGGCAGTTTGATGAATTTTCACAAACACCTTTGTATAATCAGCAACCTGATCAAAACACATAACAATACCAGCACCCCAGAAGTTTCCTTGAGCCCCTTTCAGTCACTAACTGTCCTCCACCCCCTAAGGATAATTGCTGTGAATTTTGCCTGTTTTTTTGCTTTACATAAATGAAATCAAACAGTGTATAATCTTGTTTCTGACTTCTATTTTTTAAAATATTTATTTATTTAATTTATTTATTTGGTTGTGCTGGGTCTTAGTTGCGGCAGGCGGGCTCCCTAGTTGTGGCTCGCAGGCTCCTTAGTTGAAGCATGTGGGCTCCTTAGTTGTGACATGCAAACTCTTAGTTGTGGCATGCATGTGGGATCTAGTTCCCTGACCAAGGATCGAACCTGGGCCCCCTGCATTGGGAGCGTGCAGTCTTAACCACTGCACCACCAGGGAGGTCCCCTGACTTCTTTTTCTTAACATTGTGAGATTCATCCAAGCTATTACATGTTGTTATGGATTGTTCACTTCTTTTGGTGTGCCATCTTATATGTCTATCACAATTTATCCATTCTACTGTTGATAAGCATTTGAGTCATAGATCTGCTGCTATGAATGTTCTAGTTCCTTTTGACTTCTTTTTTTTAAGGGCTAGCGACTTCTTGATGAGCTTGATGACTGTTTTGAGTAAGATAATGCAACTTCAGGACTATTCTGAGTGCATTTGCAAAATTGTTATTTTATTATTTCCCTTCTACTAGTGCTAATTTAATATCCTTATGCATCCTGTCTGTATGCACTGGACTATTATCAGTGCAAGTTTAAAAATATGAGCAAAAATAAAAACAACTAAAACCTAACATTCAAAATGCAAGTATTGGTGTCATTGCTCAGCCAAGGATAAGGATAAGCTGCCCAAGAGTCCGTCCAGATGTGAGCTGACTTGTCTGTTCTCTATTCACCATCATTTGTGCTCTTTTGATACATTCTTTTCCCATTTGTGTTGTGTAAAAGGGTCATTTTTAAAGTAATTATTTTATTTAAAAAGTGGAAATTACAATAGGCCTGATTACCGCCTTTTGCCAACTTACTGAAACAGGTTCACAGTCCCCCTGATTTGGGAATACTGCCTCTCACTGGAAGGGTCCAGAGGATAACTGAGCATCTGGGAGCAATGTTACAGAGTTAACTCAAATATCTGGTGGGTGGTTGAACTAGCCTTAAGAATCTTTCTAAGCTAAGATATTGTTTTTATATTCTGTGATGCTAGCTTTAGTGAACAATAATGAAAATAAGAATTATTTGTAGTGACTCATGCTCAGCAAGTTATTAATATACAGGTTTCACACTGTATATTAGTTTTGCTTTATTATATATAAATGGCTAAAAAGGCAATGATGTTCTTGGAATTGATTCATGAAAATCTCATTACTTTTATAACTTGTCTTAATTGAATTGTGTTAGGCTACAGTTTGTCTTCATACAAATTATGACAGAAAAAAATTAATAAAATATTTGTGTAAACAAAAATCTACCCTACTTTTTAAAAGAATAGATTTCTAAATCACTTAGCATACAAAGGAAAGACATCCTCCTAGCCACAGAATTAACAGATGATTCCCATCTTGTGATTCAGACAGACCCTAAAAGTATTAGTATTCAAAATTAACAAAACTGTACTTACTAAACTCTTCTTTAATTCAAGATTTTTACTAATTTATACTGGTTCCCCCTCCTAACACTACTTAGTTCACACCTGTGAGGTTTTGAAGGGAAGCTATTCAGGAACTGCTCAAAAAACCCGATGAGCGGTTCTGGAGTATTTCAGATAGTTAGGGAGATGGGTTACTTTCAGTTCACTTAGAGAACTGCTTGGTAAATTGTAGACACATCTGAGGTTACAAAATTATAACTTGAGTTTGTTAAAATATAGCTTATTTGGCATATCGTAGTTTATTTCTGAAAATTAGACTTCATAGAATGTCTTTCCATGACAACTTTTTCTTTAAAAATTCCTTTATTAAAAAGGTTACTGATTCTGTTTTCTGGAATAGAAGATAGTCAAAGAATATTACTATTATTAATTTAGGATAGGTAATCCAAGGAGGTGTGGTTTGATGCAACTAATGTTACATGAGTAGCCATATAAAGACACTGAGCATTGATATATTTTTGTTTTGTAACAATTTCAAAATCTCAGTTCCTTAAAAGAACAAGCATATTCATGGTCACAGGTCTGTAGTTTGTTTGTGATTTGACCATTGTGGACTGGGCTTGCCTGAGACTGATTTGTCTGGATCTAGGCCTAGACAAGCTTGGAACTGGCTCACTGTCATTTCTGTTATCCCATTGACCAGGTAAGACACGTGGTCAATGTCAACATTGATGGATTGGGGTGTGGAAGAACACTCTGTGCACAGCTAGGCACTACTGCCTGGATGGCAGGGTGTGAGTATATAATTACAGTAGTGAGGGGTGAAAAATTAGGAATGATGACCCCATATACTATAGTCAATTTCAAAATTGGTACAGTGTGAGATAAAAGAAGAAAGCTTCCTTCATTTGAAGAATTATTTTACAGTGATTTGACATAGACTTTTAAAAAGGTTAACATAATTTTAGTCATATGTGAGTTTTCTTGGCAAAAGGAATGAGTTCATAATGAAAAGGCACGTAGCATAAATTATAAACAAAAGGCAATGAGTATATATGTTCTTTTAATCAACAAACTTTTTCTAAAGCACCTGCTGTTCACAGGCTCTCTTGGGGGGGGGCTATAATAATTTTACAGGTGCTGCCATTAAGAGATAGCACGTAAATGAAGTATCCTTTAAAGCTGAAGGCTTTTCTGTCGGATTTTTATGACTGCTCTTTCAGTGACATAGAATAAGTAGAACTTCTCCACTGAAGTATTTCAACATTTAATATGCTGATTTTAGCAGCAAAAGCAGATGTGATCAAATACAGGATTTAATTTAATACACTGATTTATGTGGGTTAAGAAAAAACTAGAACAATATAGAACGTGGACCCATGGATAGGCTTGGACATTTAAATTTTTTTGTAGACTTCTCATGGATATGCAACTGATGCTTGGCTTTTTAAAAATATTAATTAGGGGCTTCCCTGGTGGCGCAGTGGTTGGGAGTGCTCCTACCGATGCAGGGGACGCGGGTTCGTGCCCCGGTCCGGGAGGATCCCATGTGCCACGGAGCGGCTGGGCCTGTGGGCCATGGCCGCCGGGCCTGCGTGTCCGGAGCCTGTGCTCCGCAGCGGGAGAGGCCACAGCAGTGAGAGGCCCGCGTACCACCAAACCCCCCGCCAAAAAATAAAATAAAATAAAAATGAAAATATTCATTATATATTCACTGGGATTCTTTTCTTTAAAAAAACTAAATGAAAAAAATATGCCAGGGCTTCCCTGGTGGTGCAGTGGTTAAGAATCCACCTGCCAGTGCAGGGGACACGGGTTCGAGCCCTGGTTCAGGAAGATCCCACATGCCATGGAGCAACTAAGCCCGTATGCCACAACTGCTGAGCCTGCACTCTAGAGCCTGCGAGCCACAACTACTGAGCCCATGCGCTGCAACTACTGAAGCCCGTGTGCCTAGAGCCTGGGCTCCGCAACAAGAGAAGCCAGCGCAATGAAGAGTAGCCCCCTGCTCGCCACAACTAGAGAAAGCCCGCGTGCAGCAACGAAGACCCAAGGCAGCCAAAAATAAATAAATTTTAAAAATTATGCCATTAGTATTTACTTCAAGGTTCTAGCACCTACTAAAGCAGCTATATATTTTTATACCCAAGGTCTTGGGAAAAAAATATGGAAAATTTAGAGAGATGGGTGCCCTGTCTTTTTGTCAGTCTTTCTGTCTTTTTAAAGATTTATCTAATTTTAAGCATTTCTTTAAAACACCCTTATTTTTCAAGTTGCATATTTATTAATTCCTTCCATTTAATGTGAGGTGTATATATATGTATATATATATAGTATATATGTGTGTGTATGACTAGTAAGTTAAGAATTATATTGATCTTCTATAGTAAGATAATCCTAATAACAATTTGTTTATATTTTTACTTTTTAAAGCTTGATTCTTCATGTCTCAGCTTGAGAATATCAGAACTTTTTTTTTTTACCAAAAAAGGGGAGCCGAAGCCTGGTCCCCAAGTACAAAAATATGGCCTTCATTTGGAAATAAGTATTTTCTGTGAGTCGTCCTGACATGCTTTTTGTGCATACAATGGAAGAAGCAGTAAGAAAGGCAGGTTTTTTCAACAAATTCACTTCTGTACTTTTTGTGAACAATGCCTTCTGAGAAAATTTTCAGAGTAGGAACATGTAGATTCTTGTTAAGCCCCAGTAAGTAAAACTCTAATACTCTATGAAACCAGTGAATAATTGGCCAGTTACCATGTATTTGTTCTTTAACTTAAAGAAATACTTCCTGTCTTTAACTTTGTCCCTTTAGTAATATGTTGATGTGGAAAGAAAATCTGACTTTATTTTTGGTTTTCCTTATCTCTGTTTTATTAATTTTTAAGCAATCAACTCTGCTAGTTGATTGCTTAAATACTTTTTTGTTTGTTTGTTTTTGTTTGTTTTGTTTTTTTGTGGTACGCGGGCCTCTCACTGTTGTGGCCTCTCCCGTTGCAGAGCAAAGGCTCCGGACACGCAGCCCCAGCGGCCATGGCTCACAGGCCCAGCCACTCCGCGGCATGGGTGATCTTCCCAGACTGGGGCACGAACCCGTGTCCCCTGCATCGGCAGGTGGACTCTCAACCACTGCGCCACCAGGGAAGCCCTAAATACTTTTTTTTTTTAAACACTCTGGTTGGCACCAATTGGACCAGATGCCAAAGAGAACATTTCTACTGACAGCTTAATTATTTTGTAAAGGGAAGAGTCTTACCAGGCCCCACAGCATTTTAACTGCAAGAAATTACAATTTTTAACCATCACACCAAGAATTATGTCTTGAATTTTGAGTTGTGTCTCATTCGATCATATCTAATTTCCTCTCTTTCTAGGTCTGTTCTGGTGTTATCCAGGTGACTCAAAAACCTATTGGCATGGTGTAGACTATGTGGATGCTTTTTATATAGTTGTGTTGCCTCCACTTTGAAAATACATTTCCTGAATCTTACCAATCTGTGATATTCTATTTCTAACATCCTAGTCTGATTACCTGTCATCTCTTGACTGGGCTAGTTGCAGTAAGCTTCTACCTGGTTTTCTTGCTTCCACCCTTACCTCCCACATAGTAGCTCAGTAGTTTATAAAGATTATTCATTGTAAAATATAGGGTAGGTAATGTTATTTCCTCTCTCTCTTTAAGGAAAATTTCACTTTTCTCTTACCACTTGGTTGTGCTTCACCAACAAGTTTCCAACCATATGGGCCTTTTAGCTGTTGCAGTGACACCCCAAGCTCACAGCCTTGTCAGAGTCTTTAAACCTGCTATTCTCTCTACCTGGAATCTTCTTCCCTACGATCCCTTCATCATTGACTAACTCCCTTTTATTCAGGCCTCAGCTCAGATGCCAACTCCTACAAAGGCAGCAGTGTTAGCTGTCTATTGCTGCGTAACAAATTACCCCCGAACTTAGCACTTTCAAGTAACAAACATATGTAACCATTAACTGTTTCACATAGTTTCCTGAGGGTCATTAAGAGCAGCTTAGCTGGACAGTTCTGGCTCAGGGTCTCTCATGAGGCTGTACTCAAGCTGTTGGCTGGACTACAGTCAACTCAGGATGGGCTGGGGGAGGATCCACTTCCAAACTCGTTCACGTGGTTGCTGGCGAGCTTCAGTTTCTCACTGTTGGTCAGGTACCTCTGCTTTCTAGTACAGAACGCCCTTCCGTAGATTGCCTGAGTGTCCTCGTGACATGGCACTCCCCACAGAGTGAGGGATCTAACAGAGGAAGAGCCTGACACAGAAGCCAGGCTTTTATAATTGAATCCACCTGCGCTGGATGCTATCAATCACGCAGACCAACCCTGGTACAGTGTAGGAGGGGAGTGCACAAGAGTATAAGTACCAGGCGGTGTGGGGGTCATAGGGAACCATCTGGAAGGCTGGCTACTACAGCAGCCCATGGGAATTTCACCGGTTACTTTTGAGAAGCCTGCATCTTTCATATTTTTTACCTCTGAACAATCTTTAGAAGTCATAGCTGCATCTCTTCCTTGATATAAGGGAATTAGCTGAGAAATGATGATAGTTCATTCACCTAAGTACTCTCTATCCCATTATCCTACATTATTATCTTATTTGCACTGTTGACTATCTGAAATCCCATATTGTATCTCCTTGTTAATTGTATCTTGTTTGTCTTCCTCTATGAGAGTATGAGACCTTGACTTCAGAAAATGGGTATTTCATGTCCACTATTTTAATCCTTGGGCTTAGAACAATGCCTGAAATGTAGTAGATCATTTTGTGATGAATGAACACATAGGTTACCTTGTCAACCATTTCATATGGAAGTTGTTTCTACAGGAATCCCTGTATTCTAAAATTGAGTGTACTGAACATAAATTTCATTAGTTTAAGTAATATTTGCTGAGTTTATCTTATGTAGAAGGCACTGTGCTAGATACTCTGAAGTTACAAACGAAATTATCTTACCCCCAAATGGTCTTTACCCCCAAGGAGTCCTTTAAGTAAGGAAGGGTATGTGCCATATGAGAACAAGTGAAACAACAAGTAAAGTAAAGAATGAGTAAAATAAAGAAGAGGGAAAAAATTGCAGTGCGAGAGGCAGGGTGAGAATTGGAGGAGGCTTCCCAATAGAAGGTCCTCTTGATGTCTTAGGGTCAGTATGTTATTTTGTCCTGTAATATTGTGTTTCTTTTAGCATTCTCAGAATGTAAGAAGGAAAGAAACCATATTTCCTGAACAACTAAAAAGTCAGGAAGCCTGGTCTACAAGAGTATTATGGATATGGTAAATTGTTTAGTTATGTATTTTTAAAGACCACCTTGCTGAAATGACTAAAAATAAAGGAAATCATGTTTCATAATGTGTGGTTGTCATCATACATAGAGCAGTTACCCATACTTTAAATGGCCTTCAATCAGTGTATCTTTGCAATTCGTTCTCCGAGTAACAATTGTATTCTTGTATTGATAGTATTCTTCACTGTTATCAGCTTCTTATGGTAGTCATTCTGTCTCCCTCGCCTTAAAAGTTGCTTCATCTAATTTTGCTGTGGACTTGAAAGCCCAGTAACCACGCTTGATAGAATTATGTATAATAAGAATAAACGAGACTATGAAAGAGTTTTCAAGTAATTAAGTTTTAAGGGAGGTTTGCTTTTTAGTTTAGCTCTTTGTGGCTCATTTTTTCATCTTTCTGGTACTCATCTGTGTTTTCACAACTTCTCTTAATAGACAATATGCTGTTTCACTTAGGTTTGCTGTTGAACTTTTTGTCTCTGTTCAATATATATCACAGTTGGCTTTGAAGTCAGACTGACTCATAAG
The DNA here is from genome assembly GCF_964165515.1 of Mesoplodon bidens. Classification (NCBI taxonomy): domain Eukaryota; kingdom Metazoa; phylum Chordata; class Mammalia; order Artiodactyla; family Ziphiidae; genus Mesoplodon; species Mesoplodon bidens. Next base: position 84,932,454 of record NC_138161.1, on the reverse strand, counting down.
TCTGCCAAATTTTAGTTTTACGTCCTTAAACAAATTGTTGTATCTTTCTGAGCCTGATTTTTTAAAAGTTGTATCTTACAGTGTCGATGTAAAGAGTACATATGTTAAAGGCCTAGAACGTTACTGGCATGGATTTTCTTCCATCCTCTCTTCCTTCCCCAGTCATCCCCACCAGGTTGAATGGGCTTCACACTCTACCACCTGTGCCTGGCAACAAATGCCTTGGTAAGCAGCATCCATATGCATCCACTTTGACAAGGATGTCCTAGCTTATACCCAGTGGTGTAGAGATAGACCCGGAGGACCAGTCCTGCAGACAGCTTTCTTTCCTAAGATTGTCATCACAACTTGGGGAGCAATCCAAGATTGAGTTTCATGGCAGACTGGTACCAGTACCTTGGCCCTATGGAAAATTCACAGTCCAAGATTGACTGTAAAATTCAACTCACTCTCTAGGTATCCTTTAGAGATTTGATACCCTGAAGCAGGTATCAGCTGCTATATGGTTATTTCACTCCCTGCGTGGGGTTTACAACTGTGGAATTCAGAGGCAGCTCAGCCCTTGAGAAGTATAAGGCCGTGGGGCTTTCATGGGGGGATGTATCAGTCCCTGTACATACTCAGAGTTAACAAAACATTCAGAGCAAGGAATTTTTTAATTAAGTTCTACAGCATCCATGTAATTACTTACATTTTTCCACTCCCTCCCATATTTTCTCAGTTTATCCACCCTTGTGACTCATTCAGTAGCAAAATCAGTGAAATCAGCATTCTCTTTTAGTCATCAAGCAAAATGGGTCATCTCCCTGGCCTGCTGGACTGTCTGGTGTGCCCCAGAGAATCTCAGTTTAGGCCTCTTCCTGCTGTCCTATTTCCTTGTTTCCTCTTGGGGGGGTTTCCTGACCGTCAGGAACTTCTCACCATGACCGGTTTCTTCACTCCAGGTTGCTCCCTTCTGAATGTTGCATCTCTTGCATTTATTCATCATTCATGCCTTGAGAGTCCTGCCAAGATTCTGCCCTTTCCTTGCTTTAAATTCAGCTGAAATTCACTGAGTACCTATTTTGTACCATACATAGAAATTGGCCCTAATACTTACATTATGGAACAGAAGAGTGAGGCTCAGAAAGGTTTTGTGTTCAGAATGACAAAGGTGGTATCTGAGAGAAGGAATTTGAATGAAATTCTGCCCACTCTAAATTCAGTTTTCTTTCCAATTTAGCACAACTCCTGTTTTCTCTAGGTGTGCCAGGGCATTGAGAAACTCTGATGATGTGAGCTGGAAGGCTTCATTAGGTCATGCTTAAGTCTGTGCCACTGGCCATCATCCCTCTGCTGACACAGGAGGCTGCGGTAAGCATGTGTGGCAGATGTGCCCTGGGCACCATTCTCTGGGTCCACCTTGAGTCTGTAATGCCAGCTCCTGGGCTGTAGGATGAAGAGAAAGCTGCTGTTTTCAGTGTTGATTTTTTTTTTTTTTTTTTTTAAGAACTGGTCTTAAAAGTAGATTTAACAATTTAGGGTGGAAAAACCTCCACTCACTAAGAGGATCGAACTTATTAAATGTAAAGAAGTCGGGGGAACTCCCTGACCTCAATTTTTTCAGAGTATGGTTTTCATCCTTAATCAGAAAGGTGTTACATTGAATAAATAAGCTTTCCCTTTCAGGTTATAAAGCCATGTGCCTCTGTCTAGGCAGGCCGCAGAAACTGTTTTTCTTTTTTAAAATTACTTCTTTAATACCCCTAATGAAAATGAAGGTGGTTTCCATGAGTTGAAAATTAGGCCATTATTGATTAATTTTATCATTGGAAGAGAATATTAAAAATAATTCATTTTGAGTTTTATAATGTGTTTTTAGAAGTCCTTTGAATCTGTATTTGATGAGGCAGACGATTACATCAGAGACTTTAATGAAGCTACAGTGTGAACACCCAACTCAAGAAGATGAAGAAACTATGCACCTTCCCAAAATCTGGAATGAGTGTAGACCCGGGTTCCAATCTGGACTCCATAATTAAATACTTGGATGATCTTTGACAGGTTACCCAGCCACTCAGCCTGTTTCGTTGCCTATTTGAACAAAGATTATACTTGCTATCTGAAGTTATGAGTCTAATGAAAACATCTATTCTGTGCCTGGTACACGCACGGTAGACGTTTTGAAAAAGGTAGTCAACTCCACCCCACTTTAATTAGTTGATAAATTACGACTTCTAGAAAAACAAATTAAAATACTCGCCTTACTGTTGGTGAGTTAGTAACTTCATCTTTCTATACAAAGGCTTCATAGTTGAAAACTAGCTACATTACATCAAAGTTTTCATATAACACCAACTTAGAGCTTTATGTCCTATTTTTATTTTCTAATGACACCCTTTTAAGATCTCCATTAGGGAAAGTAATTTTAGCATATTAAAAGACATGATGCTTTTAACAGGCATTTTCATTTCTCTCATGAAGCATATTTTGGAACGATCTTTGAAAGGCTGCTGCTTCAATCGTTAATTCATTTTACTCAGAGACTGTGAACATCAAAGCAATAAAATTCAATTAAGTGGAATAGTCAGGAAATAGAATATTCTGGTGAATTCAGTTGTCAGTGTTAAATAAAAAACATTCTACCTTCTCCACCCATGTGTTTTCTGGTCTCTGTATTTAAATCATTCTATTGAATTTGAGGTTGTATTGAAAGCTCTGTACCAAGTTTTTTTTCTGGTAAAAGAGAAATCAATTAAAGAAGATACTTTTTGTTTCATGTTATATCATTGAAAAGCATTTCAAACTGTATTAGTTGCTTTACTTCATTGTTAAGAATGGCCATCATTAAAAACAACAGTTCTCCTCTAGGGATGAAAATGTAGATCAGATATGAAGAAGATTCAACTAAATGTATATTGTCCCTTGGACATGGCAATGAACTTATCAGTAGATTTTGATCTTTCCCTTTCTTTTAGAACATGAATACAATAAAAAAATTCCACTTAAGTTATGGTAAAATGAGCATTAACATAATTAATTATTATGATATAAACTTAAGAGTAGTTTATGTTTGTGTAGAAATTTGAAAAATGCAGAAAAATTTTGAGACAAAAAGTCACTCATAATTCTTAACAACCAGCGCAATCTCTAAAGTTTTAGTGTTTAGTCTTTATTTATAGAATCAAAGGCAAATGGATGTGCAGTTTTCTTTGACTAGTTAAACGCTTTTTAAAATCTGTATAGCTTGGGCTTCCCTGGTGGTGCTGTGGTTGAGAGTCCGCCTGCTGATGCAGGGGACACGGGTTCGTGCCCCCATCCGGGAAGATCCCACATGCCGTGGAGCGGCTGGGCCTGTGAGCCATGGCTGCTGAGCCTGCGTGTCCGGAGCCTGTGCTCCGCAACGGGAGAGGTCATAACAGTGAGAGGACCGCGTACCGCCAAAAAAAAAAAAAAAAAAAAAAAAAATCTGTTTAGCTTTATGTTTTGCTTTATCTAGTCATATTTCCACTTTAAGTTTTAGAGAAATTTACAAATGGATGAAAAGAACAGAAATGAAACTTCCCTTTGTGGCTTAAAAAATCTGTCCTTAATCAATATTGCATTGGGGAAACAGAAAAAAAAAGTAACAGATTATTTTTAAACGGTTTTTATTCTGCAAGAAGTTGATATGTAAAACAGTAAATCAGGTACCTGCTTTCAGAATTCCGGAAAAAAGTTTCTCTGAAAAATAGAACCATTCAGAAGCCAAATTTTAAGAGGTTTTTTTCCGCTTATTTTCTGACTTAGACTATTGAAAGAAAAGTTTTAATCACAGTAATTTTTTGTTGGCTTGCTTTCAGGTTTTTCCATCACAATAAGGAATGTAAGCCTAACAGAAAAATGCAGCCATGAATTATCAATATTTTCTTTATCTTACCTGGGTTAATTTCTGATAATTGACTTTGTAAGGAAAATCTTGTGAAAATTCTTTCAATTCTATAATACAGTATTATCAGATACATATTTTCATCATATATAGTGGTACTTTATAAACTCATTTAAATTCAGAGTGAGAAATTAAGCTCATAACATCTTTTATTTCTTAGTTATGAAATTAAGGAATTAAAAAGTTATTTTTATATATTCCTAGTGAAAAACCAGGCCAGAAAATATTAATGTGCTCTTGTTAGATTTTTATCTATGTTCTTTTCAAATTCATGAACTCTGAAAGACAAAATGATGGAAATACTCCCTTTTTGCACCTCAGATAAATATCATGTATATTTTGCATGTTGATAATGTAGAATTGTCCTTTCTGCCTTAGAGGAATCGGTAAGGGTGTTTTTTTCCCCCTCAAATGCCTGTGTTGTTTTCTCTCATGCTTTTAGTATGGGGATGATTTACTGAGTTCTGACAGTACATTGGCAACAATGTTTAGATCACAGGGTTTTTTTGTTTTTGGGGGGTGTTTTGGTTTTTTATATCATGTGCTTGTGTGTGTGTGTGTGTGTGTGTGTGTGTGTGTGTGTGTGTTTGATAGCCTCAGAAGAAAAACTTTAATAACTGTTTAGTGCTATTTTTTTGTTTGCCTACATATACTGCTAAATGTATTTATGCCTAATGTGTAGTTCTAGGTTTATTGTTTTGGATCAAGAGCTACAGTTCCTAATTCATGAATTTGTGGTGTTGAAGGGATAGACTACTTGTAAGATAGACTACTTGTAAGTACTGTAGTTTTTATTTCATCATTGAGTAAGTAACAAAGTAGCACAAAATTATCTTCATTAAAAGTAGAACTCAAAAGTGCGTTCTTTAAAATGTTAAAAAATTTACCTAGTGAGTTCCCAAGATTCTAAAGCAAAGATGAAAGAACCAAGTATGAATATTAACTAAAAACTGTCCCAATTCTCCTATGATAATTCATATTTAGCAGTAATTACAGAAAAAAAACCCTTTCTTTTATCTATATACTTAAATTCATACAGCTTTATGGTGGGGTGGTGGGCATGTTGTATCAATGATTTAAAGGTGAATTTAAAGATAATAATTTCTTTCTCACAATCTCTTGAATGACAGTCACAAAATTACCATAATAAATGGATTCCTTTTCTTATGAAGTATCTCCCCAGAAATTCAGAATAATGGAACAGGAGTACACTAAGTCACTAAAAAGTTTAATGCTTCTTAAGTAAATGCCTTTTCAGTACTGAGCTAATGGCTAAAGAAAGGTCACTGGATCGTCTAATGAATAGATAGGAGTAATTTCTAATTAGCACCTTGTTCCCCCACAAATTACACGTGAATTGGGTGTAAAAAAGCTCTTTGTATATAAACTGTAAAGGACTATAAAAGCATAGTTTTGCTACCAAAAGTGGTTTTTAAAGGACACTTTTTTCCTCTGAATATATGAACACTCATCTGAAAATGTATTTAACCTCTTAGTGACAGGTTTATCTACAAGGTGATAAAGAATAGAACCGAGATCTTTAGTGGAATAACTGTTTGCTCTTCCAGAGAAATTCTGAGTTACACTTTGTCAATGGGGAAATAGCATATCATCAGAGGTGAAGTGTCTAGTATGCTAATGAATCTTGTTTTAAGTTATGGTTATAATTAGTTTTATTCTATATTACTTGAAAATCAAAATGTAGTATAATAATAAATGTCAGCTACTCTTGTCCAAATTACTATAAATATTGAATTGTCGGAATCTGGAACCAGTGAGGTTATTCTGTGCCTGCACTTCCTGTTTTCACCCACCTCCCAATTACTTGCAGCTGTCAAAATAATTTTAATCATTTTCAGATACTTTGCAGAAGAAAAGGGACTTAAGCCCTTCAGCCAAAAAAGATGTTGCCCCTCCTCTTGTGGTCTTCTTTTATAACCCCGCTGGGTCCCCCAGTCTAGTCAGGCCAGCATTCTTCCTGAGCATCGCTATTATGCTGTAAGATCTTAAACATTTATCCAGGTCATTCCACAGTTCTGATTCTGTGTCCTTGCTTGTTAAACCACATCAGAGAATCAGAGAATCTTAGAGCTGGAGGAAGCCTCAGAAATCAGTTGCTAAGCCCCTTTATTTTACCAGTGATGAAACGTATGACATTAAATAAATACCTTTCAGATTAAAAATTAAACCCAAATCTCTGGACTTCTAGCCTTTGGCCTGTTCCACCAGGAAATGTTGCCTGCAGATATGTGCAAGTAGACACATGCAGAAATCTGCCTATTCTGAAGAATACCTGATATTTGCATTCTCTCACCTCTGTGTCCAGGCTGTTCACCAGATATGCTTGGTTATGCCCTAGTATGGGAAAGAGCAAATTGAAACATGAATCGGGCAGGGAAAAGAGCAAGCATGCTCCTCAGACCTGTTTGCAATGGGAGTAACAATTGTAATTGTATGCACTTTACTGCTTTTATTAATCATTCAGTATCAAAGTTCATTCAGTATCAAAGGATAATGTGTCTATATCTTTTAGAGTTGTACCTATAGAAAAGGAGAGCCCCACCATAGAACACCTTAAGTATGACACAGGGTCTTAGTTTATATATAATAGTTTTCAACTTATTGAAAATCATAGGTGACAGATAAATCTGAAATAGTATTCTTTTGTCAAAAACTTTTTCCTAAAAAATCAGAGCCTTTCCCAGCATTCTGCTAAATTGAATCTTTCTTATTCAAATTTATTTATACTTTTTAAAGATTTTTTTTGATATGGACCATTTTTAAAGTCTTTATTGAATTTTGTTACAATATTGATTCTGTTTTATGTTTTGGTTTTTTGGCCATGAGACATGTGGGATCTTAGCTCCCCGACCAGGGATCAAATCCACGCCCCCTGCATTGGAAGGTGAAGTCATAACCACTGGACGGCCAGGGAAGTCCCCAAGTTTATTTTACTGAGAATATACAAATCCACTTTGAAATGATTAATGTATTGCTGATGCCACCTACTCTTCTCCTTTGCTTTAAATATGCATATTCAGAATTTTAGCATTGGAAGGACCTTGATGACTCAAATGTCCAACTACCTCATTTTATTGCTGAGGAAACAGAATTGGAAAGGTGAAGTTTCTTAAATGTGAGCACAGAACTGGTTAGTGTCTGGTGGCATGGAGCTCAGGAATCTTGGCTCAGGCCAGTGTTATTTCCCCTAAATTACTTGAAAAATTCTCATTAAATTGTCTCTTGGCTCCATCTGTTTCTGTCTATTTCTCTGTCAGTCTGTCTCTTTTTTCCTTCTCTCTCCTTTTTTCTTCTTCCAGGCTAATCCATCTCAGTTCTTCATAAGTCATTTTCAGTGGATTTAGTGTGAATACTAACTATGGAATGGGTTGAAAAGAAAAACTGTAAGTTTAACTCTAATTAGAATGCTGGTATCATCAAAGATTTTTTTCTTTCTTTTAGCGTCCAGTTATGTATGCACCTTTCTACAGATCTGGGCTGTCTGTTGATTTTACTGTGCTTTCAAAGATCCCCATGTGCTTTGTCAATTTAAACAATATAGATATTAGATATATTGTCTCTACCTTTCATACATAACCTTTAGAGGTTGCCAGTGAATTCCTATGCTTATATTGGTATAAGTCAGCTGTATCAAATTTAAAGTTTCTTAAAGCTGGACTCTTAGGAATCCATCTTGATATGTAACCAATTACAAGTTTTGTATGTAACTTTTGTGAAATAATTGGTATGAAGAGTACATCATTAACATCACGTGCTGATATCTTGGTTCAGTCATTTAATAAACCATCAGCAGAGGTATCCACTTTGTACCAGACCCAAGTCTAGGTGACAATTTGCACAGATTTGACTCTCTCATAAGTAATTCCACAAAGTCATAGGAGTGACAAATCTGTATGTAAAGTATTATAATAAGACTACGGATAGAGATTTGCTTAGGCCCCCATGGAAGAATAGACGTGGAGCATCCATACTGCCTGGAGAAACCTCTGGAGACCACAGTGAAGGTGGACACTGATCTCACATGTCGGGTTTCACATCGTGGGTGACTGTGTTTACGTGATGGAGGCCGATACAATTCAGTACCTCAAGGGCTACTCACCAGAGCTTCACAAAACCCTCTGTGCCCTCCTCATGTCACATCATCATCAGAAGTCTCCTGCTGTCACCCTAAAATCCACACGTCCTGATATGTAATACACCCTTTCTTAAAGGATGAAGAAAAGATAATGTTTTTATTTGACCTTGGAGGGTCTCAATCAGTGAGCTCAGCCTTCTACTTTTTTTTTTTTTTTTTGCGGTGCGTGAGCCTCTCACTGTTGTGGCCTCTACCGCTGCGGAGCACAGGCCCCGGACGCGCAGGCTCAGCGGCCATGGCTCACGGGCCCAGCCTCTCCGCGGCATGTGGGATCCTCCTGGACTGGGGCACGAACCCATGTCCCCTGCATCAGCAGGCGGACTCCCAACCACTGTGCCACCAGGGAAGCCCGACAGCCTTCTACTCTTAAGGGCTTTGACGGGCTATGCAGTGAGTGGAGATTAAAATATGACCCTTGCCCCGAATCAGGCAGTGCCCAGGATTTCAATGCAGGAGATATTCTTATTTAGAGTCACATATGATCTTAGCATACTGAAAATATTCATTGTTCTGTAGCAAATATAAGGAAAGAAAAGAAATCATACCTAATTATACTCCTATCTCAAAGGAGAGCTTAAAATGTCCAAAAATGGAAAGAGAATGCAGGATATCACTAAGAATTCTAATCAAACTGGTGAAGCAGGTTTTAGACCTTTGGTGTTGACTTTGTCCCCACAGTATCTTATCTTCTTAAGTTCCCTCAGTGGTAACTGGTATATAAGTAGTTAAGCAGTTTAGTTGTGGGACAAAAAAAAAATGTCAGGAAGCGCACGAGGTGGCTGTGGAGGGTAGGCTGGGGTTTACCTCAAAGGGGTCCTTGTGTTGGGTCTTCTTAGACTTGTAAGTGATAATGAAATAGACCTTCCCAGCAGTGCCCTTCTAGCTACTAGCAACTTGAGTGTTTCTTAGATTACTCTTGCTACTTCCCTGCACTATCTTGGTATCCCTCTCAAGCATTAAACGTGTCCAACGTGGGATGCAGGGTACGTGATGCCCCACCCCCACCCACAGAGCTCCCACTGTCCTCCTTGGTCCTGGACCCTCCTTTCATAAGCCGGAAATCTTTGCACCATCCTCGGATCCACTTCCGTAATGTACTTGGAGTCAGTCACTGAGGCATTTTGCATTTATTGCTTAAATACATTTTGCTTCTGTGCATTCCCCTCCCTCCATCAATGATTACGGCATATACTTGAATATTATAAAGCTAGATTCCCTTCCCCCTGCAAAAGTACTCCTCAGAAAAGAGGGGGTCTCGTTGTACTGGATAAAGCCAGTACATAAAGCCTCTGCTATTTCTGGGAGCTCTCCCAATTGCTTCACAGAGCACTGTGTGAGGGAGACACATTGGCCCAAAATGGCCTCGTTTAATGCGACTAGATATTTATGAAGGGCACCTGACAAAAATCTTCTTTTTTGGTTTTAAAGGATGTGCCAGCATTTAAGAGAGTGTGGGTGTTTATTCCCAGGAATGTGATCTCACAATGGTAACTGCAAAATATCTTTATAAATAAGCCTTTTCACTACCCCCCCCAGCAAAAACAAACAAAACAAAAACACCTCCAATACATTCAGGAGTTAGGGCTACCGAAAGCATGAATCTGCACCTCCAAGACAAATGGAGATGTCAGCTCTCCTAATTTTTACCAAATATATGTGACTTAGGACATTTCCAGTGACCGCATCAGACAGAGATCCCACTATTGCTGTATTCCAGTGAAGATGGGTATGCTTCAGAAAACTGTCAGAGGACTAAAATGCTGACCTGAGGTGATGCAGACACAGATGTCAGACATGCCTGTGAAGAGTTTGAATCAAATTGGGGAGACGCGGATGGAGGGGCAGAAGTGACCTATCTAAATGTTTTATATTTCACTATGAATTTCACTTATGTAACTGAAAATAACAAGGACCATGATCTTATGTAAACACTTGTACATTCAGAAAAGTACATGAATCTTAAGTATGGAGCTCAGTGGATTCTCACAAAGCAGACAGTGTGGAATCAGACCAGGAATCAGACAGTTACCAGCACCCAAAAGCACGCCCTCCTGCGCTCTTCCAGGAACTGCCTGTCCACCTCCCACTGCCAATAGGCACGGTGTGAACAGGTCCTTCCTCCTCTCGCCATGGACTAGTTTCGCTTATTTTTGAGATGTCTGTAAGTAGACTCATTCAGTAAGCGCCACTTTGCTGTCTGGCTTCTTGTCTCAACATTATGTTTGTGAAACTCGCGTGTTGCTTCATTCGGTTTCTCCATGCTGCTGAGTGGTATTTCATTTTATGAACAGCCACACCTTATCCATTCTCCGGTGATAGATGTTTCTGTTGTTTCCAGTTGGGGAGGGTTGTGAAGAGTCTCGTTCTTCCGAGTCTCCTCTGTGACTTCTGGTGACTGCATGCCAGCATTTGCTTGGGTACCTATGTGGGAGTGGGATTATAGACCACACAGGATACCCCTCATCAGCTCCAATGGGTGCTGGCAAACAGGTTTCTGAAGTGGTTGTACCAAGCTCCACACCCATCAAGAAGGTAGGAGGGCGCCTTTCTCCATATTCTTGCCAGCTCGGTACTTTCTGTCTTTTTTATTTTAGTCATTTTGATGGGAGAATAGTGGTATTACGTTATGATTTTAACTTGATTTCCCTGATGACTTAACCCAGCTGACCACTTTTTCAAATAGTTAACCACCATTAGGATATCCTTAAGTGTCTGTTCATATTCTTTTTCACTCCGCAGTCATTTTCACTTCTCTAAAATTTTGTATATTCCTGTTGGAAAAGAAATCAACGTTTTTTTAAATTGGATTATCTTATTGGCAAAACTGGAGATCATCTTATATTGGGGCAATATGGAAGTCACTGAGGTGACCTCTTAACTGATCCATCGCCCTCTGCTGTCTCTCAGATGCTCTACTCTGTCTTCCGTACTACCCATAAAGTTATTTTCTATACGCAGATCTGATCAAGTCACTTGTAGCCCTATCCCATTCATTCTCTCCCCTCCCTGATTACCTACCTTTCTGTTGACTCTGTGCTAAACAGAGTGTTTCCAGAACCCCCCTTTTGAAAGGTCATGGGGAGGAGGAGTTGGGCGGGCTCGAGGCACACTTGCTAAATATTCAGATTATCAAGGCTCTTCCCTGGAAATTCTGATTCAGTAGCTTCCAGTGGGGCCCCAGGAATCTGTGTGATGAACAAGCGCTCCAGGTTACTCTTATTTTCAGGGAAGTTTGAGTAATACTACAAACAGGTTGATTTTGTTTTTGCCTCAGTGCTCTTACATGTTCTCTGTCCACTGTCTGGGTTATTCTCCTCCATTGGAAGGAAAAATCCACACAAATGGAATCCAGATTGTCTCCTGCAGGCTGAGTAAATCACTCTGTAGTCAATGAAGTCTTACTCCCGATCTTCCTCATAAACCTAGTCCACGGTGGCCTTCCCCATCTCAGCTGATTACATGCACTGGTTTTACCTTCAGTTTAAATTCAGAATCAGCTGCAGCTTGCACACGGTCCTATTCTCCCGTTACACTCGGGCCTGCGTGACTGCAGATGCTTGCTACTAACTAGCTTTCCAGCTTGCATCTTGCACCCATGTGGTCAGAGTGATCATTATTTTAAAATCTAAATTAACATCACATGTTCCTGCTCAAAACGCTCCAGTGGCTCCCCATTTCTCTCAGAGTAAAAGCCAAGTCTTCATGAGGTCCTACAAGACCCATTGCCATCTGCCCCCTTCCCCACCTTCACCCTTTGACCTTCTAGGCTCACTCTGCCTCAGTTATTCTGGCCTCGCTGCCTTTTTTTTTTTTTTTTTTAAGAAGATGTTGGGGGTAGGAGTTTATTAATTAATTTATTTATTTATTTTTGCTGTGTTGGGTCTTCATTTCTGTGCGAGGGCTTTCTCTAGTTGTGGCAAGCGGGAGGCCACTCTTCATCATGGTGCGCGGGCCTCTCACTATCGCAGCCTCTCTTGTTGCGGAGCACAGGCTCCAGATGCGCAGGCTCAGTAGCCGTGGATCACGGGCCCAGCCGTTCCGCGGCATGTGGGATCTTCCCAGACCAGGTCTCGAACCCGTGTCTCCTGCATTAGCAGGCAGATTCTCAACCACTGCGCCATCAGGGAAGCCCCCTCGCTGCTTTTCTTAGAACATCCCAGGTATGGTTGCACTGTAGGACTTTTGCACTTCCTGTTCTTTCTATCTGGAACACTTGCCCTGAGGCATCTGTAGTACTAACTCCTTCACCACGTTTTTCAAGCGTTGGCTCAAACGTCTCCTTCTCAGTGAATCCTGTCTTGACCACCCTATTTAAAAGTGAAACCTGATCCATCCTTCCCACAACTCCAATCTCTTATACTCCGTTCTTTTCTCCCCGTGGCATTCACTAACTTCTAGTGTACTCTTAATTATGTTTATCATTTACATCTTACTGCAGAATATGAGTTCCCCAAAGGCAATATTTTCTACTGTTGTGCTCACAATATATTCTCAAATATCAGAACAATGCCTGGCATATAATAAATGCTCAGTGAATACTTGTTTGATTTGTAGAATGTAATATTCAGGATGCAATAGAGAAGAGGCCTTACATAGTATCTCTTTATAAGCCAGGTTTTTTATGAAGCCTTTTCCAAGATATGTTGCATACCTTCACATTTTGAAGTGAAAACTTGACACTGGTAGTTTGGATGAAAATGGGGTTGCTTGTGTACTGCTTCATTGGTTTGAAGGAGAAGCCATTTGCAGCCCAGCTCATGCTCCCTGAGTTGTGTGTATTCTCTGCGATACAGGTTTATACAAGAGCGTTGATACTTGAGTCCTGGATTTTAGGTTTTTCTCTAAAAAATGCCAGCAAAGATGCCGGCATTACTTGAAGTGTCCATAGAGGCAGGTTTCCATGAAGAAATCAGATAACTTAAGAAAATTAAATGTCTGTTATGTTTGGTTCAAGCACATCGATTTTGAAAAGTTTATGCATAAATTCTTAGTCCCACTATAGAACCAATGTGCTTTTGCCTATTTTAGCCCATCTGAAGAGCATTCTTATATACCCTTGCATCAGTTTTGGGTGAACAGAAACCTAATCCTCTCTCTCATGCATTATTTCTTGAAATGCTGTGATGCAGTCCAGCTGAAATCTGATTGCTAGATAAGCATATTACTCTAGAGGGTCTACTTATATGCATCTGATTTTAGAATAACTTTTACTTCTATTATTGTGAATTCGTAAGTTTCTAATATATACGCATATGTACTTATTAATGCCTTTGAGTATGTAACTTTTTCTTTGTTGAGTCCCGTATTTTCATGGGACAGGAGGATAATTTTTCTCTTAGCTTACCAAGAGATTATATGTAAAAATCTGCTGGCTCAGCAGGCCATTCTGTCATCCTGGCTTACCTAACCTTTGGTGATCCCTAATTGTCTTCTTACTGTTTTAACTGTCTTAGCCTCCTCTCACAACCCAAATTTGTTGATTAGAAGCTTGTTATAAGAGTAATGCCTGTACCTGAGTGTCTCCCAAGGGGCCTGGAATACTGCTGGTGCTATGATAGCTCTGAGCAGCTAAGAGTAGAATTATTTCATGAGGAGTGAATAGATTTCCTCTAATGACAAGAATGATTATTAGTAGCTCACCACTTGAAAGAATGCCAAGAAGAAGACTTGTGTGAAGACATGTATCTTAAGTCAGCTAATATAATACTTGCTTGAAAAAGCCAAATCTCAATTAGATAGTGTCATGAGGGAAAGCCTTCGTATAGTTTTATCCAAAATAAGAAAGGCAGTTAGGCACCAATTCAAATCATGGGTAAAATCCATTTAAATGACTTCATAAACTGTATGCATTAGCAAACTTAAAAATAGACACTTTGTGAACTATTATAGGAACTTTATTGTGCAGTAAAAAAAAAAATATATATATATAGCAGGGGCTTCCCTGGTGGCGCAGTGGTTGGGAGTCTGCCTGCCGATGCAGGGGACACAGGTTCATGCTCCAGTCCAGGAAGATCCCACATGCCGCGGAGCGGCTGGGCCCGTGAGCCATGGCCGCTGAGCCTGCGGGTCCGGAGCCTGTGCTCCACAACGGGAGAGGCCACAGCAGTGAGAGGCCCGCGTACCGCAAAAAAAAAAAAAAAAAAAAAAAAAATACAGCAATTGCCATGAAGTAGAAAAATAGCTAATCAGACTGTCCTTTTTTTCTCTCAGCATTCTGAAAACTTCTATATTTCAGGGCTGTGATTTAACTAATGCTAATCTTATGAGCCTATACATCAACAGCTAAATTTATATTTAATCTCTATTCTGTTATCTGTCTATTCTCTGGGATATGTGAGTACTAATGAGCCAACAAATATGGAAATTCAGTTAAAAACGCTGGCACTTAAAGGATGGCAGGCAAATGAGGAAGAGAATGAAATATCTTCTAAATGCATTCATTTATTTCTCAAGTATTATTGAATACCACTAGATATGAGGAGCTGGGGGATTGGAACTGAAGTGGTAGTGAGGGCTGGGAATATAGAAGAGAAGGAAAGAGGAGCTAGCCCATCCCAGCCTTCATGGTACACATAGTTCATTCATTCATCCATTCATGCATTCATTATCTGTTGAATGCCTGTAACCCACTGTACCAGGGATACAACACTGAAATAAATCAAACCAGAAATTCTTGCCCTGACTGAGCTTATATTCTAGTGAGATAGAAAGGCAATAAATAAGGCCCCCAAAAGTAAAACATTTTAGTAGAAAGAGTTAAGGACTAAGGAGAAAAATGAAGTGGGGAGGGAGCCTGGAAGTGTTGAGGGTGGGAAGCAGGTGGCAGTCTTAGGTTGTCCAGGAAAGGATCTGATGAGAAGGTGTCTTTCTAGTCAAGATCTGAGGGAAGTGAGGGAGCTAGTCGCACAGATGCCTGGAGGAGGAGCAGCGGGGCTGCCAGGAAGAGGCAGTGTGAGGTGCTGACGTGAGAGCTCGCCTCGCATGTTCGGGGAATACTGAGGAGGCCGCTGTGGCTGGCGCAGGATGGACGACGGGGTGAAGCCTCGTGAGGGCTGTGGGTTTTGCTCAAGGCGTGACGGGAAGCCATTGGGAGGTTTTGCCCACAGGCCTGCAGTGCGACCAAGGGAACTAACCATAATTCAATTCAGCCATCAATGGTCGAGCAGACTGGAAAGGTTGAATTGTACTGGAAGTTGTAAAACCAGAATGGGGTGAGAAGCCAAAGCTGGACTTAATGGTTTAGGAGTCACCTGTGAGAAAAACGCTCCATGAGTCAGGAGGATGGGGCAGACTTTGTGTAAAGAGCAGGGTGGAGACACCAAAGAAGAGCCTTAGGGGCGCCTTTGCCCACTCACGGGGGCTGCAGGGGGATCCGGTGTGATCCTCAAAATGGCAATAGGTGTCCCCCTTCTTTTGTCTCTTTACTTGTTTTATATGGGTTGTTTTCTAAGAAGATCTTTGGTCTTCTTTCTCAGACTTCTTATGAGGTGAAATGATGAAAGAAGGAAGGAAAGATAATTGGAAAACTGTATCTATGATGTTGTCTTCATGTTAATTACCAGCTCATGTGCAGCGGAGGAGGTGGGTGGGCAAGTGGCTGGCCTCCAGCCCACTTCTGGCCAGTTCGAACCACAGTTGAGAACTGTTCATAAAGACATAATAAATATCTACGATTTTAGGCCTAAAAAACCAAAATAAAGCAAAACCTCAGGAGTATTATCTTCTGAGAACTATAGTGATTTCAATTTATTTTCCTTTTTTGTCATCGCTCTTGCTCTCCTACTTAAGTATCTTCAGCCACAATTATCAAAACACAAATTTGTTCATTTTAATTTTTATCACCTGTAAAATGATAAAAGTACTCGCAAATCAGTGTTTTCACAAGTTGAATTGTGTGCCTTTCATACCAAGACTCGGTTGTGTGTCTTTTTTAAATAAAGATAAAACCCTGTGTTGTCGTCGGGACTGAAAGCAAAATTTCACAGGCCGTTGCTTCTGCCAAAGAAACCTTGCCCTCTCTTGGCTTAAGGTGTTAAAACATTTAGCAGTATTTTCTGTCTCATTTTAAACTGTTGTTTTCTAATTCTGAATTGGAGCAGTTTGTCATAGATGAAATGTCATAGATATATATTTTACCCCTTAGTGGATTCATGCACCTAATTTCTCTGTGCCTTTCGGATGGAAGTCAGAGTTAAAGTGGAAAACTGCTGTCGGAAGCTGGCATATTTTTAAACTCTTGAGTGAGTTAAGGGGGAATAAAAACTCTTTCCACCCTTGACTGCATGGAAAATATTAAACTCCTTGTCAGTAAGCAGGGGAGATGAGGAGTATTGTGGGTTTTCATCTTTCTCTCACGAGTTCTTATGATTCACATCCTGTCCCTGTTGTAGTGTTGGTCTGCATTAACGATCTTGAATGCCGAGATTGAACCATTATTTTTATACTTATTTTGTCTTGAACCTGATGGGTGCTTTGAGAATATTAATTATATACCTTTTTTGTTGCAAAGGTTCTAGCAGTTTGGTTTCATCTTGACTGATGCCCTTGACTTCAGAGTATAAATAGAAAAAGAGATAGGTGACAGGGATTGATTAGCAATCCTCCTTCTAAGCAAAACAGTAAACCTATCTAGATAAATCACCAGCCCCAAAGCCTGGAGAATGCATGCTAAAGAATTAAGGGTAGTGTGTGTGTGTGTGTGTGTGTGTGTGTGTGTGTGTTTAATTGATAGGGAAATTTTCTACAAGAGCCACAAGAACACAAAGATTCTATCTGGTCCATTTTGCTGTTCTTCAATTTTTATTAGAAAATAGGCTTATAATTTTTAATAAGCTATTAGAATGATTATTCACAACCCTCCCCCCTTTTTAAGGGAATTTTTTTTAAGTAACAGGAAACTGAGATCAGTATTTCATTGTTGTTTCAAGTCTCTCTCTCAATATATATGTGTATTACTTTGTTATTATTAGACTTTAATTGTAGGGTTGAAAGAGCTCAGGGAACCACCTGATTCATCCTCTGGCACTTGGAAGCCATCACAGATAGCTGAAAAAATATTTTAGTATTTTTCTGGCATTTACTCTGTGCCCTGCCGTGTTTGAAGCACTTCACGTCAATTAACTCATTTAGCCCTGACATCCACCCAAAGGGATGGGCACTGTTTTTATTCCCATGTACCATATAAGGAAACTGAAGCACAAAGAATTCAGCAACTCTCCCCATAAGGAATGGATCTGGGACTTGACCCAGACACCAGAGTCTGTGCTCTCGACCTTTACGTACCGCCTGCCTCTTTCCTTCTCCCATTCCTTCTAGAGTTTCCAATTCTAAGGGTTAATTTTTACTCTCACTTTCCTTTACCTAACGTGGTTTCCTCAGCCTATAGTTCAAGGTTCCTTTTCGGTTTGGGTTTTTTTTTTTTTTTTTTTTTTTTTTTTTCCTTTTTCTGAGCACTTCTCCAGCTTTCCGTCAGTCACTGCTGCTCCATTCTCTCACCTTCCTCCTCGGTGATGTTCTCAACCCTCAAACCATTTCTGAATTCTTAGGTTATATATCAGGACTAGAAGCTGGTGGCTGTCGTAATGACCAGTTCTGAGTAAGATAACATTAATAGTACAGTTACCTCACAGTTCCTCACATATAGGCTCTATTCCTGTTTACCACATCTTTTTTCTGCTGCATTTGAAAAAGCACATTATTCATGCCTTAGGTCATGCTATGAGTGATGCCATCTTATGGATTTGTGAATAGTCTCAGATTTCCCAAGACCTTTGGATGTGGACTGTAATCCATAAACATGCTCTCCTCTTTGTGGACATTGTATAGCATCTCTTTAGGTGATTTAGGAAAGTTCCTAACTGTGTATCCTAGGATCTTCTAGCTCTTGAGACACGCTGCTCTTAAGATGTCGAATGTGTAAATCCCCATTATACATACAACTCTCAAAGACGGTTTGGTCGGTGGGGACTTTGGACCAGCCGGTGGCACATTAACCTCCTGGCTGAATCGCAGGGAAGAGAGTAAAGCACGGAGCACCGTCTCCCCTGCCCACCACATAGAGCGCTCCTCACCCCAGTCCCCACACCCCCTCTCTGCTAGGTGGAATCTAGTGGACCCTCCACCCTTATCGAAGATGAAATCCTGCAGATGAGTTTGCTGCTGCCTAAACCAAAGGTAAGCGTTCCGCCGTCACCAAGTGCCACGTGACATTGAGTGACTGCTGCCATATTTTATTAAGTCAGGAAGAATTTCACAGGATTATAAGTTGTAACTACAGCGTTTGCCGCCATCCTTACCCTTCCATGATAAGAGTTAACCTCTAGAGTCTGAGGTGGCGGGGGATGGTGGGGAGTGGTCCCCCACATATGTTTTCTTGGCTGTGCTGCTGCTGGGTTTTGTTGTTGTTGTTATCTTGGGTGTTGCTAGGCTGGATTGTCTCCCCGTAATGGTCCTGACCTCCCTTCAGGAGCCCCCTAGACTCAGGACCCCTGCTGCCACTTTTGACTCCATTAGAGCAAGATCTTGACGACTTTGCCTGTTGACCCTTCTTTGAAAGCGATGTACATGCTTGCCGAAATTGTCTGTAATATGTCCAATGAGTGCACCCAGATTCCCTGTTACCCGGCATGTTTATGTTCCTGTGGCCTTCTTCCCAGACCGTGGGAACTGTGGCCAGTGGATTGGAGATGAGGGAGTGTTTTTCCTTCCAGCTGGGGAGCTTAGGTGTTCCCATGGCATCCTGTTCTTGCCTGTGTATATCATGATAACACCGTAATTTATCTATTCCCCTGCGAGCCTCCACTACCTGACGGAAATTCTCAGACTATGGGCAGGCAGCTCTTGGTCTGGCTTGGTGAGGTTCCCCAGCTCTAGTCTTTGTTTTCCCGCCCTCGTTCCAAATGTCATTCAAGATGCTAGTGTTAGTACCAAGGAACCTCTTGGTTTTAATAGGCTTTCAGGAATTGGCCGATAGACTTATATACTGTACACCTATATGGTTGAAAAAAGTCTAATTTCTCAACAATGGGCTTGGAACCAAGCTTTTTGGAGCACAGCTGCCTTTAGTACAATTTCAACACCTCTGTGTCTTTGTCCCTATGATGTCTTCCAGCAGTGCCTTTCTCCTTTGGTGCTCCCATCTACCAAACTGTTCTTCACTCCCAAAGCCAGCCAAGAGATTGTCGCCTCTGAGAATCTCCCCTCACTCCTCTCCCATCCAGAGCTCACCCCTCTCTTTCACTGGGCTTTTATTAGGCCAAATGCATTTAGCTCTAATTATTTAAAATTACCTAATCTATCTCCTGTGTCGGACTAGAGCTTCTTGAGGCCAAGGCCCATGTCTATTCATTTTGCATTTCTACTCATAATATGGTGCCAGGTACATCACAGCAGCTCAATAATTGTGGAGTTAGATTAGATCCCTTTGTAATAATAGCACTGGAGGAGGGGGAGGGATCATCTGGTGAATAGAATAGGAACCCAAGTGGAGAAAGGGAATGGAGCAGGTCATTATTTCGATGACTAGTGGGAGGCTGAATTGAGGGGAAAGATGAGTTTGGAGCAGGCATACCATCAGGGGACGACACCATACCAGTTTGGCTGGTGGCAGGCCTTCTAGGAGTTCTGGACTGAGATGTTAGCAGAGGTGTGAGGAGAGCTGGGGGCTGCGGGAGTCGTAGATGGAGCCCTGGGAATGGCAGGTTTCTATGGGACACCAAGATGAGGGATGCAGTGTTGGGAGAAGGGGAAGGACCCTGGAGATGATGGGCGTGTTGGAAGGAGGACAGAGATAGCTGGTAACTGGCAGGGGTGGCAGTGGCGAAGGGGCGGTGGGAGGGACGGGGCAGGGGGTCCAGCAGCAACAAGCCGATGTCAGGGAGGGGAGTTGCTGCGACCATGGCAACTTTAGGCGGCCAGCAGTGTCGGGCAGTTGTATGCACTGGACGGACAGTCAGTGACTGGTGATTGAATTGTATCTTAGGTAGTCATGGGGAGCTAGGGTTGGTAAAAGAACCAAGTGACAGGCTTGGCTGAGCTTGCAGGGAATGAGATCATTTGTGACCGTAATGCTGAACAAACAGGATTAAAGGGCGCGTCAGAAACGTAACTTTGTTCTCTCCTCCCCTCCCCTATTCCAGCCACTCTGCGGAGCTGGGTTTTCTGTCCCTGCATGAAATCTAAGACAGACTTCACTACTTTACAGCTTCTCTCAGATCAAAAAAAGAAAAAAATCTTTCAGTAACTTTTATCCATAAACACAGTCTTGGTTTAGTAAGGATCATGTCTGGTCTAGTCCAGTGTAGTAATACAAGTTTTTTTCATTTAAAAGTAAAGCTTTTCCCACTCTTGCAGCTCCCGTTTCCTGTAGATGGGAAGCCTGTAGTGGGGGAGAGAGTCCTGATTGGCTTCTGCCTATTTTCCGCCTAACACATCTGCTCTCTCTCCTGCACTCAGCAGGCAACTCAAACTACTTCAGAGTAGATGGGGGAGGTGGGGTTGGTAAAGTGCAGGAAGGTCCTACAGCAGGACCTCATTTGCCTTGGGTTTCCTGCCATGGCAGATGTAAACCTGACTTGTTCCTTTGTGGGCACTTGTATAGGTTCTTTAGTGGGAAGAGTCTCTCCCTCCTTCACCTCTGTAGCTATCTTACCTAAGTTTTTCCTGACATGGCGGAATCCACCTCTTCTTTCAGCAAACCTTAGTATGCTGCTGAGGTTTCCTCACCCACCCAGGCATCTTTCACTGAGACTCACTCAGCTCATGTTGGCTTGGCAGTACTTATGGGATATCTGGGTGGAAATCCTCTCCTAGCACCTGAGAGAGAGGTGGGAGCTGGACACACAGATGTGAGGGTAAATGCTGTGTAGATGTTGGCTGAAGTCATGAGCGTGGACACGCTTGTCCGGGAAGAGACCTGGAACCTCACACAGACTCATGTTCCAGAAGCCTGAGGACAAGAAGGTGGAAGCCTCTTCCAGAGTGTTGGTTTTACAGAGGGGCAGACTGCATAGGAGTCAGCCCAGAATTATGCCTGTTATTGTTTCCATCTTTTACCAAGAATGTGGAACTTAAAATGCATACGTTTTAATTTTAATTGTGAAAGGACTCTAAACTGTCTTCCTGTTTTGAAAATTGGTGTTAATTTTACCTTAGAATTTCTAAGTCTTTGAAGATAAGTTTTAACTTTTTTTTTCCAGTTGTGTATGAACACAGATCAAGATTAGAGAAATCCTTGCAAAAGGAAAGACTTGAACATAAGAAAGCGAAGGAAGGTAAATAAATAATGTAATTTGTGTTCTGTTTTTATCATACTCTTCTTTGAAGCATCACGTACTTGTTTTACTATTTTTTTGCTAAGAGATTTTTCAGATCACCCAAAGTCAGTTATATTTAGTGGATGGAGAAGGAGATACCAAGCAATATGCTATACATTGTGTGACAAAATAATTCCCGCTCAAGACTAGGTTTAGAATCTTTCATTCAGTTGGTGCCACTTTGAGGTCATTCATATATTGTTTATATGTATTGCTTCGGAAATAACACACAGTTTTTCTTTGAATATTATCAATGCATACGTTACTAACACCTGAAACTTCCGTCCACAGGCATCCAGGAAAGTAACAGCATGCATTGTCCAGAATATGACAAACGTTATATAAACATATACGTATACATGTACATTTAGAATGTAATGAATTGATCTTATTGTACAATGTCTTTTAGGTTATACACCTGTTTTCATCTTGTGGTAAAGGCTTTATTGGCACAACTGATTGGTTAGGTTTGAAAAATGAACATTTAGCACAGGTATTAGGCAATGCTGTTGATTTTTATCAGAGTTTTTCTATAAAGCATGGAGCTTATACAGGTTGTGGTTTGAAATTACCTGCATTCTACTTTTATTTATTCATCTTTTTGGTAAATCTTGAGATTGAAGTGAGGTGTTCCGTCTGATTACCTTGGTGTGAGGTAGAAAGAGGGAGAACAGAGGAGGGCAGTGTGGGCTAGGATGTTTTACTGAGATGTTTCAGATCATTAAAATGCTTTGATCGGATTTGGATTTCCCTTGTCTTCAAAAGCAGAGTGATTTTATAGAGCCATCTAGTGGATAATAAAGCTTTAAGAGCATTAAAGATGGTTTCCACGGCTTGATTTCCTTTTCAGGTCCTGAATGATTTTCGTGTGCCATCTAGTGGCTGGCAATAAATCACCTCTGTCCTTAGGTGCACTTCATGTTTTTTTTCTCCTTAATTTCAAGGACAGTTCATCACCGAGTACATATTCTAAATGCACTTTTAATCAGCTGGTTATAGTGTGTATTTTGTTGATACAAGATTCACAACTTAAAGGTAAAGAGGAAAATTATGTAACATTTTTTCAACTCTTTCTAAAGCATTAAAAGACAAAGTATATAAGTCACCAAGTAGATTGTCTTAAACCTGAAACATTTTTTAGGTCTGAGTAAAGTACGCCTATGTTCTTTTAGATGTCTAAAAATGCCACAGTGAATTCACTTATACTCTATTTTCTCCATTTTGTATTTTCTAGATTTTCTGGTTTATAAATTAGAAGCACAAGAAACACTAAATAAGGGAAGGGTGAGTTTTTTTTTTCTCCCTTAATTTTTTATTTCACTAAACTTGCAAGAGGGGGAAATATAGTCGCAAAACCTTTTACTCTGTTGATCATTAGGATTGAAGGGCTGAAATACATTTCCCTCCCTCCCTTCCTCTCTCCTTTCCAAGAGATTCTCAGAGGAAGACCTAAAAACTGTTCTTTTAAAACCTACCTTCCTTTGTTTATCACATTACTGTGACAGTGATAAATTGGAAATAGCCTTAATGTTCAACCATGAAGAGATTATTTTTATTCACTTATTTATCCATTTGTAGTCTCTCTTTTGTATAGAATGTGATATTTATTTTAATTTGCCTTTTCACGACGTTACTGTCACTTGCATAGACATTGCTGTGTAATGTCTGACATGGTACCTGGCCTAGAGTTCCCATGTTCAAAAACATTTGTGGAACGAATGAATGCATAAATGATATTGGCAGTTTAAAAAGTTTTTAAGTCCAAATTAACTGGAGAAAAACAAATTTTTCTCTTACTCTAAGAAAAATATGTAAGCATTGGTTGAATAAAGCATTGGCGTTTTGGGGCATTAAAACTGAGAAGAGTCTGTTCCTTGAATAGCTAGGAGGCTGTCGGCTTTCAACTCTTACCTGCTTTTAAAAGCCCTAGCCAGAATTGTGTGTGTTCTGTTGTGCGTTTTGTAATGTAATTTATTACAAATTAAGATGGTAAAGTGATAAAATAAAATGATAAAGCAAAAATGCAGTTCATTTTAGAAGTTGCAAGAATATGAAAGAAAGAAAGAATTGAGGCTGTGCTTATACCAGTGACGGGTAAAGCAAGGAGTGGGGCACATAAGATAGAACAACACAGCAGCCTGGGGAGGCTCCACTGGCACAAAGAGACACACTCCTGGATCGCGTGCTTCAGCCATAGGTGTAGGCTCAAGTTTTGGTCCTGGCTCTGCTACTAAAGGAAATGTTTGCCCTGGCCTGTTCCTTAGCCTTTCTGTTTCTCACTCTGTGAGTTGGAGTCTAACTGAGGTAAAGTCACGTATGTAGAATTTCTTACCCGCTGAAGCTCAAGGCAGGAAAGTGCCTTTTCTCTCCCTTCCCGGAAGCCATGCGAAGCTTGTGAGGCCTGGTTTATCTCCTTTTAGGAGCACCGGGCACAATATATCAGCCATATGCTGTGCTGCATCTCAGGACAAGTTCCCCTGTGCCTCTGGCCTCAGTTTTTCTTCTCAATATGAGAGTGGAAGTAAATCACCTCCAAGGGCCCTGTCAAGCTGCTGTTTCATAATTCCATGTCCTGATTTTTCATTATTAAAGTCTAGCAAACTTAGAGGAATGTGAAAACTTCATTTCTGCTATTAAGTAAAGAGATGGCCTCAGAATTGTCCTGTTTCGAGCTTAGAGTTCATTTTCACTTAACACAAGTGAAATGAGTGAAATCCTTCCATTAAGACCTTTAAGCTCTGGTTAGCAAAAGAACCAAATTTGTTATTTTTGTGTTAACTGTTTGCTTTTCAATTTACAGCAAGATTCTAATAGCAGGTACAGCGCGTTGAATGTCCAACATCAGATGTTAAAGGTGAGTAATTTGAAGTTGTTCTTCGTGAGTGAATCAAAGGATTAACCAAGTAACTTAAGTGATCAAGGAAAGTTTACAGAAAGTTGATTTGTATTGTGATATGGTATATTAAAGTCATTTCTGGCTAAAAGTTATATATAATTGTAATGCTCCATCATGTTTATCACCTGATTACAAAGAACATATATTTAGCTCATTACACATTTTTTATAAATCAGGCTCTCTGGTCACCTAATTTTTAATTTTGTTCTCTATCCTTTAAGGATTTTTGTTTGTTTTTTAAATCTAATTTCTCAGAGTGGTTTTTCTTAGACATTTTCTTTTATCTTAGTCGCCCTGGAGGCAGTAGAAGTATTAAAATGCTGCCTTCCTGTTACTAATGTGTTAATAAGTGTTCTGCCTACCGCAGGAGCACAATTTATGTTTAAAGATTCTCCTTCCTTGGTTCTTGGATAAAACTCATTATTGTGTCAGGAAAATTGAAAAAAAGAGAGAGAGAGAGATGCATTATTCCTCTTCAGGCCAGAAGAGGTGAGCGGCAGACATTATGCCACCCTGCACAGCAGGGAAAAAAACCACGCCACTGTCTCCAGCCCCTACCCCCCAGCTTTTTGTTTGGTGTTGTCTTTTCTCCTATATCAGTAGGGCATATGCTTTTTGTTGAAACCAGCATCTTTGCTATTATCAAGAAAACAATACATGAATTAAAGCAGACCACCCTTTCACATTAAGCATTTGGAGACTGTAGAATTTATCTAGATTGTGATTACAGTATTATAATCAGGAGTAATATAAGTAAGAATCATTCTATAAACAATCGATTTATTACTCCCCCAAATGGAAAAAGTCTTTTTCCCCCCCTTCTTTAAACTGGGTTACCAGGAAGGCTGAAAACCAAAGAAAGGAAATAAAAAATGTTGCTGGGAAAACATCAGATTGAAAGAGGCAGTCTAGAGTATCCACGGAGGGGTAATTTTTTCGTTAGCTTTACCCTGTTTCCACAGTAACTTGAGTCCCTGGGAATTTTCCCAAATCCCTTCCTTTTCCATCTCTCATGCAAACTTCCAACTTCTTGTTGTTCCCATTAATCTTAAAAATTCAGGAGAAAATTATTTTTGGCCATGATCCTAAACTATTCATTTGGAATAGAAGGGAAATGGAAGGGAGCTGCACAAATTCAAAGCAGTCTGAGGAAAACGAAGCCTACTTCTTCATTTGTGCTTACTTTCTGGCAGGAGAAAGGCTACGTACGCTATCAAGAGACAGATTCTGATATAATTTAGAGAATGTACATTCCTGCTAAAGTTTTCATCTTTGCAGAGTCAACATGAGGAGCTAAAGAAACAGCACAGCGACTTGGAAGAGGAACACCGCAGGCAAGGAGAAGACTTCAGTAGGACATTTAATGACCACAAGCAGCGATACCTGCAGCTGCAGCAAGAGAAAGAACAGGAGCTTTCTAAGCTAAAAGGTATTTGGAAACCTAATTAGTCAGTGTGCATGCAAATGAATACTCATATTAACGTTTGAATAGAACAATAGACTTTTGTTTTATTTTGTTTGTTGCTTGGTGATTGATTACCTTACCTGCGGTCCTTTACCAGTTACTTCTTACTTCTTCATGAAGTTTCACACTTATCTCTTTGGATTTGTTTAGGGAAACAGAATAGAATACTTAGTGTTTCTCAACGGGGCACATTGGCCATGTTGGGCAAGACAGTTCTCTTTTTAAGTGTGTTGTGAGACATTTAGCATCTCTGACCCCACCCACAAAATGCCATCAGTGCTCCCCAGTTACAGTGATGCATTTCCAAATCTCCACAGAGGCATAAAGACTCCCTGTTGATCGCTAATAGTAGCTTCAAAAAGCTCAGGCTCTGGAGTCAGACTGCCCTGGTGAATCTTGGCCTCTGCAATGACTAGTTTATATATGACCACAGGCAAGTTGTGTAGTGTAAACCGTCCTCATTTGTAAAAGCGGGATATTCATAAAAAGTATCAACCTTGTAGAGTTGGTGTGAGGATTACATTATGCAGAGCACCTAGAACAGTTACTGGTACATGGTAGACCTTCAATGTATATTAACCACCATCAGCATCAGCATCAGGTAATTTCATAGTAATATGGAACAAAATATATCACTTCTGAGTACATGTGAGTTCTGGAAAAGGGCAATAGCATATTCTACAATCACCTATCCAGGTACTAAATAAGTCTGAAGTGTGAGATTTGGTTTAAAAACGTACATGGTGCTTGCAGAAACACGGGTGAAATCCTGGTGCTTGCAAAAACACGGGTGAAATCCTGGTGCTTGCAAAAACACGGGTGAAATCCTGGTGCTTTGCAAAAACACGGGTGAAATCCTGGTGCTTTGCAAAAACACGGGTGAAATCCTGGTGCTTTGCAAAAACACGGGTGAAATCCTGGTGCTTTGCAAAATCATGGGAGAAGAACAATTTCCTGGTTTTATATAAAATGTCATCATAGAAAGAAACCGTGTGAAGGGTCCTTTGGACTTTTCTTTACTTTTTTTTTTGCAATGCTTTGTCTCGAAGTGTTCCAAAATAATAGGCTAATAACAGTATTCCAAAATAATAGGAATACTTTGTCTGTAGGTATTCCAAAAAGGCACCTGGGAGTTAAATAGCCACTGAGGCAGTTTACAAAGGGTTGAGGTGGTCTTGATGGAGCCAGATATCAGCGGATGATACCCAAGAGATGTAGACATGTAGGGGCCTTGGCTTGTTGGTGGTGAGCCAGGTGGTGAAGAGTCAGTAAGATAACAAAATAGAGAAAGGAAGAGACTAAACACTGAAAGCCCTTACAAAGGTGGTAAAAGGAAGAGAGAACCAGAAGACTCCAGTGTGCAGACAGCACTTGCCACCCTGGGGATGCTACACCTTTGTGTGGTGAAGGAGAACATTTGACTTGTAGGACCCACTGTTTAGCATTTTCAAACCTGAGCCAAGCTGAGGAAATATATTTAATTATATTGATATGAAGGAGATCTATTAAGGAGTGAGAAGTAAAATTTTCTAGGTGTCTGACCTTGGCATGCTTTACATAATTTAGTCCATTCAATTTTAGTAGTAGCCCTAAAAGGCATATTATCTTGTGTCTACTCTATAGTTACTCCTTTCTTTGAAACCAAGTCCATGTATAGTAAAATTTTAACAAGAAATCAGAACCATGGAAAATAGGAGGATACTTGTCTGTGAGTTCTGCATACTCAGATAATTCAAGCCTGATGGCCTGGTCTGAGCTTCCTGGAACCCAGAACAAAAGGAGAAATACAGTAAGTGATAGGGCCCTTGTCATCAGAAGAGAGAATCTACCAATACCTTGGTAGGTGAGGGAGCGATAGAGAGAGACAGAGATGGAGACAGAGGGCGAGAGAGAGAGAACGGTATTTTTGATATCAATTAATTTTTGGAAGAGGTTTCTCAGAGAGACTTCAAACAACTTAATGTGACAGTGCCTTTGATGACACTTTGATAAGTGATTTTCTCATCAGCACTTTTGTTTGATTATGGTCCCTGATAGTAAATTAAAGATAGACGCATCGTGATAGACGCGGGTTTGTAGCGGCAAACCTATGATGTGCGTAGTCTGAGTAGTCTTTGGCAGATTACCGTGACACGAGGAGGGAGTTTAGAATTTAGAATATGGATAGCTATAAGCTGATAGCATATAAACTTAGATGGTTATTCTTCCCATTATCGTTATAATAATAGCTGACACTTAACAAATGTTTTCCATGTGCCAGTACTGGGGGAAGTTCTTTGTACAGGTATCTTATTTAAGTCTCATAACAACCTGCAAGGTAGGCATTATATTTAGTCAATTTAACAAGTGAAGAAATTGAGGCCGGCTAAAGTTAGGTAACTTGCTCAGGGTCACACAGCAAAGGCACAGGAGACACCGTCATTAAGGTTACAAACTGAATCCCTTTAAAATCAGCCAAGTTCAGGTATTTCAAGTGCATGTGTGCCTGTGTGTAGACTGAGGGCCCATCCAGCCGATGACACACTTGTGGTCCTCTTCAATTGCCCCAGTGTCCTGTTTTTTTTTTTTTGCGGTACGCGAGTCTCTCACTGCTGTGGCCTCTCCCGTTGCGGAGCACAGGCTCCGGACGCGCAGGCTCAGCGGCCATGGCTCACGGGCCCAGCCGCTCCGCGGCATGTGGGATCTTCCCGGACCGGGGCACGAATCCGTGTCCCCTGCATCGGCAGGCGGACTCTCAACCACTGCACCACCAGGGAAGCCCCCACGGTGTCCTGTTTTGACCTTTGAGAAAATCCGGTATGACATGTAGGTGGACAACCCAAACACTGGCCACATTTCCCACCTTGTTCTTGATCTCTCCCCAAACCCAATCACGAAGCCAGTGCCCAGGGATCAAGCAGGGACTCTAGTGGAGTGAAAGTGGACAGAAAGTGTGAGGCGGGATGGTGACTGGAACTTTCCTTATGTGCTGAGGGCCACCCTGGAGACATAAAGTTCTGCCTGCAGCGAGTGGCTGCCCCTTTGGGGACGGTTTGCCCAACATAGTGCAGGTCCACACCTGCTGCTGTCCCAGCATAATTCTTAACAGCACCCCTTTCACTCTCAACAGTATCTCCCATTGGAAATGAGTCATTATGGTCACGCAGCCACCATTTAACTTCTGCTGAGTGCTGTCACATGAGAACTGGCCTGATGTTGCCAGATTCTTATTAGACCCAGATTCTTGATTTTTAAATGGTGACAGCTCTTCACATGTGGAAGACACTATGTGTAGGCCAACACTGCAGGGGCCGAAAAAAATGTTTGTGTGTTGGATTTGGCCCAAACGCTGCCAGTTCACAACATCCAGATACTGAAAATGTGGGAAAATTAGCAAGAGGCTGTTCCCCGAACAGTGGAGCTTGTGGTTCAGGAGGTTTTAAGACTTCACTCTGACTGCTACAGTCTCACATGGTAGCCCTGGAAAGAACTGTCCTATAGCTATGGGAGGGAGATTTGGATCAGTCAAGAACTCAATGGTGGGAGAAAGAAAATACATTTAGAATTTTTGAGCAGATGGGGTGTCTTGTCTCTCTGTCTCTTATTTATTTCTTGAGTTGTTTTTGTAACTGAAATACCTTTTGGGGACTGTGGAAATTATTCATGCTATGAGAAATGTGGTTTTGCTTTTTGATAGCCCTGTTTTTAATTTGTGAAGAGATCAAAATCTTAGATGACCCCTACCCATTACATTTCATTCCTAAGGGTTTGCTTATTAACAGAAACATTTCATTTTTAGCACGGGAGTAATTAAAAATCCTTAACTTCTACTATGTGTAGCTTGTTTAAATGTATTTAAACCACTGAACCAGATTGTTCTGGGTTGTCCAGCTGAATCCATGCCACATCCCAAAATGGTATAGGTTTTGTTGATTTGGAATATTGTACTGTCAAAGTTCAAAACAATCCTAGAAAAAGTTATGTGAGGCTTTAGATGTGAAAATAATAGAATCAAGAGCCCAAAAGACCCAGGGCTTTACACATGATTTCCCTTTTTCTAAAATAGAATCCGTGTACAATTTGAGAGAAGAGAACAGACAGCTGAGGAGAGCGCATCAGGACATGCACACACAGCTGCAAGATGTCAAGGTAAAAAAAAAACCCAGCATTTGACTGTTTAGTGTTTGCCTGCTTTACTTTGTAGAGTGACCTTAAAAGTCGTTCCCTACTTGACATGCTTTACAATGCACACTGTTATTTTGGGCTTTGCATAAACCGGACCAGGCCCAATACTTTTACCACTTCTGTATCATAAGCTAAACGATGATCTGGAAATCCCAACATTTCCATTAGTACTGAAATGATTCTTTTGCTACGTGGTTCAATCTTAATAAGCTTTTTTTTTTGGCAATATAGAAATACCTTTAATATCTTAAGTGAAAAATAAGTACATGAAGTAGAATGCAGGCTGTTATGATAGCTATATACAATTATGTAGAGAAGACCGAAAGGAAACATATAAAATCGTTTGTAACTTATTTAAGGATAGTGGGATTATATATTTCCCCATCTATTTTTCAAATATTCTGCACTATTGTTATAACGTTTTAATAATAAAAATGTTAATTCAAATATTATTAATAATATTTTTCACTTATTTCCAGTATGGCTGTAATGTTGCAGGTTTGTTAGATTAATAAGCTTTTTATTTACAAAGGTTTATTAATAATGAGAGGTATTTTTCTTTGTGTGTTGATTTCACTGCAAGTGATTGTGATATTTGGGTAGCATTTTAGATTGTGGAATACTACATTAATCATAGTCTTCCCTCTACAAAGATTTTGGAACTTAACAAATACTGCAAAAACAAACAAACCAGCAAGCAAGCAGCATCTGGGTGCTCACGCCACTGTCTGCCCAAGAGGAGTTTGTCCTAGAATGTTAAAACTCAACCTGTAAAATTCTTTTCTGTGTAGCAACAGCATAAGAATTTACTCTCCGAGCATGAACAACTTGTAGTGACTTTGGAAGACCACAAGAGTGCACTAGCTGCTGCACAGGTTAGAAGGGTAGCGGCCTCTCTGGGTTCTTTTTAAGTCTGCTTAACATTTCTGAATTCCTCTGTGCGTGTAGTCTCTTAAAGGCCAGGCTTCACTGAGTTCCTTAGGACAGAGCTTTCCTGATCCTGAAGATCATGCATGCTTTCAAAACTCGATCAAGAGAATATTAAATAAAACTTTAATTTTTTTTTTTTTGCATTGGCAGTGTGGTGCATATTACTTTTTCTACCTTCCTCCAGCCCCTGCATGCAGTAGTCTAATACTTGTTTCAGTCACAGAAATTATCCCACGTATGTGGTCTTTTGCCACCGTATGACCTGTATTGACGCTTGCTATATGATCTGTAGGATTTTATGATGCTAGCTACGTAAATAAATTGTCAAGCTCTATATTTTATTCCTCCCTCCCTTGCTCCCAGCTTTACAGCCTGCACACACTGCTTTTGGGACTAGGCTTATGTGTTGTTTGGTCAAATTGCAGGAAATAAGAGCTCTCAAGTCAATAGAGAAGGAAAATGAGAGTCGTAAGCTTCATTTGTTCAAAGCCTAGAACAGTCCTCAGCACAAGGCAGGCCCTCAGTAGACACTTACTGAATGAACAAATGAACAAATACAAGTGTTGGAGAGCTTATTAAAGTAATATCACATTGAGTGTTTTACAGCTTTCTAGTCGAAGCAAAGAAATAAGAATGGCTAGTTTAGTTGCTATGTCTTCTTAATCACCGGTCTTCACTTTTCTTCTCTTGGAAGAATTAAAAGAAAAGGGCAAAGGAGAACCAACTATCTGTGCTTACCAGGAGACCATGTATTATCTTTTGTCTTTATAAAATTATTAATAGAATCATATGCTGGGCCCTGATTCATCTCAGAGGCTGTAGCATCTGTGTCTCCGGGACCCTTTTTCAAGGTGGTCATTGATTATCTCCCTACAAAACTGTAGCTGTATGGTAATTTTTTCCATGGGTATAAATTAAATTGACTGTAGAGGATATTATTACATTCAAAACCTTCTTTATAAAATTTTTACCAAGTATTATTATTTTCTGTGAGGCTGCTTTTCATACTGAAAAATGTGACAAACCAATTTGAATACTCTATGTACTATAATAGCCATAAATATTAGACTAAGCAACAATTTGAAAATTCAGAAAAATATAAGTAAAATAGTTCATTTAATGACCAAAACCAGATTCTGTCGTAAGCATCCTGGGAGTACTGCCGACAAGGTTTTGCAACAGAAAAAAATTTTAAGTTTAACTTACATATAATTTTCTATTTTTTTCAATAGCTTTTTGGTTCTTTTGGGTAGGGCCTCCAAGTTTCTCCTGCTCTTTTACCCCCGTATTAAAACTTTCCCCAGATCTGCTCAGAAAACAACTGCTATTTCAGGCATCTACGTCTCTCGTGTAAATCATCTTACGAGATTCTGTCTTGACAACATGATTTTTTTTTTTTTTTTTTGCGATACGGGCCTCTCACTGTTGTGGCCTCTCCCATTGTGGAGCACAGGCCCCGGACGCGCAGGCTCAGCGGCCATGGCTCACGGGCCCAGCCACTCAGCGGCATGTGGGATCTTCCCAGACCTGGGCACGAACCCTGGACATCGGCAGGTGGACTCTCAACCACTGAGCCACCAGGGAAGCCCGACAACCTGATTTTTAAATGTAATAATTAAGGGTGGGAGAAAGCAGGAACAGAGTAGAATTTGAGAGTTTACAGTTTATCAGGGATCATCATAATAACTTTATGTACAGAATTTTATTTACTATTTACAACCTACTGAGTTATATAAAAGTGTATCCTTTTTATATCTAAATAAAGTAAGGTTAAAGGAGTACTGTAGCTGGCCCCAAATCATTGCCAATCATTGACCAAGCTGGAAGCTTAGGTCATCTGGACATCAAAGTCACACTTAACTCTTCAGCTGGAATTTGTGGAGACTCCCTGTATCACAGTTACCTGGACCTTGCTCCAGACCTACTGAATCATCATTTCTAGGGTGGGGGGTCCAGGAGCCTGCATTTTTAACATGATCCTTCCATAATTTAACATGATTCTTAATGCATGCTAGTATTTGAGAACCACAGCATTACTGCCTTCAAAGGTTATGTATCTAGGAGGAGGAGAAAGAAAAAAGACTAGAATATTTATCTTATTAAAAGTATCATTGTGTGGATGTCATCTTTTTTTCTTTGACCTCCAAAGTTGGTTTGCAAATGTTTTGGTAGATTTCTGGGCTAAGGGCCAGTGTTAGCCCTTTGGCATGCCTTTGTTCAAATGATAAAGAAGCACTCCCCTGAGACAGATTTAGCAAGCAGACTTCTTCACCTCTGTGTGAATTAGAAAAAGGCGTGGAAAGGGCGTGGGAGAGCACTGTACAGGTGCACAGCTGTGGCCGCAGGAGCACGACTCACCAGCCTCGACTCCCCGTCTGCTGTGCACACTGAGGGCTGCGGCCCTGGCCAGCAGGCCCTTTCTTTCAGAAGAGATTTCTGGGTTCTTTGTGTTCATGTAAGTGTGTGTTTACACACACAGTATTTCTGTTTTAGGGTTACAGTGTTGGTGCATATGATGAGCTAAGTATAGTCTCTTGGTTTTCCTACTTAAAGTGTTTGATTTTTTCCGTCTTTCTAGCTTCTTGTATTAAAAATATCATACACACACACACACACACACACCCCCTATCACATATACACACAGGTACACACATATGAGTATATGAGTATATTCTAGACCTATGCCTTCATTAGTGCCTTTGTGGCTCTAGAAGAAAAGGACATTCAGAATTGAAGAATAAAAATCCAGCCTCATTTCATGCCTATGCTACTGCTTTCCAAAACTGCAGAGCACAATACAGGAAGCGTTCTAGAGAGGAAGGGACCCTGTGTGAGCACGTATTGACTAGAAGAAGAGGGTGGCCTGAGTGATTTTTCATATATATTCAGTTACTTATTTGAAGTCTATGGTTCTTTTCTGCTGAAAAGTGTTACTCAGACCATATTGGTAAAAGATAATCTGTACTTATATTTATATAATTGTGCAATTTTAAAAGAGTTTAATGTCATAAAACTGATTGCATAGCTGTCTTACTTTTAATAATGATATTTAGACTAGAAATTTATATATAAAAATCCTGACTTAGTTTAATATAGCATGGGAAACTAACATCTGTCTTAGATACTTTTTCTCTGTTCCCTTTAACTCTAATTTGCATGTGCTTAAAAACGGTTGAGCATGTCCAAGTAAGTATAGCTAATGCATGGAAACACTCTGCATATTTTTCCTTTCTTGCATTTAGGTATAATATTTTTGTCTAGTCTTCCAGTGAACCGTCTATGAATGATATCCTTTTCCCTCCTCAAATTGTGCAATTTGCATCCAATTGTGCAATTTGTATGCAGACTCAAGTTGCAGAATATAAACAACTGAAAGATACTCTGAATAGGATTCCAAGCTTTCGAAAACCAGAACAAACAGAGCAGCAAAATGTTACCCAGGTGGCACATTCTCCACAAGGTGACAGCGCAACAAGGGACAGGTTACCCGGAGAGCCTCGGGAGGTAAGAGGCATGAACTGGTCATCTGTGGTCAGGTCGCTTTCCCTGTCAAGCTGTCCTCAGGTGAACTGCTCTAAATATTGCCAGCTCTAACTGCAGAACACCGGTTCTCACATTTTAGCATATATCAGAGTCCCTAGCAGGGCTGTTAAAACAGGAATAGCTGGGCCCCAGCCCACAGTTTACAGTTCAGTTAATTTGGGGTGAGGCCTGAGGATTTGCATTTCTAGGTGATTTGGCTGGTCTGGGGACGCACACTTTGGGAACTGCTGTTCTGTTTCCTGGAAAAGACTGAACTAGTTTTGTCTTTCTTCATGTGGGTATATTTGTTTGAAAGGAGCTGTCATGTCTGAATATTTTAGGGGTTCTTTTTGCGGGGGGGTGTTGGGGGTAGAGTGAGAAGGTTAAATGACCATGAGGATATTATATGACAATCAGCCCACTTAAGTATTAAAGCTGATAATATATTTGAACTTGGTGCTGCACTTGGTCCATACAAAATATGTCAAAGTTTGTATTATATAACCTGCATAAAACTACAAGAGTATAAGTGCCAGTCACAGAATCCATATTTTGTATTCCTGTTCTTCATAAAATTAAGCCTTGTTGCTTAAGAATATCTCCCAAGTGAAACATCAAAAGTGGTGTTGCCCATATGATTAATTTTTACAGAGTTATTTATGCAATCACACCTGTAATAAAAATGGCAAGTATGATTATCTTTCCCCCAACAAAGTCGTTTTAAACAGTGAATGTTCGAGAAGACTTTCCCCAACTCACCTTCTTATCACCTTATGGGAATAAGTAAGTTGAAGTGAGTGGACTTTGTTTGAATCTTCAGTCTGAGCAAAGCATTCCTTCACAGACAGATTCTGTATCCTCCTGGATGCTTGTTCTTTGTCTGGGTCTTATGTTGCTCCTAACTTAAGAAAACACAACCAGAGCCCTGGTGTGGAAATTGGTTCTATTCTCTAAGTTTAACTACCAGTTTACTGGATTAATCTTTTAAAGACTCAGACTTTTTAGTTCTTCCATCTGGAGGTGGAGATAATAGTCATCTGCTCTAACCTTTCTCACGGGGATGTTGTGGAGGTAAGTGACAGGTGTTGGAAAGCACTTAGGGCCCTTCAGAGAAATATTTCCTGTAAAGCCAGGGCAGTATCAATTCAAACTTGCCAGGTATGCAAGGACTTGGTAAAATGTACACCTCCAAAAGCTATCCTCAGATGTCTGAGAAAGGACTTTTTTCCTTGGCTTATTTGTTTATGTATACAATTCAGTTTCTAAG
This sequence comes from Mesoplodon bidens, assembly GCF_964165515.1. Classification (NCBI taxonomy): domain Eukaryota; kingdom Metazoa; phylum Chordata; class Mammalia; order Artiodactyla; family Ziphiidae; genus Mesoplodon; species Mesoplodon bidens. The sequence goes on along the minus strand of NC_138161.1, from coordinate 84,896,834 downwards.
TTATGTTTCTGCTAATTTAAGAACAGGGCTTCACATTTATTTCAATTATGGGACAGCAACCTGACCAAAGAAAGTATTCTTTCTGCTAAAGAAGGTTGGTGGGAGGAAGGACAGTGACACATTTTCCTATTGATATTATACCATCTCTCTTTTGCCCCTCTTTTCTAAGTAATGAAGACCATATAGAAATCTCTGAAACTTGCAGAGAAAACTGATTTAAATCAACCAGTTTTAGAAGAGGAGTTCTCTGTGAAAAGACACATCTTTTTTTTTTCTTCAGTTTTCTATTAATAATATAAAATACTCACAAAAGACTTCCTCCGGTTTACAAAGAAATACCACTTTAATATGTCAAAAATGTTTAATTGTACCTGATTTAATGGGCACTATTATAGCCAACATGGGTGTCCATTAGTAATGGCATTCTTTTTTTTATATTTGCTAACAGAAAGCAAAGCTAGCTCATCCTCTATTTGATCTTATCCTTTTCTTTTCAAATAATTATTGAAAACAAAATTTACCTTGAAGAAAATTATGTAAGTATTTGATCACTTGAAGTATGAGGGTTTTTCCCTTTTTATTCTAAGGGAGAACAGGAGTTAGATTGCTTTTGAGGGTAGGGTCTACTAAGATGTGGTCACTTATAGGCTTTACTTTTAGGTTATTTACGGTACTCTTTCCACGATGAAGTTTTGCTTACGTTGTCTCTATTTTGTAGGTGAGATCACACAGTGAGAAGAGTTAAGTGACTCCACTACAGCCATACTTTTCAGTCAGGACTCTATATTTCTAGACTCCAGGGTTTTGCTTATGTTGTAACCCCGTAGACATGGTAATAAAGAGATTCTATCACTGCTTTCGAAATAGAAGAGTGTCATTTCCAGTGATGTGCTTGGCCTAGGTGTCCCGAGATAGCGAAGTGTGGCAGAACCATGAAGCAGTCCCTGGAAGAACGGAGGAAACAGAACCTTACCCTCCCACCCAGAAGGAGGCAGGATTCCAGGCGCCCGCAGAACTGACCCGGCGAGAAGCGGGCCGCGGGGAGCCCGAGGGGCGGCCGGCGGAGGAGGAGCACAGGAGGGCCCTGGAGGAGGAGGCGATGGAGCAGGTCGGGCAGGCCGAGCACCTCGCGGAGGAGCACGACCCATCGCCGGAGGAGCAGCGGCGTCGGGAGTGGCCGGAGCGGCGTGAGCGGAAGGAAGCCAGGCTTCTGGAAGCGCAGGCTCACGCTGGGGTATGAGGTCGTCCAGCCAGTTGCCTGGGATAAGGGGTGCGCCTTTGTGTCTACGTGCAGTTGACCCTTGAGCAGGGCAGGTTTGAACCTCACGGGTCCACTCATACCGGGATTTTTTCAGTAGTAAACACGACAAGATCCATGGTTAGTAGAACCTGCATGTGGGGAACTGCCCAGAGGAGCCCCTATAGGGAGGGAGGCTATGGAGGAACCCTGTATACAGGGGGCCAACTGAAAGTTGTAAGAAGATTCTCCACTGCAGGGAGGGTCAGCGCCCCAGCCTCCCACGCTGTTCAAGGGTCAGCTGTGTTAGGGAAAAAGCCCTCATGTATAACAGTCTATAAAATAAAATTGGGGTGATCTTGCTAAATGTTACATGTACCTATTTAAATGTTCTATTGTGATGTTAGTAGCCTAGCTACCTTATCCCAGAAAGATGGTTGGGGAAAAGAGAAGGTGCTGTGCGTGTGTGTATGTATTGTCTTTGTCAAGAGTGCGCAGTGAGAGAGACTCAGCCACACCCCTTTAACAGAGTAGGAGAGTAGATGGGCGCCTCATCCCGCACCTTCCAGTCTGTGCTCGAGCCCCGTGGGATCTTGAGGCCGAGAAGTGACTCATTTTCTGTGATCAAGGGTACTTTTCTCCCTGTTCACTTACTGTCAAATCCTATGTTGGCTTTTGCACGCTCACCTTCAGGGTGGTTAGCAAGTCATCAGAAAGCTGACTTGAGGACGTGCCACTAGGTGAGTGAGTGTGTTTAACCAGTCTCTGCTCAGGCTCCACCACTGAGCACTCCCCTCTCACATAAGTAAGACTCATAAAAACATCCATTATTGTTATAAATGATACTTTTATTTTATTTTTTTTTTTTTTTTTTTTTTTTTTTTTTTTTTTTTTTTTTTGCTGTACGCGGGCCTCTCACTACTGTGGCCTCTCCCGTTGCGGAGCACAGGCTCCGGACACACAGGCTCCGCGGCCATGGCTCGCGGGCCCAGCCGCTGCGCGGCATGTGGGATCTTCCGGGATAGGGGCACGAACCCGTGTCCCCTGCATCGGCAGGCGGACTCTCAACCACTGCGCCACCAGGGAAGCCCATAAATGATACTTTTAAAAGAACTGAAAGCAACCCTGAATGCAGCCAGGTGTACCTTCCTTACGCAACCTCAAAGGTGATACCTGACGGTAGGCTACCTGGCCCTTACATGGATGCTGATCACCTTTTATTTATAGCTCTGAAGCTTTGTTTGGCCTCAAACTTTCCAAGACTTCAAGCCGCTAGAGGCTTTGGCTGGGCAGGTGTGAAGGCCCTTGCGGGTGCACTCTTAAATTGTTGCAAAGGTGGCATGAAGCAGCCTCTCTCCCAGTCTTGGGTCCTTCATAGCTTTCCTCAAAGGTAATTCCCCACTAGATTTAATTTCCCTCAACCATGCACCCTCTTTCCTTTGGTGAGAACTGTGTGGACTTGTATTAGTTGGCGGGGGGGGCATGGAGGAGGCAGTGGTAGACAGCTTAATGGAAGCAGAGTTTAAGAATTCCTGTATCAGGTTTTCCTTTCATCAGAAAGTTCTCTCTTCTCATCCATTTTTGGTTTCTTTGAAGAAAAACGGTTCTCTGCTTTTCCACCCTAATCTGAAATTTGACTTGTTTTGGCTCCGCTTAGCCGGAGATTAGTATATGCGTTGCGAGAGTTAATTAGCTTTCCTAGGTCTTCAGCCCTTCATGGAAAAGCCTTGGCCTCAGCCTCAGCTCACAAATCGCCCCATTTAGTCTGAGGTTATTACATGCCCACATATACCAGAGCCTTCTGAGCATAAATTTATTTAGGGTTGAAACATTTCTTCTGTTGCGTCCTCCTCCATTTGAGAGGGAGCATATTAAAAATCTGCCTTAATGCCAACAAGTGGAGAAGACCAGTTGCTGAAAGAAGCCAAGGGTGATTCAGAGGTTGGGAGACAGGAGTGGAGTCCAGCCACGGGTGGCTTTGGACCATTATGACAGTTGACCTGACAGGTGTTCACAAACCAGCCCCGCCTTCTACGCGTGTTGTGCGAAAGGGACGAAGGGAGGACCCAGGGGACCCGAGAGCTCTTGCTCTGCAGCGACTCTCTGTTCCGCAGGTGTATCCTTCGGGCAAGCCGGTCGCCAAATTCCAGTTGCCGTATGAGGAGCAGCAGAGGCTGGCAGCGCGGCGGGTGGAGGAGGTCCAGCGGCTGAAGGAGCGCCATGAGGCCCCGCCCCAGCAGAGGCTGCAGGGGCCCTTGCTGCACCAGCACCAGCCGCAGCTCCTTGCCAGGGAGACGGCCCAGCAGAGGCAGGCTGGGCTCGCCGAGGGCCGGCCGCAGCGCCTGGAGCAGACACGGTAGCCTCCTGATGGGCCTAGGCAGCCCGCCTCTGGCGTTCACAAGCAAGATAGAGACGGCTTCCTGTATTTGTTACCCGTGAACTTGAGGGGCTCCTGTTGCTCATGTAGCTGAGGCAGAACCACTACCTGAAAACTACATTCCAAACATTGAATTTTCAGAATAATCAACATTTTTTTCCCCTGCTTAAAAATGACAGTGTATGTCTCAAAATAACCTATCAGGTTTTGTGCTAACTTCATTTTATTTTATCATTTGAAAGGTATTTTATCTTTTATAAGGCATGTTTTGAAAGTGTATCTAGAATCTTTATTAAACCTAATTGGATAAGTTTAAGAAATATTTTTATGGCTTTTCAAAAAGTGTCGAAAAATTCATTGATAGCTCTCTTTAAAGATAAATGGCTTATGTCAAACTGTGCTACTTAATTTGTGTCCCTGAGGTGATGATTGTTTGTTTCCCTTGCAGGCAGCAAGCTCGTTATGATGCTGTAGATAATGATATTGTTCAGGGAGCAGAGGACCAGGGCATCCAGGAAGAGGAAGGAGGTGGTGAGCTTCTTAGATGATGGATGTTGTAATAAAACTGCTTGGTAATATATAATATCAACTCAGAGTTAAATGTGTATCTGCATACATGTTTCTCCCGCTCTCTGAAAGCAGAGCGTTCCTGTGAAACCTTTTGTAAACTGAAATGGTGTAAAGCAAAGAAGCAATTACCATAGGACACATCTTGCTAAGGGATACACAGAGCAAATCGAGGTAAAGCACAGATGCTCACAGGCACAGTTCAGAGCTCTGGGGGCTGATGCTGAGCCGCTGAGTGTAGGTCCTGGGGAAGGAGCTGGATGGACGATGCCACTCTCACTGCCCTGCTCTGGGCGCAGAGCAGAGACTCTCTCTCTCGCTGCAGAACCAACACTAGTCGCTATTTTTGCTTTTCACCTTTTCCCATAAAATTGGAAATCCTCTTCCGAATTCTTTCCGTTACCCAAAACAGGTACTAATGTAGGTCTTTCGTAAAAGTGAAGTGATGTAAAACGAACTTTCAAAAAGTGGAGGATACCTGTACGTACTACCATCTGTCTTTTGTTATTGTTGGTATGCTTTTCTTAATCCTCCCGAACAGTTCACATTGGTAGCCTAAATCACGCAACATAATGTTTGTTCTCTGACATTTTAGAGAGGAAATGGTAGTTTAAGCTTTTTGTATGCTAAATACTTATTTCTAACACATTGTCATAGGACTATTATACTTTGGGAAACTTCTACATTTTCTTCTTACCTTGGAGGTATTTAGATTATTGCCTTGAAAGTTTTTCAAATTAAGTCAATAGTAGCTTTCATTTGCAGGGCACATCTATGTGTCATTTATCAAATACCGCTTACTGTGATAATAGGACTAGACAGTAACCGTTTCCCTGGCAACACTAACACTTAGCTCTGTATCCTTTCCTAAAGAATCTAAAGGAAAGTGATTACCCAAACTCCCTCTACAGCCTGTTCTGATATTTTATAGCCCTTATAGTCAAGAAATTGTTTTCCTTATGTCCCCCCATGCAGCACTTTAAGCTTTTTTGTTCCATTATCAGTAAGACTAGAGAACCATTTGTTCTCTCTTTTATTTAATGGATCCCTTGGTGCACTTGAAACCTGTTGGAAAGTCACCTGCGTCTTTATTTTCTGCAGGCTGAATACTCTCCCTATACTTAAACTTTCCTCTTGCATCTTACCGAAAGAAGTTATTTGTTCCTCTCTTTGTGTGCTCTTATCAATAAATTCTCTTAATTGAAATAATTTTTTTCAAAACGTAGCAAGTAAATGTGTGTGTGAGTATAAACATGCAATGCTTGTGGCATCATCATTACCGCCACCTCAGAGAACACAGGACGACGGGCTGAATTTGTTTTTTTAGCTCCACAAATGAGGTTGTTATTTCCTTCCTTTCCTGAAATAGCATCAGTTTCTTCTTTCAGTGCCTTGCCATTTTCTCTGACATTACCAAAAATTAGTTGATAATTTTAGCGATGTCCAAATTGACTGGGCTTTATTTTATCAAGAAAGTTTTGATCGTTGTTTTTGGCATAATGGGGGAAAATTGCCACTTTTGTTGTAAACATTTGTTTTTGGAGAGTTAGACTGGTGTCACTTACCCACACTGTCTCTGTAGACACAAGGCCTTTCCACACTATCTCTGTAGACACAAGGCCTGGGGAAAGGGCATAACTTTTCCAGAAAAGCTAAAACATATACCTTATGTTGAGCTAACCTAGCAGGAGGAGAGAGTGGGTGAAGTGGTCTGCAGGAAAGCCCGCTGGTGACGTTGCTTTGCTTTGAAAGGGAGAATCCTGTCTGGTTTGTTTGGGCTGATATCATTTCCTTTGATTTGCTAGCCTATGAGAGAGACAACCAGCACCAAGACGAGGCAGAAGAAGACCCAGAAAATGGACATGAGCTTCAAGAACAAGGGCCCCACGAAGCTGACCCAGAATCCGAGGCAGATGTAAGTGTCCTCTCTTCCGGTCGTGACACTTGGGAACTCACAAGGCAGAAAGGAAACGTGAAGGTTTACCTGACACTGTGACTGTGGCTCCAGATATGTCTGTTATTTCATCAGCACAGAAGGAAGGTGGCTTACACAACTATATGATATGAGCAATGTTGTTAACTGTAAACCATGGGGTGTGTGTGTGATGAGAATGGGTTAAAGGTTGCTCTGGGAAAACATCCAAGGAGTTTCCCTCTGGGGACTTTTAGATTAGTCAAATTAAAATAGAAAAGCAAAAAAGAGGCATTGAAATATGTAGTAGTTCTGAAAGATGAAAAAAAAAAAAAGCAAGTGTGGGAGTTGGAGAGAGAACCAGAGAAAGGAGATTAACCACTATGGAGCATGTTGAGCAGTCTGCTAGGGTGTGAATGTGTGTCATGTGACTCTCTGTAATCTCCCAACAGCCCAGTGACTATTTTAATAAATACACAGATAAGAATGTGAGGCTTGAGAAATGAAAGAAAAAAATTTCCCAGACACCATGATGCTATAGAAAAATTAGAATATTAGCAGGTAGAGATATAGTAACCAGAAATGTTCTTTTTGTTTACTCAGAAAGGACCAAGACTCCCAATTCAGTTGGGTGGTCTGGGGCCTTGGCCTTGCCTGCAAATGAGTGTGTCCTTATGCTTCTGTGTAGATGATTTTCACAGTGTAAAATCCTAGCTCTCCTGTCATCTTTTGCTAGGAAATCCACCACCATGTTAATAAAATTCAGTCTGCGCTATCCTATGGGCCCTGTCCATATTCTTCCTTGATAAACATTGAGAAGGTCTTCCTGATAGATGCTTGAAGCTGCCCTGATGGAAACAGCTTTTGCACATAACTTACACTGAGAGGTGGCAGAACACATTTACCCACCAGCCCCTGAACTGGCATTTCTCAGAGTATGCTCCAGGGAACCCTAGCCCTGAAATATTTTCAGGAAAGAGCAAGAGCTATAGATAGCAGGAGAGTGTGAGAGACAGAGGATGTGAAAGAGCAAGAGAGTGTCTCTCTTGAGAGAGCAAGAAAGCAAGTGTGCAAACGCCTGAGAGCGTCCTGAGAGCGATGAAGGGGACGGAGGAAGGGTGGGTACTCCAGTCACTGACTTTGGGAAACGCTGTGTGTTTCGACTGCTTACCTGACTGCATAATCCTTTACTCTCCTTTCATCAGTTGACTTGCTCTAGATAACACGCTGGGAAACGCTGGCCTTTCTACCATGCCTTCTCTTAATTAGAAATTATTAGCTTGCTTGTCCCTCTCTTTGTCTCATACTTTATCCATTTATTTTTAAAGTAAAAACATTTTTGTCCAGCTTTACTGAGATTTAATTGATCATCTAACTATTTTTTGAATGTAACAACCGTACCTATTAAACCTTTTTTTAATACTTGGTTAGAGTTAGAACTAATGTGTACATTTTCACGTACTTTTGCAAAAGACATCTTGTACTTTTTTTCTGAAGAAAATGTGTTACATTTTTCCTATATTTCCACACGGTTTATTGATAACGTACAAAAAGTGATCCATATAACAAGATTGTGGAGTAATTGGAGTTTAATGTGAAGATTATGATTTGTCACTCTATATTCCCAAGAAAAGTGTCATTTTGCTCTTGAACAATGTACATAGCCAGGGATGTGCAGATAATACCTCAGCTGAGACTGCAGCGAGCTCTTGTACATGGTCAAGGCTCGGAGGTGAATTGAAGTAGAATTTTGTGGTCTGGAGACTAAATCTCACTCTGAGGCTTCACCGTCTCTGGGAAGCATTTGCTGCTTCAGTGAAGTGCCCTATTGATGACCCCGGTGTGATCAGGGAAGCTCTTACAAGCATCGCCATTTCTGCCCGGCTCAGGCTCTAAAATCTGAATCTTTATGAGGGCATGTATTTTTTTTTTTTTTTTTTTTTGCGGTACGTGGGCCTCTCACTGTTGTGGCCTCTCCCGTTGCGGAGCACAGTCTCCGGACGCGCAGGCTCAGCGGCCATGGCTCATGGGCCCAGCCGCTCCGTGGCATGTGGGATCTTCCCGGACCGGGGCACGAACCCGTGTCCCCTGCATCGGCAGGCGGACTCTCAACCACTGCACCATCACGGAAGCCCGGGCACGTATTATTTTGAAAGGTGCTTTGGGAGCATACGTGGGACATCCAGATAATTTTAAAGTTGATCATGTGAAGGGCATTCACTGAACACAATAACAGAACTACTACTTGAGAGGTGGGGCGGGGAGGGGGAGGGATTTTTCAAAATATATTGCCGGAGGCTGGGTTAGCCCAGTCCCTTTTCTCCTGTCTCTTGCCAGTGCAGCCTCTCTCAGCTTCACGGTAGTGTTCATTATAAAGAAATGTGATCCACACTAGAACGTGATCATCTACTTGTGAATTAGCCTCCTCTTGTCTCCTCGTGGGCCCTCTTCTTGGGTCCTTTCTGGTGTGGGCTTCCTCTCTCCTCAGCTGCTTTTTACTCACTTACATGTAACAGCTGGTTTTGCAAAGGATAACTCATCTGTCAAAAAATCAACATACCAGTGAAAGAAGTTACTATTTGCCTGTCTAAATCTCTCATTTTAATTATTTCTCCTACTTGGTCCTTTGGCTTTCATTAACTGTTTGTCTTGTCATCTAGTTATGTTCATATTACTTGTGATATTAGAGTTTTGAGAACTATTTTGGAATCGCTTGCAGGAAAGAAATGCTATTTGAACTTAATTCTGATGCATCAGTCTGACAAATAAAGCAGAGACTTTATCTTTAGACGGTGGGATGAATACTTGTGAGTCTTGGCAAGGATAGATCTGAACAATCTGGTGAAGGACAATTTCATTTTCTGCCAGTGTCTGGCCTTTCAAATGACATTAAACTTGATCCTGGAATTTGAAGTGGTGATTGCTTTTCATTCAAATTTTACAGAGGGCAGCTGTAGAGGATATAAACCCAGCAGACGACCCTAATAATCAAGGGGAGGATGAATTTGAGGAAGCCGGGCAAGTGAGGGAAGAAAACTTGCCAGATGAAAATGAAGAGCAGAAGCAAAGTCACCAAAAGCAAGGGAACGCAGAAGTGGAGGAGCATTTGGTGGTAAGCGGATGCCACGACGGAGGGTGGTTTTAACTCGGGTATTTTAACAAATGCCTGGTTTTACGCCAAAGGGTAGCCATGACCTCATGGACAGGAGGTTCACCTCTTTGGGCTTTTTTGGGGGTCATCATGTGAAATGCCCACCCTCAGAGAGAGCGGGTGATGAGCATCCTGGGCTTTGTGTTGAGAATGGTTAGTCATCATTTCCTGGCCGCTGATGCATTGAAAGTGTACTGTTCATGGCCTATTCTTTGTCCCAGAGGACTGGACAGCCCATCTCCTGTGTTCGGTAACCTGAACACTGCCTCCCCTTTTGTTTCAACAGATGGCAGGAAATCCAGACCAGCAGGAGGACAATGTGGATGACCAGTACCAGGAAGAGGGGGAAGAGGAGGTAGGAAGGGGGAGGGCAGGAGGCCAGACTGGTTGGGGCCTCACGCTCACCTGGAATAGACCTCGGCCACGAGGGCTTCTGTGGAAAGGTTCAGAGAGCCGTAGGCTGGGTAAGGAAGGGTGGTTTCGAGGGGAAACGGACCAAGGCCGTGGAGACATTTGGTTGGAAGATAACAAAAATGGGGTGATAAAATCCTCCTCTCTGGTGTTCCCTAGAAATTTGGAATTGAGAAGACACTTGGCCTTCCAGAAATGGCGGACTTAGGTTTATGTGATCTTTGTAAGAATACTTTCTCCTGTCTCTTTCCCTCACAAGAAACAAGAGCAAAGCTCTGCACACTGAGGGTCTGGACTAACCCCAGAGACTTTCCCTGTAGACATGGCCACAGTGCCTGTGTCACAGGGGCACCCCGTGGTGTCTATCAGAATACACTTAACACCCTCCAGACACTTAAAAAATTTTATAGCCTCTGCCTTTCTAAGAATTTAGTATCTTAATCAAGTTTAACAAAGAAGAAAAGGAAAAATATGTAAGGAGCTCTGTTGAGTAAAATGCACTCAGGTGGAATTTCTTAACATTTCATTTTAGTTTGCTTCTTATTGTAAACCTTTGGCATATCATTGTTAATTAGGTTTACAGAGCATCTACCTTGGTGCCACAATCATGTAACTGACTGATGAATGCTGTTGTTTGTAGCTGGTTAGTCACGGCGGGGTACTGTATGGACCGCTGAAGCTCAGTTCTCGGGAATATGATACGGATGAGGCCAAGGCCCCATGTTCAGTCTCTCTGGATCAGCAAATGGACGAGCAGATTAAAGCCTTGGTTCAGAGGCACCCCTCAGCCAGGCCTCTTGCAGATGCGTGGCTCTGACCCTAAGGGGAATGGCAGGAGAGGACGGACAAATGGCAGCCTGAACAAACCCCCCCAACCCCTGAGAGCCTGCTCAGAAGGCACGAGCTGCTACACTCACTGGCATGGTTCCCTTGACTAGGTCTGCCACCTCGTTTAGATTGCATTTATCAGCTTTTCAGAGCTGATGCTGAAATGTGTGTTTATACCTGGAAAACAGAAAAGAACATCACTCTTTGCAGTCATTGGCAACATACACCTCTAGTCACGTGCAGTCTACCTGGCTTGATCTTCTTATTCTCTCTCCTTTTTCTCATCCTGCTGTTCATCCTAATGAAGCCCCTGAGCTGTGTTATCAGAGGAGAGCATTAGAGAACCTAGCAGCCTTGAATATTAAGATGTTTGGCAAGAGAAAGATATTCATCTGGACCTCTCTTGTAACAGGATGTCTAGACTAATATTACTTTGTTTCATTATATCAGAAGCCAGGAATCTTTGGGAGATTAAAAGAGAAGAGATTCACCTTGGCTCCTTTTTAAAAATTCAGAAGGGTGCACATAAAATGTTAATCAGTATTTACTGATTATTTTTTTTTAACTTCTATATTCTATCAGTTAAGGTGGAGAGAGAAATCCTGGGATCCAAGAGGGATCAAAGATAGAAAGAAATCAAAGGCAGAGAGGCGGGAGGGAAGGAGGATGGTGACGAGGCAGAGCCTGGTGCCCGACGCCGGGCAGCTGCTCCCCAGGCCACTGTCCCTCCTCCCTCAGGGGGGCTGACTGACTGGAGCCCTTCCCCCTCCCTGCGCCTGACCCCTAGTTTTCTGCCCAGAGCTCCTAGCTGTGGCACCCCATCCCCACTACCTAACCCTCGCACAGAGGCTCCAGGTCGCCATGCCCTCTCATTTAGGGTGATTGCCACGTGAGCTCTCAGCGGAAGCCCAGCGTGCCTCTCTTCTTCCCCGGGGACCTTTCCCCTCTGCCCCCTAAGCGCCCCTTGCTCAGGCTGTGTTATATTTTTCTGGTAGTTCCTGTGGTGATTAGTTATTGGATTTTCCCACCTCTTTCCATTGTTCTCAGCTCTTCCCTTGAGGAGGGAGAAGCACTTCCATATACCAGGCAAGGACTAGTAACAGAGACGAAGTTCTCAGCAGACTGCAGCAAAAGAAGAAAAACAAAGAGGGATGCAATACGTGAGAACACATAGCGTGTTGTTTACAAGTGCTGTGTGTGTGAGCACTGAAAACCGTAAAACGCTGTGTGATTTCCATCATTCTTATCTTCCTTAAGCCTCAGAGCCTTCCACTGCCCCAGCTGACCCCTGGGAATGTAAGGCCCATTGCTGCCATCGGGTCCCTTCCCTTCCAGCCCACAGTCAGCCTGACTTCTGTCACATTTGCTCCTAGGGAGGTGTTGCATCTTGCCAGGGTTATACCTGTTCAGAGGTACAGCCCATCAGACTGATTGAACTCTGAGAGTAGAGGACCCAAAACAAGTGTGCATTCTCCCTGCCTTCTCTTATCTGAGTGCAACAGTGTTATCCTTCTGAGACATAAAGACGGACAGCTATTCACACGCATTCATTGTTTACTGTTGGGGATCCTTAAGAATGAAAGACATTCATATGGTGAGCCCATCCTCATGTTGCTTACTTTACAGATTTTTTTATATCCTTATGAGCAAACGAGACAAACTGTGACATTGCTGAAAAGTACTATGTGTGCTTTAAAATTATTTAAATGTTTAAAAATATATGGAGACTAAATGACCACTTTGAAAAACCCGAGTGCTCAGTTTCTCCCATCTAACTGAAAACAGATTGATCTGAACACTCACATAAGAGCAGGTACAGGGTTACCTGGCTCCCTTTAGTGGTATGTCAGCCTATGAATCACCACATCAAGAAGCTGTCCAGATAGCAGAAACTCTCCTATTAAACATTCGCCGGCAAGCAGGGGTGTTCACCACCATAGTGGACATTGTTGGAAGGCCCTTCCATTGTCACATCCCATCCACTTCTTTGGATTCCAGGATTCTTGACTACTTAAGGTGCAGCCTTCTGGTTCCTGGCTCATCCTGTGACATCTTTGATGCATCAGAGAAAGGCGCGAATACGTGTGGGGACTGGGTAGCTAGCCAAAGCCCATTTCCGGTTCAGAAGATCTGTTTTATCTTGTTTAGTTTTCACTATTTATTAACCCATGCCACATAGGGACCATTTCTAAAATGCCTAAAACATTAGATTTCAGTAATGAGTAATGAGGAGCAGTGTAGGGAGATATTTAACAAAATGTTTGCGTCGGCTTTAGCAGGATAGTAAAGAGGGTCAAGTGTGGAAGACATAATTGGCGTGTCTACATTGTAAAAGAGTCACATTTGGCTTCTGGTTATTAGTGTAAGCATATTTTAAAATGAGAAACTCCATATCACTGTCCCATTTCAGCAGTGCCTTTAAGATGGATTTGAATTACTTTTGCCCCAAACATGAAGAATATATTACTAGAATAGAAAAGGTACATTCATAAATTTGAAAATCTACAAAATTTTCATTTGTGCAATCCCTAAATTAAAAAGTAATTTAAATCAGTGGTTCCCACCTCAGATTATATTGACAACTGGTCAACAACCTACATTTCCTACAGTAGATCCCAAGGGAAGAGAAGACAGAGCTCATAAACAGGTGTTTATCTCTCTAGCCAGAGACATTCATTGTCACTCAAGCGAATGGCTCTCAGGCTTTGCTGTGGCTAAGAATCACCTTGGAAAGTGTGTAAAAAATACAGATTCCTGCATCAGACCTTACCCTTGGAGATTTTGATCCTATCTGTGTGGGGTGTAGGAGTTGGAGTTTTTCACAAGCCCCCCAGCTGATGCTGATGTTTCAGGGACACACTGTTTAGAGAAGCAGGCCTATGACAGGTCAGGTCTGTAGCTAGACTTTGGGAAGTCTGAACCTCCTGAAACTTCCATGCAAAATTATGTATACCTATGCCCATTTACTAAAGACTTCCTAACCAAAGTGTTAAAAGGGTCCATGACTCACCCTACCCATCCCACGCATACACACACACACACACACACACACAGAGAAAATTAAAAATCACTGCTTTTTATCTAACCCTTTCTTTGACAGATAAGACATTTGAGCTTCAGAGAGGTTAGGTAAGTTTTCAGAGGTCACACAGCTTGTTATTGTTAGAACCATGATTAGACCCTACCCAGGTCTGCTTTTAAAAGCTACCATGATTAAATATACTAAGCACAGTAACTAAATAGCTGATATGGGCAAGTTTTTCTTTATAGAAGTTAGTCAATACAGAAGGAATGATGGAATTAGAAAGTCACCAGTTTTGTAACCCTAATTAAAAGTTGATTTAAGAGCAGTCATCAATGGATGATATCACCAGATGGATGGAGGTCAGGGGATTTTACCATGGAGGGATCAGGCTGTAGCTATCTGAGCACACTGGCCAACCTTAGCTTCACTAAAGTGGGACAAGCATTGTATGCCTCCTGATGTGATGAAAATACGAAATCTACAGCATCACCTCTGAAAAGTCCTTGTTTTGCAAATTGAATCTGAATTCATTCAAGCCTTTAAGCTAACTTCCTTTTATAAGAAATGTGGAGGCTAAAAAAATGAGTTAAGTGATACCTTAAAGAAGCAAATAAATCCAGAATGTGGGTCATTTTACTGGACAACAATTCAAGATAGCATTAAGGGAAAAAGAGGGGAGTGGAACTGGTGTTAGATGTGTCCTTTGTTTGGATCATGATTGGAACAAACCAACTATAAATAGACATATTTAAGACAATCAGGAAAATGTAAGTAAGGACTAGACATTAGATGATACCATGGAATTATTTATCAGATGTGATAATGGCATTATGCTTATATAAGAGAAGTCCAGTGTGTTTAGAAATACATTCCAAGATGAGTAGGGGTGAAATTACATGATATCTAGAATTTTAAGAATAATTCATCAGAAAATAAAGAAAAGTGATAGGTGATGCAAGTGTGGCAACACTGAGGTAACCTTTGAACCTTGGTGATGGCTGTAAGGAGTTTATTGAATTATTGTCTTTGTGTGTGCTTGAAAATCTTCACAGTAAAAACAAGTGACCTTATTGTTCATACAACCTGGAGAGTTAAGGAGCAAAGGTTTTAACGCAGGTCTGTCTGACTCCATGGTCTGCGTTAGGGGGTTGGAAGACTACAGGCCTGGGCCTATTTTATAAGTGAAGCCTTATTGGAACACAAGCCATGCCTTTTTGTGTACATGTTGTCTAAGGCTGCTGCTGCACTAGAGTTGGGTAGTTGCTAGAGACCTTATGGCCAAGAAAGTCTGGATATTTACTCTCTGGCCCTTTGCAGCAAAAGTTTGCCAACACTGGTCCTTTTCACCATACCACAGTTTCAAGGCAGTTCCCTCCCAACCCCAACTAAAGCATGTTTAGTGTTCACTAGCATATTTTCATTATTAAGGCTGTAGAAGACACGTCTGTTCACGGAAATTGACTGGGGACACTTCAGCAATTTTCAATTAGTGAGACCTTAATATAGTCTGAAATAAGTGCTTCACTGTTTTCGTTACAATGTCCTGGGAAATGCTGTGATGAGATTCCATGACTAAGGGCAGAAGAGATGTCATTGGCCACTGATAGAAACTGCAGGTAAGATAGAGGTGTCTTGTTTATAGCTCGCTCTACCAGGACACATGAATACAAAGTATACTCTATACCTGTCCCCACATGTATTTATTTGGTGCCAGTGTGGTGTAGGGGCTGAGAGTCCAGCCAACAATTGACTGCTTAGAAGAGGTTCATGAAGGCTGGGCTGTGTTAGGGCATCTTTGAAGGGTCATCTTTGTAAGCTCCTAATAGGCCAGGGTCCCTCCAAAGTGAGGCTGGTGGGTTGCAGTTCATCCTGCTGAACCTGGACTGGACACCTTGAGGCAGCCCTTAATTAGTCGTTCCTTAATTATAACACCTGCATACTTTCCTCCCCTTGCCCATATCTGGGATATTTATCACACATACACCCCACACCCCCCAAATTAGGTAATTTTGTGTGTTATTCAGGAAGACTTACTTTTATGCCGCTCTCCTCAGAGAGATCAGGGTTCTTTCTGGTACCAGGACACTGCATTATGCTTAATTGGTAGTCAGCGATTTTTTGAAATGTATTCAAATGACTTAAACCTTTTGGCATATGTATAGTTTTCAGAATCGTTAAGTTAGAAAATATTTTACCCTCTATTTGTGTGGAATGTGATCATTAAATAGAGATTATTTAGCAAAAATATTTGGATGCTTTCTTTGATTTGCATTTTGATAAAAAACAATCGGAATCAATGACACATAACAGTAGTAGCATACATGAAGAAAACTACTTAAAACAGAAATGTGTTAGAACACTAAAGAGATGTAGGGATTTGAGGTAGCTTAATAACTATTTTATGAAGAAATTGAAATGATTGTATTCTGTGTTCTAGATATTTTAGCCAGAGAAGTTTATTCTTAATTATAGAAACGTATATACACAGGTTTTCCTCAGTTTTCTACTACATTATATATAGGTAGTGGTGCCTGATTTCTGTGCCTTTACAGAGCAGCTATTTTTTGCATTGATTCATTGATTCATTCATTGACTCATTTCATTCAACAGTATTTATTAAGCAATTGCAGTGTGCCAAGTATGCATCTAGGCATTGAAGGCAGTTAGTTGAGTAAGACAGATGGTTCCTGTCTTCACAAGAACTTACATTCTATCAGAGCCTTCAGACTTCCAACAGTTCTCCCATTCAATTTTATAAGGTGAATTTCTTCAGGTGTATATACTCGGAGTGTTAAATCAGAAACTCAAAACACAAAGGTCCTAGATTCTGAATCACGTTGATTTTTTTGTAGTAGGTGTATTATACATTTCTTCATGGCTAATAGACCAGTCAAATCTCTGACTTTCTTTTCACATTTATTTTTAGTTTGATTTTGTCTCTGCTGCTTTGAATGAACTTTTGGGAAATCAAAACATGTTGTTGCAAGTGTTGAAATGATCAAGGTGTCACCTGATGTCTCTGGTTTGTTTTAGGTTCAGGAAGATTTGACTGAGGAGAAAAAAAGGGAATTGGAGCATAATGCTGAAGAGACCTATGGTGAAAATGATGAAAATGTACGCATAGGATCTACCTATTTCTATTGTGCTTGTGTGCCTGTGCGCGCAAGTATGGGAGATACGTATGTATAGTTGGAAAGATACCAGTGGGTACATCTAAGGTGCCACAGAGTTTAACAGGCCAGCCTAGAACTAGGAAAATTTGTGACAACCTGAAGATTAGAAAAGACTGTAGCACTCTCGCCTGTTGGAACATTTTTCTTCACTTGTTTTCTTTCTCCAAAAATGAATAACTTCATACTGGTTTTTTGGGGTGTATTTTTAGAATTTTTTATACCACTAACTCTGTGCCCTCTCTCTTAGTTTTCCTTTTTTTTCTTTTTAACTTCAAGGCCGATGAGAAAAACAATGATGGAGAAGAGCAAGAAGTTCGAGATGACAACCACCCCAAAGGCCGAGAGGAGCACTACGAGGCAGAAGAGGAGGAGGAGGAGGACGGAGCCGCTGCTGCTGAGAAATCTCGGCAAAGAGCTGAAATGTAGCTGTGTCCGATTTCACAGACAGAGCTCAGCCAACGGATTCTTTTCAAGCTGCTCAAAAATAAATCTGCCTACTGAACTCTAGGATATTTAACTACAAAAATTAAGAATTTAGACTTTTTAACTTTTGTATTAGAAATGCTCATACATTTATATGAATATATTTTGTTAACCTAGGTTAGAGCTTCTTTTTATATTCAAGCAAAACATGAACGATAATAAAAACAATAAAGCAGACCTTAGGCTCTGAATCTCATTTTTCATAGATTATGTGATGTTGGAGAAGACATGGATTTTGTATATGTTTCAACTTGTTCCTTCTCTGTCCTCTACGTTCCAAGCATTCTGTTGTTTGCCTTTGATGAAATGCAGGATAGAGAATACTGAAAAATGCTGTACAGACATTAAGGAGAATCGCCAGTTTACTAATTGCTGCCTTTCCAAGGTTCTTATGCATAGTTCTGATAGAATTTTCACCAGTCTGTGTATCTCTAGGATAAGATTCATGGACAGAGTGACATACGGTTAGAAAGACGTTTTTGTTATAAAGACATTTTTTTCAGGCTTTTCAGATCAGTTAGAAAAAATGTTTGGCTTTACTTAAAATCACAGCTCTTCCTCTTGAGAGGAATTAAATTTAAATGCGAGATAGAACTAAAACTCACTTGACAGTATTCTGGACTTAGATATTTCAGGATTCAAACAAGGTATGACACATCAGCATATTAACCTTTTTGAAGGACTGACACCTTGTTTAATAACTAATTTAGTGTCTATGGGTGGCGTTTTCCACGTGAGCACCCCTTTTTTTTCTGTAGTCACCCAGTGATAGCTTTGTTTTAGTATCTAATTCTCTACAGTAATATATATTTCCCCTGTGAGCTCTGTGCCTCTGTATGTAATCACTGATGACAAGCATGAATATGAAGACATATCAAATTGTACAACTGAATAGGGTATTTTTCAAAAACTATATGGTGAAATACACATGGTGGTATGGTTGACCCTCATGACTTTTCTCTGTGCTGAGAATGGGTCTGCTTTATGCCCATGGATAGACTTTTAATGATTATGAATTATACAAGTCCCTTAAAATAAAAATATTAAAAATCAAAAATTTCCCATGGGATAGAGACATAGTGCAGTCTCCAGTATAAAGATTTTTAACTAAATAGAATTAGGTTATATCATTTTTATGTGTGTGGTTTTATAATAGTACTTTCAAATCAATAAAAACAGATTTCAGTTTCTACCATTATCATATGAATGTAATTTTACTTTTTAATAACCACACTCATGTATGGTTTTGATTATCCCAGTTGAGTGATTATGTATGTATGCATAGGAGTGTTTTGTTCAAATGTATTTTGGGTTTTCGATAATCATGAATCAAATCTTACTTTTATGTATAAAAACCCTTTATGTAATGTAAAATGTATAATATTGTACATAATATTCAGAATACAATTATTTTGGTAAATTAGTTTGTATTTTTAATGTCCCAATTACAGTATTTAATTATTTGAAACTTGGTAATAGTCAATAAAGCTATAAAAAGCAAGTGATAAATCTTTGAAAGTATGTGATTTTTTATTCATTTCTGATCCTGTAACATTCAGTTCTTTTTCATAAAAGGAAAAATTTTAAGGGGAAGCAGTGTATATTAATGAATGATAAAATGCCTTTCCCAATCTTTCTCGACTTGGATTGGCACATGAGTTTTTCCCCCCCTTTTCTAAAGGAAGAGCTAAGAATTTTTATTTTATTTGAGCTAGTTCTGGAGGAAGAAAAAAGAGAAATGTAAGAGAGTGTCATGTGCAAACACACAAAATAAACAAAAAAACTATTGAATCCTCCCTGGGAAAGCAAACAGAACAATCGCAAACCATTCTACTCTGTATGGCGCCAAGTTATAGGGCTGTTTAACCTAATGTGTGGAAGAGAACTAATCACCCAGAACTGATCTACATTAATGAGATGAGGAGAAATAAAATGTCACTTGTATTTACCTTGCCAATTAATCTATGACTTTTGGTGCAACCCGTATGTCAAAGGATTTGGTACCAGTGATATATAATCAGAAGGGAAAAAAATACTTTTTTTAAGGCCAAGTACAGTGGAGCACAAAAATGCTATATTAGTACAGATGTAATGACTGGATATTTATGAGTGATTGAGTAAGACCTAGGAGTAAGAGTATAATCTGAGCCATGTGGAGGTCACAGTGACTCACTGTTATAAAGGAAAATGATGGACACTTATTGAATGCCTTCATAGTGTGAGAAATGTGAAAAAAGGACCCACTTTATCCCCTCAGTGCTCCTTTAAGTTTGATGGAATTCCTTTCTTATCTTACAACCAAAGAATTTTGATTTCCTGAGTTCTTTGTTTTGTTTTTAATTCTCATTACCTTGTGGTACATTGTCGTATGGCATGTTGCACAGCATTTTTAAAGGTCAATTTCTACTCTTGAATTATCTTCTTTTGGCTTCCCTTCTATTATCTATTCTTAGTTTTCTTCTAACCATCCTGACTACTCTTTCCCAACTTTTTTTTTTTTTTTTCAGGTATCTCTTCTTCTGCCTGCCCCTAAAATATCAGTGTTTTTCAGCTTTTGTCCTGGAGTCTTTTCTCTATCTAGCCTACTTCTCTCATGTCTTGGACACGTCTCCCAATCCATCTCCTCAACCTAGCTCTCTATGACCCGTCCTACCTTAAATTTATAATTTTCAAAGTTGAATTTGCCTTCTTTCCTTCCTAAAACTTACTTCTCTTTCTAGGTTCTGAATCTCAATTCACTTAAGTTTCCCGAAACAGAAGCAAAGTTTGTCCTTGATTCTGTCTTCTCTCCCTATCGATTCTACCAAAATATCTTTACATTTGCCCATTTTTTTCATCCCTACTGTCCTGGCTCAGGTTCTTGTTATCTATTACCTGGACTATTGTAATAGTCCCCTAACTTGTCTCCTCATTTACCCTCTCCTATCCCTAGAATCTGTGCTAGTGTGATATTTCTAAAGATAACACTAACACTACCCCATTATAAAATTATTTAATAAATCCCTATTGCACATAGGAAAAGTTCCAAACTCCTTAATATGACTACATAGTTCTTCATAACCCATCTTACTTCTTCAGCCTTATAATTTGTACTCTAATTCTGAATCATAATAAATATGACTCATCTTTGTCAAGCACCAATGTCTTAGTAACCGGCCTTGACTCCTGTCTTTGGGTGGGAAGTTGATTTTGACCAGAGCCAATAATATTACCCCATATCCTGGGACAAAGTGCTTGATCCAAGATGGGCACGTGACCCAAGACACACCAATTCAATTCCTTCCCTGGGATTTTGGTTGGAGGGCAATTCTCCATGGTGTTTCTACACATCCTGCGACAACTTTTATCCTGGACTATCTTTTCAAGGATATTTGCCTATCAAACAGCCAGACGTTAGAGATAGTAACTCCCTCTGGGTCAGAGGACATTTTTGTTCCCTGGCTAGAATAATAAAGATAATGTCTCCCCACAGGGTGAAATTTGAGCAGGTTTGCTAGCAGTCCCTCTCTAAGATTGAAAGTTTCTTAAGATCAGAGATTCTTAGGGGTGACACAAGCCCACTGTGGGTTCAACATCTACTTGGGATGCTCCACATCGTCCCCATGATGCTAGGGGACCAAGGGGGAACTGATGTGAACAGTAAGCTCACACGTTGCCCTGCTGTGCCATGAGAATTACATGTCTTTGAGCCAGCAGTCTAGAGTCTTCTACCAGCATCCATGTAACTGTGGCAGGCTAACTTGTTAGCTTGTAAGGTAAACCTCAGACCCTGCACAATTACTGACATTTTTGAAGTCTGGAGCAAATGGAAAACAGCGCCTCTCCTTCCTTTTCAATAGCAAAGCTACCGTTTGTAAATTCACATCACTTGGTATCTATTTTCTCAGTTGTGTGGAGAAAATAATCTACAGAAGTAGAGAATAAACCTCACCTGCAAAGACAAGCAAAAGGCAGGGGCAGAGATGAAGAGAACTGTGACTTTTTTTTAGTCTTTATATCTTGCCATCCCTGATGCCAGCCAAGTAGACCCACAGGTTGATTAATGAGCCAGTAAATTCTACTTTTTCAGTTGAGCCAGTTGGAAATGCATTTCTGCCACTCACCACCTGAAGATTCCTGACTAATACTTGACTAAAGTTCAGTTCCTTTAAATCACCATGCTCTCCTGTATTATGATAAATTTGCTACCCCCAAACACTGTTCAATCACTATTCACTCTCCTCTCCTTCCCCTGGCTCATTGCTTTAGGTCTCACCTTAATACCAATTCTGGGAAGTGTCTACTTCTCACCCCCACCCCTGTCTAGGCTGAATATCTTTTCTATGTCCCCTTATAGCATCCTGTGTTTCATATCACGGTACCTCCCACAGTACACGGAAATAGCCTATCAATATGTCTATACTCTCCTTGACATACATGTTTTGTGAGGGTGGAGAACTTACTTCTCTTATTAATTGTTGATATCCCAAGCACTTCAGTAAATACTTACTAAATGAAATCTTATAATCCTCATCTATGAAATGAGAGTATTATTTAAAGATCATACAACACGTAAGTCACAGAGCTAGGATTTCTTCCCAGGCGAATCTGATTCCAATGTTAATTCTAAATATAGCCAGGGTTGTATGGATTATTACCCACTGTCACATTCTGAGTTTCATATATTAAGATGTGTTTTAAATTTGGCAAAAACAAATGTTACAGAAGTAAAACAAACAAACAAACAAAAGCGAGTGAACTCTCAGCCATAGGGTCTTGAGGAAGAACCAAGAAATTAGAATTATTTGCCCTGAGGAAGATATGGTCAAAGGAAAATGTAGCATTGTATGTCTATCTTCTATGAAGCATCAAATATAGCATGAAGAATAAAGAATTTCTTGAGAAACAAGTGAATGGAGTTGTGAAACCTAGAGAGGTTTTCAAATCAGAATATATTAAATAATTACGATTTACAAAAGCCATGCCTAAGCCAATGAAGAGATGGAATATCCTCTTAGAATTTCCTTGGGTCTTGTCACTAACTATTATGGCAGGGCCAGTTGGTACTATGGAGTAGGCTGTGTCCATCCATTGCTTGTCGTTTTGTCTTCACATCATTTCCTCTTCTGTTCTTCATCTGTAGAAAGGCTTAACCCTGTAACCACTGGAGTGGGCCCCAAACCAATCATTGTACCTCATCTTCTGGGATTTCTATACTGAGGTTAGATAAGAGAAATGCTCTCTTGGCTACTCTAGTGATGACAGGAATCATATATTTGGAGCTTCCAGGAGTCACACTCCTTGTGACATGGAGAAAACTCAGTTGCAGCAGAAAAACTGAAGCCAACAGAGAAAGAGGAACAGGATTGGGGTGTAGGGGGGAGCGCAGGAAAGGTGGGAAAGGGAGAGAGACAGAATCATAAAGAAAGAGAAGAATGGTGTTCAAATTCCCAGGTTCTGACTCCCTTTAATTTTATTTGCCAATAAATGTCTCTTCTTCTTTTTCATGAAACTAGTTTAAGGTTCTTTTCTATCAATTACATACTAAAGAGTACTGACTTACTTCCAGATTACATTTTTACTTATGGGATGAGAGGAAATATGCTCATTAACTTTTAGTCATATTGCCCTAAATGTAGCAAGTTTTAATAAATAATGGCATGCTTTTTGCCAGTCTCTTGATCATCATTTTTTCTCTTAGATCTGTCTTTAAGCCCAGAGAATCTATCACAAAAGCTTTGGGATTATTGTAATGAAGTTAATAATGCTCATATATCCCCATCTTGAGTCTATAAGATTGGCAAACATTTTCTGTAAGGGCCAAATAGTAAATCTTTTGGTGTTGTGGGCCATAGAACCTCTTTTGCAACTACTCAGCTTTGCTGCTGTACTGTGAAAACAGCCAGGGTAAATGTGTAAAGGAATGAGCATGGCTGTGTTCCAGTAAAACTTTATTTACATAAACAGCAGGCCAGATTCAGCCTATAGACTGTAGATATCTAGTCTAGATGATCCAAATGCTTGCTGTAAAAACAATTATTTCAATAGAAAATAGAGCACTTTGAGATCTTCTGGTATCAAGGCTTTCTAGTTCTTTCCTATAATCCCTTCTATTTTAAGTTGGCAAGCACTCAACATTATCCTAGCTGCTGCATTTGTACACTATTTTAAGTGATTGGAAATGAAGTACTTTTGTCCTTTACCATCTTGGCTGACCTTGTTCTCACCATTCTCACTATTCCCTTGTTCTCACTAATGAAGCTTGAAATTAAATGTCATTTCTGTTTATCTGTTAACAACATGCATAGCATTCCCCATAAAGTACATGTCTCTTAAAGAACTGATTCACTGTAAAACAGGGGTTTGAGCAAGATGAGATGACTTCTTTTGGTCTGGTGTGTTCTTTCTCCTTCTTAAGACTTAAGGTATGGGAACCAATTGCCATGGTTGCCCATTAATACATTAACAATCATGAAATTTGTGATCTCAACTCCAAGAGTTTTTTGCATTCTGTAGGTGTCTGATTACTGTTAAGTTGATGCATCCTAGTGGAATTAGACTTTTTTTTTTCATAAAGGCAATGTAAACACATTTTATATTCCCTTAGCCCTATCCAATTATCTTCTGTGGTGGTTTTAAGATTTGTCCACAAGATCTGACAGTTTTCCTTCAAAAGGTGGGGTCTAGTTCCCCTTCCCTTGAGCGTGGGCTAGACTTAGTTACTGGCTTCTAGCAAATAAAATTAAAGGGGGTTGATGGTGTGTGACTCAGAAATTTGGTCAAAAAAGACAATGCAGCTTCCTCTGTGCCGTCTCTTAGAAGCCAGCTACCATGTCATGAGGGTATTCAGACAGCCTTATGTTGAGACCTACACCCATGTGGCAAGAAATTGAGGCCTTTTGGCAACAGCCACATGAGTGAGTTTAGAGTGGACCCTCCAGCTCCTGTCAAGCCTTCAGATTACAACTTGATTGTAACCTCATTAGAAACCCTGAGCCAGAACTACCCAGATAAGTCATTCCTAGATGCCTGGCTCACACAAACTACAAGATAATAAATGTTTATCATTTTAGGTTTTGGAGTAAATGGTTACACAGTAGTAGACAACTAATACATCTTCTAAGGGTGTTTATGGCTTCAAGCGGAGAGGCCAGTGGTGAAGGCAATGTGCAGCTGCGTGGTATAAATAAGCATCCAGCCAGTTGCTCAGTTGGAAGCCAGGCCCAGATGTGCAGGTGAGAGAAGACAGAGTTCAACTTAATGAGTTGAATAAATTTAAGCCAATTTATTTGTTCAAAATTATGAGATTATTTTTGTTAGATATTAGTGGCCTCTAATACAGTGGTTCTCAGCCGTAGCTACATATCTGAGGAATTTCAAAAGTATCAATAGTGATACCTGGATCCCACTCCCAGAGACTCTGATCAAATTGTAGTAGGCTGTAGTCTGGGTATCAGGATTTAAAATTTCCCCAGGCATTTCTAATGTACAGCTAAGACTGAGAACTACTGCTTTAAAAGTTAGAAGTTGGAAAGCGTAATGTTTTCCCCCAACATCTCTCTATCGGATGGTAAATTACAAAGAAATCAAGTCTCAGATCAAATTTGCAAAGCAAACATTTAGAGGTAAGAAGAGACAGACGTCAAACTTCTCTGAAGTCTCAGTGAAGTCACAGATACCCATCCTTTTAGGCACTCTAGACAGCCAAGAGGCATAAAGGATTTGCTCATGCACATCCTATAATACTCTAGGGACAGAATTCAGCTAAACGTCTGGTCAGATCCTGCGCCTGACAATCTTCCTTGACGAGGCCCATGGCCTCCTGCAACGGGTGATGGGCTCACCAGGTGCCCAGTCCTCTCTGCGGGGGGTGGGGGGAGGTGCCTGGGCAAGACTTCTTCCAGGTCACTCACATATTTTGAGCGCCATTCATTTCTACAATGAAAAAAAGAAGTCTTTAATATCTATGATCCCAACTAAACACATACTGCAGATTTGAGCTGAAGTGAGTAGAAGATCTTGTGATAGCAGCCTCAGGAGCGTGGACTGATGAGGGCACCAGCTTCTCAGCCCTGGAAGCACATTAGAGCCACCGAAGAAACTTTTAAATAAAGACCCCAATACCAACCCCACTCTAATTTAATCAGAAACTCTGAGGGCAGAGCCTAGGCATTGGTATTTTTTTAAAACCTCTCAACAAATCAAGATTGGCACTGGACCCTGAAGGGGTCTTAATATACACAAGCGAGTTTTTTGGGTGAAGAAACTCTTCAATTTTCTGATTGTGAGAGTTTTATACAAATCTGTACATGTATTAACACTCATAGAACTATACAACAACAACAAAGGAAAAGGTCAATCTTATTGTATGATAATTTTAAAAATAAAATATTATACCTATTAAATTCTTTATAAAAGTCTCAGAGCCTAATGTACAGCCAGGGTTGGAAGTCACTGGCTTAGATTCTTTCAAGGGCGGATCCACCACCTCTGAGATGAGCATTCAGTTAGTGTACCACCAGCGTTAACTTCTTAAGTTAACAAACCTCCCCTCACCGTACATATGCACATGTCCACATATATAAACTCACCACATTGTCCATGCGGAAGTATTTTAAAGTAAATTATAAATACTGTAATAGTGAGGTAGAGATGTCTTTTGCAGATTCACACTGGGGAATTTCAGAATATTATACTGGGGAATTACATGAGTTAATAGTTCTATTAATCTCTGCACTTGGAGAAAAAAACTCATAATGCAATTGCTTTGCCTCAAAACAATGTTTCTCAAACCCATAAACTGGGGTCTTTATAGAATAACAAAGAATCCCCAAAAGAAAGTAGTTTGGCAGTTTAATTAGTTTCATTTCTGAGTAGGATCACAGGAAGAAATAGAGACAGTTTATATCACAAAACAGTGTGCATGAATATGTGTGTTTATATTACATAAATGAAACAAAAGTTTCAAGAAACAACTCATGCCTCTCTTACTTTATTTTATTTCATGGCAGTGTTGATCATGACTCAGTATCTTGCTATCATGATGCACTAATGGTGAGAAAATCACAAGTAAAACACTCTGGGAGAATATAACCAGGTGCCTATGCTTCTTCCTGCCACCAGGCAAGGAGACAGATAAGAATTTGACCACTGGCTGCACCATTCTCTAGCTTTCTGAAGATAGGCAAATTTCTTGATCTTTGTGTGCCTCCATTTGCTCACTCACAAAATGGGAATAATAACAGAAAACTTCATGCTGTGGTTGCGATCACTGAATCCTCATCTGACAAACTCAACTCCTAAGTTTCTCTCCCTCTACATTTAAGACTCACTGAAAAAGAGACAGGACGTGGACACCCTGAACTATTTCTGAGTTTGGAGGCCAGAAGGCTAAACCTGAATTTATCGTCTTTTTCCTTTGAATGATGAATGATGAAAGTCTTATCAGAGCTTTCAATATGTGAAATATCCAAAGGCCTAAAAACCAGCATGAATTCTTTCATCTCCAATGATTTGAGACACTCTGGTTGGCACTCTGCTTGGAGGAAGAAGAATAAATTAAGCAGTTGTTCTGGCCAAAGAGAACTGAGCAGTGATCTAAGTTGATCTGTACCATCCACATCCTTACATTAAAATAACCAGGAATATTTCACTTCTATGAATTTGCCTTACGGAAAACCAACAGTATATAAGGGAAAATGAGACGATTATCCCAGCTAAAGAAAAAGGCGTGCAAACAGTCTCAGTGGAAGGGCATGGCCACACAAACAGTTCTGGTTGAATTCCTCACCATTCACTCACCCCCAAGGCGTCCCAGGGCATCTGGGGACCTAACCGACTAAGAGAGTTTATTCACATATTCACCAGGGCACTTCCTAAAGCTTTATAGACATGGGAAAATATGCTATATGTATAGAAATATAAATCATGCAAAATACAAGTGAATACTAAGAAATAAATCACAAGGCAGGCAACACGGCTACTTCGTTCAGGCTCTCACTTCTGTAATTTTGGGCAAGGGCTGGGGGGTGGGTAGATGGCGGTTGTCTCACCGGCAGCCAGTCCTGCTCTTAATTCACACCTTGGGCAGAAGATCTAATTCACTAGCATGTGCTGTTCAGCCTAATGTCTGTTTAGGCCAAGACCAGAAACTTCTCCAAGTCCTGGAGGAAAACAGTGACCCTGATGCAAATTTCGCGGCTAAGTTAGCCGTAGGTCAATACATTTAAATCTCCAAACTGGCGTTTAGATTGCAAAAACTATCAAAAAGATTGCTAATCCTGAGAGAAAAGCAGGTGTTGGTTCACAATTCTGAGAATCCCCCCACCCCACCCCGGGGTGAAATCTGAAACTGGCCCCTGTACACAGAGGGTGGGGAAAGACTGCCACTCCAGATCGGTAGGTGGCAGCTTTAATTTAAGAGCAAGGAAACTTACACTGGAGGCTTGTCTCTGGCGGCCGCAAAATGAGCAATCTCCGCACCCGACGGCCAGAATCTTAAAAGTTTATACAGAGGCTTTAACTGGGTTCAGTCACGTTTTCGGTCCGGATGGTCTCAACACCACATTGCTTTCTCAAAGCTGCGTCCTGGAAAACAGCTCCTCGTGTGGGAAAGCCGGGCAGAAGGTACTTTCCAAGGACCGGGAGCGGGTGACGAGCCGCCGACTTCCGGGTCCAGCTTCCGGGTCAAACAGAGATCACATCCTCCCCACGACCTCCTCCAAAAGCAAGAGCAATAGGTTCTTTGAAGTGAGACAAAATTACTAAGGGGACTAAAGAGCACAAACCATGCTTAATAAGAATGAAACTGAATTGGGAGGAAAATTAGCTATAGCGTACATTTAGAAAGGGAAGAAACGTCAGTGTTGAACCTGAAAACGATAATTTTCAAATTACGCCTGGGGCCACGCACGAGGAGACTGCAAAATGAAATCTTGGCTTCTCACTTTGAAAATGCGCTTGAGTTTGACATGAACGTACACATTTGACTTTTGCATTCTGCCGGTTGGTTACACCACAGGACAGCCCGGGTCAGGGACATCTGTGTCTGAATGCACTGGAAACCTTCTCCAGGTCTCTCAGAGTCTTTCTGGTCCAACATCTCACAAGGTTGCTGTAACTTCAGTGAACTATATACCAGGTAATCCTCACTTGTTCTTTTTCCTTTTCCTCCTTGTTTTCTTCTTATTATTTTTTATTTATTTATTTATTTATTTATTTATTTGGGCTAACTAGCGTACTAAGATTTGAAATGTTCTTAACTGAACAGGAGGACTTGAAGGCTTCAAGTCCTCAATGAGGAATGAGTGGTTTAGTACAGGGTTCTGTCTGGTTGAAGTAGGTTATCCACCTCCAAAATCTCAGGTAACTAAATGTGTGTCACTGAATCCTGGTGATTTGCGGTTGGGATGCTGCTAGGTGAACAGCCAGAGAATGCTGGCTGCCTTGAGGCTGGAGAAGGAGGAAGGAGGGAGCAGATCGATTTGCCTAAAGCCTGCTCGCCTTGTTTGCCTTTAGCTGTGAGTAAAGTAAAAAAATAAAACAATTTAAAAAATTTTGCATTAAATTTCAAAGATTCTGACCCTTGGGCTTCCCTGGTGGTGCAGTGGTTGAGAGTCTGCCTGCCGATTCAGGGGACACGGGTTCGTGCCCCGGTCCGGGAGGATCCCACATGCCGCGGAGCGACTGGACCCGTGAGCCATGGCCGCTGGGCCTGCGCATCCGGAGCCTGTGCTCCGCAACGGGAGAGGCCACAACAGTGAGAGGCCCGCGTACCGCACAAAAAAAAAAAAAAAATGTGGCTCAGAATATATTTTTGGTACTCATGTACTTGAAGTGGCAGTTAAATAATTTTATTTGGGAAGTGCGTTGCTTAGTTTTAATTGAATTTTATCAGACTAAAGAATGAGGAAGTAATAATACTTACTATTTTTAGGAAATATTGGCATAGTCTCCATATACTTTATTAGAAAGAGCCAACAAATATTTATTGAACTTTTACTGTGCTCAAAGCACAACTTCAGTCTTTCATTTATCTGAGACATGATTACTATTGATTAAAATATTTATCATATCTCTTCTTGATTGCTTGAAGTACATAAAGAAGGACATGAGGTATTGGCAAAAGGAAAACAGAAAAGATATAGTACTTGTCTTGACAAGCTTTTAAATAAAGATATACTATATTATAAAGAGATAGGGGCAGTTTGGTAAGTTGGGGCATTACAGGCTGCTACTGACTAGCCAGGTGAGTCAACTTCTCTACATCTCAGTTTCCTCATCTGTAAATGAAGACAGTAATACTTGTACCTGCCTCCCAAGACTTTTAGGAGGATTAAATGAGTAGATGCGTGAAGAGTGTTGAGAACCATGCCTGGACACAGGAAGCTTGGTATAAGTGTTAGCTATTGTTACAAGAAAAACTAGTACATGTAAATATTTAAGAATAATGCGGGACAATATTGGAAAGTCTTTTGGGCCCCAAATATTTTCCAGAAAATGGTTTCCAGAGAACACTGGATAACTTGGTAGTAATAAACAAATTATTTGTGAAGGTAATTGATTTTCTTATTGACAGGAATCGTATGTCTATTTCAATGTAATGAGTGGTTTTTGCTTGAATAGTATAATAATTTATTCTGGAGTTGAGTTTCCTGTTAAAAGTTAATCAGAAAAATCAGTAAATGGAAAAACTTTTTTTTTTTTTTTTTTTTTTTTGCGGTACGCGGGCCTCTCACTGTTGTGGCCTCTCCCGTTGTGGAGCACCGGCTCCGGACGCGCAGGCTCAGCGGCCATGGCTCATGGGCCCAGCCGCTCCGCGGCATGTGGGATCTTCCCGGACCGGGGCACGAACCCGTGTGCCCTGCATCGGCAGGCGGACTCCCAACCACTGCGCCACCAGGGAAGCCCTGGAAAAACTTCTGAAGAATTTGACTTGTATTTTTTTTTCTTTTTTATATCATGTGGGTTTATTTCCCTGTGTGAGGTCTTCTGACAATGGTCACGATAAAAGTCTGGACTTTCTGTTTTTTACCCCACTTAAAAAAAAAAAAAACACAACACTGAAATAGGAAATAAGACAAAATAGGACAGTCACTTTGAGCATACCCTGGTCATGGGTTCTTGTCTCTAAAGAGGAATTTTCTACTGCCATCGATTTCTCAGACCAACTATACTTCCTTGGACATCTACTGCCACAGACAAAAACATACCGAACTAGGGCAGTTGAATTACCCTGATTTTAATGTTTTCTTCCCCAAATCCAGCCAAGACTCGTAGGGGAACCGAAATGAAGGCTGAGTGACCATAAATCTTGTATGAGTGCAACTCCACCACTGGCTGTTGGGCAGTGCATTTTGTTTTGCATTGACCAGCAATATTTAAGGAGGAAGTGAATCGAGGTGGTTAAGGCATGCAATACATGCTGCTGTAGCTGTCATCCACTCTGTATATTTGTTAAGGTGCCGCTGAGCTGGGGAACCTGTGATAAGCCAGGTTCTACCAGTCGCTGGAGGATGGTGGGCCAGATAATTCCGGAGCTACAGTTTCACAATGTCTCCAACCAGAAAAAGGCTGCACACTACATCCTTCTCCTATGTACTTAAATGTGTCTTCATTTTCTTCTACCACGTCTACTTCCTGCAGGTGCTTTTTAGAGTTGCTCTGAAGAAAAGAACAGGACTAAAGTGTCCAATATTGTCCCAGGCAAACATGAATGTATGGTCACCCAACTTAATTATATGTCATATTAGATCCTTTAGGGTGATAATAAATATTTGCTTAGGAAGGAGATAGTGTATAGCTTTTGCAAAAAATGTTTGGAACACGTTGAGGGTCTAGGTGGACCACTGTTTGTGAAACATTTTATGAAACAAAACATATGTTTGTGAAATGGATTTAAATGTTTTCTTAGAAACAACGGATTCTGCATCCCCATCCTCATTCAGATTTAAAAAGAAACTATATAAAAACCAAAGGAGGGAATTATCACTTCTATATCAATTTAAATGCCTATGGATGATGTTCAATTCTTTAATGAGGACCTTAATTGTGTAATACAAATCTTTGGGATTAAAGATTTCTAAGGATGACTGATATCCCATTAACGTTTTAATAATGTTACAATACCTCAGGAGGAAATTAGGTCTGTCCCTAAAGATCATTAGAACAGTCTGCCTATTTTGCTTACATTTTCATCATGGTGACTTTTGATTCTAAGGGTCTTTTATGGTTGTTTCAGGAAAATGGTTTATTGTAAGTCCCATTCATTTATGGGTATAAGATCATTTAAGTGCAGATTTCCCTGTTGCTGGAAGTACCCCTCGTATAATTCTAGCAAGTGTTTCCAATTTTATAAGATGATAATGAGAGTTTAATGGCTCTCTACCCCCTAGAGGAAAAATGGTTTCTAGCACATTAGAGATATAAGGACTTTGCTTTCTCGGGAAAGATAAAAACCAAAATTGACCTCATTCTCAGACTTTAATCCTCCAGTGGCTAATTGGATATTATTCTTAGCATGTTTCAGTCTGTTTTCAATGCTTTCCTATCATATCTGCTGTAAACTGCTTGATGATTTTAGAGATATTAAATTATGGAAAATATACGCATCTTCAAATAAATGAAACTTATTATCTGCCTTTCCAAACTAGAAGAGACTCAAAAGGAAGGTAGAGAGGAAATAAACCCTATGAAGGTTCAGGGTCTTGTCCTCATCAGTGTAAGTTACAGGACTGCAGTGGCCTGGGGCATGTTGCGATATCCTCTCAGAAATAAAGAACAAATTGTTATATGTTGCACCTCTCCCCATTTAGAAGGATTCGTGATGCTTGGTAGGCCACTTCAGCTTCTGGAGGCAGTATATTCCAAGGTTGAAAAATGATTCTAATTCACTTACCAAGTGACAGAAAAGGCTGTGAGCACTGATTGAAACGTGGCCCGGGAAAGGTTTCTGTGGCAGACCCAGGCTGTGGTACAGAGGTCTGCTGCTGGAGCTACACCACCCAGAGCCTCTTTGGTATTAGAGGGACCATCTGTGGGAAAAGATAGTTAGGGTTCGGGAATCTTCTCTAAGGAAACACTACCTAGAAAAAAAAAAGAATGAGTAGGAAGAGGAAGAGCAACAGAAGAGGATCCTATACTTAGATGTTTCTCACCGTATATATATATATATATATATATATATTTTTTTTTTTTTTTTTTTTTTTCTCTAAGTGTCCATGCATGTGACTCCTCATCATGGCGTTGCCAAAGCTATCCTTTTACAAACTAAAATTTGCAATATCAATCTAGTATGGACACATGACAACATTTCCAGAGAGGTAAGCTGCTTGGCCCTCAGACATCAATAGTATGTCAATTCAAGTATGGTTGAGAGTAAGAAAGAAGACTTATAGTAGTTTTATTAAGTAGCTTTTCATAGGATATCTAACAAAAGTAAATTAATCTATTGTTTCTCACAATACTAATTTTTTTTTAACATTTTTAAAATGTATTTATTTATTTTTGACTGCGTTGTGTCCTCGTTGCTGCGTGCGGGCTTTCTCTAGTTCTGCAAGCAGGAGCTACTCTTTGTTGCAGTGCGCGGGTTCTCATTGCGGTGGCTTCTCTTGTTGCGGAGCGTGGGCTCTAGGCTCATGGGCTTTAGTAGTTGCAGCACGCAGGCTCAGTAGTTGTGGCTCACAGGCTTAGTTGCTCCACGGCACGTGGGATCTTCCTGGACCGGGGCTCGAACCCGTGTCCCCTGCAGGCGGATTCTTAACCACTGCGCCACCAGGGAAGTCCAACAATTCTAGTTTTATTATAAAAAATTAAATACAGCTTAAATGCCAAGGACAGGAGAATGGTTAAGCAAATTGCTGCACCTTCGGACTTCAGGATACTATGTAGTAATTATGTAGTAATTAACAATAGTGTTTAGAAAAAATGCTCATGTTAAAATAAATATATATATTCTTACTAAATATAATCTCTATATATGTATCTATATACATATGTCATACTATGTATACAATAGGTGCATAATAAATTATTAACATCATCAACATATTCATGATAGCAACAAAAAACAAAAATATCAATCATTTATTCATTCTACAGATAGTTTATTGATAACACAATGCCTAGGCACTAATTGTCAATATAATATCCAGGACAGTGGAATTTTTCTCCTTTGTTTCCATATTCTCAAAGCCGAGAATAGTGCCTGGCACATTTTTAGGAGCTCAGTAAGTATTTATTAAGTGATTTCATTCAATCTTTATGACAGTATATGAGATAATTTTTAATTGTCCATAAGTTTCTTTAAAATACTTTATCCTAGACAGTGGACTGTAAGTGTGTATATTGGTTTTTACTTCTAATCCAAAGATATTTGGTCAACAATTCAATATTCAGATCAGAAATACACAATCCAGAGGTGATTGGTAATATTTGAAAGATGTTAACCAGGAATCTCTACTGCAGGGGTATCTATACCAGGTTTCAGATATCACTATGTGATTTTTTTATCAGAGAGTTCGTTAGTTAACGTAAGAAATATTAGTGCTTATTTCTCATGGGTGAAATGAGTGGTGTTCCAACTATGTTGATCAGTTAGAAATACTTTATATTCACCTGTAAATTTGCCTGAATGATGTATTAAACCTGGAAAGCCCAGCAGCCTAACATCTCCGGAGTAGTGTTTTAGATGTCATCATCTGATCCCACTAGAAGGATAGTCGATCCTCATCTTAGAATAGTGTTAACATCTTTGCCTTGGAGTGTAACTTCCAAGAAAACTGCTGAGGGGTTACCTAAAGAGATAGAGAACTGCTATTCCTGGTCGTCATGAAATATTCGTATGTTTGACAGAAATCAGTCTGAGCTTTGCTCTCATTGCTGCAGATCTTTTGACAGCCAGAATGTTGGCGAGGAGTTCTAATTATGGTCGATTACCAATATTCACCAAAAAGAACCTGACAATTGTGAGGACATATACTCAGGTCAGATCACAACAGACAAATGTCAGTATTATCCCCATTTTATAGATGAGAAACTAAGGCTTAGAGAATTAAGTGATTTGTCAAGGTGACAAAAATAAGTCAGAGGCAGAACTTATTGAGGTGGAATTTTAAATATCATTCTAATGTCCCTCTCCTTGTACTTAAAACAACTAAAAAAAAAAGATACCAAATTGTATTATTCTAACCATGGGGGACAAATAACACCAAACCAAAAATTATTCATTAAAGAAGCCAAAAGGAATTATACCAAAAATATTACTAATAGTGGTTTTATGGGCAATTATTTTTCTTTCTACTTTTCTGTATTATATGAAATTTCTGCGGCTAGCAGTTTTCATGTATAAAGAGGGAAAAACCCAAACTTTATTTTTCTTTAAAAAAATTTCTGGCTGAAGCAAACTGTTCTATTGATGTTCTGCCCGAAGCAAACTGTTCTATTGAAGACATGTAGAGACCCCGCAGGAAGATGGCGGCAGAGTAAGACGCAGAGATCACCCTCCTCCCCACAGATACATCAGAAATTCATCTACACGTGGAACAACTCCTACAGAACACCTACTGAACGCTGACAGAAGACCTCAGACCCCCCAAAAGGCAAGAAACTCCCCACATACCTGGGTAGGACAAAAGAAAAAAGAATAAACAGAGACAAAAGGATAGGGACGGGACCTGCACCAGTGGGAGGGAGCCGTGAAGGAGGAAAGGTTTCCACACACTAGAAGCCCCTTCGCGGGTGGAGACTGCAGGTGGTGGAGGGGGAAAGCTTCGGAGTAGCGGAGGAGAGCACAGCAACAGGGGTGTGGAGGGCAAAGCGGAGAGATTCCCGCACAGAGGATCAGTGCCCTCAGGCACACACCAGCCCGAGAGGCTTGTCTGCTTGGCCGCCGGGGTGGGCGGGGCTGGGAGCTGAGGCTCGGGTATCGGTGTTCAGTCGGAGCACAGGGAGAGGACTGGGGCTGGCGGCCGGAAGAGAGCCTGAAGGGGTTAGTGCACCACGGCTAGCCCGGAGGGAGTCCGGGGAAAAAGTCTGGAGATGCCGAAGAGGCAAGAGGCTTTTTCTTCCCTTTTGTTTCCTGGTGCACGAGGAGAGGGCATTAAGAGAGCTGCTTAAAGAAGCACCAGAGACGGGCGCGAGCCGCAGCTAAAGGCGCAGACCCCGGAGACGGGCGTGGGATGCTGGGGATGCTGCTGCCGCCGCCACAAGCCCTGTGTGCAAGCACAGGTCACTGTCCACCCCGCCTTCCGGGGAGCCTGTGCGCCCCGCCACTGCCGGGGTCCCGGGACCCAGGGACGGCTTTCCCGGGAAAGCGCACGGAGCACCTAGGTCTGGTGCAACTTCACGCCAGCCTCTGCTGCCGCAGGCCCGACCCACACTGCGCGCCCCTCCCTCCCCTCTGCCTGAGTGAGCCAGAGCCCCCGAATCAGCGGCTCCTTTAAACCCGTCCTGTCTGAGCGAAGAACGGACGCCCTCCGGCGACCTACGCGCAGAGGCGGGGCCAGGTCCAAGGCTGAGACCCGGGAGCTGTGAGAGCAGAGAAGAGACAGGGAAATCTCTCTCTGCAGCCTCGGAGGCAGCGGATTAAAGCTCCACGGTCCACTTGATGTGCCCTGCGTCTGTGGAGTGCACGAATGGACAGCGAGTCATCCCAAATTGAGGAAGTGGACTTTGAGGACAAGATTTAAGACTTTCCTTTTTTCCTCTTTTTACAACGAATTATTCCAAATTAAGGAGGTGGACTTAGAGAGCAAGATTTCAGACTTTTTGCCCTTTTCCTCTTTTTACAACAAATTATCCCAAATTGAGGAGGTGGACTTGGAGAGCAAGATTTTTGATTTTCCCCCCTGCTCTCTCTTTGTGAATGTGTATGTGTATCCTTCTGTGAGAGATTTTCTCTGTATAGCTTTGCTTCCACCATATGTCCCAGGGTTCTATCTGTCCGTTTTTTTCCAATAATTACTGTCTAATTTTAATAACACTACTATATTTTATACTTTATTCTATTTTACTTTACTTGCTCTTTCTTTTTTTCCTACCTTCCCTTCCTCCCTCCCTCCCTCCCTCTGCCCCTCCTTTCCTTCTTTCTCTCTTTCTTTCCTCCCTCCCTCCGCCCCTCCTTTCCTTCTTTCTCTCTTTCGTCCCTCCCTCCCTCCCTCCCTTCTTCCATTCACTTTCTTTTTCTTTCCTTCCTCCCTCCCTCCCTCCTTTCTTTCTTTCTTTCCGTCCTTCCTCCCTCCCTCCTTCCTTTCTTTCTTCCTTCCTTCCTTTCTTTCCTTCTTCCTTTCTTTCTCTCTCTCTTTCTTTCTTCTACTAATTCTTTCTTGGTACTTTTTCTCCCTTTTATTCTGAGCCGGGTAGATGAAAGGCTCTTGGTGCTGCAGCCAAGAGTCACTGCTGTGCCCCTGAAGTGGGAGAGCCAACTTGAGGACACGGATCCACAAGAGACCTCCCAGCTCCACATAATACCAAGCAGCGAAAATCTCCCAGAGATCTCCATCTCAACACCAGCACCCAGCTTCAGTCAACGACCAGCAAGCTACAGTGCTGGTCACCCTATGCCAAGCAACTAGCAAGGCAGGAACACAACCCCACCCATTAGAAGAGAGGCTGCCTAAAAACATAATAAGGCCACAGGCACCCCAAAACACACCACCAGACGTGGACCTGTCCACCAGAAAGACAAGATCGAGCCTCAACCAGCAGAACACAGGCACTAGTCCCCCCCACCAGGAAGCCTACACAACCTACTGAAACAACCTTAGCCACTGGGGACAGACACCAAAAACAACAGGAACTACGAGTCTGCAGCCTGCAAAAAGGAGACCCCAAACACAGTAAGATAAGCAAAATGAGAAGACACAAAAACACACAGCAGGTGAAGGAGCAAGATAAAAACCTACCAGACCTAACAAATGAAGAGGTAATAGGCAGTCTACCTGAAAAAGAATTCAGAATAATGATAGTAAAGATGATCCAAGATTCTATTCCCAAGATCCAAAATCTTGGAAATAGAATAGACAAAGTGCAAGAAACAGTTAACAAGGACCTAGAAGAACTAAAGATGAATCAAGCATCGATTAAAAACACAATAAGTGAAATGAAAAATACTCTAGATGGGATCAATAGCAGAATAACTGAGGCAGAAGAACGGATAAGTGAAGTGGAAGATAAAATAGTGGAAATAACTGATGCAGAGCAAAATAAAGAAAAAAGAATGAAAAGAACAGAGGACAGTCTCAGAGACATCTGGGACAACATTAAACGCACCAACATTTGAATTATAGGGGTTCCAGAAGAAGAAGAGAAAAAGAAAGGGACTGAGAAAATATTTGAAGAGATTATAGTTGAAAACTTCCCTAATATGGGAAAGGAAATAGTTAATCAAGTCCAGGAGGCACAGAGAGTCCCATACAGAATAAATCCAAGGAGAAATACGCCAAGACACATTAATCAAACTGTCAAAAATTAAACACAAAGAAATCATATTAAAAGCAGCAAGGGAAAAACAACGAATAACACACAAGGGAATCCCCATCAGGATAACAGCTGATCTCTCAGCAGAAACTCTACAAGCCAGAAGGGAGTGGCAGGACATAATTAAAGTGATGAAGGAGAGAAACCTGCAACCAAGATTACTCTACCCAGCAAGGATCTCATTCAGATTTGATGGAGAAATTAAAACCTTTACAGACAAGCAAAAGCTGAGAGGGTTCAGCACCACCAAACCAGCTTTACAACAAATGCTAAAGGAACTTCTCTAGTCAAGAAACACAACAGAAGGAATATACCTACAATAACGAACCCAAAGCAATTAAGGAAATGGGAATAGGAACATACATATCAATAATTACCTTAAATGTAAATGGACTAAATGCTCCCACCAAAAGACACAGATTGGCTGAATGGATACAAAAACAAGACCCATATATATGCTGTCTACATGAGACCCACTTCAGACCTAGAGACACATGCAGATTGAAAGTAAGGGGATGGAAAAAGATATTCCATGAAAATGGAAATCAAAAGAAAGCTGGAGTAGCAATTCTTATAACAGACAAAATAGACTTTAAAATAAAGACTATTAGAAGAGACAAAGAAGGACACTACATAATAATAAAGGGATCGATCCAAGAAGAAGATATAACAGTTGTAAATATTTATGCAACCAACATAGGAGCATCTCAATATATAAGGCAAATACTAACAGCCATAAAAGGGGAAATCGACAGTAACACACTCATAGTAGGAGACTTTAACATCCCACTTTCACCAATGGACAGATCATCCAAAATGAAAATAAATAAGGAAACACAAGCTTTAAATGATACATTAAACAAGATGGACTTAATTGATATTTATAGGACATTCCATCCAAAAACAACAGAATACACATTTTTCTCAAGTGCTCATGGAACATTCTCCAGGATAGATCATATCTTGGGTCACAAATCAAGCCTTGGTAAATTTAGGAAAATTGAAATTGTATCAAGTATCTTTTCCGACCACAATGCTATGAGACTAGACATCAATTACAGGAAAAGATCTGTAAAAAATACAAACACATGGAGGCTAAACAATACACTACTCAATAACGAAGTGATCACTGAAGAAATCAAAGAGGAAATTTAAAAATACCTAGAAACAAATGACAATGGAGACACGACGGCCCAAAACCTATGGGATGGAGCAAAAGCAGTTCTAAGAGGGAAGTTTATAGCAATACAATCCCACCTTAAGAAACAGGAAACATCTCGAGTAAACAACCTGACCCTGCACCTAAAGCAATTAGAGAAAGAAGAACAAAAAAACCCCAAAGTTAGCAGAAGGAAAGAAAGCATAAAGATCAGATCAGAAATAAATGAAAAAGAAATGAAGGAAGCGATAGCAAAGATCAATAAAACTAAATGCTGGTTCTTTGAGAAGATAAACAAAATTGACAAACCATTAGCCAGACTCATCAAGAAAAAAAGGGAGAAGACTCAAATCAATAGAATTAGAAATGAAAAAGGAGAAGTAACAACTGACACTGCAGAAATACAAAAGATCATGAGAGATTACTATAAGCAACTCTATGCCAATAAAATGGACAACCTGGAAGAAATGGACAAATCCTTAGCAATGCACAACTTGCCAAGACTGACTCAGGAAGAAATAGAAAATATGAATAGACCAATCACAAGCACTGAAATTGAAACTATGATTAAAAATCTTCCAACAAACAAAAGCCCAGGACCAGATGGCTTCACAGGTGAATTCTATCAAACATTTAGAGAAGAGCTAACACCCAACCTTCTGAAACTCTTCCAAACAATTTCAGAGGAAGGAACAATCCCAAACTCATTCTACGAGGCCACCATCACCTTGATACCAAAACCAGGCAAGGATGTCACAAAGAACGAAAACTACAGGCCAATATCACTGATGAACATAGATGCAAAAATCCTCAACAAAATACTAGCAAACAGAATCCAACAGCACATTAAAAGGATCATACACCATGATCAAGTGGGGTTTATTCCAGGAATGCAAGGATTCTTCAATATATGCAAATCAATCAATGTGATACACCATATTAACAATTTGAAGGAGAAAAACCATATGATCATCTCAATAGATGCAGAGAAAGCTTTCAACAAAATTCAACACCCATTTATGATAAAAACCCTGCAGAAAGTAGGCATAGAGGGAACTTTCCTCAACATAATAAAGGCCATTTATGACAAACCCACAGCCAACATTGTCCTCAATGGTGAAAAACTGAAACCATTTCCACTAAGATCATGAACAAGACAAGGCTGCCCACTCTCACCACTCTTATTCAACCTAGTTTTGGAAGTTTTAGCCACAGCAATCAGAGAAGAAAAGGAAATAAAAGGAATCCAAATTGGAAAAGAAGAAGTTAAGCTGTCACTGTTTGCAGATGACATGATACTATATATAGAGAATCCTAAAGATGCTACCAGAAAACTACTAGAGCTAATCAATGAATTTGGTAAAGTAGC
Organism: Mesoplodon bidens; assembly: GCF_964165515.1. NCBI lineage: Eukaryota > Metazoa > Chordata > Mammalia > Artiodactyla > Ziphiidae > Mesoplodon > Mesoplodon bidens. Next base: position 84,856,688 of record NC_138161.1, on the reverse strand, counting down.
AGGATACAAAATTAATGCACAGAAATCTCTGGCATTCCTGTACACTAATGATGAAAAATCTGAAAATGAAATCAAGAAAACACTCCCATTTACCATTGCAACAAAAAGAATAAAATATCTAGGAATAAACCTACCTAAGGAGACAAAAGACCTGTATGCAGAAAATTATAAGACACTGATGAAAGAAATTAAAGATGATACAAATAGATGGAGAGATAGACCATGCTCCTGGATTGGAAGAATCAATATTGTGAAAATGACTCTACTACCGAAAGCAATCTACAGATTCAATGCAATCCCTATCAAACTACCACTGGCATTTTTCACAGAACTAGAACAAAAAATTTCAAAATTTGTTTGGAAAAACAAAAGACCCCGAATAGCCAAAGCAATCTTGAGAACGAAAAACGGAGCTGGAGGAATCAGGCTCCCTGACTTCAGACTATACTACAAAGCTACAGTAATCAAGACAGTGTGGTACTGGCACAAAAACAGAAAGATAGATCAATGGAACAGGATAGAAAGCCCAGAGATAAACCCACGCACATATGGTCAACTTATCTTTGATAAAGGAGGCAGGAATGTACAGTGGAGAAAGACAGCCTCTTCAGTAAGTGGTGCTGGGAAAACTGGACAGGTACATGTAAAAGTATGAGATTAGATCATTCCCTAACACCATACACAAAAATAAGCTCAAAATGGATTAAAGACTTAAATGTAAGGCCAGAAACTATCAAACTCTTAGAGGAAAACATAGGCAGAACACTCTATGACATAAATCACAGCAAGATCCTTTTGGACCCACCTCCTAGAGAAATGGAAATAAAAACAAAGAGAAACAAATGGGACCTAATGAAACTTCAAAGCTTTTGCACAGCAAAGGAAACCATAAAGAAGACCAAAAGACAACCCTCAGAATGGGAGAAAATATTTGCCAATGAAGCAACTGACAAAGGATTAATCTCCAAAATTTATAAACAGCTCATGCAGCTCAATAGCAAAAAAACAAACAACCCAATCCAAAAATGGGCAGAAGACTTAAATAGGCATTTCTCCAAAGAAGATATACAGACTGCCAACAAACACATGAAAGAATGCTCAACATCATTAATCATTAGAGAAATGCAAATCAAAACTACAATGAGATATCATCTCACACCAGTCAGAATGGCCAGCATCAGGAAATCTACAAACAATAAATTCTGGAGAGGGTGTGGAGAAAAGGGAACACTCTTGCACTGCTGGTGGGAATGTGAATTGGTACAGCCACTATGGAGAACAGTATGGAGGTTCCTTAAAAAACTAAAAATAGAACTACCGTATGACCCAGCAATCCCACTACTAGGCATATACCCTGAGAAAACCATAATTCAAAAAGAGACATGTACCAAAATGTTCATTGCAGCTCTATTCACAATAGCCCAGAGCTGGAAACAACCTAAGTGTCCATCATCGGATGAATGGATAAAGAAGGTGTGGCACATATATACGATGGAATATTAGCCATAAAATGAAATGAAACTGAGCTATTTGTAATGAGGTGGATAGACCTAGAGTCTGTCATACAGAGTGAAGTAAGTCAGAAAGAGAAAGACAAATACCATATGCTAACACATATATATGGAATTAAAAAAAATGTCATGAAGAACCTAGGGGTAAAACGGGAATAAAGACACAGACCTACTTGAGAATGGACTTGAGGATATGGGGAGGGGGAATGGTAAGCTGTGACAAAGCAAAAGAGAGGCATGGACATATATACAATACCAAACGTAAGGTAGATAGATAGTGGGAAGCAGCCGCAGAGCACAGGGAGATCAGCTCGGTGCTTTGTGACCGCCTGGAGGGGTGGGATGGGGAGGGTGGGAGGGAGGCAGATGCATGAGGGAAGGGATGTGGGAACAGATGTATATGTATGACTGATTCACTTTGTTATAAAGCAGAAACTAATAAAAAAATTAATAAATAATAAGACATGTAGAGATAAAAATACATTCATAGGCCAAATAAAATTCTTTTTGTGTCATAGTCCTAAAATATACTTATGCTCTTGACAGAATTTTTGAAACTCACACAGAATCCCAGCCAATGTATTATTTTTTCTGTTGTTAGAGTATTTTTACATTTTCTAAAATTCATTTTGTAAGAACAAAATATTGGTTTTATTGACTAAAATATAGTGTTACTCATTATTTCAAAACCACATCAGAAGACAGTGTTGAAAAGTAGTAGAAATACATCCAACCTCTACGTTCTTCTTTAAATTTCCTTTTGCATAGTTATGTGAATATAATAATAAAATGCATTGCAAATCTTCCTAAGGACACCCTGGATGAAAGAGAGGGTTATATTTATGTTTTCTGTTGTTGTTAATAATGTGAGAGCTCTGCTATGTTTCACTTAAATGCTGTTTGGAATTTCCAAGCTGATTAATTGGAACATCATAAATATGTGTGTTTTTGACATGATGGGTAAATAACACCAGTATAGTGACAATCATTTTCCAAAATTGTTTTCAGTAGGGCAGTTGCTCACTAAGTTTTGTATTAAGTAACTTTGCAATGTGTGAGATATTTTTAAATGTAGGCTTTTGGTTATGCTAAGAAAAAAAATGTAAGCCAATACGATAGTAGGATTTTGTTTGTAAAGTAAGGGGTGAGTGGAATGACCACCTCTCTTCTTCTGATGCTTCTTTCTCCACTTATATATGTGTATAATTATTTATGTTTACATGTGTGTGCTTGAACCACATTTTTGTATTATTTTGATTTATTTCAATAAGCATACTGTCTAATGTTTGAGACATGTTCTGATCTTGGTAACAAAAAACAACAACACAAATGTTATAAAACCAGTTGCTAGAAATGCTAGACAGCGTCATTTGGACTATTTCTATTTCTTCAATACAAAAGTAAATCAATACACTGATTATGTCATTCACCTAATATATTAACAGGTGTATTAAGACCTATTTTTTTGTGGAGGTGGTGATGGTGGTTATAAAATATGGAAGAACTCATTTGAAACAAAGAAATGAATGAAATTGCCTTTAGCACTGCCAGGGAAGGAGACTAGCTTCAGTGAGGATTCATATGACGTATGAGAGCATAGCTCTGGCCAAGATGGGTCACTGAAGTCTCTACCATTGCTTAGATTCCAAAGATTTTAAAGTTGCCTGTTCTAGAATGTGAGAATACAAACCTGGGGAAATAATAAGCTAGTCTTTGGCCTGTTAGAGTAAAGAATGTCTACTGAAGCAGAAACTAATACACCATTGTGAAGCAATTATACTCCAATAAAGTTGTAAAAAAAAAAAAAAGATAAAGAATGATGTTAAACTTCTTTAAAAAAAAAAAAAAAGAATGTCTACTGGACTCCCTGGGATGCTAAATACCTTCTCACCATTTCACTGTACTGCTCCCTTGGAAGCCCTTCCATATGAAGCAAACATTATACTATGAACTTAATCATAGAGCACTTGGGGTCCATTAAAATTCTGCTTAATTCCTGGCCAACCTAAAAAAAAAAATTTATACCATAAATGAAAGTTACACTAATTTTTTGCTTAAATAACTATGGAAGAAAGGCACTTTATCTTTTAGATATAAATTTATCTGATTAGTTCTTTGAACTAACAATACCAATGGACTTGTTTTCTGTTTTTTGTTTTGTTTTGTTTTGTTTTGCGGTACGTGGGCCTCTCACTGTTGTGGCCTCTCCCATTGTGGAGCACAGGCTCAGCGGCCATGGCTCATGGGCCCAGCCCCTCCGTGGCATGTGGGATCTTCCCAGACTGAGGCACGAACCCGTGTCCCCTGCATCGGCAGGCGGACTCTCAACCACTGCGCCACCAAGGAAGCCCTGTTTTCTGTTTTATTAAAGTTGGAAGAACTTTCAAATTATAACTAATTTGTATCTTGAGTTCTCTTTTAGTAGAACTAATTATTTTTCAATGTTTTATACATTTCTTTAGCTTGTTTTTAAGATGGCTTTTGTGTGTGTATTGCATTATTTGTTTTGCAAGATTAATCTCCAGTTCCCCAAACACGTCTTAGACTGTATTGTGTCATAATTAGTTTTTGCATATTTCTTTCCAAGTAGATTGTTAAATTCCCCGAGGAGAGAGGTGATTTCTAAATTTTTTAATTTTTATAATACCACTAATAGAGTCCTGTACCTAGCTGGACTTCAACAAATACTTGCTAAATTTAATTGAATTTACAGATTTAAAAAGAAAGAGAGGAAGAAGGAGAGAGAGAGAGAGATTGAGAGGGAGGAGAGGAAGCAGGGAAGAAGGAAGGGAGGGAGGGTGAGAGATTGAGAGAGAGGGTTTGAGAGGGAGGGGGAGAGAGAAAAGTTGGAGAGTGGCAGAGGACAACCAAGATATTAATAGGGGGAAAATGCCCTTTTAGAAAAGGTCAGAGGTAGTGGGATTATTTTGCTTGTTAAGGAAATAACCTCGTTATAGGTTTCACATGTAAAAAATCAAGATGGGCTTCCAGAGTAGCAGGCCAGATGACCTGAGATAATGCAAATTTTTTTTTGACCAGAAAAAGGGTTAGAATGGTAGCCCAAAATAAATGAAATGGCAGTGATCTCTATGCTTTTGACCTCCATTAGTGTTTAGAGAGAAAATTAAACCAGATTCAAGAAAGATTGCTTCCAGTATGGAGAGAGGAGAGAAGAGGGAGGATTCACAGAGGAGACAATTAAAAGGGTCTAGGAGAATCCTACAGACTTGGGCCCTCAAAGAAGAAAGGGAGGCAGAAGGCCTGAAGCAGAAGTTTCAGCATGACCAGAGGCCCAGGACCGTGGTGGTGGAGGGGTGTTGAGTAGGGTACAGCTGATACACAGGTGTATCAGGGTTTGAACCCAGGGCCAAATGTTAATTCTCTTCTGTAACTTCAAACTTTGCTCTTAAATGCTCAGAACTCATTTTCCCTGAGTCTCATAGTGTCAGAGTATGAAGTTAATGGAGATTGTTTTTGTATAGAATTTCTAAACTTAGAGAAGGGATGGAGTGGGAAAGTCAGGTGGCAAAACTGGGGTTGTCAGTGTTTGTAGAGACCTTCTGGTTCTCCTCGCTCCTTTCAAAACTGTGCCCATTAAAGCTAAGAGAGGTTAGACAACGTGGAAAAAACAAACAGCTGGTTGGTGCAAGACCCCCATTGGTCTGCTGTGGGCACCAAGGACCTTTCTTTAGGGAGGGCACAGTGGTGTCATGGGAAGAGCCCAGATTGTAGAAGGCTGACAGGGCTGGATTCAAACCCTGTCTCCATTACTCATTACTATATGCGAACTAGGAAATTTCACTGAAAGATGGAGATAAACTTACTTGCTTCATGGGTTTGTTTGTGATGAAACACTGTATCATAGTGGTTAAGGATGTGATAAATTTCTGTGCCTTGATACCTGCTATGGACTGAATGTTTATGTCCTGCCCACCCTCACCACACCATGTAAGGACACAATGAAAAGACCTCCATCTGTGAACCAAGAAGAAGGCTCTCGCTAGACACCAAATTTGCCTCCACCTTGATCTTGGACTTCCCAGCCTCTAGAACGCAAAGACATAAATATTGGTTGTTTAAGCTACCCAGTCTATGGTTTTGTTATAGAAGCCAGAACTAAGACAATGCCCTCATATCTAATGGGAAGATAACAGTACCCACCCATAGAACTGGTGTAAGGATTAAATTGGTTAATTCCTTAAAACATCATGAATCCATGGAAAAAATTTTAGGACAGTGCCTGATACATAGTTAGTGCTCTGTAGGTATTAGTTATCATAACCATCATCATTATTGGAGCAGGATCTAGGGTTTGAATCCTCCTTCCATCACTTCTTATTTTGGGGACCTTGGTGAACATCTCTGTGCTTCAATTTCCTCATCTGGAAAAAGTTAATAACAGTACTTGCTTAATAGGGTTATAGTAACGATTAAACAAACAAATATAGCAAAAGGTCTAGAGCCTGCTTGGTACATGCTAAACACTCTATAAAACTGAGAGCTGCTATTAATTGTCTGAAAACCACCAAAAGATTGCCTTGTGGCTGTCATTTAATATGTAAGTGATATAATTTGTGAAATCTACAAAAACTGTAGAATGACAGGTTTAGAAAGAGTTTTAACGTAAATATTGAGATAACTAAGGAGAAACACTTAACACACACAAATCTGAGTAAAGAGTGATGCAAAGCCCAACTATTGACCATATGAAAAGAGATGGCATTTTTAAAAACATTAAACTGGTACCAGTAAGTGCTTATTCTGAGGAATTAATAATTGCTTCTCTTTGCCCTGAGGCTCTTCTCTCATTAAAACCGAAGCAATCGTAGCTTCAGGGGAATGTAGATATTCCAAAATAATTGCTCAACTTGGAGCAATTTTTAAATAAAATTATATAATATTTATACACACTTTTTTTAGAAAAAAAGGTTTATTTAAAAAACTAAACAAATGTTTTTGAATATAAAAAAATTATAGGTTTTACAGTCACATGGTTCAAAAGTCAAGAAGTATAAAAGAATATGTGGTGAAAACTTTTCCTCCCTCTTCTGAACATTATTCCCCTCTTCCTCTCTGCACAATCAGTATTATTGGTTTTGGTGTAACCCTCTAGATATATCATGGAGATTTTACAAATCAGTACATGAAAAGCCACATCATTATTTTTCATACTTTCATTATATTCCATTCATGATTTACCATAATTTTTATTTAACCAGTGTCATATTGATAGTCATTTAGGTGGTTTCCAAATTTTCACTGTTACAAGCAATCCCATAATGAATAATTTCATTAAAAACTCATGTATCTGTAGTATAAATTCCTAAAGGGAGAATTGCCATTCAAGGCCATATGTTTTTAAAATTTGTCAAATATTGCCAAATTATCTTCCACAGAGGTGGTACTAATTGATATGCCAACTGGAAATGTATGGGAAATCTTCAAACTAGACTTCTTTTTTTAACATCATTATTGGAGTATAATTGCTTTACAATGTTGTGTTAGTTTTTGCTGTATAACAAAGTGAATCAGCTATATGCAAACGTATATCCCCATATCACCTCCCTCTTGTGTCTCCCTCCCACCCTCCTTATCCCACCCCTCTAGGTGGTCACAAAGCACCGAGCTGATATCCCTGTGCTATGCAGCTGCTTCCCACTAGCTATTTTACATTTGGTAGTGTATAAATGTCAGTGTTAACTCTCTCACTTCATCCCAGCTTACTCTTCCTCCTCCCCGTGTCCTCAAGTCCATTCTCTATGTCTGTGTCTTTATTCCTGTCCTGCCCCTAGGTTCATCAGAACAATTTTTCTTCTTAGATTCCATATATATGTGTTAGCATATGGTATTTGTTTTTCTCTTTCTGACTTACTTCACTCTGTATGACAGACTCTAGGTCCATCCACCTCACTACAAATAACTCAGTTTCATTTCTTTTTACAGCTGAGTAATATTCCATTGTTTATATGTGCCACATCTTCTTTATCCATTCATCTGTTGATGGACACTTAGGTTGCTTCCATGTCCTGGCTATTGTAAATAGAGCTGCAATTAACATTGTGGTACATGACTCTTCTTGAATTATGTTTTCTCAGGGTATATGCCCAGTAGTGGGATTGCTGGGTCATATGGTAGTTCTATTTTTAGATTTTAAGGAACCTCCATACTGTTCTTAAAAGTGGCTATATCAATTTACATTCCCACCAACAGTGCAAGAGTGTTCCCTTTTCTTCACACCCTCTTCAGCATTTATTGTTTGCAGATTTTTTGATGATGGCCATTCTGACTGGTGTGAGTTGATACCTCACTGTAGTTTTGATTTGCATTTCTCTAATGATTAGTGATGTTGAGCATTCATTCATGTGTTTGTTGGCAATCTGTGTATCTTCTTTGGAGAAATGTCTATTTAAGTCTTCTGCCCATTTTTGGATTGGGTTGTTTGTTTTTTTGATATTGAGCTGCATGAGCTGCTTGTATATTTTGGAAATTAATTTTTTGTCAGTTGCTTCATTTGCAAATATTTTCTCCCATTCTGAGGGTTGTCTTTTGGTCTTGTTTATGGTTTCCTTTGCTGTGCAAAATCTTTTAAGTTTCATGAGGTTCCATTTGTTTATTTTTGTTTTTATTTCCATTTCTCTAAGAGGTGGGTCACAAAGGATCTTGCTGTGATTTATGTCACAGAGTGTTCTGCCTATGTTTTCCTCTAAGAGTTTGATAGTGTCTGGCCTTACATTTAGGTCTTTAATCCATTTTGAGTTTATTTTTGTGTATGGTGTTACTGAGTGTTCTAATTTCATTCTTTTACATGTAGCTGTCCAGTTTTCCCAGCACCACTTATTGAAGAGGCAGTCTTTTCTCCATTGTATACTCTCATGCCCTTTATCAAAGATAAGTTGACCATATGTGCGTGGGTTTATCTCTGGGCTTTCTATCCTGTTCCATTGATCTATATTTCTGTTTTTGTGCCAGTACCATACTGTCTTGATTACTGTAGCTTTGTAGTGTACTCTGAAGTCCAGGAACCTGATTCCTCCAGCTCCGCTTTTCTTTCTCAAGATGGCTTTGGCTATTCGGGGTCTTTTGTGTTTCCATACAAATTATGCAATTTTTTGTTGTAGTTCTGTGAAAAATGCCATTGGTAGTTTCATAGGGATTGCTTTGAATCTGTAGATTGCTTTGGGTAGTATAGTAGTTTTCACAATGTTGATTCTTCCAATCCAAGAACATGGTATATCTCTCCATCTGATTGTATCATCTCTAATTTCTTTCATCAGTTTCTTATAGTTTTCTGCATACAAGTCTTTTGTCTCCTTAGCCAGGTTTATTCCTATGTATTTTATTCTTTTTGTTGTAATGGTAAATGGGAGTGTTTCCTTAATTTCTCTTTCAGGTTTTTCATCATTAGTGTATAGGAATGCAAGAGATTTCTGTCCATTACTTTTGTATCTGGCTACTCTACCAAATTCATTGGTTAGCTCTAATAGTTTTCTGGTAGCATCTTTAGGATTTTCTATGTATAGTATCATGTCATCTGCAAAAAGTGACAGTTTTGCTTCTTCTTTTCCAATTTGGATTCCTTTTATTTCTTTTTCTTCTCTGATTTCTGTGGCTAAAACTTCCAAAACTATGTTGAATAAGAGTGGTGAGAGTGGGCAACCTTGTCTTGTTCCTGATCTTAGAGGAAATGGTTTCAGTTTTTCATCAGTGAGAATGATATTGGCTGTGGGTTTGTCATATATGGCCTTTATTATGTTGAGGTAAGTTCCCTCTATGCCTACTTCCTGGAGAGTTTTTTTTTTTTATCATAAATGGGTGTTGAATTTTGTCAAAAGCTTTTTCTGCATCTATTGAGATGATCATATGATTTTTATCCTTCAATCTGCTAATATGGTGTATCACATTGATTGAGTTGTGTATATTGAAGAATCCTTGCATTCCTGGAATAAACCCCACTTGATCATGGTGTATGATCCTTTTAATGTGCTGTTGGATTCTGTTTTCTAGTATTTTGTTCAGGATTTTTGCTTCTATGTTCATCGGTGATATTGGCCTGTAGTTTTCTTTCTTTGTGACATCTTTGTCTGGTTTTGGTATCAAGGTGATGGTGGCCTCTTAGAGTGAGTTTGGGAGTGTTCCTCCCTCTGCTATATTTTGGAAGAGTTTGAGAAGGATAGGTGTTAGCTCTTCTCTAAATGTTTGATAGAATTCACCTGTGAAGCCATCTGGTCCTGGGCTTTTGTCTGTTGGAAGATTTTTAATCACAGTCTCAATTTCAGTGCTTGTGATTGGTCTGTTTATATTTTCTATTTCTTCGTGGTTCAGTCTTGGAAGGTTGTGCTTTTCTAAGAATTTGTCCATTTCTTCCAGGTTGTCCATTTTATTGGCATAGAGTTTCTTGTAGTAATCTCTCATGATCTTTTGTATTTCTGCAGTGTCAGTTGTTACTTCTCCTTTTTCATTTCTAATTCTATTGATTTGAGTCTTCTCCCTTTTTTTCTTGATGAGTCTGCTAATGGTTTATCAGTTTTGTTTATCTTCTCAAAGAACCAGCTTTTAGTTTTATTGATCTTGGCTATTGTTTCCTTCATTTCTTTTTCATTTATTTCTGATCTGATCTTTATGATTTCTTTCCTTCTGCTAACTTTGGGGGTTTTTTTTGTTCTTCTTTCTCTAATTGCTTTAGGTGTAAGGTTAGGTTATTTATTTGAGATTTTTCTTATTTCTTGAGGTAGGATTGTATTGCTATAAATTTCTCTCTTAGAACTGCTTTTCCTGCATCCCATAGGGTCTGGGTCATTGTGTTTTCATTGTCATTTGTTTCTTGGTAATTTTTGATTTCCTCTTTGATTTCTTCAGTGATCTCTGGTTATTTAGTAGCATATTGTTTAGCCTCCATGTGTTTGTATTCTCTACAGATTTTTTCCTGTAATTGATATCTAGTCTCATAGCGTTGTGGTCAGAAAAGATACTTGATTCAATTTCAGTTTTCTTGAATTTACCAGGACTTGGTTTGTGAGCCAAGATATGGTCTATCCTGGAGAGTGTTCCATGATCACTTGAGAAGAAAGTGTATTCTGTTGTGTTTGGATGGAATGTCCTATAAATATCACTTAAGTCCATCTTGTTTAATGTGCCATATAAAACTTGTATTTCCTTATTTATTTTCATTTTGGATGGTCTGTCCATTGGTGAAATGGGGTGTTAAAGTCCCCTACTATTATTGTGTTGCTATCGATTTCCCCTTTTATGGCTGTTAGTACTTGCTTTATGTATTGAGGTGCTCATATGTTGGGTGCATAAAGGTTTACAATTGTTATATCTTCTTCTTGGATTGATCCCTTGATCATTATGTAGTGTGCATCTGTTGGGTACTGCATAACTTCTCATCGTTGTCTACTTTTTCATTTTAATAGCTACTGTAGATTTTCAAAGCACCTAGTATGATGGAATCAGAGGCTTAGATGACACAAGCTAAAGGTTACTGGTGGTTGTGAAATGTTGACTTCTCCTTCTTTGCATTTCCCCTTATTTCATTTAAAGAAAATATTGTGTATCTTTTCTTTGGTTACCTGCCTGTAGCTTTTGAAAAGTTTATTCTAACAACTCCATTGGCATTTTGCCCACTTGAGGTCCTCAAGTTAAATAATACTTTATGAAGTTCAGTCTTTCTCCCACTTTCTCTCTTAATTTTCTTGGCTAACATGCACTTCAGTCTTGACTGTTTAGTAAACTTTGTGAAGAATTATTTAAGGACTTGGATATTAGGAATGGCACATTATTTACTTCATTTTCAAGAAACAAGACTTTTAAAAGAATGGAGCATGAGTAATTTCCACTTATTATTTTGTAAAGCTTCTCTAGAAAATGCCCTTTTCTCCCTAGGCATAGAAGCTTGTTGTTTAAAGCTACAAGGGTGAGTGATTTTATTTTCACTATGGGATTGCTCCTGCAAAAGCCAGATATTGATTCTTTTGTCAGATGTACAGTAAAGTCATTTTAAAAAACTTGTTCCTTCTTTTACTTTAAAATGAGCATTTTCAATGTGTGTTTCTGCTCCTTCTGATAAATCACTGCCTAACTTAAGTTCTCTACATCATTTCATACTTTTTTTTGTGTGTGGCAATACGAGATAGAAAAAGCACTTGGAGAAGTGAACACAAAAAAGACTTCTCTTGTGTCGAATCTTATAAATATTTTTCCTAAGGGCTTTAGTGAAGCCATTTTGCACAAAGCCCTACCAGTGAGAATAAAGAAGTCGCAGAAGAGATTTTTAGTCAAAGAAGGCTTTTTACTTACTGAAACAATAGCAATCTGTATCTATCCTGTAATTATTGAGGAATAACAGAAAACAGTATTTCTCTCTAACACAGAACAGCACCTTTATATGACTATATGACAGGATAGCTATGCATTTTAATTATAAATGTATACTTCAGACACCACTGAGGTGAGTGCAAATTGGAACATTTGTGGAAAATGACTTGGCATTCTCCATCAAAATTTAAAATACACATGCCTATAGATGCAATATGTTGGGTTAAATAAAAATTATGGTACACCCATAGAGTGGATTACCTTGCTAGCATAAAAAAAAGAGTGGAAACACTGTATGCACCACTACAATATGATTCCAATGTGCTTTAAGTGAAAAATCAAGTGGTAGAACAGCATGTAGGAAATGTTACTGTTTGTGTTACAAAAGGAGAAATAAGTGTATATATTTATTACATGTAATATATTGTTGGTATGCCCAAATTATGTTTGGGAAGACATCCCAGTAATCCCAAATAATATTAGTTGTATGTGGGAAGCAAAATTAGGAGGCTGGGTAGAAAACTGATAAGGGGGGAGATCTTTCACCTTGGTGTTCTGGTGAATGTTCAACAAGTAGGTGGGGTTGGGGGATTCGATTTATAGTGTTTGCCAATTTCTGTAGTGTAAATACTCCCACTGCATCCACTCCAATACATTAATGTGATGTCCATACATGGAGAGTTGGGAGGAGATACTTAACAGCAGCCCTGTGATTCAGCGTGAGCCATCTCCGGCACAACCCTGCCTTTCACTCTTTACCATGTTGCACCTTCTGAATTTTGAACTGGCTTTATTGAGATACAGTTGACATAAAACAACGTGAATTTATTATCTACTTAGAAATAAGTAAAATTTAAAATCTAAGTGTTCATGCTATTTGTTATCTAATAACCACATGTTTTAAACATCAAAACCAAGGCTTTGTAACAGCAAGAACAAGAATAATGAACCTAAAAAAAATTATGTATTTTTTCACTAAACTTCAAATATTACTATTAGTGCTAAAAAAAAAAAAAAGGTAAATCTGAGATTTTTTTTTTTTTTTTTTTTTTTTTTTTTTGCGGTACATGGGACTCTCACTGTTGTGGCCTCTCCCACTGTGGAGCACAGACTCCCGACACGCAGGCTCAGTGGCCATGGCTCACGGGCCCAGCCGCTCCACGGCATGTGGGATCTTCCCGGACCTGGGCACGAACCCATGTCCCCTGCATCGGCAGGTGGACTCTCAACCACTGCGCCACCAGGGAAGCCCTAAATCTGAGAATTTTGAAGAGGTTCTGAGATTTCTAGTTTTGAAATATTTAACGTCATCTTTACTAAATTACATAAATATTCATTAGTTTTTGTTTGACATGTAAACAATCGTGGCTCAAATGGAGAGAAATATCTTAGTGAGCCTTTTCATGTGCATTTCCTATCCTATTTCTAGGCCTGAAGATTGACACTTCCTGGTACTTGATACTATTTCTCCTTCCCGAGGTTTTTAATTCTTACCCCACATGGAAGGGAAAAACAGAAATTTAGAGGGCGTCTCCTGCAGCCTGCCCATAACTAACTCCTCTGCAGCCCACATTTTGTAAGCACTCTTCTCTAGCTTAAGAGTACAAGTATGTTCATACCCTTTCTCTTTTTTTAAATGAAATCATCTGAACCCTCATGTAATAGGTTTTCAAAAAGTGTATTATCCCTAATTGTTTCCCAATGAATCAAGAACCCCAGGAGTTTACCCAACCTAAGGAACCCAGATTTACTTCCAAATGTCTCAAGGAGAGATGACCATAGAAACAGTTCACCCAAGTTTGGGGATGCCATCTCTTCTGTTGCTGCCACACTGTGTTAAAATGAGCTAAAACTAGTTCTGCACAATATAATACATCCTTGCTTACTCCTGCAGTAATGCTTATGTTAATCACACCCATGCCTACCCCAGAAGTGTACCATTTCGGGGCTTCCAAGATTTCAGCTTTTTCATTTACACCTTGTAGTGAAAGCTGTTAGTGTCCCATGTACCTTTACAAGGCTGATGTGTTCATCCCACAGCTGTTGTGAACTTGGATTGTTAAGCACTCAAAACTGCATCCTTCTCCAAATACTGACCTTTGAGATATAAGAGCATCTTGTCTGGGAGGTTACACTTGAGCCTTCCAACCCTGGGGCAACCCATAGCCAATCACACTGACTGATACTGGAATACAGAGGGCCAGCTCCCTTGCCTCAAAATGAACTGACTCTGCTGCCAGCACAAGGCCTAGAACACAGTAGAGATTCAGTAATATAAGGTGATGAATGAATAAATAAGGAGATACTTTAATATATACTGCAGAATATGTTCAAAGCAAATATTTGACTAAGACAATGTGTCGTTATTTTCTTCTTTGGTTGCTAAGTTACAAAGCATGGTAAGGCAGATCTTCCCGTTAAAAGCTTAGTAAAAGATTTTGTTCATGTTTTCTTTAAGTACTTTTAAGATTTCTTTTTTTACAATCAACCTACACTTGGGTTTATCGTTGTTGTGGCTAACTCGGGTCATTATACCACGAGAGCTTTATATTTAAGCTGTGGTGGCCTCCAAATTTGAACTAAGCTGGAGCAAAACTTAGAGCACTTTTTCTTTCTTGGAGGTGGAGTGGGGCAGTGGTGGGTGAATGGGAACTGATTTACGTTGCCTTGCATCCATAATCCTATAGAAGAGGACAGAATTTAAGCAAAGGTCAGTTTAAATCTAACACTATCCCACAAAGAAAAGGTGAGGGAGAACCAAGTAGGAATTTTTTAGGTAGAGAGAGTATCATTACATGGACTCTGAGTTTGGGAGGATGAATATTTGAGCAGCTGGAAAAGGCCAGAGCTGTTATTAGTGGAGATGATAAGAGGTTTGAGATGAAACATGTGAGATAAGCAGGGGTCAAATCTTGCAAGATCAAGGCAAGAAAATCTAAAATATAAATGTGACATGACAGCATTATTTACAGTAGCCAAGACATGGAAACAACTTATGGGTCCATTGACAATGAATGAATGAAGAAAATGTGGTATATATAAACAGTGGAGTATTTTCAGCCATAAAAAGAAGGAAATCCTGCCATTTGTGACAACATGGATGAAGTCCGAGGGCACTATGCTAACTAAAATGTCATACAGAGGAAGATAAATACTTTATGGTATCACTTATATGTGGAATCTAAAAAAACGGAACTCCTAGAAACAAAGAACAGATTGGTGGTTGCAAGGGGGTAAGGGGTGGGGGAAATGGGTGAAGGTTAAAGGGTACAAACTTCCAGTTATAAGATGACTTAAGTCCTGGAGATGTAATGTATAGCATGGTGACTATAGTTATCTATACTGTACTGAAAATTGCTCAGACAATAGATTTAAAAAATTCTCACCACACACACACACACACACAGAGAGAGACACACGCACGCATCAAATTGTAACTATGTGAGGTGACATATGTGTGGATTAACCTTATTGTGGTAGTCGTTTTGCAATAAATACATATATCGAAATCATTATATTGTACATCTTAAAATTACCTACTGTTTTATGTCAATTGTATCTCAATAAAGCCAGGGGAAAATCGACACGGGCCGATTTGAATCTAGCAAATGATCTAGCTGCTTTGTAGAGAATGAACTGGTGTAAGAAGAAATAAAAGCCTAAACCAGGGAAGTTGCCGTGGGAGTAGAGGACGGATGAAGAGTTAGATTGCTAAGACTTGAAATCCTTTGGTTGTTGGGAAGGAGAAATAAGGAGGAAAAGGTAACCAAAATTTTGAGCCTGAGTTGGTTGCAAAGGAAGGAGGAAAGAAGAGCAGTATGAGAGGAAAGTTGGTGGGGGGCTGTGGCATATCTAGGCAGGTTAGAATGTGTGGCTGCAATTCAGAAGACAGGATAAGAGGGAGAGATATTTGGGAGCCATCTTCACAGATATTATCCTGTGGTAACAATAAGGCCAGAGGGGTGCTCCCAGAAAGAATGAATATTGAGAAAATAGAGAAAAGCTCCAGATTCCTAATATGCAATTATAACTTGGAGTTTCTGTGCCTTATTACTAACATGTGTGACTGATAAAGTCTGAATATTTATTTTCCAGCTTTCCAGTTTAAGCAGAAAGGAGAAATAATTATTTTAAAGTGCTTGTAGTTTGCAACATGATTAGAAATTTAATAGTACATTTATGAGATGTGGATGTTTTATTTTGAGAAATGCAGAAAGCAGGTCAGACAGAATAAATATTGCTATAAATAAACACATACACTAGGCAACCCCAAAGCATCCTGATTTTGGAAATCAAACCATCAAGCATCTAATACTTTTGGCAGGAAGAGAGGAGACAGAGGCCAAATGAGAATTGGAAAGAACAGATGGCTGTCCTCAGGTGATAAATATTTAACACGAACTATAGCAGGCATTCTCAGTAGGCTGACAAGATCTTAATGACCTAAAATTTATTTTAACTTTCTCTACTTCGATGAAAGGGAACACCCACCTCCTCGGGCAGCGTATTGTGATAGATATGGCTTTGAATATAAAATATTGACCTGAGCCATATTGACAAGATGGAAGAGGGCTGCAGGGCAGAAGCTACCAAACTTTCTCTATTCATGGGGCCCTTAGTGTCTCAGTATTTCTTTTTTTCCACAGCATCCTTAGGCCAAAATAAGTACCTGAGAGTTCAATGTGTAAGTGGTTAGATCCAAACAACTTCATAAGTATTTATGTCCTAGCAATTTAGTAGCCACATGAAAAAGTAATACACATAAATTGAAAGAAAAAAATATTTTATATCATTCTTGAATAACCACAATTACCTCCTAATGGGAGGTGTGCATCTGCTGGGTACTGCACAACTTCTCAAACCTTGGAGTCAGACTGGATCCCACTATCCTCACTTCCTGTTCCTCATTAATTTTTCTGCAGTACTTGCTACAGAACCCCAGCTTCTAAAAGATGATGTCATCCAAAGGAATGTTGTGTGGTCTGAAAATTACTTCAAGCTTGTCATTCACGGGCTGTCTGACAGATGCTCAGTATCACTGTGTTTCCATTAAAAATGTAAAAATTCCACAGCTCCCCTATAAATCTTCTGCCAGCTTGAGATGGCGCACAGTTAAGAAACTGCAGCTTTAGGGAATTAGGAGGTAGTCACAAGTCAGAGTGGGATCAGGGAACAGAACATTTAGATCATCTCTGGATAATCAAGTGGTTTCCTCTCTGTGAGAAACTAAGATTCATTGAGTTCCTAAGAGGCCTCATAATTTGTTCCCAGTTATGCATCAACATGAGTTTGCATAACTCCCTTTCTAAAGAATATAAATAGTTTTCAGGATAAAACAATAACCTCTTACCCTAAGATCCCATGAGAATTCTTGAGTAAAATAAGATCAGATTATGTCAGTGCTTTCCTGGGCAGAATCCAGGACACATGTAGGTTGGACAAGGTGTGATTTGTTCCTCTTGGAGTATATTGAGCTGTTCCTCTGGTGCTTTGTTAAAGGACACAGTGTCAGAGCTATTATCTACTACAGGGGCCAGGAAATGACTCTGCATCTAATCACTACCAAGCCTGGAGATATTTTATTAGATGAATGAAATATTAGGCTCCTGTATCACTTGTGTTCCAAATTGGATCCCAAAATTAAATCCTTGTTTACTGTCTATTATTGCTTAACTTGCTTTTTTTTTTTTACTGCTATGATAACAAATTCATTGTAAGCTATAATTTACTAACTGTCTAATATAATCATTAGGTAGAACAACAAGATTGCCTCTAGCTCCTAGGACAGTTGTGAAGAAAACTTACTTCCCTTTTCCCATTTTCCCTGGAATCAGCCTGATTCTAGAATGTGTCATCTGTGAAAGGAAGAAGGAAAGGAAACAATTACTTATTTTTTTTCGAGTGTCTGCCTATTTTGTACTCTGAACTTTTGCTACTTTAGTTAATTGAGACTTCGCAAGAACTCTTGAAGTACATAGAACAGTCTCTTTTTAACTGGTGAGGAAAATCCTCCTCAGAATTAATAAGTGCTTGAGTGGGAGTTCAAACACCAACATCCATGTTCTTTTTACTATATACTGTCCCTCTCTTTCTAGGATACTTGGACAATGCCACCAAATAATGCAAAGTCATGTCTGATCTATATCCCTCCATTCTGCTACCACAAGCCCAGGATCAAGCCAAATTAGGGTTCAGATAGGGTTATAGGTTGGGAATGTCCCAACAGCCACTGTGCAGAAGTTGTTCTTTTTGTGTTCCCTCATATCCCTGAGTTGAAATCATAAGGGTACCAACACGTAGAACCTTCACCAAAGAATCCAAAGAAACATGGGCCTGGGGAAGACTGAGTGTGGTACTGGAAGAGGCCTTAGAGATCACTTAGTTCAGTTCTATGATATTATAGATGAGAAAAGGAGGACCAGGGTAGTTAAGCTACTGTCTCAAGTTAGTGAAGATCTGGGTTTAGAACCCAGGTCACCTGACATCAAACCTAGAGTTCTTTCTACCACGTCACATAGTCTTTTGTCCATCATGGGCTTCTTTTCTTTTTGAGCAACACACTAATATATGTTCATTATAGAAAAACAAGAAAATATAAATATGTAGTAGGTAATAAAAATAGAATTTACCCAGATTCCTACCACTCAAGATAACCACTTCTGTTAAGACTTCTTTCTATGCGTATATGTTCACATATATTTTAAAAATGTAATTATACTGTGTACGATAGCTAGTAATCATTTTTTAGCATAATATTTTATAAAGGCCTATGTAAATAAGTATACCAATATCATAATTTTTTATATTGCAGCATAGTATGACATACAAAAACCTTTTTTGTGGATGTTCTTTCTAACTCGTTGCTATTATAATAATATTTCCATAAACCTTATTATGTAAAAGACATATATATCTCTATCAATCTATCAGTCTATCTATCTACTGTATGATTAATTTCTTGAGATATATTCCTAGAAGTACAACTCCAAGAACAAAGCATATGTGTTAGAGTTCTCCAGAGAAACAGAACCAATAGGATTTATATGTAGAAAGAGATTTATTATAAAAAATTGGCTCACAAGATTATGAAGCCTCAGTATTCTCAAAATCTGCAGGTTGATTCTGCAAGTAGAAAACCCAAGAGGGTCAAGTATGTGTTCCCAGTCAGCATGCTGGCAGGCTCAAGACCCAAGAAGAGTCAGTGTTTTAATTCGAGTCCGAAGGCAGGAAAAAACTGTCGTCCAAGTTCAAAGGCCGTCAGGTAGGAGGAATTCTCTCTTACTAGGGAAGGTTCAGCCTTTTTGTTCCATCCAGGCCGCCAATCTGGCTACCACATAAAATTATCACAGTGTGTGAACAGTTTTTAAATTTCTGATTCATATTTCCAAGTTGGCCTCGGAAAATTCTGTCCTATTTCAGAAGGCAAACTCCAGCACTGGAGTATGTCCACTGTCCCCATCCTTGCCAACACTAGTCTTATAGATCTTTTGAAATCCTTGTCAATATACAGTCAATCCTAATTATTCATGAATTCTGTATTTGTGAATATGCTTACTCTTTAAAGTTTATTTGCAATTCTAAAGTCAATACTCAGGGCACTTTCCTGGTTGTTTGTGGATATGTGCAGAGGTGAAAATTTTGAGTCACATATGGTCAAACAAGGCCATCCTCTGCTTTCTTGTTTCAACTTTCATACTGTAAACAAATGTCTTTTTCACAGTCAATTTATGCCACAATTTTTGTGCTTTTGTTTGGTAATTTTGCTGTTTAAATGGTCCCCTAGTGTATGCTGAAATGCTGTTTACAGTTCCCATGTGTAAGAAAGCTGGGATGTGCCTTCCGGAGAAAATACACATGCTAGATAAGCTTCATCCAGGCTTGAGTTATAGTGCTGTTGGCTGTGAGTTCAATGTTAATGAATCAACAGTACTATATATCCAGAGAAACGGAGAGGAAATTCACTGATCTGTATGTGAGGCTGCTCTGGAAAATGCAAAAGTAACATCTACAGTTCATGACAAAGCTATGGGAAAGATGGAAAAGCAGCTAAATTTGTGGATTCATGAGATGATGACTGATTAAAAAAAGCATAGTAGACAGCATTGTTGTGAGGATGAAGGTCAAAGAAATTTATGGTCATGTTACCCAGCGTCAGGATAATGTTCTCAGCTAGTGTTTTATTATAAAGAAACACTGCATATGATTAAATAAAGTTATATATTTATCAGTTGAAGAAAATGTTGTGACCAAAAGCTTGCAGGAACCTGATCCTCTATTTCCCCCAGGAGCAATGGCTCAATATACATTTATTCAGTGTTCACAGTGACTTTGTAACTGTGAACTGTGATTTCCTCTTATTTTAATTTACATATCTTTTATGGTAACTGAAATTAGCCTTTTTATCTTTAATAACCATGTATATTTTTTCTTTGTCAAGAGGCAGTATAATGTAGTAGTTAAGAATGTGTACAATGTTTGAAATGATATCCTGGTTCCACATTAACTTGATATCAAGAAATCTGGGTTCTAAAATGTTTTCTTCCATACATATGTGACTGCTATTACTTTCTGAGCTTTTCTTTTCACTTATATAAAATGAAGGTATGAATTTTTCCAATTCTAAGGTTTTTGGTTTTATAATCTATAAAATAAAGGTGTCATATTCCAGATCAACTCTAAATTTACTTCCACAATGTGCATTTGGAAATCAATGACTATTATCATCTTTCTAGAGGCAGAGCTTAACTGCTGGCATAGTATCTACATTCTGCATTCTATTTTGAAGGTCTGATGTGTCTGAAGAATTTTAGAGTGATACTATTTCTGGGAGTTGTTTTATATATCTAATTTTGGATTGTTGGGCTAGCCTAACTTTTTGGCATTTGTTGACTCAAATTACTAAACAAAATTTGGATTTTTATTTTATATTATTACAATATTATTATATTATCTCTACTGTTATTTATGTTGTCACTGTCTCTAATTGTGCATAATTACACTGGAGACAAATATGTGTACTTCTTAACGTAGTTGACTATCACATAATTGCTGCTAATAAGTGAAGTACTTTATGATAATTTTAGGTAAAGAAAAATACAATCACCAAAACTAATACTTAAGATGCTCAATCTCCAACTAAAGTAAAAATAATCTTTAGTGCAGAAGAGAAAACAGAAGACCCTCATTCTGATGACAGAATTTGTAACTATTCCCCAAGATACCAAGTTTTGTATCTGATTTTCTACACCTTTTCATATAATCAAATGTTTCTTACTCCTACTCAGCTGCCTGTTCAAACTTGCTTTCTTATAGTCAGGCCCAAAATCTATACTCACATTCTTTGTACATGCTATGCTCGGATATCTCTTGTCTACAAGGATACATAATAAGTTCCCAGAAGTTTCAAATCCAGAATCATAACATTTTCTTAGCATTTTTTTTTCAGAATTTTCAATGATGCTTAGATTAAAATGGTCAGATATTAATGAAGAAAATCACACATTCTAGCAAAGTAATTGATTTATCTAGATGTAGCAAACATTTCTCATTTGTGGCTGTCTGGTGTCTTTTGAATACCTTCTCTATATTTTGATAACTTCCCAAACTTTGAGTTTTGTGTCTCTAATGGAGAATCTATTTCTAGTCTCCTCTACCCCAGGCTAAGGGCATAGCATCTGGAGTCTATCATCTACACTCTGGAAGACATGCAAAAGTAAGCAACCAGAGTATGTAAAATCCATTTTTTCTGGAATGCTAGCTGGGATATGCAGCTTTTGGCAATAGAAGTTTCTTTATTGGCCAAATCTCTGTGTGTTCCTGGGTGCTTGACCTCTACCCTGTTTCACCTGTGTAATGAACCTATGTGCTCCCTAATATCCTTTAGCAAATTATTTCTCTACTTAGATTAGACAGAATGTATTTGGTTATTGCCAGTTAATTAAAATATGTAAAGTTTTTATCAAAATGCTATACACATAGTTTTTAAAAATAAAAGGATTATAATAAACATGAATCATCTCTCTATCTTTCTTCATTTCCAATCCCATTACCCAGAGACATTCACTTTCAACAACTTAATTGATTGGGCTGGTATTTTCCTCTCCTCCATATATAAATTATATATGTATATAACTCTTTAGTTATCACATCTAGATATTACCTGTTGACAATGGATTTCTTTTTTTCACATTCATCTCTCTTCCCTTCCTCTATCTTCTCTATATCATTATAAAATATTTGCTTAGATAATTGGTCAGCATTTACTATGTAGATACTGTTTATTAATAAGCCAAGTAGTATACTATTGTTATATTTTACTTTATTTTTTAGCCTTTTGCTTTTCCTGGACTCAATAATTGCCTTGCTCCCCCTTTGTTTTGTTTGATTTTCAATATATCTTTTTAAATTCTCTGTCAGAACACTCAAATACTCATTACTACAATTTTTTCAAATGTTTAGATAAATCAGTAGTTTGGAGGCCTTACCCCTCTTCACTGTTTTAGTCTTGGTTCCCTTCTAGCCTAAGGCATGGCTGTCCTGGTGGGACTCCATTTTGTAGCTTTCTTGTGTTGGATGCTCTATTTTCTAGGCACCAGTCTGCCTCTTTCTTGTTTTACTGCCACATTTTGCTAGAGCACATCTTACAGTATCTTCCTGAAAATGAATATATGGGATTTTGAGTCCCTGCACTTTTGCAAATTCTCTATTCACTGCTCACACTTGATCATTTGGGTATAAAACTGAGTATTTTTTTCCCATAGCATTTTTCTGTGAGCAATACTTCTCTTTTTGATAAGAAAGAATCAACTTTCTCAATTGTTTTTTACTTGTCATTTTATGCAAATTAATTATTAACTCATGGCCATTACTGAAGTGAGTATAACTGGTATCTGCAATTTTAGGTGGGTATTTTCATATCTGAATATATTTTGCCACCTTTAAAAGGAACTAAGTAGTTTACAGTGTCAAATTTGTTAAAGATTTTGCATATCATCAAAATAATGTGAAGGATGTTAATTTACAGCCCTTTGGCTATCTTATTCCAGACCCAGGAAAATTTAGTGAACTATAAGAAGAATTGGACTTATAATTTGGTATCTGTTGCCAGTTGGGAAGATTAGAACTCTGTTTTGGATGTTGTCACTTCTAGCAAAATTTGCCAGATAAATGATGAGGTGCATAGGTGTTATGATGACTTTTTTGTGCTTACTGCCAGAACTCCTGGCTTCTCCCATTAATCCAAAGACTTTTTGAAATGAAAATTCCAAGAATATTAACTTTATTTAAATATTAAGATAAAAAATGTTAAATAAAATATAACATGTAGTTTCTATGAAAGTGAGCTTTGATCCTGAAGAAAATTCTGGGTTAAGCTGTATAAACATCTCTATGAAAATAGCAATCCTTAATGCTCTAATGTTTTATTTTTACATATTACATCACTCCGTGTTCTGATATATCCTTATGCAGCATTGTACTCAATAAATGGGAGGAGGCACTCAATAAATAATAGTATATAGAGCAAATGAATGATGAGAGACGTGGTAAATGTTTAAATAAGAAAGTTCAGACTTCTTTTTCTTGCAGTGGAACTCATGTAATGATGTAAATTCTACACTAATAGTAAATAAGAAACTTTCAGTATCTAAATATTTCACTCTCTCATCCTTTTTTTTCTCAACATCTTACTCAGGCACTGAATTATATGTCTTGTCACCATCTCTGCCACTTCGTTGTGAACTTTAGGTCTGTGATTAATTCATCTTTTTATTTACCTCAGGAGCTACCATTTTATTCTGCACACAGAAGGTGTTCAATCAGTGTGTATTGAGTTAAGTCATTAGTGAATCTTTGGCTGACTGTCTACCAGGTTCAACAATGTGATAGTACCTTTCCAATAAAGGAATAAGAAATGGAAGGTACATGGTAAAAGACATTAAGGTAAATGATTGCACAATAATGTACAGAGAGCATGGATAAATAATAAGGGTTCATCTTTTAAGAATTCACCTAAAAATTTCACAAGAGTTTAATTAATGCCTTTGAGTTCTTTGGCAGATACTTTTAAATAATACAAGGAGGATATTGATTTTAAACAACAAGGGACTCGATTAGTGCCCTGCTTTTGTTAGGATTAAAACAATACCATTCAAAGAATGTTCTTTCACAAAAGCCTTTTTAAAGAAACATATAGGCTTTTTGAAGCCTATCCAAGCAAATACTTGAGGTTAAGAAGCATTAGAAAGTTGAAAAGGTAACTATTTTTTCATGAAAAGATGAAAAATGAATGATAGAATCTGAGTAAGTGTAAATATGTAATGTAAATATGTTAATTTGAGGAGAAAGTTAAAAACCAGAATGCTAAAGGATGACCTAGGTCTTGGACCCTGTTGTCAGGGAATTTAATTCGTCTGGGAAACCTACTTGAGCTCTGCTTGCTCTATCATCGTCTTATTGTTTTTGCTCTAATAAGAGTACTGGCTCATTATAATTTCTTATAATAACACTGATATGAAGCATCATGAAATTCACCTCTAGATATAGTGCCTACTCAAATTGCCATCTTTTCTTGCTTACCTCTTTCTCTCAATCTCCTTGGCTGCTAAGCAAAATGCAGATTCCTTGAGGGCAGGGCTTGCTTACTTTACAGAAGCCTAAAATTATGCCAAGCACATAGGGCATTAAGAAGTAGTCTCGCAGCCCTCAGAATGGGAGAAAATATTTGCAAATGAAGCAACTGACAAAGGATTAATCTCCAAAATTTACAAGCAGCTCATGCAGCTCAATATCAAAAAAACAAAAAACCCAATCCAAAAATAGGCAGAAGACCTAAATAGACATTTCTCCAAAGAAGATATACAGATTGCCAACAAACACATGAACGAATGCTCAACATCATTAATCATTAGAGAAATGCAAATCAAAACTACAATGAGATATCATCTCACACCGGTCAGAATGGCCATATCATCAAAAATCTAGAAACAATAAATGCTGGAGAGGGTGTGGAGAAAAGGGAACCCTCTTGCACCGTTGGTGGGAATGTAAATTGATACAGCCACTATGGAGAACGGTATGGAGGTTCCTTAAAAAACTAAAAATAGAACTACCGTATGACCCAGCAATCCCACTATGGGGCATATACCCTGAGAAAACCGTAATTCAAAAAGAGTCATGGGGCTTCCCTCGTGGCGCAGTGGTAGAGAGTCCGCCTGCCGATGCAGGGGACACGGATTCGTGCCCTGATCCGGGAAGATCCCACATGCCGCGAAGCGGCTGGACCCGTGAGCCATGGCTGCTGAGCCTGTGTGTCCGGAGCCTGTGCTCCGCAACGGGAGAGGCCGCGGCAGAGAGAAGCCCGCGTAATGCAAAAAAAAAAAAAAAAGAGTCATGTACCACAATGTTCATTGCAGCTCTATTTACAATAGCCAGTACATGGAAGCAACCTAAATGTCCATCAACAGATGAATGGATAAAGAAGATGTGGCACATATATACAATGAAATATTACTCAGCCACAAAAAGAAATGAAATTGAGTCATTTGTAGTGAGGTGGATGGACTTAGAGTCTGTCATACAGAGTGAAGTAAGTCAGAAAGAGAAAAACAAATACCTTATGCTAACACATATATATGGAATCTAAAACACAAAAACAAAAAATGGTCATGAAGAACCTAGGGGCAAGACGGGAATAAAGACGCAGACCTACCAGAGAATGGACTTGAGGACATGGGGAGGGTTAAGGGTAAGGTAGGACAAAGTGAGAGAGTGGCATGGACATATATACACTACCAAACGTAAAATAGCTAGTGGGAAGCAGCCACATAGCACAGGAAGATCAGCTCGGTGCTCTGTGACCACCTAGAGGGGTGGGATAGGGAGGGTGGGAGGGAGGGAGACGCAAGAGGGAAGAGATATGGGGATATATGTATATGTATAACTGATTCACCTTGTTATAAAGCAGAAACTAACACACCATTGTAAAGCAATTATACTCCAATAAAGATGTTAAAGAATTTTTTTTAATTAAAAAAAAGTAATCTTGGGCCTCCCTGGTGGCGCAGTGGTTGAGAGTCCGCCTGCCGATGCAGGGAATACGGGTTCGTGCCCCGGTCTGGGAGGATCCCATATGCCGCGGAGCGGCTGGGCCCGTGAGCCATGGCCTCTGGGCCTGCGCGTCCGGAGCCTGTGCTCCGCAACGGGAGAGGCCACAACAGTGAGAGGCCCGCATACCGCAAAAAGAAAAAAAAAAAAAAAAAAAAAAAGTAATCTTCAATGTTGATTAAAGTGGGACCTTTTTCTATTCCTATTCTATTTGATTACTTACAAGTTGCTATTATATACATCAGAAATTCAGTGGTTATGAATTTTGTTAGCTTCTGAACTGTTTAGGAGACACTGAATGTTGTCCCTGGATCAATGAGTTCAGTTAAAGGACAGAAGCTATGACAAAGGGTCCGATCCCCTTAGTTACTTGTTTGTTTTCCCTTCACACAGGGAAAGTTTGTATCCTGATATAAACTGTACCCTATTTCCAAGTAGGTGATATGTAAATATATATGAATGGTTCAGAACAATTTGCCTGCAAGTCTGAATAAGCAGTTCCAGTTTCATGACTCTAGGTTAATAGTGTAATTTTTGTAGAAGGACAAGACTTTACCAAAGCCATAGTCACACTTACTGAGCAACAGGGTCAAGTTTAAAGCTGAATAAAAAATTACCACCTCCCCTTGTCTGTTGGTTGCTTATAAACCTTACAAAACTGGAAACAAATATATTTTGTGTACTCTTAAAATTTTAATATGGTTGTTTTCTTCCTGAACTTTTACTAAAAGAGTTAAATGAGAGGCAAGTATGTCTATTTATTAATGACATCATTACTCAAAAATTATTTATTGTAAAAAGCATTTCCTGCTACTCTATGCAAATTATAAGATAATACCAACTTTGGAAATTAGTTAAGCCTTTCTATCTAATTTCTCTGCTCCAGGAAGCATGTTGTAATAATGTACCTATTTGGTAGTAAAGTATTGATAGACATAGAAATAACAATTTTTAAAAATTGTATACTGGAATAATCTAAATTAATGAAAAGAAGAGTACTATAGTTCAAATGTTATCTGCCATTTTCAAGTTTTAGAATGTTAAAATATTTTTCTAGGATGATAAAGAAAATTAAAGCTAATTTTCTTTTTAATCATGCTTTCTTTTGAGTAAGAAAATAAATGTTGGGTATAAAATTAGAAAAGCAGAAAATTATGAAGAATAAAGCTAAAAGGCCTACTCATATCCTGTGATAAGAATGTAACGTAAACATTTTTAGAGAGCAATTTGGAAATAACTATTTTAAAAAGCATATAATCTATATAATGATCACCTTCTAGGAATTTAAGAAATAACTCTCTCAGCAAGTGAAGAAATATCTGTAAAGACAGCCTTGAAACATTTCTCTTAATAGCAAAGAGCACAAACAAAAATAGTTCATTAATAAGAATGTGGCAAAACAAGTTATGGGTTTACATTATTTTGAACTTGAGTCATTCACCAGATTCCTATGTTAGGGCTGTCCTATGCTCTTAGATATAGCAGTAAAAAAATTTTTTTAGCCAATGAAGCTTATGTTCTAGGGATAAAACAGACAACAAATATAATAAATTAGTAAATTATATAGCATGGTAGGAGATGAGCAGTGTTATGTAATCAATAAAAAGAATGAAACAGATGGGGGAGGCGGAGTCAAGACGGCGGTGTGGGGAGATGCTGAGTTAGCATCTCCCCACAACTAGGGCACCTGCCGGCTGCTGGTGGGGGACTGTGATGCCCAAGGAGACGGGAGGAAACCCAAAGTGAACGGTAGGACATAGGGGGACTGAGGGGGGAGGAGAAGTGGAGGCCACACAAGATCAGTGCCCCTGAGGCCAGGGAGATTAGGAGAGGCAGCGGAAGGGACTCTCTGGGAAGAGCAGGAGAGGAGTGGAGGGCGATCACCAGGCCCACTTGGGCCAGGGAGCCTGCTGATCTCCCAATGCAGTAACCCCGCCCTCCAAAGCCCAGTCCAGGCCACATGGGTCCTGGGGGCATAGGAGGGAGGCAGGGGAGATCAGGAGAGGCAGGTGGGAGGGGCCATACAAGAGGAGTGGGAGAGGAGCAGAAGGTGATTGTCCTGCCCACTCTGCCTGGGGAGCCTGCTGAGCTCCCAGGCCAGTCCTCTGCCCTACAAGGCCCCCCTCCGGGTCACATGGGTCCTGGGGACCATAGGACAGAGGCTGAGGGGAAAACAGGAGTGGCAGGTGGAAGGGCCCCTCTGGTAGTAGCGGGAGAGGAGCAGAGGGCAATTGACCCTCTCACTCGGGCCCAGGGAGGCTGCTGAGCTCCCAGACTGGTCCCCTCCCTCCCACAGCCACATTGTTCCTGGGGGCATAGGAGGGGGGAACGGGAGATCAGGAGAGGCGGGTGGGAGGGGCCCTCCCAGACGGGAGGAGCAGGAAAGGAGAGGAGGGCCTTTGCCCCACCCACTTGAGCCCAGGAAGCCTGCTGGGCTCCCAGGTGAGGTGCCCTGCCCTCTGAGACCAGAGGTGGGGGGCATGCCTGGGCCCCTTCTGTTCCTTGAGCCTAAGCCCCACCCCCCAGAGCCCCCAGGGCCTTTTCCAGCCCTGTGGGTCCTGAGCATTGGCCCCACCCACTGCCCAAAGCTTGCCCTTGCTTAGGCCCTGCCCTCCACAGCCAAGGCCTTCCCCCCACTTTTTGTTTTTCCCTCCTCTTTTTTACTATTGTGGTACTGATGTACCTTCCAGTTGTTGATTCATTATATTTTTATTTTTATATTCTTTCTAACATATCTGTTAGTTTCCTGGTCTAATTTTATTTTATTACTATTATGATTATTATTATTATTATTATTTTGGCGGTACGTGGGCCTCTCACTGTTGTGGCCTCTCCCATTGCGGAGCACAGACTCCGGACTCACAGGCTCAGCGTCCATGGCTCACGGGCCCAGCCGCTCCGCAGCATGTGGGATCTTCCCGGACCGGGGCACGAACCCGTGTCCCCTGCATCGGCAGGCGGGCTCTCAACCACTGTACCACCAGGGAAGCCCGAGCTTGCATTTTTTAAAGAACTACACCACAAAGCCACAGTAATCAAGACAGTATGGTACTGGCACAAAAACAGAAATATAGATCAATGGTACAGGATAGAATGCCCAGAAATAAACCCACACACATATGGGCACCTAATTTACGACAAAGGAGGCAAGAACATACAATGGAGAAAAGACAGCCTCTTCAATAAGTGGTGCTTGGAAAACTGGACAGCTACATGTAAAAGAATGAAATTAGAACACTACCTAACACCATGCCCAAAAATAAACTCCAAATGGATTAAAGACTTAAATGTAAGGTGAGACACTATAAAACTCTTAGAGGAAAACATAGGAAAAACACTCTGGCATAAACCACAGCAAGATCTTTCTTGATCCACCTCCTAGAGTAATGGAAATAAAAACAAAAATAAAATGGGACTTAATTAAACTTAAAAGCTTTTTACACAGCAAAGGAAACCATAAATAAGACAAAAAGACAACCCTCAAAATGGGAGAAAATATTTGCAAATGAAATGAGACAAAGGATTAATCTCCAAAATATACAAACAGCTCATGGAGCGCAATATCAAAAAACCAAACAATCCAGTTAAAAAAAGGGCGGCAGACCTAAATAGACATTTCACCAAGGAAGACATATAGATGGCCAAGTGGCACATGAAAAGGTGCTCAACATCACTAATTATTGGAGAAATGCAAATCAAAACTGTAATGAGATATCACCTCACGCTGGTCAGAATGGCCATTATCAAAAAATCTAGAAACAATAAATGCTGGAAAGGGTGTGGTGTAAAGGGAACCCTCCTGCACTGTTGATAGGAGTGTAAATTCATACAACCACTATGGAAAACATTATGGAGCTTCCTTAAAAAACTAAAAATAGTACTACCATATGACTCAGCAATCCCATTACTGGGGATATACCCTGAGAAAACCATAATTCAAAAAGAGACATGTACCACAATGTTCATTGCAGCTCTATTTACAATAGCCAGGACATGGAACCAACCTAAGTGTCCATCGACGGATGAATGGATAAAGAAGATGTGGCACATATATACAATGGAATATTACTCAGCTGTAAAAAGAAACAAAATTGAGTTATTTGTAGTGAGGTGGATGGACCTAGAGTCTGTCATACAGAGTGAAGTAAGTCAGAAAGAGAAAAACAAATACCATATGCTAATGCATATATATGGATTCTGAAAAAAAAATGGTACTGATGAACCTAGTTGCAGGACAGGAATAAAGACGCAGATGTAGAGAATGGACTTGAGGACACGAGGAAGGGGAAGGGTAAGCCAGGATGAAATGAGAAAGTGGCATGGACATATATATACTACCAAATGTAAAATAGATAGCTAGTGGGTAGCAGCCATATAGCACAGGGAGATCAGCTCGGTGCTTTGTGACCACCTAGAGGGGTGGGATAAGGAGGGTGGGTGGGAGACGCCAGAGGGAGGAGATATGGGGATGTATGTATACATATAGTTGATTCACTTTGTTATACAGCAGAAACTAACACACCATTGTAAAGCAATTATACTCCAATAAATATGTTAAAAAATAAATACTAGTATAGTTTTAAATTTGATAGAAAGTGAGGATCAAGGAGTGCACGCAGCCGCTACTTGGTAATAAGGAGGATTATTCCATGACAATCTTGGTAATATTATGAATCATAAATGGAAATTATGGAGTGTTTGAGGTACGGTTAGCGTAACCTAATAGTATAGGGCTGCTGTGCTTCACTGCTAAAGACAAATACCCCCTGGGAATAAGTGCTATTTTGCTTCACAAATGTTCAAGTGCCCATTTACAATCAGTAGATTTTAGAATATGGGAAATCAGCCACATTGAGTCTTAGCCCATAGCTGGAATTAAGTGACACAAAACTATGCAAGCCATTTTACAAGCGTGGCTTCATTCAGGTAGTTCAGCTTGTGTGTTTCATGAATACGACCTTGGGGCTGTTAGTTTGCAGAAGGATTTCAGTTTTACAGTTAACACAAAAATTTAAATGCCATATTCAGAGGACATTCATAAGAGTGTTCTTTGCTGTCTCCGTCATTTCCCACCCATCATCGAAACTTGACAGGTAGCCTTATGATGAATACTTTAAAGGACTGGTAAGGTTATCTTTCACTAGGAAATGCCATCAATGGAATGAATCAGATTTTGAATAAAAGCCAAAGCTTTAATTATGGATGATATTAGGAATACTATTCATATCCTGGGTATGGCAAAATATCTTGATTGACACATTAATGAATAAATTAAGTTTATTACAGGTTTACTGGAAAAGATTCTGATTTCTTTTTGAGATTTCACTTTACCTGATCTCAATAATGGTAGTAATACTAATGATAATGAGAGCTAACCTAAATTAAGCATGTACTATACGAGAAGCTGCTAAATGTTTTATATGATTATTTATTTGACAGAAACACACCATGTTAGGAGGTAGATAGTGTTGTTATTTTCATTTTATACGTGAGGAAATGGATACTCTGTGTATTAGTTTTCTGTCACTTCATAACATATCACCACAAGTTTAGTAGCTTACAACAACACCCATTTATTAGCTCACAGTCTGTAGAACAGAAGTCCAGGCATGGCATGACTTGGTTCTCTGCTCAGGATCTCACAATGCTAAAGCCAAGGTGTTGGCTGGACTGCTTTCTCATCCAGAGCCTCAGGGGAAGAATCCACTTCCAGTCTCATTCAGACTGTTGGCAGAATCCAGTTCCTTGAGAATGTAGAACTAACTGAGCTCCCAGTTTCCTTGCTGGCTCTCAGCTGGGGTCACTGTCAGTTCCCAGAGGCTGCCCACGCTCCTTACCATGTGGCTTCTCCATCTTTAAAGCAGGCAATGGGAATGTCTCATGTCAAATCTCAGACTTCTTTCTCTCTGACTCCAAGAACCACATTTCAAAGGCTCAGGTGGTCATGTCAGGTCTATCCTTCTTAAAGTTTACTAACTTTCTTAAAGCTAACTATGCCGTGTGACATAATCTAATCATGCGAGTGATCCTCCTGTCATGTTCACAGTTCACACCCACACTCAAGGGGAAGGGCGTTATACAAGGGTTGAGTCATCACAATAGTAGGTGCCTACTACACCCTGATAGCATAAATAACTTACCTAGGTAACCATCTAAAAACTAGTGGCATCAGGATTTGAACTCATGGCTGACCAACTCTAGATAGAGCTTTGCCCATTTTTCCATATTGGCCCTGATTATTTAATTTAAAGCTACAGATTAGTGGGGAATGTCTGACCATTATATTGCTATTGAATGGTACTCCTTGGAGTTCTGGAGTGAGTGGTCCTGACCAGACAGTATTATCTCTTGCCTCATTCTAAACCCATACCTATTTCATAATTTTTAAATTTGCTCACCATGATACATGCATTTAGTTTAAAAAGTAAGAGGGCATCATAAAGTTTATTTTTATTTTTTTCTTTTAAAACAAATCTAACTTACAGAAAAGCTGCAAAATTTAGAAATCCCATATACCTGTCACGAAGGTTCCCTAATTGCTAACGTTTTACTACATATATCTTAGCCATCTGACTCTATGCATGCATATTGTTTATTAACAGCTTTATTGAGATATAATTCTCATGCCATAAAGTTCACCTGTTGAAAGTCTACAGTTCGGGGCTTCCCTGGTGGCGCAGTGGTTGAGAGTCCGCCTGCCGATGCAGGGGACACAGGTTCGTGCCCCGGTCCGGGAAGATCCCACATGCCACGGGCCATGGCCGCTGAGCCTGCGCGTCCGGAGCCTGTGCTCCACAACGGGAGAGGCCACAACAGTGAGAGGCCTGCGTACCGCAAAAAAGGAAAAAAAAAAACAGAAAAAAAAAGAAAGTCTACAATTCAATAAATTTTAGTCTATTTACGGAGTGGTGTAATTTTAGAATACTTCTGTCATCCCCCAAAGAAACCTTATATCCATTACATAAGGATGTAAGGTTTCTTTCCCACTTAGCCCCAACCAACCACTAATGATCTTTCTGTCTCTACAGAGTTGCTGATTCTGGCCGTTTCATATAGATGGAATGTGCTGCTGCTGACTAATTTATCATGGCATTCGTTCAGGGGCAAAACTGAACCCAAAGTGGTCCAAGTCCCAGTTTAACAAAGAATGTAATTTTAAAATCTTTTACAAAGGTTTGTTTCTAAATCTTTCGATACATAATTCCTAGGACTTTGGGGTTTCTAGAATTGACATATTAAGAATTTACCTATTTCTCTGACTTCAATAAATTTTTAAATATCTTCAAAGTTTTAATGTATTTATATATATATTTATTATGATTCAATAGGCTTTAGTGTTCTTAGGTGTAATTTGAATTGATGACAGTTTTCTTTCTTATTTTCTCTTTAAATATATACCATGTAACAATTCTTTAAATATATAATCAAAATACAAGTTCAAAAAAAAATGTGGTCTTTAGTGACTGGCTTCTTTCATTTAGCATAATGTTTTTGAGGTTCATCCATGTTGTAGTACCTACCCATACTTAATTCCTTTTTATGGCCAAATAATATTCTATTTTTACATTTTGTTTATCCATTCCTTAGTTGATGGACAGTTGGGTTGTTTCTACTTTTGGTTATTATGAATAATGCTGATATGAACATTTGTATACAAGTTTTGTATAGACATATGTTTTCATTTGAGGGGGGTAGATACCTAGAAGTAGAAATTCTGGGTCATATGGTACCTCTACGTTTAACTTTTTGAGGAGCTGACAATCTGTTTTCCAAGGCAGCTGTACTATTTTACATTTCCACCAAGCAATGTGTGAGGGTTCCAATTTCTCTACATCCTGGTCAACACTTGGTATTGTCTATCTCTTTAATTATAGTTTTTCTAGAGTGTGTGCAGTGGTATTTCATTGTGATTCGATTTGCACTTCCCTAACGACTAATGATGTTCAGCATCTTTTCATGTTCTTATTGACAATTTGTAGACCTTTTTAGAATTGTCTATTCAAGTACTTTGCCCATTTTTAATTCAAGTTGTCTTTGAGCTGTAAGTTCTTAATACATCCAAGAGTTCTTTATGTACCAATAGTGTCCTTCGAAGCATAACATTTTAAAGTTTTGATGAAGTCCAATTTATCTGTATATTTTTTCTTGGTGTCTTGTGCTTTAGGTGTCATATCTAGGAAAACATTACCTAATTCAAGGTCATAAAGATTTACACCTTCAAGGAGTATTACAGTTTAGTTCTTACATTTAGGTCTTTGATCTATTTTGAGTTAATTTTCATCACGTAACATAGAAGTCTAACTTCATTCTTTTGCATGTGGATATTTAGTTGGCCCAGCACTAAATGTTGAAAAAGATTGTTTTTTCCCCAATTAATTGTTTGGTATTCTGTTGAAAATCAATTGTCCATAAATGTTGGGATTTATAACTGAACTCGAAATTCTATTCCATTGATCTATATATCTCTCTTTATGTCATTACCACACATTCTTGATTACTGTAGTTTTGTAGTAAGTTTTCAAATTGGGAAGTGTGAATCCTCCAACTTTATTCTTCTTTTTCAAGATTGTGCTGTCTATCTGAGTGCCTTGTATTTCCACATGAATTTTAAGGTCAGCTTGTCAATTTCTACAAAAAAAGCTGCCAGCTGGGATTTTGAAAAGGCTTGCATTGAACCCGCAGATCAATTTGGAGAGTTTTGACATTTTAACATTAAGTCTTTCAATTCATGAACATGGATGTCTTTCCATTTATTTAGGTGCTCTTTGATTCTTTTCAACAATGTTTTGTAGTTTTCAGAGTATGTCTTACATTTCGTTATCTTTACTCCTAAGTATTTTATTCTTTTTTGATACTATTATGAATGAAATTGTTTTCTTAACTTCATTTTCAGATTGTTCATTGCTAGTGTATAGAAATGCAACTGATTTTTGTACATTAACCTTGTATACTGTAATATCGCTGAATTCATGTATTCGCTCTAATGGGTTTTGGTGAATTTCTTAGGATTTTTTACATAAAAGATTATTTCATATGCAAATAGAGATAGTTTTACGTCTTAGTTTCCATCTGGAAAAGCCTAATTTACCTGGCTAGAAACTTCCAGTAATGCTTTTATATTAAACATTTTTTTTCTTCTAGTCCAAGATTCAATCCAGGATTATGTGCTGTATTTACCTATAACAATTCATTTGTTCACCTCAAATCTCGTTGTTTTCCTCAATGTTTTCTTTTCTTTTGTTGCCTTGATATTTTACCAGATCCAGGTAATTACTTTAGGTAGGAAATCCACAGAAATTGTTCTGTGTTCTCAGTGAGGCACATCACGTTGCTTTGCCCCATGGGCAAAATGGTGTTAACTTTGAACATTTGGGTAGAATGATATCCACCCAATTTCTTCACTGTAAAGTTAATAAATAAGTATATACATCCTGTCATTCAACAAACTTTCATCCATTTAGCTTAACATCCATTAATGATTCATTCCCAAATCAATCATTGCTATAATAGTTGCTAGATGGTGCTCAGTGCAGATCTTGAGACTTATTAGCCTCCATAATCACATGAGCCAATTCCTTATGGTAAACATATATACAATTATTTATATTTATATGTACTCTATTGGTTCTATTTCTCTGGATAACCTTGACTAATACAAATTTATTAAATTTCTAAAGCTCTTTTATTATTCTCTCAATATCTCTTTTAAATAACTTCTTGTTCTTTTTTTTTTTTTACTGTTTTTATTGGAGTATAATTGCTTTACAATGGTGTGTTAGTCTCTGCTTTATAACAAAGTGAATCAGTTATACATATACATATATCCCCATATCTCTTCCCTCTTTTTTTTTTCTGCTTTATAACAAATTTAATCAGTTATACATATACATATGTTCCCATATCCCCTCCCATTTGCGTCTCCCTCCCACCCTCCCTATCCCACCCCTCCAGGCGGTCACAAAGCACCGAGCTGATCTCCCTGTGCTATGCAGCTGCTTCCCACTAGCTATCTACCTTACGTTTGGTACTGTATATATGTCCATGTCTCTCTTTCGCTTTGTCACAGCTTACCCTTCCCCCTCCCCATATCCTCAAGTCCATTCTCTAGTAGGTCTGTGTCTTTATTCCTGTCTTACCCCTATGTTCTTCATGACATTTTTTTCCTAAATTCCATATATATGTGTCAGCATACAGTATTTGTCTTTCTCTTTCTGACTTACTTCACTCTGTATGACAGACTCTAGGTCCATCCACCTCATTACAAATAGCTCAATTTCGTTTCTTTTTATGGCTGAGTAATATTCCATTGTATGTGCCACATCTTCTTTATCCATTCATCCGATGATGGACACTTAGGTTGTTTCCATCTCTGGGCTATTGTAAATAGGGCTACTATGAACATTTTGGTACATGACTCTTTTTGAATTATGGTTTTATCAGGGTATATGCCCAGTAGTGGGATTGCTGGGTAGTTCTATTTGTAGTTTTTTAAGGAACCTCCATACCGTTCTCCATAGTGGCTGTACCAATTCACATTCCCACCAGCAGTGCAAGAGTGTTCCCTTTTTCCACACCCTCTCCAGCATTTCTTGTTTGTAGATTTTTTGATGATGGCCATTCTGGCTGGTGTGAGATGATATCTCATTGTAGTTTTGATTTGCATTTCTCTAATGATTAAAGATGTTGAGCATCCTTTCATGTGTTTGTTGGCAGTCTATATATCTTCTGTGGAGAAATGTCTATTTAGGTCTTCTGCCCATTTTTGGATTGGGTTGTTTGTTTTTTTGTTATTGAGCTGCATGAGCTGCTTATAAATTTTGGAGATTAATCCTTTGTCAGTTGCTTCATTGGCAAATATTTTCTCCCATTCTGAGGGTTGTCTTTTGGTCTTGTTCATGGTTTCCTTTGCTGTGCAAAAGCTTTTAAGTTTCATTAGGTCCCATGTGTTTATTTTTGTCTTTATTTCCATTTCTCTAGGAGGTGGGTCCAAAAGGATCTTGCTGTGATTTATGTCATAGAGTGTTCTGCCTATGCTTTCCTCTAAGAGTTTGATAGTGTCTGGCCTTACATCTAGGTCTTTAATCCATTTTGAGCTTATTTTTGTGTATGGTGCTACGGAGTGATCTAATCTCATACTTTTACATGTCCCTGTCCACTTTTCCCAGCACCACTTATTGAAGAGACTGTCCTTTCTCCACTGTACATTCCTGCCTCCTTTATCAAAGATAAGGTGACCATATGTGCGTGGGTTTATCTCTGAGCTTTCTATCCTGTTCTATTGATGTATCTTTCTGTTTTTGTGCCAGTACCATACTGTCTGATTAGTGTAGCTTTGTAGTATAGTCTGAAGTCACGGAGCCTGATTCCTCCAGCTCCATTTTTCATTCTCAAGATTGCTTTGGCTATTCGGGGTCTTTTGTGTTTCCATACAAATTGTGAAATTTTTTGTTCTAGTTCTGTGAAAAATGCCAGCGGTAGTTTGATAGGGATTGCATTGAATCTGTAGATTGCTTTGGGTAGTAGGGTCATTTTCACAATGTTGATTCTTCCAATCCAAGAACATGGTACATCTCTCCATCTATTTGTATCATCTTTAATTTCTTTCATAAGTGTCTTATAATTTTCTGCATACAGGTCTTTTGTCTCCTTAGGTAGGTTTATTCCTAGATATTTTATTCTTTTTGTTGCAATGGTAAATGGGAGTGTTCCCTTGATTTCACTTTCAGATTTTTCATCATTAGTATATAGGAATGCCAGAGATTTCTGTGCATTAATTTTGTATCCTGCAACTTTACCAAATTCATTGATTAGCTCTAGTAGTTTTCTGGTAGCATCTTTAGGATTCTCTATGTATAGTATCATGTCATCTGCAAACAGTGACAGCTTTACTTCTTCTTTTCCGATTTGGATTCCTTTTATTTCCTTTTCTTCTCTGATTGCTGTGGCTAAAACTTCCAAAACTAGGTTGAATAAGAGTGGTGAGAGTGGGCAACCTTGTCTTGTTCCTGATCTTAGTGGAAATGGTTTCAGTTTTTCACCATTGAGGACGATGCTGGCTGTGGGTTTGTCATATATGGCCTTTATTATGTTGAGGAAAGTTCCCTCTATGACTACTTTCTGCAGGGTTTTTATCATAAATGGGTGTTGAATTTTGTCGAAAGCTTTCTCTGCATCTATTGAGATGATCATATGGTTTTTCTCCTTCAATTTGTTAATATGGTGTATCACGTTGATTGATTTGCGTATATTGAAGAATCCTTGCATTCCTGGAATAAACCCCACTTGATCATGGTGTATGATCCTTTTAATGTGCTGTTGGATTCTGTTTGCTAGTATTTTGTTGAGGATTTTTGCATCTATGTTCATCAGTGATATTGGCCTGTAGTTTTCTTTCTTTGTGACATCCTTGTCTGGTTTTGGTATCAAGGTGATGGTGGCCTCGTAGAATGAGTTTGGGAGTGTTCCTCCCTCTGCTATATTTTGGAAGAGTTTCAAAAGCATAGGTGTTAGCTCTTCTCTAAATGCTTGATAGAATTCGCCTGTGAAGCCATCTGGTCCTGGGCTTTTGTTTGTTGGAAGGTTTTTTATCACAGTTTCAATTTCAGTGCTTGTGATTGGTCTATTCATATTTTCTATTTCTTCCTGATTCAGTCTTGGCAGGTTGTGCATTTCTAAGAATTTGTCCATTTCTTCCAGGTTGTCCATTTTATTGGCATAGAGTTGCTTATAGTAATCTCTCATGATCTTTTGTATTTCTGCAGTGTCAGTTGTTACTTCTCCTTTTTCATTTCTAATTCTATTGATTTGAGTCTTCTCCCTTTTTTTCTTGATGAGTCTGGCTAATGGTTTATCAATTTTGTTTATCTTCTCAAAGAACCAGCTTTTAGTTTTATTGATCTTTGCTATCGTTTCCTTCATTTCTTTTTTATTTATTTCTGATCTGATTTTTATGATTTCTTTCCTTCTGCTAACTTTGGGATGTTTTTGTTCTTCTTTCTCTAATTGCTTTAGGTGCAAGGTTAGGTTGTTTACTCGAGATGTTTCCTGTTTCTTAAGGTGGGATTGTATTGCTATAAACTTCCCTCTTGGAACTGCTTTTGCTGCATCCCATAGGTTTTGGGTCGTCGTGTGTCCATTGTCATTTGTTTCTAGGTATTTTTTAATTTCCTCTTTGATTTCTTCAGTGATCACTTCGTTATTAAGTAGTGTATTGTTTAGCCTCCATGTGTTTGTATTTTTTACAGCTCTTTTCCTGTAATTGATATCTAGTCTCATAGCATTGTGGTCGGAAAAGATACTTGATACAATTTCAATTTTCTTAAATTTACCAAGGCTTGATTTGTGACCCAAGATATGATCTATCCTGGAGAATGTTCCATGAGCACTTGAGAAAAATGTGTATCCTGTTGTTTTTGGATGGAATGTCCTATAAATATCAATTAAGTCCATCTTGTTTAATGTATCATTTAAAGCTTGTGTTTCCTTATTTATTTTCATTTTGGATGATCTGTCCATTGATGAAAGTGGGGTGTTAAATCCCCTACTATGAGTGTGTTACTGTAGATTTCTCCTTTTATGGCTCTTAGTATTTGTCTTATGTATTGAGGTGCTCCTATGTTGGGTGCATAAATATTTACAATTGTCATATCTTCTTCTTGGATCGATCCCTTGATCATTATGTTGTATCCTTCTTTGTCTTTGTAATAGTCTTTATTTTAAAGTCTATTTTGTCTGATATGAGAATTGCCACTCCAGCTTTCTTTTGGTTTCCATTTGCATGGAATATCTTTTTCCATCCCCTTACTTTCAGTCTGTATGTGTCTCTAGGTCTGAAGTGGGTCTCTTGTAGACAGCATATATATGGGTCTTGTTTCTGTATCCATTCAGCCAATCTGTGTCTTTTGGTGGGAGCATTTAGTCCAGTTACATTTAAGGTAATTATTGATATGTATGTTCCTATTCCCATTTTCTTAATTGTTTTGGGTTCGTTATTGTAGGTCTTTTCCTTCTGCTGTGTTTCTTGCCTAGAGAAGTTCCTTTAGCATTTGTTGTAAAGCTGGTTTGGCGGTGCTGAACTCTCTCAGCTTTTTCTTGTCTGTAAACGTTTTAATTTCTCCATCAAATCTGAATGAGATCCTTGCTGGGTAGAGTAATCTTGCTTGCAGGTTTTTCTCCTTCAACACTTTAATTATGTCCTGCCACTCCCTTCTGGCTTGTAGAGTTTCTGCTGAGAGATCAGCTTTTATCCTGATGGGGATTCCCTTGTGTGTTATTCGTTGTTTTTCCCTTGCTGCTTTTAATATGATTTCTTTGTTTTTTATTTTTGACAGTTTTTTTAATATGTGTCTTGGCGTATTTCTCCTTGGATTTATTCTGTATGGAACTCTCTGTGCCTCCTGGACTTGATTAACTGTTTCCTTTCCCATATTAGGGAAGTTTTCAACTATAATCTCTTCAAATATTTTCTCAGTCCCTTTCTTTTTCTCTTCTTCTTCTGGAACCCCTATAATTCGAATGTTGGTGCGTTTGATGTTGTCCCAGAGGTCTCTGAGACTGTCCTCTGTTCTTTTCATTCCTTTTTCTTTATTTTGCTCTGCATCAGTTATTTCCACTATTTTATCTTCCACCTCACTTATTCGTTCTTCTGCCTCATTTATTCTGCTATTAATCCCATCTAGAGTATTTTTTATTTCATTTATTGTGTTTTTAATCGATGCTTGATTCGTCTTAGTTCTTCTAGGTCCTTGTTAACTGTTTCTTGCATTTTGTCTATTCTATTTCCAAGATTTTGGAACTTGGAAATAGAATCTTGGATCATCTTTACTATCATTATTCTGAATTCTTTTTCAGATAGACTGCCTAGTACCTCTTCATTCGTTAAGTCTGGTGGGTTTTTATCTTGCTCCTTTTTCTGTGTGTTTTTCTGTCTTCTCATTTTGCTTATGTTACTGTGTTTGGGGTCTCCTTTTTGCAGGCTGCAGGTTCGTAGTTCCCGTTGTTTTTGGTGTCTGTCCCCAGTGGCTAAGGTTGGTTTAGTGGGTTGTGTAGGCTTCCTGGTGGAGGGGACTAGGCCTGTGTTCTGGGGGATGAGGCTGGATCTTGTCATTCTGGTGGGCAGGTCCATGTCTGGTGGTGTGTTTTGGGGTGTCTGCAGACTTTTTATGATTTTAGACAGCCTCTCTGCTAATGGGTGGCGTTGTGTTCCTTTCTTGCTAGTTGTTTGGCATAGGGTGTCCAGCACTGTAGCTTGCTGGTCGTTGAGTGAAGCTGGGTGTTGGTGTTGAGATGGAGATCTCTGGAAGATTTTCGCCGTTTGATATTATGTGGAGCTGGGAGGTCTCTTGTGGACCAGTGTCCTGAAGTTGGCTCTCCCACCTCAGAGGCACAGCACTGACTCCTGGCTCCTCAATTTGGGATGATTTGTTGTCTATTCATGTATTCCACAGGTGCAGGGTACATCAAGTTGATTGTGGAGCTTTAATCCGCTGCTTCTGAGGCTGCTGGGAGAGATTTCCTTTTCTCTTCTTTGTTCTCACAGCTCCCGGGTCTCAGCTTTGGATTTGGCCCCGCCTCTGCGTGTAGGTCGCCGGAGGGCGTCTGTTCTTCGCTCAGACAGGACACGGTTAAAGGAGCAGCCGCTTCGGGGACTCTGGCTCACTCAGGCCGGAGGGGAAGGAGGGGCACGGAGTGCGGGGCGAGCCTGCAGTGGCAGAGGCCGGCGTGACGTTACACCAGCCCGAGGCGCCCCGTGCGTTCTCCCAGGGAACCCTTCCCTGGATCCCGGGACCCCGGCAATGACGGGCTGCACAGGCTCCCGGAAGGGCGGCGTGGACAGTGACCTGCGCCTGCACACAGGCCTCTTGGCGGCGGCAGCAGCAGCCCCAGCGTCCCACGCCCGTCTCTGGGGTCCGCGCTTTTAGCCCGGCTCGTGCCCGTCTCTGGAGCTCTTTTAAGCAGCGCTCTTAATCCCCTCTCCTGGCGCACCAGGAAACCAAGAGGGAAGAAAAAGTCTCTTGCCTCTTCGGCTGCTCCAGAGTTTTCCCGGACTCCCTCCCGGCTAGCTGTGGCACATTAGCCCCCTTCAGGCTGAGTTCTCGCCGCCAGCCCCAGTCCTCTCCCTTCGCTCTTACCGAAGCCCGAGCCTCAGCTTCCAGCGCTGACTGCCCCAGCAGGTGAGCAGACAAGCCTCTCGGGCTGGTGAGTGTCGGTCGTCACCGATCCTCTGTGCGGGAATCTCCGCTTTGCCCTACCCAGGTACGTGGGGAGTTTCTTGCCTTTTGGGAGGTCTGAGGTCTTCTGCCAGCATTCAGTAGGTGTTCTGTAGGAGCTGTTCCACGTGTAGCTGTATTTCTGGTGTATCTGTGGGGAGGAAGGTGATCTCCGCGTCTTACTCTTCTGCCATTTTCCCCGGAAGTCCTCTTGTTCTTGTTTTATAAACATTATGCTTTACTTTATATCTCTGGGGAATTAATTCCTTTTTTTTTCTTTCTTTCACATTTCTTTTTGTTCCCTAATTTGTCTCTCTTTCCTAGAGTTTCACTGTTTGCTTTGGCTTCTTTGTTTTTTATCAGAAGCCCAAATGCCTGAAAATTCTTTCCTCTCTGTTCATATTTAAGAAAAAAATCACTAGAATACTGATTCAGCATACATAGGTGAAACTTATCTACTGGTGAGGTTACTGTAAGGTGATCTTTAGGGGTTCTCCAAATGTAAGTATTTATCTATCGCTATTTCTTATTAGGCTTCTCAGTTTCCCCAGAAGAAAATCGACCTTTCTTTCCCCTTGAGGATGAGGTCTACTGCCAATATTTTGAGAGACATGCTATGAAAGGGGCTAGAGGGTATTATAGACTAATCATTTGTGTCTCTCCAAAATTAATGTTGAAGCACCAATCCTCAATGTGACTATACTTAGAGATAAGGCCTTTATGGAGGTAACTGAGGTTAAATGAGGCCATAAGTGTGGGGCCCCGATACTGTAGGATTAGTGTACTCCTTTATAAGAAGAGACATCAGAGCTTGTTCTCTCTGCCATATGAGAATGTAGTGAGAAGGCGATTGTCTGTAAGCCAGGAAGAGAACTCTCACCAGAAACCGACCCTGCCAGACCTTGATCTTGGACTTATACACTACAGCACTGTAAGATAATAAATTTCTGTTGTCTATGCTACCCAGTCTGTGGTACTTTGTTATGGCAGCCCAAGCAGACTAATACAGAGTGTCTCTCTTTCTCTTAATACCTGTTTTTAATATGATGCTTTCATGCCTCATATGTTGCCTTGGCTTTATCTGGTGCTCTTGAATTTACTGTCTTATCTCTGCAAGACTACACCTTGAGTTCTCTGCTAAGGAAAGGAAGGGGTACCATGCCTGGCTGTGCTGGGTGTGGCAATGGATGC
The DNA here is from genome assembly GCF_964165515.1 of Mesoplodon bidens. Taxonomy (NCBI): domain Eukaryota; kingdom Metazoa; phylum Chordata; class Mammalia; order Artiodactyla; family Ziphiidae; genus Mesoplodon; species Mesoplodon bidens. Next base: position 84,813,361 of record NC_138161.1, on the reverse strand, counting down.
AGAGAGTTAAGTGCCACACCTAAATACTTTCAACAAATTCTTCTGTTTTTTTTTGTTGGGGGTAGGAGTTTTTATTTATTTATTTTTGCTGTGTTGCATCTTCGTTTCTGTGCGAGGGCTTTCTCTAGTTGTGGCAAGCGGGGGCCACTCTTCATCGCGGTGCGCGGGCCTCTCACTATCGCGGCCTCTTGTTGCGGAGCACAGGCTCCAGACGCGCAGGCTCAGTAGTCGTGGCTCACGGGCCTAGCTGCTCTGCGGCATGTGGGATCCTCCCAGACCAGGGCTCGAACCCATGTCCCCTGCATTAGCAGGCAGATTCTCAACCACTGCGCCACCAGGGAAGCCCCCAATTCTTCTGTTTTTATCCCCACCCTGCAACCTTCCCATCAGAGTGACACCTCCAGTTTATGCTTGTCTGAGGTTTTGCAGCTTGAATTATCTCATTTCTAGAGAAAAATTTTTGCTGTCTCTTTCTACTGCTGTTTCCTGTCTTGCTTCCTTTTTCTTGGAAATATATGCCTTTTTAAGTTTTCTAATTGTTGTTTTCTAATTGTCATTTTCTAACAATCATGTTAATGGAGTCCCTTGTAGGGACTGGACACCAAAAGATCATGGGCTTGATCAATTTTACCAGTTTCCCAATCCTACAGAGCCATTTACTGGGACTGAACAGCATGAGGTTGCAGGATGAACAGTTTGCAGGAACTGGAGAAAGAGGTCAAATCCAGGTCAGAACTTCTACGCCAGGGAAGGGAAGGAGGAAGCCTGTGTCCCATGATAAAGCTTATATTTAGACACTGGCATCTTACAGGAATTAACTGGCCAGACAGCGCTAAGCAGCAGTGATAAAGAACAAAAGAGGGGCTTCCCTGGTGGTGCAGTGGTTGAGAGTCCACCTGCCGATGCAGGGGACACGGGTTCGTGCCCCAGTCTGGGAAGATCCCACATGCTGCGGAGCGGCTGGGCCCGTGAGCCATGGCCGCTGAGCCTGCACGTCCGGAGCCTGTACTCCACAACGGGAGAGACCACAAGAGTGAGAGGCCCGCGTACCGCAAAAAAAAAAAAAAAAAGAACAAAAGAGGGCTGCCGTCTGGCTCTGAGATATCATATATGCCCTCCCCTAACTCTCCTCCTCCTCAACAGCAGAGAAAAAAACTCAGAGAAGGTGAAGGGAGAAATGTGGGAAGAGCAGACTATACCTTTTCTTTAAACTCCAAGAGAAATAGACAGCCTGCAAAGGGGAAAAGGAAGCAGGCATTAAATCAGATAATGAGGCTGAATTTTAAGAATAATTGGTACTGACTCTTTAAATGCGAAAGTGAGACTATTTAAGCAATAAAAAGGGACTAAAAGATTATGGACTCTAGACAAAATATATTCAAGAGAGCCACTATCAAGCCAGAAAGGGATGCCCACATGGCTCCAGTGGAGCCAATTATTTTTTAAATATTATGTTTATATACAAATAAATTGAGACTAATAAACAGTTTATATATATACTCTGGAGTTTACACGTAGTCAGATCAAGAAAAGAGAATAGATTTTCAAAGTGCTCTAAATTCCAGTTTCAAATACTTGAGACAAGATAGTTGGGTCAGGAATAGACTGGCTTAGGCCAGATATCTACCCATAATCCAATTAGGTGGGGTGGGAGGATAAGGAGAGAGGGCAAATGCAGGGGCGTGAAATAGAAATATTACTCTGGGACCATTTTTATATATGGTTCTCGGAGTAGGTGAAACAGGGCCTGGGAAGACATCCTCAAAAGTAGTGCTACAGCTAAGTGTCCATCAGCTGGTTGGCAATGACGGTATCAGAGTTAAAGAATCAAATCCACCAGAAGCCAACATACTTTCTTTCCCTGTGCAAAGTAATTTTGCAATCAAGCAAAAATAACTTAGCCATTTGCTCCAGGAAATTACTGTTACTGCAAGCTAAGATGGTGAACCAACTAAAAACTTGCTTATGAAGACTAATATTTTACTCATCAATACTTTTACATCCTCACATCACTATGCCTTCCAATCCAAGGCTTTCATGTCATAAACTTTGCCCAAACCCAATCAGTCCTCCTCCTTTACAATATCCACCTAAACTCTCCCAGCCTAAGTCACAAAACCTTTCAACTATTTTCCACTGGCTTCTCTTTTCTAAGGACACTATTAAGTTTGTATCAAGGTGATATTCTCCCTCATTGCAGTAAATCTGATAAAATAAGCTTTGCTTTAGCAATTGGTTCTTCTGGGGGGGTCTCCTTGAAAGTCAACAGCTGACATTGAGAGCTATGATTTCTGATATTTCTCCTGTTTCAAATTAATTTCCACATTTTATTACTATTTTCTTCCCTGAGAAGTTATACGTGGTTGATATTTGCAAAGCAAAAAACATAACTTTTGCAGAAAAACTTATTGAAAAGATTAACTGGTGACAAATTATATCCTGAAGTGAAATACATTTGTCTAAACCTAAACATCAGACAATAGTCAAGTCTACTCAAAATGTTAATCATCTTTTTAGTTGAAATGTAGGTCAAATAGTCATAAAAATAACAATTGGACAGAGTTGATGATTAAAGAATCACCCATGAGAATTTGTATAGCATTAATATCAGTAGTTAAAAAACAATAGTAATCAAGAACATTGCTACTACTGCTAGTTTTGTCTAATTTCCCTTTTAAATAATTTTTGAGTACATTTTTTCCTGGTGTATTTTTCTATTCCTCCTAATCATTGACTTCCCACTTGGTAAATATTAGTAAAGGGTAAAGTCTCTGCAATTTAAAAATTTTGATGGTAGCCCTTTTTGTTTTTTTTCATATTCCAATACTTCTACTGCAACACTGAATACAACATTCAATATTGTGTCACTGCCACCATTATAACATCATCTTTATTTTTACTAAACATAAAAGCATATTCATGACTATATATCAAAATCTGATGCCAAACGAGAACAAATAGGGTTGGCTTCAGTTGGAGTTAAAATGGGGCAAAATTTCATGTGCAAGTTGTCCTTGTGCATATCCATCAGAGAGAGCTAACAGTATTGTTTCCCCTTCATGTAGGCCATTATCAGTAAGAAGCACACAGGAAACTGTGTGGAGGTTGGTTTTTAAAACATCTTTCCAAAGAATTAACTAAACCACAAAATTTCACTCTTTCTCTCTAACCAGAGCTGTGTTGTAATAGCATCATACGTTATTGCATTAAGTATCACTGACACGCAGGGACCAGGAGATGTTTAGCAAAAACTTTTTTAAACCTCAATTTACACTCTCTGGTTGGGTGATCTTGGGCAAACAAAGTTATTTTTTCAGCCACAGTTACCTCAGTTGCTATATGTGAAGAATAATAACTGGTTGTTACGAAGATTAGAGAAAATGTCTTACAGCAATGCCTAGCTCTCAATAAATGGTAGTCGTTGATAATCTATTCAATACAAAAATGAGGCAAAATAAAATTCAATATATAGGCACACAAGACTAGGAGGGGTAACACATTTGCCAGTGAAGAATTTGAGAAATGTGTTTTAAACCTGGAAGAGCTGAGTTAACTTATCACATAGGGAACATCTGTAATGAAAAGGCAAAAAGCAAGATTTTAGCAGCTTGCTCAAGCCAGAGAAGAGGCTGGCCTGTCTCACATGTCTTGCATCATTCATTAGGAGATTCTGTGCTGGGAACTTTGTCAGGTTTTATATTGTGTAACAGAAAAGAAGATATCAAGTTTGAAACTTTTCTTTCTATTTTGATCTTTAAATATTACCATATAAATATTTGAATGGCTTGTTGAAACAAGATAAAGCAAATTCTAGAAATGTAATTTTTAAATTTTAGTCACATAGGACACATAGCAGAAACTTTGTACAGAAAAACTTTTTCAAATCAAGAACTTTGTGGAATTAAAGGCCTTGAATGGAACTAACTTGTCAGATCCTTCATGACTCACAAAATTGAATTTTTTTACTGAGATGGCAAGACCTCGACCACACTTGTCTTAAAACCTCAGGAAGGGCAAACAAGTCTGTTATTGATTTGTTCAAGGAGGTGATAATTCAGATTCAAACTGATTATGTGTGCAGTTGGGCTGCCAGTTTGATCTGCAGCTGTGTGCACTGCTGGAGCTAAAACATGACTAGGCATGTCTGGAGGACAAGTGGCACAACTTCACCAGGAGTCTATTTATATTAGGAATGAAGTGCCTCATAGGAGATAAATCATCCTAAAGGGAAGAGGAGTTGGAGGCGTGGGGCTGGTCCAATGGCAAAGACTTATCACCCGACAGACAGTTTTGTGTATAGCATGGTTTATGTTACTTAGGCTCTCAGCCTCCTTCCCAACCTTCCTCCAATTTCCTGGAATTCATATAAGTTTAAAGAACTATAAATCTTTTTTTTTTTTTTTTGCGATACGCGGGCCTCTCACTGTTGTGGCCCCTCCTGTTGCGGAGCACATAGATTATGTGCTCCACAATGTTCTAGAGTACAAGTTGTATTGAGCATCACTCTGTTTCAAGAAGGAACCATTAAGTGGTCAGAAATTATACCCACCCAGATGATACATTAATATCACTGAAATTTGGGAGCACTTCACTCTGTGGAAGTGTATTTTCTTTCATGACACTGATGAGATCAGAAGGGAGAGGCATTTACCTCTTAAGTAGTGATGTAGTCCCTGGGTCAAAATTGAGATGTATCCTGACTGAGCAGTCCCCACATTGAGTAAAGTGTTTTTTCTTCCTCTATTTTCAGAAAGAGTTTGGGATGGATTGGCATTATTTCTCCTTAATATTTGATAGAGTTCACCAGTAAAGCCATCTGGGCCTGGGATTTTCTTTGTGAGAAAAATTCTAAATTACTATTTTAATTTCTTACTTGTTATAGACCTGTTCTGATACTCTATTTCTTCTTGAATATGTTTTGGTAATTTGTGCCTCTTTAAGGAATTTACCCATTTCATCTAAATTGTCTAATTTAGTGCATAGGGTTGTTCATAATGTTTCCTTATACTGGTTTTAATTTTTGTAGGTCTGCAGTGATATTCTTTCTTTCATTCCTGATTTTGGTAATTTATGTCTTCTCACTTTTATTCTTGGTAAATATAGCTAAAGCTTTATCAATTTTGTTGAACATTTCAAAGAACCAACTTTTTGGTTTCTTTGTTTCTCTTTATTGTTTTTCTATTTTCTATATCATTGATTTCTGCTTAGATCTTGATTGTTTCCTTTATTCTATCTGTCTTGCGTTTAATTTACCCTCATTTTTTCTAGCTTCTTGAGATGCATAGGTTATTGATTTTAGGTCTTTCTTCCTCTTTAATAAATGCACTTAATGCAATAAACTTCCCTTTAGCACTCCTTTAGCTGCCTCCGACGCACAATTTGAGAAATCTTATTGAGAAATACAATTAATGAAATTAAATACCTACACTTGTGTTTCTATTTACCAAAAGAGAGAAAAAAGGGGAAGGAAAATGCCAGATTTATTTCAATAACTTGCTCCGTTTGGTTAGTAACTTTATTGTTCAAATAAGAGAGGAGAAATTAGTGAGCAGTACTCTCATACATCAGTGGATACTAATAGCACTGCAACCTAGAGGTATGTTTCCTGCCAGGGCATTGCCGGACTTGTCATTGTCCCATAGTAGCAGTTCTTTCAGAGCCAAGTCCTTGAAAAACCAATTAAAGAGTGTAAATATAGTTGCTTTTTAGGAAGCCTTCCCTCATTCACTCCTGTCAGCAATACAGATTATGGCTTTTGTGTCTGCTAATAATGACAGTATTGGTGGATCAGGCTAGAAGGAGAATGAATTTAATACAACACAAAGGAAGAATAGGAATTAAATAGTGAAACTTCCTTTCATCATGTGATTACTTCACCTTGAATACTAATCCATGCAGCTGTATTCTGCTGGAAAAAAATCCTTTTTGCAGTCACCAGAATGACCCTTTAAAATATATGTCAGATCACGTCACTCCTCCACGCAAATCCCTCCAATCACTCCCATCACACTCAGAGTGAAAGCCAGAATCTTTCCACTGGCTTACAAGACCCTGCGGGATCTGGCCTTCCACTGCCTCTTGGGTTTCATCTTTGGTTTCTCTTGCCTTATTCACTCTGCTCCCGTCCCAGTGGCCTCTGCGCATTTCCTCCACCATGGCAAGCATCCCCCCAAATACAGGATTTCTGTGTGCTGTTCCCTGTGCCTGGATTACTTTCCCTCCACATATCCATATTGCTCGCCTTCTTACCTCCTTCAGGGCTTTGTTCAAATGTCTCCTTCTAAGAGACTCCTTCCCTGATTACCCCTTTAAAATTGAAACCTATACTTAACAATTCAGGTACCCCTTTAGTGCTTTATTTTTCTCCTTAGGACTTATGACTCTCTAAGGTACTACAGATTATGCTTATTTAGTTTATTGTCTAAATGGCTAAAGGGAAGTTCCATGGGGCACAGCAGCTGTTGTCTCTTTTGTTCCCAGCTATATCCATGGCACCTAAAACAGTTCCTAATACATAAAAGAGATTCAATATACTTTGATGAATGAACAAATAATTGAATGAATACCATGAAGATCTGTCTAGGAGTTGAATGTGTTGAAATTGCTTCTCACAAAGCCAACAACATTAAAAAGCTTTTATAAATCTCCTGAATATGAAATTTGTTTGCTAGCTGCCATTCTATAGAAATCCAAATGCGTGGTGGGTATTAACTTGCAAATTCTGTAGCTCTTTGTTTCTCTAAATCACACTTCTGCTCTGAGCCCCTACCTGGCCAAAATAGTAGGAAATATCATTCATCACTGGCCTTCCCTCTCCTCTGCCAGGATGTGTAAAGGTCCTGGGAATCTAATGAGGTCCAGAAAATTTGGCAAGGGATCTCTGGTTTCTTCTCCTGATACACCTGCATGCTGCCTTGGAGACAATCTGCTGGGCTGGGTCTGTGCCAAGCTCTGACAGCAGAGACTGCCAAATTTAGAGCCTTGATGTCTTGGATCTAGGCTCCCTGGGTTCACTGTTGTATCACACCTCCTGCAGTTTTGCTACCTTCCGTGGTTATTGTGAGTGAGTGAGGTGTATGCTAATTTTCACAAAACCTCCAAATTCCTTCCCCTTTGAAATCCAGGGCTGCCAGCACCTTTTCCTCTCCCCCCTCTGTAGGAGTCCTGTGTGATCTTTCTTCAAAAGCCTTCAAGAAGGTAATGTTGGTTTCTCTCATGTAGGATGAGAAAAGGAGATGCTGGAACAGTCAGATTTTCTATTTAAAAAACCATTTTGTAATAAATGATTTCGTTAGTTTTACTAAAAAAGGTTCTGAGGTGAGGTTAGGGGCTTGCTAAGGGTTAGCTGAAAATCACACAAGGACACACTTCCAGAAATAAAAGAGAACATTAGGATTGAATGGCTAAAAAAAAATCTGATTCATACAAAGATTTTTAATAAAACATATAATGAAAGGTGATAATACAAATTAGAGATTTAAAATAAGTCTTTCAATCTCTCTTTCTTCATAGATAGATAATTAAGTATCAAAGTGGGTTCTGCATTCAGTGCCAGTGTGCACTGTTAATTACTGGTTTGTAAACAATATAATACAAAGAAAGTATAGAAAATGAGAGTAAGTATGTAGAAAACATCATAGCAGTTGCCATGCCATAGTATCCAAGTTCATGATCAGCAAACTCTTCTTGTTTAATAGGGTGTAGATCAATATAGATGCTGTTGAAGTTGGGTGGTGATTTGCTTGTGGTTCAGCTGCATACTAGTCATGTGTAACATTTTAAAGATATTTTGTCAGCTATAACCCAAAGGTGTATAGAAATCTGAGAACGGGTATTAGATATTTACAACTTGTTATTTTTAGTTTTTTTACATTTTAATTCAGAATTTTAAAATTTACAGTTTAATGTTGTTAGCAAAATTTGATAATTAAAATTTATATTATTTACACTTAACCCTAATTTACAGATTACTTTTTTCTGAGCCTAGTTCACTGAATTTTCTCTTTTTTTGTCAAGAAAAAAGACATTTTTTTCTGAATGTAGCAATAAAATATGTGATTACTAACAAAAGAGGACCAGAAAACTTACACTTGTTTTAATTGGAAAAATGATGTTTTATGTATGGTGTTTAATTTTGTGGCCATTGTTGATGAAGAAGTACTAAAACCTCGATGTGTTACTTATGAAGATGTACTGGCTAAGAAGTAATGAAATCATAAACATTTAAGCAAGATTTACATTCGTGGCATAAAGAAATATGCTTAACTGTTTGAAAGAAAAAATATTGAAATGAATAGCTGACAGAAGTATATGTTCACTATTTCACACATAAACATTCTATTTCACATATGAATATTAGTGGTGTATGGGTTACCTATAATGTAGCACTAGATACAATTGCTGAGGCTTAGGCAAAAGACTGTGGTAAAGATTTTTGCTTGGAAATTTCGGGTGTCTCTGCCGCAAAGAAGGTAGCTGAAGTACTTTCTAATGACTCCACAGCCTATTCAGGAATGGGTGAAAGATATAGAAAACCAAGTCAGAACAAATAGAGCTAGCAAAGTATTTTTGACTACAAGTTGATAAATAAACAGATATTGCCACGTGACAATTTTTTATATATATATACACACACACACACATATGTGTGTGTGTGTGTGATTTGAACATAATGGTGACTATTCTGTCAGCAAATGTGGTTCAGAATTTAATTTTAGTTTGGGAATAAATTCTGATGACATAGCTGCAATGACAGGAAAATAATCGGAATACTTGCCCAGATTAAGGAGTTTGTGCCAGAATGTAAATCAACTCACTGTTTCCAACATTAATGAAATCTTACCTCAAGGGAAAAAAAAAGTCAGCTGAACTAAACAGCAAGCTAATTAGTAAAAATTGTGAATAAGCTAAAGGTATGTTAAATTCTGGACTATTTCCTTTATTATATGACAATAAGGAAGCTTATTGTAAACAACAACTATACATGCTCCATGGTTATCCAGGGGGAAAGTTCTACCAAGAATGCTTGAGTTATGGAACAAACTCTTAACTCTTTCTACTGTGTAAGAAACCAGTTTGGTCTCAGCTTTTTACAGATCTTCAACAAGATGCCAGGCTTGTTTCTTTGTCTGAGATCTGAGATATTTTAAATGATATTTAATTTTTCCATGCAAGGAATCCAATGCAACATGTTTTCCAATGGAAGATGAGACCAAAGCCCAAAATGGAAACTAGGAGCTTAGAACGACAGTCTCTACAGATTGTTACAACAAGTCATGTAATTGAACAATTTTCCATGAAGTAGGTGATGACCTTCATGAAGCACATCAGCTAAATGAAATTTCCATAGGTTATTTTTAGAGGTGGAAAATGAGGAATGGGGCATGTTTGTTTTAGAATTATGGATATACATCTATCACATAAGAAATTACTCTTGTTCTGTTCACCTTTGCCTTTTGTTCTATCTTGCTTGGCTCCCCTCTGTTTAATTTCTAGAAAGATTAAAATAGCATTAATAAAGAATGTGTCATTTAGTATTGATTACTTTTCTTTGCCAAGAGCATTCCCCTTTGTCATTCTTTTTTTTTTTTTGTTAAATCCAGTTTTTTTTCCTCTCTGTTGTATGTGCCTAGATAGTCCTTGTTGATGATGATGATGATGGTGATGGTGATGATGATGGTGGTGGTGGTGATGATACTGCTGTAGATGACTATAATTTAAAAATCTTAAATATGTGTCTCTTTTGTTCTCTTCCTGGAATAGTAAATTTTACATTCCAGGGCACCATTTGACTCTGTCACTGAAAGTGACGCATTTAGTCTTTTGAGATATCTTGGTATAGTGGCACAACAACTTTAAAAATGGCATTTTAGTGGAGAAAAATATTCTATCAAGAACTATAGCTATGTACAAATTACTGCCCCATTTTACTTTTTTGTTCTCCAACAGTAAGTTTCTCTGTAGTTAAAAAAAAAAAAAGTCTGATTCATTTACTCATTTTACAAACTCTTGAATCCTGTGAAGGTTTATTCTGCCAACAGATGTGGTTCTCTCTAACTCTTATGCTCATGAAAAAAGGAATACTCATGATGTCCTGATGATTAGTGCAGGTGTAGGGTGCCAGATCCTAGCTTAATGATCCATTAAGCAGAAATACTGGTATTTAGAGATTCTGAAACAAATCCTAGTTCTAATTTTTTGTTCTGTTCTGTAGATTAGAGAATAACAAGCCCTATTCCCCCACATTTCATCTTGAGTCAACGCCAACCACACACACATGCACCTTTCTCTCCTGCCTCCCTCTGGTCACCCTAATGTGAAATGCATCTCTCCAGATACTGCACTTTTGTAGGTTTGAAATACGTCTGCTACTGAGATGATATGCCAGTAGGGAATGGCAGCGTCCAGGCTTTACATATATCGGGATGAGGAGGATGAAATTTAGGTGTAGAACACAGGTGAAGGCAATCTTGCCTTCTAGGCAGCATGTGATCAGTTTTTTACTAGGCCTATTGTGAAGACCATTGTGATTGATGAAAACACACACTGGGCTCCTGGAAAATGTCTATAAAATGGGGTCCTGGTAGATTTATAGTGAAAGCTATGAAGACTGGAGGTGATGTAGCAAGAGCATTGGTTTGGGGGTCCTAAGACCTGGGATTGAGCCAGCACCCACACTTACCAGCTGGGTGATCTCAAGAAAGTCACTCGAAGTGACCCTGAGTATTGGCTTCCTGAGTCATGTAATGGGAATAATATCACCTCATGGACAAGTTATGAAGATTGCCTACAATGAGTTATGAAGAAATGTTTTACACAGCATACACAGATACATTGCTTCATAGTAATGGGTACTCAATTTCTCTCATGAGTTCATTTTGCAGTTTACACCTAAGGCTGCTATGTCAATCAGTAGCTTTCAGTGAGAAATGGCCTTCCTTAAACATTGTGTAATTTTCTAGACTTTTTTGGCATTTCTAGTCCTTTTGAATCTTTCTTTTGGGTTCCCCCAAAAGACTCTTTTCAAATCCAATTTGAATGCCTTCCGGTGCATCCGCCTTTCCTCTGCTCAGGCATCTGCTCTTGCTGTGAGCTCCCGGCTGGCTGGCTCAGGCTTTACTCAGGCCTCTCGTCATGGCCCTTCTCCTACTTGACCTCTGGTGCCTCTGGATAATCTGTTCTCTCCTCCATTTTCCCACCTAGTCTCAGAGTCTAACTTACCTTTTTTTCCAGTTGGTTAAATAATACTACACTGTTCACTTTCTTCTCTCAGAGAAGAGGGATAACATTGCCTAGTGGAGATGTTTAGGTCTCTACTGAGAGCCTTCTTACAGACTTTCCACACAGACCCACCTCCTGGCTACTCCACCCTTACTTTTGGGCTGCTGCAGTTTTCCCTGGTACAGACTACACTGCCAAATCTGATCTACCAGGCCGGGGGATTATTCTTTCAGGGATTCCACTGGGATTCTCTCCAGTCTAGGGTCTCTTGTCCCTCAGTAGAAACTAGGTTCAGGTTGTCTTCTATAAGCCTTCTGGGTTCTATGTAAATCAGATTATGTGGCTACATACTGGTGGGTATGCCAATAAACTCTTTAGGCCAAAGTACCAGAACCTTACCTAAGACCCCCATTCTCTAAAAATAATTTGAATGAAAATAATGGACTTCTTTGGAGAGTAAACATTACATATAACTAGATAGACGGTATCAGAATATGTAACTCCTCAAAAAAAAAAAAAACTCCTTTAGTATTAATACAGGTCCTGATGGATTGACTTTGTTTTTATTATAAAAAGTAATTCTATTCTTTGTCTCTGGGAGCAATTTTTGTCTTAAAGTCTATTTTTTCTTGTATTAGTGTAGCCATTCCAGTTCTCTTTGGGTTACTGCTTGCATATTAAATCTATTACTATCCTTTTACTTTCCATCTACTTGTATCTTTGAATCTAAAGTGCATCTCATATAGACACATACAGTTGGACCCTTTAAAAAGATTATCTGCCTTTTGATTGGGTATTTAATTCATTCATAATTAATGTAATTACTGATAAGGTAGAATAGTAAGACATGGCCAATCAACATCTATTATTCAACCAATTGAAAAAAAGAAGCTATCATCTCCACCTTTACGTGAAGACCCAGCCAATGAAAAAATAAAATATTTCAGTTCCCAAATAGCATAACCTTGGTAATTTTCTCTGTAATTTTTATTTGATCAGACAGTCCAATTGAGATCTGACTTTCATGCATCCTTTCCCAAATAAACGTTTTCTCAATAATTTCATCTGAATCTTTGCATGACAGTGAAGTAAATTCTTCTTTACTTGTATAAAAGAACTTTAAAAGGGAGCTTGATATCTATTTAAATAGAAATCCCCTGCATATATATAACATATTTTAGAGTGAAACTACATTTATTACATATTAGCTAAATACTGTTCCCTGCATGAAACTTTGAATCTGAAATTTACCACCTCTATCTTAAAATATATTAGCAAATATTAGCTATGTAATAAAGATATCCTAACAGGGACAGCTGTTGGGAGGTGGAAAGGGGAGGAAAGGTAAAGTGAAAGACAATAGAGAAATTATATTCCTCTTTCAAATTGAGAAAGTAAAAGACACCGATTGAATATTAATTATAAGTTTGAATGCAAAAAATGATATCCCAGCATAAACTAAGATTTTTTTCTTGACTAACCAAGAGAAATAAAATGGAATTAAAAAGAGAAAGAATCTACCACGCAGTTCAGTGTTATTTAATGCACCACTTGAAATTCCTTGTACACAGTCCACATTTTCAAAATATGTGAGAGTGGGACAATTTCTCCACTTTTTTTGAGGCACATACTTTCAACATAGAAAATATTTGAGGCTTATGCCGTTGAACTTAGCTGAGCAACAGAGGGTGTGGAGCTGCATAAGGCAGAGCTTCTGAATTGATGTTGGTCCCTAAACAATCTGACAGTCTACAAGAGGGAAAGATCATTGTATTAAAAGGAGCATTGAGTTCTTTTAGTCATAGTATGTTACTTCAAAGCAAAGTAGAAACCTTATTTGTGTGAATACACTAACCCTTTTTGTGATACTCTAATCACTCACTGAACAAGGTCACCCTTTTAGTTCTCACAATGATGGATTTATAGAATGTTAGTTTTGGACAGTTCATTGAAGACCTTGAAACTCAACTCCACATTTTGCATATGAGTAAACTGGACCCAGATAGATGAAGTGCATCCCTCCAGGTCTCAGAGCTAGTCCATGGCAAAACAGGCATTGGAGCCCAGTCCCATAGCCTTTCCTTGACACCAGCAGTTCCCACCCCTGGTTGCACATTAGAATCACCCAAGGAGCTTAGCAAAAATAGTGACACCTGAGCTTCACATAGACCTGTTTGAAATCTCTGGGGGATGGAGCTAGGGCATTAATAGTTTTGAAGGTCCCCAGATCATTCCAAAGTAAAGCCAGGACTGAGAATCACATTTATGCCACTCTCTTGTAGAGTGAAAATATTTACAAATATTAGCTCATGGACCAAAAATTTTTTCATGAATTATTTTGCTTTTGCTTTCTTAGCATAAATGATGAAGCATCCATTGCTTTAGGGTAGGCGGATAAAAACCATGGACAAAAGAAATCAGTGTTCAGCCTTGATTTTCAAGATAAACTTTAAAAAGTATATAGAAAAGTAATAGTTTTAAAAACTAGACTTTCAATGGCAAGAACTAGGCAAAAGAGTTTTCTGAATTCCAAAATCTTTAAGTATCAAAAGTCAAATGTCGATGGACTCAGGCATGGCGTATAAGGGAACCACAGGAGAGAAAGAATTAAGGATATGTTGAAGGAGTCATTTCCAACCACACAGAAATTAGAGTAAAAACAAAAATGATGACCACTTTCCTGAGCTGGTGGGTAGAGGGCTCAGAGAGAATTGGAAGCAAACAAGAAATACACATCATAGGCTGGTTACCTGGTATATTAGGGTTCTTCAGAGAAACAGAACCAATAGGGTGTGTGTGTGTATTTATTTACTTACTTATTGATAATGTATTTATGTATTTATTATTAAGGAATTGGCTCATGCAATTGTGGAGGCTGGCAAGGCCAAAATCTGCAGGGTGATCTGGCAGGCTGTAGACCCAGGGAACAGCCAATGTTGCAGCTCCAGTCTGAAGCCCACCTGCTGGCAGAATTTTGGGAGGTGGGTAGGTGGGGTGGGGGTGGGAGGGGGAGAGTAGAGGAGGTGGTCTTTTGTTCCATTCAAGCCGTCAACTGATTGGATGAGGCCCACCCACATTGTAGCCAGTAATCTGCTTTACTCAGAGTCCATTGATTTTAATATTAATTTCATCCAGAAAAAAAAAAAAAAACACCTTCACAGAAACATCTAAAATAATGATTGGCCTAGTATGTGAGCACCATGACCCAGTCAAGTTGACATAAAATTAACCATCACACCCGGTATATGTCCAATTGTGCTTATACCACACCTACTTCCTTCTCTCTCCTTTCCACTCTGCCCCAGTCAAGATTCAGGGGAGAAGAATATCTGCTCCCAGTTGGACCTGAAGGCCCAAATGCAAAAAAAAAAAAAATCCTAAGAGACAATTTGTAGACTGAAGCGCCAATATGAGGATCCTCAAATCCCAAAATCTTATCTACTGCTAGAATTACATTTTAAAAATATGATGGGGTAGAAGTTACACATGTGGTAGCATGGGATCTCAAAATCCTGGCATAAAGTCTGGCATATTGTGGCTGCTTAATAAATGTTAGCTGCCCTAAGAATATTATAAAATATCGGATTATTATCTAGTGAACCGCCCACTGTTACAGCTTTTAAATCAGAGGTAGATTACATGTGCTCTTTTGTGTAGGTTAAAGATCTGTGGAGAGTTAAGTGTGGGATATGCATAAACCTTCACCCAAAACTTAGAATAATAATGCATGATAAAATTCATTTGCTTTTTATAACTTTATTTCCTCTCACCAGTGGGCCATTTTCTATGTTTATCCATGATAATTTACTGAGAGAAAAACCACACAGCTTTTTAAAAATGTGTTTTAGACAGATAATGGTTTTAAAAGCAAGGGAAATATATCTAGTCATTGAACAGGTGTGTGCTTGCAAAAGCAAAATAAATGACCCTTTTAAAACACAGTTTTTCATCAAAATGAGTTTTACTTCTAAAAACTGATGGTGATATACCCTGTGGATACTTAATATAAATTCATTTGAAAAGCATCCTAGATCTTTTTACCTAGTGATCAATTGCTTTGTCTTTATTTTTATTTTAAAAAGCTAAAGAGAGAAACCATAATTCTTCTGAACAATACAGGCCAATATTCAGCTATTTGCTTGAATTTCACAGCTCTGTGTGAGATAAATGTACATTCATATTGGTTCCTTACTTTAATCCTTAATTTGCACAACAAAGCTTTGCTGTGTTATTAGCTTTCTGTGCTATACAATAGGCAGAGAGAATATCATTAACTGTCTCTGACCAGATTGGCAGTAGATTGAGAATCTGTAATAGTGGGATCAATAGAACTTAATCAAGATATTGTTTTGATTATAGATTTTTACTTAGATAAAATTCAATTTAATGTTTAATACGAAATCTGTCAGCATATTTGTATGTATATATGCAAACACGTACTATAATATTGAGAGTAGAGTAAGATTGGCATGCTATTAAAATGATATTTTGGGGACTTACCTGGTGGCACAGTGGGTAAGAATCTGCCTGCCAGTGCAGAGGACACAGATTCCATCCCTGGTCTGGGAAGATCCCATATGCCAAGGAGCAACTAAGCCTGTGAGCCACAACTACTGAGCCTGCACTCTAGAGCCAGCATGCCACAACTACTGAGTCCATGCACCACAACTACTGAAGCCTGCGCGCCTAGACCCCGTGCTCTGCAACAAGAGAAGCCAACGCAAGGAGAAGCTCACGCACCACAACGAAGAGTAGCCCCTGCTCGCCACAACTAGAGAAAGCCCGCGTGCAGCGACGAAGACCCAACACAGCCAAAAATAAATAAGATTAAATCTTTAAAAAAATTTGTATTTTGGCCGTGGGACTC
Source organism: Mesoplodon bidens (assembly GCF_964165515.1). Taxonomy (NCBI): domain Eukaryota; kingdom Metazoa; phylum Chordata; class Mammalia; order Artiodactyla; family Ziphiidae; genus Mesoplodon; species Mesoplodon bidens. Next base: position 84,797,274 of record NC_138161.1, on the reverse strand, counting down.
AGGAATACCAGAATCCTTCCCCAGAAAAATACCTCCGACAATTTTCTGGAAGGTGATAAATGAAGAGAACAATAACTAGTTAAACAAAATAACACTTTATTATAAATTAAGTCTCTGCCCCAAAAGCCATTGGCAAAGTCTAGTAAATTACACTGGGATTTAGTAGAACTTTCACCTCAGTTAGATATGTGAGTGGGTGCCATCCTACTGAGCTCAGGTTTAATATTAGGCAATGACCATCTTTACAAAACAAAAGGCTACACCTGCCAGCCCAGGAAAGCATGGAGACAAGAAGCAGAAAAGAGCATTTGCTGTATTTGCCCAGCACTGAGTAGGCCTAGACCACCAGGCAGGCACCCCTCTGAGACCAGGGCAGAGTCTCCTGCTGAGCAGGAGAGGGACAGAGGTAAAGTGTGTGTGTGTGTGTGTGTGTGTGTGTGAGAGAGAGAGAGAGAGAGAGAGAGAGAGAGAGAGAGAGAAAGAGAGAGAATGGGGAGGGGAGGGAAGGGAGGAGAGAAAGCTGGAGCCCTTACCACTTTCCAAGTAGAAGGAGGAAAATTAGGAAAAGGAAAATCAAAGCCCCCTTGAAAGCTCCACCCATAAAAAATGCAGTGGAGTCAGTAATCAGTGTGCAAGCAGTTCAGCCCTCTTGCCTTGGCCTGGAGGAAGAGGGAGGACAGAACTTCTAGCTTGAGGTCTCATTTGGTCAGGGGAGGGGGTGAGGAAATGGGCAGAAAGGAAGCTGGAGCAATCTCAAGGCTGACCTCTCTCCCGCTGAAGAATTCTTGTCTCAGTGAGATTTTTGGTATTCATAAAATATTTTTGCAGCCCTATAATGTTTCTTTAGATACAAGCTTTTTCCAGCCCTAGAGATTTAACCTCAAGGAGGATATACTCGAATTTCACACTCATCCACTTAATACTCATTGAGAACAAAGTTTTGTTTTTGAGGGGTATAAAGAAGAATGAAGATGAATCCTGCTTTTGGAGAAACTTGCATTTTAGACCTTGTCAAAAATAACTAGACTATAAGCTATAGAATGAAAAGTACCTTAAAATATTTATAGCTCAAGAACACTGAAAGTTTGGAGAAAAATTTTTAAAAATTTAGCAATAGTAGATTTCACTATGACATTTGTAGAGTATTATAATAAGTTTTGCAGTAACCTTTTAGAAATTCTGAACAGATCTCATAGAATACTTCTTTTGAAGAGAAAAGAAGCAGATAAGCAAATATACACCTGCACAATTCAAATACTGATTCATCTCTCCAAAACTGTAAAACTAATTAGAAATTTTGTTTCATGACTTCATTTAGCCTTTAAAAAGATAGGCATCTATTAACACAGTTTGGGAATATAATGACAAGCAATTAATTATAATTGTTCTGGAAAGAAATAACTGGAAGCAGATGACTTCTAAAGGAATTGAAAAATAAGCTTGCTAACTTCTTTTTTTTTTAATTTTTATTTATTTATTTATTTATTATTTTTGGCTGTGTTGTTGTTGTCTTCGTTTCTTTGCGAGGGCTTTCTCTAGTTGCGGCGAGCAGGGGCCACTCTTCATCACGGTTCGCGGGCCTCTCACTATCGCGGCCTCTCCTGTTGCGGAGCACAGGCTCCAGACGCACAGGCTCAGTAGTTGTGGCTCACGGGTCCAGTTGCTCCGCGGCATGTGGGATCTTCCCAGACCAGGGCTCGAACCCGTGTCCCCGGCATTGGCAGGCAGATTCTCAACCACTGCGCCACCAAGGAAGCCCCTGCTAACTGAATTAAAATTTGATACAGGGAATGCATTTTAGGAATCTTCCTCTTTAGATGTATATAGAACTTGAAGAAGATAAAATTCTTTTCTTACTTTGGGCTTTCTAGTTAGCTTTTCTACCCTTCTTTCACCATCCTCACCCCACAGAATCTTCATTTAACCATTTACATTTCCCTTGTAATGTAAGAGAAAATATCAGGGTACTTTTAAGAACCTGGAAGCTGAGAAAAATTCCCTGCAAGATGGAACTAATTATACTTATTTGAAAGATTTGAACAATTAGTTGGAAACTGCAGAAGGCAGATAGCAGTTCAATACAAGGAAGAACTGCCTAAAGATTAGAATGGATCAAAAATAGTTTTCTCAAATATTTCTAATCCCTCAGTTTGTTCAAATGTGAACTAGAAAATCTTTTACAGGTTAACATAGAGTTGATCCAAGCATTCACTGGATATTGGTGAGGATCTGGACTAGTTGATATGTAGGGTTTCTTCATATACTGAATGAGCTTCTCTCCCTGAAATTATTTTCTAACAAAGGAGTTATTTGCACTGTGCCCTCTCTCAGAAAGTTGTAGGTGTAAGATCTACACAATTAACTCCTGCCACTGTTTTGAACTAAGCCATTCAGATAATCATGAACCTATACACATGCGCCATTCAGGGTAAGAATGAAATTGGGACACAAACTTAGATGTGAAATTAAGTGGCATTAGGAAATCTTTTTATGCCAATTGCCCCGTGTATTGAAGAGGAACTGAATATTTCAGAAGGATGGATGTACCTAAAATTTTTTAGAATGGGAGCTTGGTATGGTTCTATTGAGTTAAATAGAATATGGCCAGAAGTTACCCATCTTTGGCACCTATGCACAAAATTCTCACAAACATAGCTCTACGGCTGCTTAAAAAAAAAAAATCCCTGCATATTTCTTAACAAAGTATGTCTGCTAGTATGTTTAGGCTGTGGAAGTGAGTGGCTCATATCTCTGGGGATTATAGAGGATGCAAGGAAGTATTTTACACAGGTCAAGTGAACAGATATATTTGAAATAATAGCAATACCACTACTGGACCTGTCATTGTTGATAGCTATTAGAGCTGCTGGCACCACAATGAATAGGTAGACTCAATTTTGGGTTTCACTTTTATTCAGTCCATTGGCCTCGGTCCAGTTGGTTCCCTCTGGTGTAGGTAAGCATCACCAACTTAAGTCAACCCCTCTGGCCACACTTCCCATAGAATCTGTACCTCTTAAGATCAGAAAATCAGATTGCAACTCAACACAAGCTATCCCTTAGAAATAGTGTGATATATATCTTGAGACCCTTGCTTGCAGTGCATTTAGCCATTATTCTTCATAGCTATCCACCCAGCACCTCTTATGAAACCCATGATTTTCCTTGCGGTTAGAATGTTTTTGCCTGCGGGTAATAACTCAATTCAAACTAGTTTAAACAATAAAACACTTTGTTGGCTGTCATAACTCCCCAGTTTTTCATGCTCTCATAACTTGTATCTATTTCTAATACTATTGCTCTAATTAAAAATTTTTATACATTTCACCTAAAGTATTATAATTGTGTCTACCTGGTAATTCTACTACCCCATTCATGGTTTCCTATAATAGGCATTTATCCATTTATTCAACATTTTGCATGCCTACTCTGCTATTTGGGGGAGAAAACACACCATTGAATAAGTTAAATTGCAGTCCCTAAATTTAAGGAGCTATATTAGCTGGGAAAGGCTAGGCTATGGTACAGCATCAAATGGAATCCTCTAGGTTGATGACATCAGTATACTCTCTCTTGCTATATGTCCTGTGTAAGATGACTGTAGCTCTGCCCCACATCATATTCACCCCAGGACCTAGACTGATGGTGCAGCTTTTAAATGGAAATTTGCCTGCTGGTGTGGCCCAAGGAAAGAAAGTGTGACAAAGCACAAATTGGTTCTCAAAGTTTCTGCCTATAAGTGACATATGTCAGACTCACTTATAGTTCACTAGCCAAATCATTAATCATTAATACATTTCATGTAATGTGTGAGGAAGTATACACTTCTTCCAAGGAGGACAGTGAATACTGATGAGTAAAGCAATCAACCACATGACCTTAAAATTTAGAGCAGGGGTCAGCAAACTAGAGCCTGCCACATACTTTTGTAAACAAAAGTTTTATTGGGACACAGTCACACCATTCATTTACATGTGGTTTATGGCTGCTTTTGCACTAAAAATGGCAGAGTTGAGTGGTTAGGACAGAGACCACATGGCCAAGAAAACCTACAATGTTTATTCTCTGGGCCTTTACTGAAAATGTCTTCCCAGCCTGAGTTAGAGAGTCAGAAGGTTACATGTGTAAACATCTAAAATGAAATGTGTCCCACTTTCTTATTTGCTTCATGATTAAAGCCCCTGTTTTTCTGGAAGCAAGCAACGTCTAAAAATTGTTTTTTAATCAAGTTGAGGCATTAATGAGAAAACATACCATAAGACCAATATTTTTTTTAAAGTACTTTGGAACTGCAGAGGAAGCAGTTCTGATTGAAAAGATGAGGGAAGATTTTGGGAGGAAATACAATCCAAAACGAGCACTGAAAGGAGAAAATATGTTCTCAGGCGTGCCTTCAAGGGAAAAGTATTGGGGAAAGAAGCAAAAACTTGAACAAGGAAAGTTTAAGGTATGTTCAAGGAATAGTGAATCCTTGATTATGATTAAATACTAGGATTTGTGATGGATTATGGAAGATGAAGCTGTCCCTGGAAACACAAAAATACCATCTTGAATTTTAAAATTAGAACCAAATTATTAGAAGAGGCAGCAAGAATGTTGAAAGGTGTTCAGGGTTTGAATCTTGGCTTTGTCATGTGATAGTTGTGTGACATACCTTTTGTGTCACCGACCTTGAACAAATTACTTAACCTCTCTGAGCCTCAGATATTCCTGCCTAGGAAATAAGAATACCTAGAACCTCATGGTTTTTTGAGGATCTAAATAATGGATACATAGTATCTGTCCTATGCTTGATATATAGTAGATGTTCAAAAATTATAGCTATTTTTATTAATATTACTCTTTAAGCCATTGTCAATATGCTTCTCTGACTTTTGCAGCCAGCCCATTCTTAACTCACATACAATTTCTGGTCTTTGTGCCCCTTTTCATGTTGTGTCACCTGTCTGGAAGAGTCTGCTACTACCTGCTACCTGTGAAAAGTCTACTCTTCTTCAATATGCATCTCAGATAGCTTTCCATAATTTAAAATTAAATCTCTTCCACTTATTCATGTAATAGATATTCATAACACATTTCATTGAATTTAAGGTCTTATGTGTGTGCTGTCTTCAATCATTCATAAGATTCTTGAGGAAAGGAGCCGTGTCTTGGTCTTGTTAGAATCTTTGTTATATAATTTTACCAGCAGCATTCACTCTTGGCAGAATGATCCAGAAAATATTTTATTTATTTCATGCTAGGATCCCTAGTTAATCGATAAACCATCTTGGGAAAACCTTAGCTCTGCAACTAAGTTGGTCTTTATAAATAAGGACAATATAAGGCCATAAGTTGATCTGGGTGTTGACCTTTCTCTAAATTTTGAAAGCAATTAAATTGAATTGTGTTCTTTCTTATTAGCATGTAGGGAAGGCAATTTTAAAATCACACTTGTGAAATTCTCTGATCAAAAGAAGCTTTATCATTATTGTTTACTTTCTAAGTATTTAATGAATAACATAAGGCTTAAATTTCTGTTGTGTGAAAATCACTAATAAATGACAGAATGTTTAAAATGAAGAATTCAGTGAATGTGGCTTAAAATTGTACAAGGCACTTCCAGTTGTCCCTTTTCCTTTTGATAGGTTCAGATATTTAAAGCAGTACACTCCAAGCACACTCAGGCTTATAGTCCTGAGAATGGACCAGATGCGTCCCTGGAGCGTGGGAAAATCTTAGAGCCCTTATTCATGTTAAATGTTTATCCCATCATTTAAAAATCTCTAATTTTATATTTTAAAATATATATTATATATTTATTTAGTATTTTATGTATATAATTTCTACATAAAAATTATTAATTAAATACTAAATTAACCAATAAAATAAAATAAATTAAATCATTTAAAATGTGTGTGCTCAAAATTTATTTACTGATAGGGTGTAGAATTAAAAAAACTGGAGATAATTGGTTTAAAGGAAATCAATATACATAAATACATAATGTGTATATATATGTCGCAATATTTAGTCATGCATTTCTTGTTTATTAATTTTTAAAGACAATAGTGATTGCTTTCTTTCTATACAGATTGCATTAGGACACAATACATACTTTTGAAAAAATATTGGTTTCTGGTGGTGAAGTGTCTTGTGGTAGCTTCAGGATCCCATCCAGCATTTTTAAGTTTGGCAAACAGGAGAACACTCTAAAGCAAAAGTTAAAGAAAAAATAAAAGTAACTATACTGAACAAAAGCATTGTATTTCACTTACTCTCTTTATAAATGAGTAGACTTTGCCTATTGTTACAAGAAAGATGAGTGGCTATCACTTTATTCTGTTTTCCTTGTCTCTGCAATGAGGTTACAGAAAAATACTATTCACATTCACTGAGGTGATGACCCTCCCATAGCTTGCCCTCTCAGTGAGCTACTAGATAGTTCAGCAGATTCTAAGTATTGAGCAGAGGAGTGGAACTGCATAGTCTGTTTTTATAAAAGAATGTCATTCCAGTTTTTACAAAGTCATATAAAGAAAAAAAATCAATGAGTGGATTTAGCCAACTAACCATAAGAGAAAAATGAGGTCACAATATATGTACACATTATAAAGTTAAAAGTTTTTTTTTTTTTTTAAAGTAAAGCAAGTCCAAGTTGTTTAGTGATAGTTAAGGAAGAATTCTGGCTGAGAGTTATAAGAAGGGGTGGGAAATAATTTTGTGCTGAGTGATTTTGCCTTGACAGAGAACATTTTTGAAGCTCACATTTGCAATTTAGACAATCACTTCCAGGTTCAGGAAGCAGTCTTTCATGTCAACCCAGTTAAACAGTAGTTGTATGCCTAGCAGTGTTACAAAGCAGCATTTTCTTTCAAGTGGACAGCTTTCCTGGTTGGGGAGTTCTGGGGGCTCAGGCCAGAGGAAGTGCATGGCTCTGGCATTGGCCAAGGCCGAAAGATGCTGAAACCTCTCAGGTGATGTGCCGAGTCAACTAATGATGGTGCCAACCTCCTCGAATGCTCCCATTGGCTGCATGACTTTCTTAGCTCTAAATGCTTTCTGCACATTATCTCATCCTCACAACAATTCTGTCAAGTTAGTTTTTATCCCCTATTTTAAGTAACTTATCCAAGATCATAAAGTCTGTAGGTGACTGAGCAAAGATTAAAAGCTAAGTCTTCTGGCTCCAATGTTCAGACTTAGCTGGCAGGAACTCCTAGTCACTTTCTTTTTAAAAAGTCTAACTATGGTGAACTAAGATAACACTGACGTCTGAAGAATGGTAGAAGAGTTTGCCTGTGGGTGTCCCAGAAAGTGGGCTGCCCTCTACCTACTAGGACTTATACTATTAGCTCTATCGTTAAGTCCTTTCTCTTTTGAACTGTGCTGTCTTCTTATTAGAGGATCTGAAACAAAGGAGGAAGGGAAAGACAGTCACAATTCTAGGTGTCAGTGATCAAGAAAAGCTTATACTTAAATAATTCTGATCGTGATGTAAAGGGCCATTGAAAGTTTGGCCTAAATCCTCGACAGAGACAAAATGACAAAATGAATGACAGTGACAAAATGAATGCTGTTATAATCCTCTTGTGGAATTTTGGCTAGATAACGAAACCCAAATTTGGATGAACTAGGGACTTCAGCTTAGTTCCTTAGCAGGAGTGGATACTTAAATCCTTCTCTCATACTTTAAAATGACCACATCTTTCTGTTTAAAGCAACCCTGCACTACCTCAGTCAATACAACCTGGCTTTTTATAGCGTGTCAGTATATATCCACTTTGAACTCAGTCCAATAGAGTGAATACTAGGAAAATGGAAAACCTCATTATATCCCTCATTCCCACATAATTCTATACCACATCATGAATTCTGAAGACAGATTTATAGTGAGACCTCAGGGCATATCAGATTTCAGATAATTAATCTAACACTACTGTTATAAGGAATTCTTTGAAAGGAGGCAAGTGACTGAGTTGGGACCAAGGTGTTTTCTAAAATCGCACATATAAATTAACCAAACTGAAATATAATACTAATAAATTATCTCTATGACTAGAAGTGTGCTTTTTTATGAATAATGTTGAAAAGTCCAGCTAAATCTCCTCTGACTGTAGGAAATAAAATTTTAAACCTCAAAACATTATTATGGTTAAATATTAGTTCAATATTAAAACAACTGTGCTGCTAGTTTTCACTTATGTAAAAGCAATTTGAGAATTTATTGTCACAGAATATGAAATTTTGCTTTCAGACTACATCAGAGGGAAGACAACGGCAGTAATGAGATTTATGTAGTACCAACAGAGATTAGAATTTATACTTTAACAATTTTCATTGTTCATCATGGGTTGAAGAATCTAATATTATACAGGCTTCTGGAATACAGTTGCTGTCTTGGGAAAATGGCAGTGTGAGAAAGGAAGGTAATGAGAACTGTCTTTTGTTGAAATTGGATGTGAAGGAAGGACTATAATCATAGACTAGAAATGGAGTCTAGAGATGATCTAAGGCTCTGTATGACAGATTCACACTGAGAGATGAGATGACTTGTGGTCATCTGGGGGCAAATATAGGTTCTAGAATTCAGTGGCTTGTTTTTACCCTTTTAATTCCTGTAAGTGCACTAATAGTGGTGCTGGGAATTAGCTGGAGATAAATAGGTGGGCATATTACTTGGTGCACACTCCAAGGTTGTTTAGATTCCATTTTTATCATTAAGAATGTTCCCAGTAGTGACAAAGAAATAAAAATGGATTATTCTTGGCAGGTTTTCCAGCTCTTTCCACCACTAGAGTAGATCAAACCAATTACTTTTTTGTATTCACTTAATTAATGGTGCCCTTGTGGTCCAAAGGGATGAAAACAAAGCCAGAGAATAAACAATTTATAAGATGGTCATATGGACCTTAATAGGAACCTATATTTAGAAATTTCAAAAAAGATATAGTATCTATTAAACATTATGAGAGAAAATGCATAGGATTTGAAAGTCTAAAATGAAACATCTTAGTGTATGTAAAGTCACATTACAGGAGGAGCCTAAAGTTTGTACAGCAGTCATAAATTAACTGAGAGAGGAGTGTATTAAAGATTAAACTCACACACACACACAAATCAGTTCAAAGTTCTTTAGGTGAGATTAGAAGCATGAAAAGTTCAACACATAGTAAATAAGATAAATACTTGCTGAGCAAATTTAATCAAGAGGGGAGCAACTGTTAAAAGTATAATATTCAATGAAGTACAAAAGGTGACAAGATGTTTGGGGCCTCACCGTTTCCGGTAGTTTTGGTGAAACTCACAAGGGTTCCTCCTGAGCATAAGGGATTCCAATGGCGTGCACCGTAAACTGGAGAGCCCAGACAGAGCCTCAGTATGGTTTTCAGCCAAGGATAAATGCTGTATCTGAGGTATCTTTGGCAATTGTTTTTTTTTTTTTTTTTTGAAAGATGTGAGATGGTTTTTGTTCATATTTAAAACTCTGCAGCTGAATATAAAATATAAACATCTTGTCATTTGTCTCCTAAAGAGGATGGTAAAGTACTAAATCTTGCAAAACACTAGCATGCCTCACCTAGACCATAGCCCCTCAAAGGTGTGACAGTGATATTTTTTACAAATGTGGTTGGGAAGAAAAGAGAAATATGTATATTAAAATATTAAGAGAAAATAAGCAGGATATATAAGACTGTAAGCTTGTGTAGGGCAGGAATCTGTTTTTTTTTTCCAATGTATACACTCAGTACCTGGCATTGTATTTGGTCCATGGTGGATTCTCAATAAGTCCTGAATGAAAGAGTGAAGAGCTGCATGTAATCTCCACAATATAAAAGTTCACCCAAAGACACATAATAACTTCTGAAGAGTATTGCCCCTAAGTAGTGAGATTATAATTATTTTCCTTTCTTTCCACTTTTCTGTAGTTAAATTCTATATTGAGAAATAGCATTTTAAATCAGAAAAAAAAAAGGCCTTTTTATACCAAAGAAAACTAAAAGCTATCCTTACGAAAAGAAATGTACGTTAGGCATTTTCCTGACAGATAATGCTTCTTAATATTTTTGCCTTAAAACTGTAATTGTATAAAACCACGCAAGTAGAGACAATAATTCCAAATCTATCACTGACACCTTACCTAAAGGAAAAATTCCTTTATAAGCTGGGGTTTAATACCCTGAGACAGGGTACTTATTTATGAACCTCATACCCCACAAAGACATTTGGTAAATAATTATTGCTAATGGTAAATATGGTGCTAAACAGAGAAAGGACAGCCACAAAGCAGCATGAAAAACACAAATTCAGTTTGAACCCACCCAGATTTCATTGTAATTTTTCACATCCATTATTGTCATTTTTCTTGTTTTCTTCCATTCGCTCTCCATATGGATATTTTACAGTCTTTTAATCATATCTTTGATAACTTTAGGTTTCCACTCTTTCCTAGGTTATACATAATCTTTATTTATTTTTTAAATAAATTTATTTTTTATTTATTTTTATTTTTGGCTGCGTTGGGTCTTCGTTGCTGCGTGCGGGCTTTCTCAAAGTTGCCGCGAGCAAGGACTACTCTTCATTGCGGTGCGCGGGCTTCTCACTGCGGTGGCTTCTCTTGTTGCGGAGCATGGGTTCTAGGCATGCAGGCTTCAGTAGTTGTGGCATGCAGGCTCAGTAGTTGTTGCTCACGGGTATGAGAGCGCAGGCTCAGTATTTGTGGCACACGGGCTTAGTTGCTCCACAATATGTGGGATCTTCCCGGACCAGGGCTCAAACCCATGTCCCCTGCATTGGCAGGCAGATTCTTAACCACTGCGCCACCAGGGAAGTCCCTATACATAATCTTTAGATGCACGTTAGTACTATTGCAATTTTTAATTGAAAACCCAGCCGAAGCAGTTCCTGTCTCTCTGTCCTCCTTGAAATCTGTTGTTTTCTCATCTGCTAGTCATTCTCTCATTTTCAGTGTATACCCTTCCACTTTCTCAGCCTCTCAGATTCACCCTACCACAGATCCTTAGTCAGTCGGATAATGTTAGGGGAGACGAGTGGCAAACCAAGTGTGGTTTTTCACCTGGGGCAGAAGGGAAGGAGGCTATGAATATACATGCATCAATTTTCTTTTCTCTTGATACATTGATTTGACAGTTGTAAAGTTTGAATTGCAATTATATAATTTTATATGATACATCCTATTTCTAAAGAAAGAAAGGCCAAAAGAACACATCTAGAGAATACTAAAACTCGGTCAAGTCTTTTCTTCAGTCACTGGAGTTTCTCTCTCTTTCTTCTTTTTTATATGATAGCAAAGATTTGGAAGTTTACTGATCTGGATCAAGTCAAGTTCACATACTCCAAATTAATGGTCTTCTAGTTCAGTGTTCCCAAAGTAGGCTATGTTACTGTTAAAATTCTTCGTTGTTGTCTGTTTATTTAAATGTGTATTAGAAAAATATAACTAATGCATCACTATTTTATCCCTAGAAGAGAGTCTGGGGAAAAAAAAAAACTGAACAAATTAACATCAAGTAACTGAATAAGTTAAGGTGGCAGTGATATTACAATTCCTCTGAAATTTTTTATTTAGGTATTTTTAAATTTGTCATTTGAAAAGAACATAAGTAAAATCAAATGCTATCCAAGTCTGTCTAAAGTTGGGAAGGGGCTTTGAAAATGACCAAAGATACCCAGGGACCCATTGCATATTCTGACACTTCCTCTGTCTGCCTGACTGTTTCCCTCTCCTGTGCAACTATGATGATCTGTTTGTTTGTTTTTTAACATCTTTATTGGAGTATAATTGCTTTACATTGCTGTGTTAGTTTCTGCTGTATAACAAAGTGAATCAGCTATACGTATACGTATATCCCCATATCCCCTCCCTCTTGCGTCTCCCTCCCACCCTCCCTATCCTACCCCTGATGATCTCTTTTTGTTGCCCTACCTCAGCCCAGCTCAGAGTTGTATCTTAACGTGCTCTGGGATTTATCCTTCCTTCTTGTGGCTGCTTGATTTCCTCCATCTCCTAATTCTCTTCTGAGAACCTCTGTCTGCCCCTCTGATGGCTACCAGAGCTCACTCCAGCTACCCATCTGCCTGGTGAAGCAAAGGGCAGCTCTCCACAGAGTTCTCAAGCAATCCTGAGCAAAGAGACAGATTATCTTTAACATCAGGAGCTTAGGGTCCTTGGAATATCAAGGAGGCCATATAAATTTTAAAATTTTTAGTTTGCTTTTGTCACTGTTCTGATTGGCAACCCCTACCCCTCCATTAGAATGTGACCCTGAAGCCAAGACTCTTGTCAACTACCTGTAGAGTCTTTCTCCACGAGTGTTCAGAGAATATGACAAAAAATCACTAACTTAGAATGATAATGTATATATAATGTAATTGTATTTCCAGTTGACAATGCAAGGAACACAGCAGGCTTTTCTGCCAATATGTTCTATGATTACAAATTACTCCCTTAAAAATGGATAATAACAGTATTAATTTGAAAAAGGATAGATTTTTCCCTCTAAAGGGTGACATTTTGATTTATAAATTTCCCTTTTGCCTTGCCCAGGCATCGCTTAGCACTCTCACTAAGACCTGACCACATGAGAGGAGCCACAATATGAACAGACAATGGTCACGTACCCATATAGCAAAGACTTCACTTTAACTTAGTAACTGGACATGCTGGGAGCAGATACCTTGGCAATCTTGTGGCACTTAAATCCACCAGTGAATTATCCACTAACCAGAGGGTTTCAACTCGAACTAGTCTTCTAAGAATCCTGTTAAAATTTGCAACTTGATAAGGGTCCCCCAAATCCTGAAATGAAAGGTTCAAATTCTGAAGGAAAAACAAAGAAAAAGAAAAAGCAAGTGCTTTATCAACTTTTAAAAATAGTTATTAATTTTAGATGTGTTGCATATTTAAACCAGCAGTTTTTACTATTTTGTTTTTTGGTCTTCTAAAATATTCACACATCCAAACACACAATTATTGCAGAGTTTCTCAAGGTAGGGAGGGAAGGTGAAGAACTTGACTGGATCCTGATTAGAATTACACACAAGGTTGTTGGGGGGTGGGTGTCAGGGAGAGAGGGAAAGACCCTCATACAGATTCTGAAACTTCTAGGGGTAAAACTTCTAGGGGTAAATTACTTCTAGGGGTAAAAAGTAGAGGAGGTAAAGCTCTGTTTGGCTTTAAATGATTAGTTATCTTTAGCCTCCTTGGAAATACTCAGAAATCACATTTATATACATTTCAGAGTAAGATTCAAAAGATGGAAAATATTATTTTATTTAAAAATAACCTGGGATACATAGATAAAGATGACTTGGCATATTTCAGAGATAGTGGGTATTTTATTTTTACTTTTAACATCAGTCAACTTTGATCTCAAGGAAATTAAAACCACTCTCAGTGGTAGCATTGCTGTTGTAAACTCTATTGCTAAAAGTCAACTTAACTTTTTGTTTCCAAAATTTTACCATCAATTTCTGTGAATAGAAATTATTGCATAAAATGACATTTTTTTAAAATTTGAAGCAAAATAATTTACTATTTTAGGGAAATATGGATATCTCTATCTAAAAAGATAAGGTCTTGGGCTTCCCTGGTGGCGTAGTGGTTGAGAGTCTGCCTGCCGATGAAGGGGACACGGGTTCGTGCCCCGGTCTGGGAGGATTCCACACGCCACGGAGTGGCTGGGCCCGTGAGCCATGGCCACTGAGCCTGTGCGTCCGGAGCCCGTGCTCCACAATGGGAGAGGCCACAACAGTGAGAGGCCCGTGTACCGCAAAAAATAAATAAATAAATAAATAAATTTTGAAAAAAAAAAGATAAGGTCTTGATATTTTTAGACATTAAACATTATAAAATTTGTTACTTTAAATTTTATTTTCCCACAGTATAAAAGGCCTTAATTTAAAATAAAACCAAAGAAATATTAAGATATATTTATCATTTCTACATTAAATACCACCTTCTCAAATAGGATTTTTTGACCACTATTTCCCAGTAAGGTTTTCTGTGATAATTTAAAGTTTATTTAGCCATTCTCTGACAGTATAGTTATCTAAAGGCCAGTTAAACTTTCTATGATAGTTTATTAGCAAGGTTCCATTGGCCTTTACAATATATCCATGGTTTAAATGACAGCTATAAAGAACGAATGCATGTATACACTGGAATGATTACCTCTAAAAAGAATCCTGGGAGTGGAGGTCAAAGTTTTAAGTGTATTGTTTAAATTTTTCAAATAAATAAATAGGAGCATTGTTTAAACTTTTAAAGAGTAGAATGTATCTATCCATTATATAAGGATAATTAAAATTAATTTTAGAAAGAAAACACTGTAGTGGGAAACAATATGCTATTTTCCTGTCTTCTGCTAATCAGCTGTGTGACCTTGGGCAAATCATTTCTCTTTCTAAACTTTCCTTTCTTTTTTGAAAGGAAGGAGTTTGGACCAGACCCTCCCTGAAGCTCCTTCCCACACCTTAATTCTATAATTCTACAACATACAAGATCAATCTGTAAAACAAAAGAGGCAACAGGAGATCCCAATAAGTCTCATTTTGGGAAGATTTCCTAAAATCCTCATATACAATTTGATCACTTCGAAGAAAAAATATTGACATCTTACTCTGCTATAAAGAAGTTGATTTATTCTTTTATTGCTACCAATGGCTTAGTCTTCCCAGTTAAATCTTCAGTCCTCTGCTTAAACATGACTTGCTCCAATTGGAATTAGAAGCTTGAGTGATGGCAGCCCCATAGATTGGTAGTGGTCAGGCTAACTACAGGGACTGTTTCAATGCCAGTGGCTGAGCCAGCTGAGTCATTTTCAGCACCAAGAAACCACAGCTCATATCCTTCACTGGTGAAAGTTTGATTTGTTCCAGGGTAGCTCTGTTCAGACCCAACTGGCTGCCCTAAATCTTCAAAACTTTTGGCTTACTGCATTGTTCAAAGGATTCCAGATTGCATCATAAATTCATTGATAAGGATTATTGTTCAATATTTGACTGTTTTATTATTAAAAAAAACAATTTCATTCTCAAGTCTTTTAAACTTTTTCCAAAGTTCAGCAATATCAAGATAAAATAAAGATTAGAAAATAAGTAGCAAGTCTTGATGAAGAGAAGGGATGGAAAAAGAGATGGAGAGCCCAAACACCACTATTTTCAGAGAAAGTTCTAAAGATGTGCTTAAAGTTTTGATGTTTATGCTGGTAAATACCCTTTTTTAAAAAGTGTTGTAATTTAATCAATGAGGGAAATAGGCTTTTTTTTTCTTGTGTTTTTATGTTCTCACCGTGCAGTCTTCCCAGTTTTCTTGCAGCCATGTTTCCCATTTGTTTATTTCAAGGACTCTTTTCCTTGGAGGCAAGGTACACTCCTGTCTGAAGAACAACTCTTCCGCAGAGGGTCCTGAGCAGAAATCACAAGGTGAGATCTTGGAAGTAGGTTTAGGAAGAAAGGATTGACAGCCTCACTGGATGCTTGGCCAGTTGTTTTAAACTTCCATTAGATATTTGGATTGAGGGAGACAGGATTGGACTCTTAGGCCCACATAGTGTGAGCAGTAACAAAATGTATTTATGCGACTTAATACACTCCTGCTTGCCTGCCTAACTGGGTTGGGAAGAGATGGGGACAGAAAAGATGCCAGGACTTGACCACTTTGTACACTTTCTAATTGTTGAAAATCATTTTTCCTGAAATGTGCTGAATAACTTTCCTCTCATGTCTTCCAAACAAAATAAAGTGAAACCTCTGATTTGAGAACACTAAATCAGATGTGCAGGTATGACAAGAGTAAATTAATCACGAGATGATTGTTAAATATTTAAGCCACCCAGTTCCTTTGTTTCTCTTCCTGCTGCAGGAAGCCTTGTGGCATTTCTGATGGGCTGACTTCGTAGGCCCTCCCATCACACAATGAGTTATACAAGAGAGAGGAAATAGCAAACAAATCAGCAAGTTTATTCTTTTCCATCTGTTTTACTTTTTTTAAGTTTACAGTAGAGTGAATACAGTTATCAGAAAAAAAATAGGGTTGCAGATTATTTTAATTTAAATTGTTCACAAGTTTGCTATCTATGGTCTAGGTTTCCACAGAGGATCAAATGTCAGTTTTAGCTTAAATTCTCACCTATAGATTTGTTTTTAAATGCAATTTAACACATTGCTAGGAAAAATGTCCTAGCTAAAATGTATAATATCTGTATTCTTTATTAGACTCTTTAATTCTGGGCAAGTATTTTGAGGTTCAGAGATAATTTGATGATTTTCTAGAGTTAAAGGGGAGGAATGACCTCTATTAACTGTTTGGAAAAGTCAACATGCAGAGTTAACTTTTAATCTTACATAAATTACTTCTAGCCCAGGCAAGTGAGAAAAATCATCAGTATAATGGTTTTAATTTTCATATAATTTTCTCTTTAGGGATCATGAAGTCACTCCTGACTTCATCTCTCTTTTGTCTCTCAATTCAGTTAGCCACCTAGTCCAACCAGTTTTCCCCTTGAGAACCTATCCCTTCCCTTTCAATGTCCAGACCCTCATATCTTCCCACCTGAACCGTAACTACTGTCCCTTGGATCTCCTGGTTTGCAATCTTCTCTCCTTCAACATAAATGACACAAATTGCCATCCAGCTCTCGTAAAACACAGCTTTTACCATAGCACTGACATATTCAAAACATTTCAGATTTCTTATTACTTACCAAATAAAGATGAAAAAACCTAGTTCATCAAGCAAGGTTTTCTACAATCTTATCCCAATCTCCATTTCCAAACTCATTTCCTACTATTTTCCAACCTTATTGTGTTCCAAATCGGGTTTGCACATAACTTCCAGGGTTAGGGAAAGGATATCTTGTTTCCAGTCTGGAGTTAAGTAGCAGGTAATTGTGTGACTCCAGATGATTAATTTTAATTTTCTGAGCCTCAGTTTTTCAAGTTTGCAAAAATATGGGGAAGACTAGCATCAAGGGCCCATCAAGGGCTGAATTTGGTGAGAAATTATGTTTGAAGTTGATAATGTTTTATAAAAAATACTGATTTCTAATACTTTTACACCAACATAGGCTTCTCATTGCCATAGACCCCTACACTCTTATCATGCTACCCCAGGCAAACTTCATTCAGCTCTGATGCCAACCAAGCCCCTGACAGCAATCCTAAACTAAATGATTTCATTTCCCTTCCAGCTCTAATATATTGTATTTCTTTAGTCAGACCTGGCACCATTTGTACCCCTTTCCCCCCAACTCCATTTTTCTGGAATGCATGATTCCCCTAATTTCAAAGGTGAAAAGAGCACAGAAAAGATATTGAAGGTATCAGGAACAGACTTTGCTTTTGTGGCAAGTTCATCTGGACTGTGATGGGAGATAATGAGTCTGTTTGTGAAGGATTTATGGAAGGCGATAAAAGCAGCAGTCCAATGTTCCATTATTGACAAAAACATCAGTTTTTTCATCAGGCACAGGTGGAAGCCAAGAATCTAACCTGTCCTTTTAGACATTTCTATCATAACAAACTGTAATGTTGCCACCCAGGGAATCACTTACCCCTGAAGGTGGTAGTATCCCTATCACTTTACAAATAAAATATCCTTGTTCTAGGAAATGATCTTGTTCATTGATTAGGATGATTGGAGTTAAAAGTTGTAGAACTGGAAAAACTGGAACCATCACCTAATTGACTGGGGAGACCTCAGGATTTATTGTCTTTAATACCTCCCCCAAATTTGGTGGCTTTCTTTGTGCAATAGATGCCCCAGAGTTATTAAACTCTGCCCTGTATTGTTTGTTTGAGTTCTATCGATCTTCTGTTCTTTCAATTATTTCTTTTTAAAGCAGCTTTCAAAGATTTCTTTGAAGTCGGAAGCCAAAGGTCTCTTCCACTGTGAGGAGTTCTATTAAATTGGATTCTTTTTTTTAAACTCAGACCTGGTTGATAATTGAAGATACATCTTAGCAGCTGAGAACTAAAGTCTGGACTATCTGGCAGCCCAGGGATGTTGGCTTTCACCTGCCATCTCTGAGCTTGTTCTTTGTCCCCTCACTGGATTTGTAACTCCTAACAGCAGTGACTGAATTAACTTGCTGGGAGACTTTCAAACAGAAAGAATCTATTCTCTAAAAGAATTCTGCCAACAGTTTGCTCTTTTGCTTCGTTTAATTGGGAGGAGTTAAGTCCGTCTCTATCTGGCAATCAAAGCCTTGGGAAATTGCTGTTTATCACACACCAGCTAACCTTTCTTTTCTTAGGGCCTCTTCCTGGATGTACAATTTGAGCAACTGAGATCAACTAAAGTAGTCTTATGGGTGTTTCAGGATCTAATCTAGAAAGAGGGTCATTCTTATCAGAATGCTTCTGAAATGCACTTGTTCTCCATCTCACAAAAAAAAAAAAAAACCAAAAAAAACAAAGCAAAAAAACCAAACACTTCAACAAAATTTAGGGCAACAAACAAAGGACATCTGTTTTCTTCATGGTTTGAGGTGATGGGATTTTCCACTGTTTCCCATCGCCTAGATCACGCTCCATTCTTTTTACCACTTGTGAGAGAATGGGTGTTGTTAATGATTTGTAGAAGCAAAATGTGCCTTATCTCTGCAGAGCAATGATAGCCTCTGCATAAATGGCCAGCATGGTCATCACGAAGGCTCGGTTTGCTGAGTGATGACCTCAGGGCACGACTTGGCTGCTTAAATCAGGGAAGGAGGGAGACCACAGGACTCTTTACACATGCTCATTTTCAGTTTACACCTAGATTTTATTCTTCTGTCATCTCTTCCAGTTTCTTCAGTTCTACAGTTCTCTCTAAACCTCAACTTTCCACCTGTGCTCCAAAGACAATTTCTTTTTGCCTCGTTGTGCTTGCCACAGTTATCAACCACTCCCCTCACACACACTTACACATACACACACGCGCGCGCACACGCGCACGCACATAAATGCCAACACCCTTACTTTCTCAAGTTTTCACTTCCTATTCAAATTTCTTCCTTTCCTGCCTCTCCACAAGCCCCCTAAACCAGTGTTTCCCATAGCATGGCCCTCAGATCATCTGCAACAGAATTGCCTGTGATATTTTTAACAAATTCAGATTCCAGGGCCCCACTCCAGACTAACTATATCAGATTATTTGGGAGTGCTGCCTGGGAATCTGTGTTTTCCACACACTTCCAGGTAATTTGTCCGTACACTGAAGTTTAAGGGCCAATTAAACCCTGCCTTCGTTAGCCCCTGATGTAACCCTTTCTCTTTCTTTTGCTGCTGAACTCTATGCCTGTGACACACATGGCCTGCCTCCACAGCCTCTGGTCTCCTTCCTTCCTAATTCCCCATAATTTCTTTTTTATTACTTATTTATTTATTCATTAAAAAAATTTTTTTACAGTAGGCCCCTGTTATCTATTTTAAAAATAGAAGTGTGTACATGTCACTAATTCCCCATAATTTCTTGCTCTTTGAAAAATATTCTAAGTTCTCCAAAGGGAAGTTCTAATTTACCTTTGATAGTACTATCTAATAATATTTTATTATTATAAAATAATATAATATAAATCATTAAAATATAAAATAATGTTTTCTTATATAAGCCAGTGCTTAGCTGCAAATAGATATGGCAGAGTTAAACATAAGAAAGAAAATGATGTTATTTTAATCACCCTTTGTCAATTGAGTTTGAGTGAAAGAAGAAAGACATTGGTGGGTAAAGTAATGCAATGGAGTGGGGAAATGGGCAGATGAGTATATCTAAAGCAACTTTGCTTAAATCAATATTATAATTGTGCGATAGACAATGTGTCTTCAAGTCTGCAAATACAGATACAAGGTAGCCAAGATACTTGATGTTTTGTAAAGAATAAATACTCACTGCAGCAGGAATTATGTCTAATATTATTTCATCAGCTTATGGGGGATGCAAAAGCAACAAGAGAAACGCACACTCTCTGTCCTTACACAACTTATCTATTGAAGCTACTTATAGAAATCAAACATTATGTATATTGGGGCTGCAGATAAAAAATTCTTCATACTGTCACACCAGTACACTTGTAAAATCTGATAGGATGAAAAAGGAATAGTAAAACATTGGTTATTTTACCAAATTTAAAATGCTTAGTGAACATACTAATGAGACTACCTGCTTTATTTAGATTATTTTTTACGCTTTTTAAAAAACTGATATAGGATTAATCAGCTTAAAGTCATCCACTGAAGTGACAGTGTTATTCATGACCATAACATTCCAACAAAGATCATTGGTTAAGTAAAGTTAATAATATCCTTATGGTGGAAAGATCTGCAACTTTTAAAAAACTTGTTTGGGGTAATGTTTAATAACATGGCAGAAAGAAAGGCTCACAATATAAAGTGAAAAAAACTCAAGAAACACAATTGTTCACATAATTTTGTAAAGAAATATATACATGCTTTTCAAAAAAAGACTGGAAATAAAAGTCACAGTGACTATTTCTGGATAATTGAATTACAGGTTCTTCTTTCTCTATTTTCCAATATTTAATACTGAACACTTATTATTTATATAATCAGCTATAAGAATATACTTTTAAAGGTGGTTTCACTATATTAACAACTCTATGGTCTTGAAATGGGAAATTTTTCTACCTCCAAGTAATACAGGTTTTTAATCCCCAAGTAATGTCTCGTGATCCTCAAAAAACATCCACTAGGAGCATGTACGCAAAGACCACACACTTCTGTTCCTTTACCTTCTCTTACTCTTGGGCAACGCAGTTGACTTCCTTTGATGTCATTTTGTTCTACCTTGTGCCAAGTAAGGTACTTAAAAGAATCTGATGGAAGCTTTAAAATAAGAGAGAAGAGAAATATCATCTGGCAATATATAGTTCACTTACTTTTATGGGTGCAAGTAATGTGAACCCATCCCAAACATTCAGCCAAATTGAACTCCAGTTACCTAACGGTGTGCTCATAAACGTTATCCTAGTCCAATCTAAATTATGTATTATTCAACTTTGCATCTCCAACACCTGCAACTGATTTATGTTTGATGACAAATGACAGCAGAAATAAATATATTACCGATTCATGAATCCACTTTACACCACCTCTGATAAACTGTCCTTTAATATTTATTGAATAGCTCATAAAGAATCTCATTTCATTTTAGAAGAGTTGTAATTGTTAATGGCTCTTCATTATATGGACCCCAAGTAATCCCTCTAAGTTAGTCCAGTTGTACAAGTTCTGCCTTTTGAGGCTACACAGAAGAATCCCTCCACATGTGACTACTATTTTAAGTGTTTGGTAATAGTTGTCATCTTCTTTGTCATTTAGTTATTACTCACAGATCATGGTTTACAAATTATTAAATATCCAGGGAAAACATGGTTCTCCTTGGGAAGAGTTCCATTTTATTGACATTGCTCTTAAAATGTGTAGCCAGTATTGAATGAAATATTTCAGGTCTGGTCATCTTCCTTTTCTGGACAGTATATTATTGACCAGAATATGTGCCAAGATCACATCTAGGGTAATTTTATGTTCTTTACTATTACTGAGGTTGTAATCAATCAAAATTCCTGCATTTTACATAGCTTATGGTAGATTCAAGGTTAACACAAACAAAAAGGCATATTACTCAGAAAGGAATATTATGTTAAATACATACACCATAGATTCATTCTTCTGTTAGCCAGTGTTACGCACATATATAAATGAACCCGGAATATTTGATTTGAAGAAATGTCATTACAATATTTGGAACAACTGCATTCGTTTCACAGAGCAGCATTTTGCATAGTTTATGCTTTGCTTGAGCTGTACATTTGTGTGACTAATACTAACATCAAAAACATTTCCACCATTAAATAAGCTTATGAGGCTCTGGATTAAACCAAACTAAGCATTTCTCTTACTACAGGACTTCTCTGAGCCTTTAGTATCTTAGCATATATTGTGAGTCTGTACTACAAAGTGTTCCCCTGGACTTTTAAACCATAGAACCTTTTATTCTTATAACAGCACATGGGACTAGTGCATCCTGTAAAGCAAAATTTGGGAAAAGCTGCCTCAAAATAAATTGGGAAGAGGTGGCTTTTTAATAATCAATTAGCTTTGATCTTTTACTTCATTACTTCATCACTGAATGACCTTAGTTGTTCCATAAATATTTCAATATCTTCATTTTAAAAATAAAAGCTCTCTCTCTTATTAAGAGCAACATTAAAAAGTTAATTCTTGAGCAATTCTTTGAGATAATTTGAGGATTGGCTAACATACTTTCAAGGAATTCACTCATTCTTCAGAACTATAGTTTTTTTGTGTGTGTGATACGCGGGCCTCTCACTGTTGTGGCCTCTCCCGTTGCGGAGCACAGGCTCCGGACGCACAGGCCCAGTGGCCATGGCTCATGGGCCCAGCCACTCCGCGACATGTGGGATCTTCCCAGACCGGGGCACGAACCCGTGTCCCCTGCATCGGCAGGCGGACTCTCAACCACTGTGCCACCAGGGAAGCCCCAGAACTATAGTTTAAAAAAACAAGAAGCACAAATACATTTCAGATTATTGAAAAATATAGTCTCTGGCCCATTCTTGGTTGTTCAGTTTACATGTTTATGGAAGCTTCTTTCCCAACCTGTTATGTGCTTTTGGAATCTTTTGCTTGCTCCTATCATAGAATAAAAATTTCTTAGGAGTTAAATTTCCTGTAGTTGCCACACCCCCATTTACCTTTTGGTGCTATTTCATGAGACTCTTGCTGAGAAACAAAGAATCTAAGCTAAAGCTGTATTTGAGAATAAAGTTTCCATTTTTCAATTGACATCTAATTTCGTACAAAAACGTGTCTTTTTTTTAACTCTTTCATCTTATTTTATTTTTAAAATTGCATCCATCCTTTAATATTCATTACACATGCTGCCTCCATTTTAAAATTTTATTTATTTTATTTATTTATTTTTGGCTGCATTGGGTCTTCATTGCTGTGCTCAAGCTTTTCTCTAGTTGCGGCGAGCCAGGGCTACTCTTCGTTGCGGTGCGTGGGCTTCTCATTGCGGTGGCTTCTCTTGTTGTGGGGCACGGGCTCTAGGCACATGGGCTTCAGTAGTTGTGGCAATGCAGGCTCAGTAGTTGTGGTGCACGGGCTTAGTTGCTCCGAGGCATGTGGGATCTTCCCGGACCAGAGCTCGAACCCGTGTCCCCTGCATTGGCAGGCGGATTCTTAACCACTGCACCACCAGTCCCTGTCTGTTTTTGAAAGGAGTTATGAGGTTGATTTTGGGATTTCTGACATTGTAGGAAAATGAGCCTTTGCATTTCTTTGTTTATATCTATGTAAGGGTGTCAATGTGTTGCAGTTCTGTGACCGTTGTTTCTTCTTAAAGGAATAGTGAATATTTGTGTCTTACCCTGTTCTTTTTTCTTTTTTAATTCTGATGGACCAATTGATGAATCCATTCGTTCAATAAATATTTTTGAATATTTTGAATTTCAATCCATTCATTTATTCAAAAAAATATATTGTACCCTTGCTATGTGTCAGGCACCCTGTCAGACACTGAGGATACAAAGTTAAATAAAATATGGCATTTGTGCTTGAAAAACTCATTTTCTGTAATTTGGGAGGCAGACATATAAATAACTCATTTTGATCCAGTGGGATGAGTGGAACAATTTTGAAAGAAGGAAAGGAGAAAAGGCCTGTATGATTCCACTTAGATGTGTTAGAGAGAAGTCTTGGAAGTGGTAAGTTTACGAGGAGAAAATTTTATCTTGTAGCCAAAGGACATTCCAGAAAGAAAGGAGATAAATCTTAGACTAGGGACAGAATTTGAACTCAGTGGGGGAAAGGAAGGGACACCATTTTTGTTTCTCTGGTCATTATCTTTTCTACTCATCTTGGTCTCTTTTGTCTTCCTTCCTCCACCTCAGATTCTTTCCCTTTCCTCTTTGAGTTGAGACTGAGAGTACCAACCTTTTATTTTCCCCCCAATTACAAGGATAGGTTTAATACACTTATTAAAAGTTTATCACTTATTAAAATACACTTATTTAATAAGTGTATAAAGTTTATACACTTATTAAAAGTGTATTATAATTATACACTTATTAAAAAGTGTTAAATCCAAGGTAAAACACATTTTTAAACTTATCACTAGGTAAAGGGCTAATCAAAAATATTTACCAGGGATGATATTCCAGAATCCGAACGTGAATAAAAAGTTCTGTTCCTCAAGAGAGCCGAGCCAGTATGTGACTCACTCAGATCGGAGGTGTAGGATGAATTAGATGGATGAATCTCCTGACTGCTTGTGTTTTGACCTGAAGAACTGAATGAAAGAAAATGCTTAAAGTCTTTAAATGTAAATACCTTTGTATAAAACAACAATAACAACAAATTATAAACACCAACTTTTCCAATTAGAGTAGACATAAATGATACCCTAGGAATTCTGTCATAGTCCTACGCACATTTTTTTATGGCTAACAGTCACTTAAGACAAATTCTCTCCCAAGGTAAGGGTGTCTACATAGATTGCAGATCTTAGAAAAGTAAATCTAATGGTACACACAAATACATGCTTATAGGATATGAACGAGAAAGTCAGCCGTAATTTTGGAATATCATTCCTAGTAGAGCTATCATTGCAGATTTGGCACAAACAAGCCTTAAACTCCATACTGGTTTTTTCATTGATCTGGACCTTCCATTTTCCCTGAAATTTCCCCCAAACCTCTTATATTTCCTCAAATTGGTGGCACACATATTAAAAATTCAGGTTCTTTAATCAATTTTACTCACTTTGAAATAATACTCAAAGTATTGAGTACAATGTAAAAATGTTTTTCATTTTTCATTCATTAACTGATGTGCTATAGTAGAAGAGCATAACCATTACATCATTTCAAAAAATAGCACTACTGTGCCATTAAGAAAATAAAACTGTGTCCTATTATCAAGGAGAAAATTATTCCTCCATCTGCTACTAAATAACAAATCAAAGACTTGGTCTCAATTATGTGAAAAAGTCAGAAAATATATGCCTTTCAGTTCTTTTCCACTTGAGCAATTCTTTAATAATTTGGATACTGTTTCTTGACATTACCAAGGAATAACTTACCATAGCAACAAATTAACAAACATTAGAAGAACAACATTACATTGTGCAAAATTGATTATTCCTGAGGCAGGTAAATCCTACTATCTATGACCAGAGTTTTGGCCAACAATCAGGGAGAAAAAAAAATGGGGCAAAATGGAACAGTATTTCAGGGGATGAACAGAGGATAAAAGTTGAACTGACTTTTTTAGTTCACTTGTCTTTATGAAACTGTGCTAGCCATTTTCTGCCAAAATGAAACCAGGAAAATAAGGGTAATGAACATGACTGAATCTGTCTTCAGTGACTGGTGTTCTGTGATTCTAAACTTCAGTAGTGGTTACACAGTGATGAGAGGCTGACTCGTAAGTGTGAGAAATGGTCTTATTTTGCTTAAAGCAGAGAACAGGGGAAAAATAAGTTCACATAACAAAAATATCTGAGAGAGATCCAGCTGATTGGGTTTTCAGTACACTTTTCTTGTGTAGTGCTACAAGACCAAGCCCAACAGCTTTAAGGTAAAACCATGTTTATAAGTAACTGAAAATTATCTCATCATCTTAGTTTACATTAGCTGATTTGAGAGTTTAACTTAAAGAAGTACTTGTGCCATTACCCTGACTACTAGACATTTATGAATAATAGAAGGTAATTAAAACTTCAGTAACACAAGTACATATGCAAATAACATCCCCACTATTTCTTTTTCTCTCCGTTTTTTTTTTTTTTTTTTTTTCTGCCAGAATGGAATGAATTGAATTTGATGTAGAGTTTCAGCTAAGGACAGATGATCTGAGAAGATTCTAACCAGTAGATGACTAGTCTGACTCTCTTTCAGTGTGATATCTTTCTGTGGGTCCCAAAGGCTGGATTCCTTCTCTCACATTCATATACGCTTCCTGGGCGCCACACCAGAGGGCAGTGGTGAAGGGCAGTACGCTGGAATCTTGCAGTAAAACCTTTGGGACATTCTGAAAATCTTTGTTCCGTTACTTCTATCTTAAATTCCATACGGAAGTTTTCTTCGGTCTGCTTTTGGGGGAGAAATATCAGCAAAGAAGTATAATTTCTGATCCTTTAGTTAAAAAAAGAAAAGGTAGATTATCCTCAAACTTCTACTCCATCTGCTTTAATGCACACATCACTGATGTCAAAACTGCAAGACCTGTGAGTCTTAGGAATCTACAAACAGCTACTGCTGTGACCTCGGGTCACTTAGCACCTCTGGTGGTTCCTTACCTTTAATATTCAGAAGATGATGTGGACTCTGCCTGAGTGAAAAGGTTTTCTGTTTTGTTTTGCAACATTATTGCCATGATGACAACTATTACTAATATAATAATTTTACAGTTAACATTTCTTGAGCACTTGCTATGTGCTAGGCATTGTACTAAGAACTTTACATAGATTAACTCATTTAATCATTACAATCACCAAACAAAGTGGGTAACATTATATTTTGATTTTAGAGATGAGGAAATTGAGACCCAGAGAGGTGGCATAACTTGCCCAAGTCACACAAGTAAATGACCAAGTGTTCTTAATTACTAGGGTTCAAATACGATTCAGATAAGCTACTGTGATTCTTTAAATAACTGTAAATCTGTATCATTTATTAGGGTGAAGTTGTTAGTAAGGAAAATCATTAATATTGATTTTTCTTATTCTGATTGCTCCACTTAACTACAGATAAATAATTTACTAGTTAATAGAACATGTAAATCTTAGCACTGACTATTTACTGAAAACAAAAGGTAAGCCTTTAGTAGTAGAACCTATGAGAGCACCATCCCAGATAACATCAAGCTATTTTTAAAACCCTCTCCTATTGCCCCTCCCCAAAAGAAAATAAAGCTAGACTTGCAGTTTAGTTGGTATATTGGTTTACTCATTTTTAATCTTTCTGCCTGCAGTGAACAAACAGTTATCATAAATTACAACTCTAAATCCTTATGAAAGAGAAATTAATTTTATTAATGCTGTAGTAAAAGCTGCCACAGAGGAGGTGCCATGGCTAAAACTGTACATTTGTCAGGAGTAACTTATAGTGTCTTTAAATTAGGTGGTATTATCTGAATTGGCCATCTATTCTTGGTTTTAAAAAGTGTAGAATGGCCAACAAGAAGGAATCAGGTGAGCTGAGACTGCAGGATGAAAAACAATAATAATATAATCTATTAATTCATGATCCCCTTTCATTGGAAGATTGCAATGTCCTTTACAATCAGGAATTTATAAGCCTCATAAATTGTCGGCTGCAACAGCGTGCTGTTTAATTAAAATGTCAAGTTGGTGATTATGTAGCTTTGTAAGGAGAGTGAAGAAGAAAGTGGCAGATGGCCTAGTTTCTGAGGTGAAGCCGAGCTCTTGAGGTGAGGGAGGCTGTATTGGACACACATCAACCAGAAGGCCAGAGGGCACCTTACAGACACCCAGCATTGTCTAAATTGCATTGCCTGTGATTCCATTTCTAAATGTTCCATTTACATTCAGTGCTGCATCATGAAAGCTTTGTATTTTGAAAGGAAGAAAAAGCTCAATCGTATTTTTCAGTTAGCAAAGGACACTCCCCAAATCCTCAAATACTGTCTTTCTCCTCCCAAAATATTGAGCTAGGTTCTCAAATCTAGTGGAATCTTGCTAAACCCAGGCACTTCTTAGGTTACTGGCTAGAGGAAAATTACCACGGACTCTGGAGCATTAAATTTGGGTGAAAGGAGATATAAATCCAGCCTCTTTGATTTCTTTGACCATTCTTCTTATCTTTTAAAATCCAGAATCCCTGTCCTCTCTATGCCTATATTTAAATGTATTCATCTGTAAAACGGGTGATGATTTTACTATCTGCATGCTAGAGATGGTGATGAGATAATATAAAGTACTGGGAAAGGAAGTTTCATGAAATCAAGAAGTAATTTGGTATCATAATGTGTTAGTTTCTGGAATGGCAAATTTGGTATACCAAGTTATTTCATTCAAATTTGGGATGGCTCTATATTAATTTCCCAGAACTAAACCCATAAATTGAGTAAATAATCATATAGCAATGAACTGTTCTAAAAAACTGTGTGTTTTACAGATAACCCTCAAATTTTAGTATGCAAGGCCCAGGATTGTAACAGATATATCTGAAATTATTTAGATTGTTGATTCTAAAAACATAGCACAGCTAATTGTAATTTTGAAAAACATACAACTAAAATTATCATTTCTCTATTTCTATCTGAATGGGTCAGGTTTTAATCTTACGCAACCTTGTATTCTTATGAATTTTGCTTTTCCCTGTTGTTCCAACCCCATGTGCATTCTTATAAACACAAATAGGTCCCCACATTAAGGTACAACAAAAGTAAAAGAACAAACATGTATCAAACTTCTCTAGAGGGAAAGCTTGTAAATTTCAATACCTATTAGTGGGTTCACTGATATTTATAGAAGTAAGAAGTTATATTAAAATACCAAAAACAATGAAGATAGACTGAGATACCTCTATGTTCCATTAACAAAATTATATTTAGATATTTTTAGAACTTTATTGTAACCACATATGTAGCTATTATTTAGAAGATTCCCAATACTTAAGAATGTTTTACTACAGAAACATAAATCAATGGAACTAGATAGAAAGACCAGAGATAAACCCACGCACCTATGGTGAACTAATCTATGACAAAGGAGGCAAGGATATGCAATGGAGAAAAGACAGTCTCTTCAATAAGTGGTGCTCGGAAAACTGGACAGCTTCATGTAAAAGAATGAAATTAGAACACTCCCAAAAATAAACTCAAAATGGATGAGAGACCTAAATGTAAGACCGGACACTATAAAACTCTTAGAAGAAAACATAGGAAGAACACTCTTTGACATAAATCACAGCAAGATCTTTTTTGATCCACTTCCTAGAGTAATGGAATAAAAACAAAAATAAACAAATGGGACCTAATGAAACTTCAAAGCTTTTGCACAGCAAAGGAAACTATAAACAATATGAAAAGACAACCCTCAAAATAGGAGAAAATATTTGCAAACGAATCAATGGACAAAGGATTAATTTCCAAAATATATAAACAGCTCATGCAGCTCAATATTAAAAAAACAAACAACCCAGTCCAAAAATGGGCAGAAGACCTAAATAGACATTTCTCCAAAGAAGACATACAGATGGCCAAGAAGCACATGAAAAGCTGCTCAACATCACTAATTATTAGAGAAATGCAAATCAAAACTACAGTGAGGTATCACCTCATGCCAGTTAGAATGGGCATCATCAGAAAATCTACAAACAACAAATGCTGGAGAGGGTGTGGAGAAAAGGGAACACTCTTGCACTGTTGGTGGGAATGTAAATTGATAAGCCACTATGGAGAACAGTATGGAGGTTCCTTAAAAAATTAAAAATTGAATTACCATATGATCCAGCAATCCCACTACTGGGCATATACCCAGAGAAAACCATAATTCAAAAAGACACTTGCACCCCAATGTTCATTGCAGCACTATTTACAACAGCCAGGTCACGGAAGCAACCTAAATGCCCATCGACAGACGAATGGATAAAGAAGATGTGGTACATATATACAACGGAATATTACTCAGCCATAAAAAAGGAACGAAACTGGGTCATTTGTAGAGATGTGGATGGATCTAGAGACTGTCATACAGAGTGAAGCAAGTCAGAAAGAGAAAAACAAATGTCTTATGTTAGTGCATATATGTAGAACCTAGAAAAATGGTACAGATGAACCGGTTTGCAGGGCAGAAATTGAGACACAGATGTAGAGGACAAACGTACGGACACCAAGGGGGGAAAGCTGTGGGGGGTTGGGAGGGTGGTGTGATGAATTGGGAGATTGGGATTGACACGTATACACTGATGTGTATAAAATGGATGACTAATAAGAACGTGCTGTATAAAAAAATTTAAATAAAATTCAAAAATTAAAAAAAATGTTTTACTACTCCCTATGTTGTTATAATTTTGAAAATTCAACCACATACAACACTACAAAGGAAAAGAATATAGACACTAAAGGACAACATGTGATTAGGTAGATCTTGTGAACAGAGACAAAACTATAATAAAATTCCAAATGAAAGTGACAGTATGTTAGGAAAGTAGTATGACTAAGACTCATTTCATGGTGTGCAGAAACATGATTGAACAAATACTGGCACTAAGAAAACTTCTTTCTTTTTTTTTTCTTTTTCTTCCCTCCCTCCCTCTTTCCTTTCCTTTCCTTTCCTTTCCTTTCTTTTCCTTTCCTTTCCTTTCCCTTCCTTCCCTTCCCTTCCTTCCTTCCTTCCTTCCTTCTTTCCTCCTTCGAAAGTTGAAGGTTAAAGTTTAAGTTGTAGCCTGGGCATTACTTTTTACACTGTCTCTAAAATAATTTTATAAAACTTACTAGTTGAAAAATAATAATACTGATCATAAAGATCACTTTTTCACAGAGCTCACAAGTAAACTTCCTCTTGGTATAGTGTATTCAAGGGTGTTAGCAAGTAGGAAAAATAAAGTTTATAATTGTTCACAAAACTTCTACCCATTTAAAAAGTATTATTTCACATGCCCAATTCTAATTATGACACAGTTTTTAACATTAAAATCAACATAACATCTAGGCACTGCTTGAGATGTACACAGTTTGCTAACAAAAACAAAACTTCTGTAATAGAACTGCTTCAGCCTCTGAACCTCTTCCTAAGCATCATTCCTATCTTAACTATAAGCAGTAAATTTAGGGAGCTATAAATACGTTTCATACACTCATGAAACCACAGTGTATTTCATCCTGAAAATTGAAGGTGCAAATCTCACTTTTTTTAAAGATAAGAGCCAACTTCAACACTAATAGAAGGACAAAAAAATTCAAGAAACTTGCAACCCCCCTAATTGTGTATTGTCTAATTATCAGGATGCTTTGAGAAATATTTATGTAACAGCTATGACGTTTAGGAGTGAGGAAAAAAGGATTGGGTTTTGGCCCTCTTATGTAATCTCATTTGTGGCTTTATTGATCTAGTAGAAGTCCTGTTTTGTGCCAGTAATTTCATTTAAATATAATTAATAGGTACAAACTAATATTAACTAATAATTCATGGATATTAACATGGATATTAATAGATATTTCCTTTTGTCTGTCTTATCTGTTTTTCCCCCTGAAATTCACACTCGTTCTCTTAAAGAGCCCTGTGTAGCTATAAATGTACCACTACTAGAAAAAGGTCCAACTCTCTCTGTTACAGTATTGATCACCTGAATTGCATTTGTAGCCTGTTGCCTGCTATAGGGGAGACAGTGGCTTCTTTCTCCAATCAGCCATCATCAGTAACACAGGTTGCATGATTTTACATTTTTAAATGAAATTTAGTCCAGGAATACTACCTATGTTTGTTTTTTTGTTTTCTCTTAAGGAATGACTGAGGCTACTTTTTAGTGTTTCACTTGCTTACCTTTCAGACATGTCTTGCTGGTGCATAAAGTTCCTCTGGCCTTCATAAGGCTGTTTTTCTGAAGACATTTTTCATCCTCCTCCCAGGAGGGGCTATGAGAGCTGTCCACCAAGAATCTGCAGCCTCCTTTGGGGGTCTTCCATGTATTCACTGTGACCAAGGAAACAACCTGTTACCTAGCAACCTGGCCCTTTAGGAGGTATTGTTACCAATCTCTTAGTGCTCATCTAAGGAATTCCTGTGCTCCTGGAGCAGCTAACGGTGATCATTGTTTCCAGTGAGTTGCCTAAACTGTGGTAGAACTGAACCTTGACTATAGAAACATAAATTACAGCAGAGGGAACAAATGGCCCTAGCATCCCTGAAAAGTATGCTGTCTTCAGCTCCATTATTTCTTGAATTGTTTGCATCTGGCTTGAGTTTAGTTGAAGTGGTACTCGTGCAATGTATCCCTCAGTATTTGGTTTCGTACTTCTCTCCTGTAGTTTCAGAACAAGCAGAAGAGGCAAAAAGGAAGCTATCTAATTCCAGCTTGAACCTTGCTCAAATAAAACACCTTTGAATTGAAGGTACGGAATTCTGCCTTGTTCGGCACAAGGAAAGAAATAGCAGATTTTCGTTTCAAAGCAAACTTTTACAACCTGTCACAGAAAAGGGAGAGAATATTATATTGTATACTTGTTTACTGGTCCAAGAAGTCTGTTCAGAGTGCCTGCTATGTGTATAGATAGCGCTGTGAATTTTTAACTTCAGGAGCTGATAAAACAAAAGTTCTCTAAACCTGTTACTTGCATACCTTCTTTCCTCCAAATAGAAAAATGTTAGCTCTGCTTTTGGGTACTGAGAATTTGTTGTTTGCCAAAAGCACAGTAAACACTTTCATAGTCTTTACTGCTTCAGAGGACAAGACATTTAGGAAACCATTTTATTCAAAACTTCATTTGAAAACAAGATATTTGGCATGTCGGAAAAAACTTTATGTTTCCTTTTCATTCCTTTTTCCATGCAGTGGTAATCCATCCATAGACTAATACTATTCAGCAACCTTAGAGGTGTGCTTCATATCAAAAGAGTGAACACACATTCTCCTCCACATTATGTTTCTGTTAGAACTTTAATTTTACATACAAAATGCTTTAGGCTGAAACTCAGCATAAAAACTTTCTGTTGGGCTTCCCTGGTGGCGCAGTTGTTGAGAGTCCGCCTGCCGATGCAGGGGACACGGGTTCGTGCCCCAGTCTGGGAAGATCCCACATGCCGCGGAGTGGCTGGGCCCGTGAGCCATGGCCGCTGGGCCTGCGCGTCCGGAGCCTGTACTCCTCAACGGGAGAGGCCACAACAGTGAGAGGCCCGTGTACCGCAAAAAAAAAAAACAAAAAAAAGAAACAAAAAAAATCCTTACTATGCTAAAAAATATAATTTAACATATTTGATAATGATCTACAAATTTATTTGTTTCTATTCAAGTTAGTATAATTTTTAAAAAACTATCAAATATCTAAAACATTACATCGCAAATTTTCTGGATATTTTTCCCATGATAGGTGTAGAGATGCCAAATGTCAGACATTTTTTTATCCTTGTCTTTTCTAAGCAACCTCAGAATTTCCCCAAGTCCAAAAATTGTAGACCAATGTTATCCCAAAGTGAATTAGATAAGATAAATAAATCAAAAACTAGTCTTAGTTTATCTTTTTAGCTTTCTAGCTCCAAACAACTACCCCATACCTCCACTGCCTTGGGCAAAACCTATTCATACTCCAGTGTTTCGATTCTGACTTTTCCAGAATCCTCAGATCCAGTGTCTCCCCCGGTCTCCCAGTTGATCCTCACCTTCTTCTCTCTCTCCTAACTTCCAAGATCTCTGCTCCCATCCTTACTTTCACTTAGCAATCAGAAAAGAATTTCCAGAGGATCCACCTACTCTCATCTACCTGCCCATTTACTCTGCTTTCTTCTCATTAACAGGTATGATATCAATGCTTCTATCTTCATTTGTGGACTAGATCCTATCACTTCATCTCTACTCAAGACAATTGATCCAGAAATTCTTCTGCATCATCAGTTTCTCCGCTCTGCTGCCTCATTCCCACAAAGATATAAACATGCTGTAATTTTTCTCATTTAAAGCAGAAACAACACAAAAATGCCCTTTGGTCCACTTCTCCATCCAGCTTTATCCCATTGCTTTACATCCATTACAACATGGGGGAAAAGCTTTGCAAGTATTGTCTATGCTTGCTGCATCCACTTCTCTTTCCATTTCTCTTGAACTCACTCAGGTATTGTTTTCACTCCACTACTCCACTGAAACTATATTTAGCAAGGCCACTAATGACCTTCAAGCCACTAAATTCAACAGTCAGTTCCTAGTTCTCATTTGTTTGATCTATTCACTGCATTTGAAATGTCGAGTTACTCTGTCTTCCCTGCAGCACTCTCTTCATTTGGCTTCTGGGACCCCACACTCCACTGGTTTTCTTTCTACTTTGTAATCTCTTTTGCTATTTCCTACTCATCCTACCAATCTCTTAATACTGGTGTGCCCATAGCTCAGTCTTTAGACTTCTTTCTCTTTTAACTCACTCTACTAGTGACTTATCCAGTCTCATAGCTTTAAAAACAATTTATATGCTAATGATTCCAATATTTCTAACTCCATCCCCGACCCTTCTCTGTCTCTTGAATCCCAGACCTATATATATATATATATATTTTTTTTTTTTTCGTGGTACGCGGGCCTCTCACTGCTGTGGCCCCTCCCGCCACGGAGCACAGGCTCCGGACGCGCAGGCTTAGCGGCCATGGCCCACGGGCCCAGTCACTCCGCGGCATGCGGGATCCTTCCAGACCGGGGCACGAACCCGCGCCCCCCCATCGGCAGGCGGACTCCCAACCACTGCACCACCAGGGAAGCCCCCAGACCTATATATTTACTTGCCTACTTGAAATTCCTCTGGAAGTTTTATAGTCACCTCAATCTTAATATTCCCAAAATAATCTTCTAAATCTCCTATCCAGATCAGCCCCTTTCATACCCTCCATCTATTCAAACCCCAAATCATGGAATCATCCTTAACTACTCTCTTTCTTTCAAATACCACACCGAATCCCGGATGAAATCCTATAAGTTCTACCTTCAAAGTATAGTTAGAATCTGACCACCTCTCATGCCCTCCATGGCTACTATGAGACCCCATATTTCTTATTTATTTATTGAACTATAGTTGATTTATAATATTGTGTTAGTTTCAGATGTACAGCAAAGTGATTCAGTTATATTTATACATATATATATTCAGATTCTTTTCCATTATAGGTTATTACAAGATATTGAATATAGTTCCCTGTGGTATACAGTGAATCCTTGTTGTTTATCTATTTTATATATAGTGTTGTGTATCTGTTAATCGCATACTCCTAACTTATCCCTACCCCACTTTCCCCCTTGATAACCGTAAGTTTGTTTTCAATGTCTGTGAGTCTGTTTCTGTTTTGTAAATAAGTTCATTTGTATCATGTTTTTAGTTTTCACGTATAAATGATACCATATAATATTTGTCTTTCTCTTACTTCACTTAGTATGATAATCTGTAGGTCCATCCATAGAGAAGGTTGCTGCAAATGGCAATGTTCCATTGTTTACGGCTGAGTAATATTCCATTGTGTGTGTGTGTGTGTGTGTGTGTATACACACACACACACACACCACATATTCTTTATCCATTCATTGGCACTTAGGTTACTTTCATGTCTTGGCTATTGTAAATAGTGCTGTTATGAACACTGGTGTGAGATCCCATATTTCTTAACAGTATTATTACAACAGACACTTCACTGGTCTCCTGCTTCAGACCATACTACCCACATTCTCTCCTCAAACACAGCACCCAGCATGATTCTGTTAGTATGCAGTCATTCTTCTGACCAAATGCTTCAGTGGTTAGCTGTCTTACAAAGAAAGGATCGGCATCCTTACAAGGAACTACGAGGCACTGATGTATCTGATGCTTTTTAAAAAGTAATATCTCAAAATTAAAAGTACTTTTGAAATGTCCTCAAAACAATCAAGATTCAAACTGAGTAAAGTCCTTTGATAACTTCCAAGTTGACTAATATCAGTTAAGGACAGTTAAACAGTTGGTACATGATGTTAGACAGCTAACCTTTAAAAAATCCTTCTACTTTTAAGCTTCAGGACCAGTTAAAAGAAGCATCCCAAATTTGGAATGTGAGCTGTTTAAAAAAGGCTACTGTTTACAAGTACTTCTCTGTCTGATGGAGTATTTTCTCAGTATTGTGAAATCAAACCAAAAGATAAAATTGGTGTGTAGCTTAAGACAGTGGCAGCAGGCTAGTTACCAGATCCCTAATACGTCCTCCAAAAATGATACAAAACAAAAAGAAGAGAAAATATATCTACACAAAAACTATATATTCTGCAGACCTTGAGCACGGAGAGTACTAAAACTTCAAAATAACTATGAATAAAAAAAAAGTTGAGTGTATCTTTCATGTGCCAGCTCCAGCCTCATTGCACAGCAGCACTTGAGGGCAAGCAAAGGCAGACCAAGAAAAATTGGGGGAAGGACAGAAAAGGATGGAGTCCAAAGTAGATTTTAAACAATCACAAAAAAGATTAAGTCCAGTCTAACTGGAATATACTATAAAAATGTCCAGGCAAATCAGAGCAAGGACTACAGGAAGAGACTTCAAAGTATGCAAGATGTAAAAGCACAGGCATGATATAAAGGGGACATCTTTGAAATACATAACTTCTGGGAGAGAAAAAGGTAAAAAGGAAGTGAGAACTTCCCTTTGACAGTTAGGAGATAGAGAGGAAAAGAAGAGAAAAGGGAAATCTTAAGGTCTTACAAAACAAAGTCACTAAATGGACGGACTCACAATCCCTTATCCCTGTGTCTGGTAGAATAATATCCACACCCCACCCCCCCGCCAAAAGATGTCCACATCCTAATACATAGAACCTGGGAATATGTTACCTTACATGGCAAAAGGGAATAAGGTAGCAGATGGAATTAAGGTTGCTAATCAGCTGACCTCAAGACAGGGGAGATTTTGTGGATTATCCATGTGGACCCAGTGTAATCACAAGTGTGCTTAAAGGTATAAGAGAGAGGAAAGAGAATCAGTGTCAGAAAAAGACAGCCAGCCATTGCTGGCTTTGCAAATGGAAAGAGGCCATGTGCCAAGGAATGCAGGCAAAAGTATTATCCATAAAAGAGAAAATAGTTGATAAACTAGCCTTCATCAAAGTTAAGGCCTTATGCTCTTCAAAAGACAGTCATGAGAGAATGAAATGACAAGGCACTTGGAGAAAATATTTGCAAATAACACATAGAATACATCCAGAATTTATAAAGAACTCTCAAACTCAATAACAAGGTGCGGGGAAAAGAACTAAAAAATTGGCAAAATATTTGAAAGGAAATTTGACCAGAGTACATATGTGGATGGTGAATAAGCATGTGAAAAGATGTTTAACTTCATCAGTCATTAAGGGAATGAAAAGTAAAACCACAACAAGATACCATTACATACCTACTAGAATGGTTAAAATTAAAAATAACAACTGTGAAGAAATTGGAACTCTCTTATACTTCACGTGGGAATGTAAAACGATACAACAACTTTGGAAAACAATTTGGCAGTTTCTTTACAAGTTAAATGTACATATACCCTTAGACCCGTTCATTCCACTCCTAATTATTTACCTAAGAGCAATAAAAGCATATGCAATACAAATTTCTATACATTAATGTCCAATTAGCTTTATTTGTAAAAAATTTAAATTTGGAAACAAACCAAACATCTAAACAAAAGAAGTAAATGGATTAAAAATTATGATATATCTATACCATGGAATATTACTCAGCAATAAAAAGGAATTAACTAATGATGAAAATGAAATCTAATCTATAGTGACAGAAAGCAGATCAACGTTTATTTGGGAATGGGGCAGGGAATATGGGAAGGGGCAAGAATGGGATTACGAAAGTGTACAAGAAAACATTTTTGGGTGATGGATATGCATATTATCTTGATTGTGACAGTGGTTTTACAGTATATACATATGTCAAACCGTATCTAACCGTATACTTCAAATCCGTGCAGTTTATTATATGTCAGTCACACACACACAGAAAGAGTGAGAGAGAGAGAGAGAGAGAGAGAGAGAGACAGAGCCACAGAGAGAGAGAAAGAAGAAAAAAAGGAGAAGATGGAGGAGAAGGAGAAAGGAAAGAGAATGAGAAGAGAAGTAAAATGATGTGAAGGTGTAATAAAACTACAACAGTCACACATAAGCTCATGTCACAGATTTCTGTGTTCATGGAAATAGCCCTGTTTTTCTCACTGATTGTCTTTGTAAGTAATATATATCTGAACTTCAAAATGAGATTAAATGAATGGTCTACTGCTTTTTTTTTTTTTCTGTTTTTGCGGTACGTGGGCCTCTCACTGTTGTGGCCTCTCCTGTGGCGGAGCACAGGCTCTGGACGCGCAGGCTCAGCGGCCATGGCTCACGGGCCCAGCCGCTCCGCGGCATGTGGGATCTTCCCGGACCGGGGCAGGAACCCGTGTCCCCTGCATCGGCAGGAGGACTCTCAACCACTGTGCCACCAGGGAAGCCCTGGACTACTGCTTTGATCTCATTTATACATGAGGGTTCCACATAAGTTGTTATTTCTTTACAGGGATGCATTGCTTACAAATACTGGAAAAAACACTTTTTTTTTTTTTTTTAATACTCAGAAAACCCTTCTAAAATGAACCTGTGTATTTACTAGAGGTACTGATGATGCATTTTGACTTATCAAACTTTATCATGGAGAGGAGATTTGCATTCCTAGACAGGCAAGGAGCTCCCTCATCCCTGTCAACACCTCAGGCAGAGTTGTGCTTTTATCTATTTTATAAATGGGTTTCTACATAAGATTTAGATTGATAAAATTAATCATTGGCAATTCCCATGAAAATGGAAACAAGGGAATGGTGGGAAAAATGAACTCAGAACATGGTACCAGGAAATGGTGAACCAATTTGCACAACTGCAGTGGGGGAAGCCGAGGGGCTCTGGGGTAGTGAAGCGTGAGATGAAGAGGGTAGATTTGGAGATGATGCCCAATAATGAGTACCTACCAAACAAAATTACTTGGGGATAGCCTGCAACACGTCTATCAAAATCTTACAAACATATGCAAACTACTAGCTAACTAGCCCCCCTCTGTTCTTTCTGCATAATGGTCTTCCCCTTATACTAGGTAACTTAACACCCACAAGTAAGTTCCCTGTCTACATCATTCACTACTTGATATCTCTCATGCCAAACACAGTAACTAGAATATAATAGGCATGAAATAAGTATTGGTTAAATGAATGAGCAACAGTACAGGGTCTAGAGTCATCCTACTGATA
The DNA here is from genome assembly GCF_964165515.1 of Mesoplodon bidens. Classification (NCBI taxonomy): domain Eukaryota; kingdom Metazoa; phylum Chordata; class Mammalia; order Artiodactyla; family Ziphiidae; genus Mesoplodon; species Mesoplodon bidens. Next base: position 84,758,300 of record NC_138161.1, on the reverse strand, counting down.
CGGAAGATGGAAACAGTCCACAGCTGAGAGGTGGTCATAAGCTGGAGAATACTTCACAGTGTTACTACTGGGAAATGTTTGTGTGTTTACATGGGCATTGCTTATGGAAAACATTTCAAGAGACTTCTTTCAGTAGAAATGCACGTTAGTTCCCAACAGATTGATCTGGAATCTTCAGAAAAGGAAGTACATATTTTCCTATAGGAATGTGAAGAATAACTGATCGGAAAACAAGAGAAAAATTCCACGGCATTTATAACACAGATGTATGGATCCTGTCTCACATTCTGTTCTTTGGGGAGAAAATAATCATGGAAAAAGCATTCATTTCCTTCCTGTAAGATTAAACTGGAGACAAATTAAGGTTTTGCCCTTTCTTTTTCCTGTGGTGTGAACAGTTATGTTCACAAAATTTTGAGGACCTGGCCAGGGTCTGGCACATAATAGGTACTCACTGGTGAGGTGAAACCAGGGAATTGGGAGTTCTTTGAGAGAGTACTTTTCTAATTAGCTGAGAACAATATCTTACCTCCAAAGAGAAATAGGCAGAACAAGGACTTCAGCAGCACCCATTAAAAAGCAAACTAAGAGAGTTCTAAACTTAAACTGAGAGAAATTGTTATTAGGCAATAATGATTAAGAGAAAGCATGAGATAGGTCAGGTTTCTGTCATTTTAGATCTTTTTAAATATGCTTGCTTCATGAGGAAACTTCTTTCATAGTTATACAAGCATATATATATATTTGCATATGTATGTTTATATACAATATAAATTTTTAATCAAAATTTTAATTTACTTAAAAGTAGCTATAATACCACAGAGTCATATTGTAAAATAGTAGTTTCAATTTTGAGTCTTCTATACATATGCAAATTTTTTTAAATTAATTGGCATTGAATTGACAATTTTTTTTTCTAAATGTGGTAACTAGAAACAACAAAAATACTATGTGCTTGCATCATTTCTTTTTTTTATAAGTTTATTTTTTACATCTGTAACTCTATTTCTCTTTTTTTAATATAAATTTATTTATTTATTTATTTATTTATGGCTGCGTTGGGTCTTTGTTGCTGCGCATGGGCTTTCTCTAGTTGCAGCGAGTGGGGGCTACTCTTCCTTGAGGTGCACAGGCTTCTCATTGCAGTGGCTTCTCTTGTTGCAGAGTATGGGCTCTAGGCATGTGGGCTTCAGTAGTTGTGGCACGCAGACTCAGAGTTGTGGCTCATGGACTCAGTAGTTGTGGCACATGGGCTTAGTTGCTCTGTGGCATGTGGGATCTTCCTGGCCTGGGGCTTGAACCTGTGTCCCCTGCATTGGCAGGCAGATTCTTAACCACTGTGCCACCAGGGAAGTCCTCATCATCATTTCTAAAATGAAAAATCTATTAAATAATCCAAATAGGAAAAAATTATCTTAAAATAAAAAATACTCCATTAAATTAACAAAATGTCTCTGTTAAAAAAAAAAAAGCCCTATTATGTTTTCTTTATTTTCCGTTTGCTCTTGGCTTTGCTGATACTAACTTGTAGACTCATTTTTGGGTCTTTGGCAGTCACTGCTCTGGAGTTGATTCTAAGAAGGAAACAGGCTGCTGCAGTGTACATAATGGAGTAGGAACATTTTATTTATTTAGCGGAGTTATCATCCTGAAACTCACAGAGGGCCATAGGGCATGTCATGCTAATATAACTCATGTGTTATAGTACGATAACATCATGTATACACAAGGGGTTTATGTGAAATATGAAGAAAGGCTTTTTTGCTCTCAGATAAATAATGGGATGAGTTAACAGCTCAACTCTGAGAGACCTAAAATATGAGTACAGGATGGTTCTGATAAAAGGTGCAAGAGAATAAACTAAATAGTATTTGAGGTTGCCTCAAATCTGATGTTACTGCACTGATGACTCTTGGAATATTAAAATTTTTCTCATGCATATGTCATCTTTTTTAGCCTAACACATGGTAACTGGTAAATTCTAAAGACTATACTCTCTAGAGTAGAAATGGCAACTAGCCAAATGCCAATAAAACTCATTTTTTAAAATTTACATTTGCAAAAAAATATGATATAACATGTGCCAAGAGTTCTACTTTGTTTTGCCAATGCCTATTAAAATTACTGATGTTTCCCAGTCATAGTGAGTTGCTTCTTTGGGGGAAGGGAGATTAATAGATGTTCAACATTTAATGAAAACACTGTATATGCTATACTTTTATTGTACTCTAGTTTTTATCTCCAAATTTTGGCTAATATACTGATGTTGGCATAAATCATATCAACTTTTAAAAAACAACTTATTCCTAAAAACTCATAATATTTTTTGTTACTTTTCTTTTTGAATTCAATTAACCTGTCATTACAAGTAAAATTATTAAGTGCTTAGTGACAATCTTTACAATAAGATTCCATTTCTGGCTTTATTGTGCTGAATGCTTTGCTTTATGTTTTAATGTGAGATATCTAGTCTGGTAGAAATAAGTCTAAAGGCATCAAGTAATTTCATTGAATTTAAAATCATTTCAGTTAACTGAAACCACTATTTAGCCTGGCAGCTCTGAGAGAAATGATTTAAAAGAATTATTATGATAAATACCAAAGAAAAATTCAATTATATTTAAAACAGTTATTCTTATTTTCTTCAACAAATAGGATTCGTTGTTCACTATATTTTCCAATGGCAAAATTTGACAGCATAAATATGGTAAATAAGGCCAAAATGCTGAATGGCCATTGCTCCTTAAATCATAGGATAAATCAATTTTTATAAAGAGCTGTCATTTAAACAACTATTTTTCAGATTAATTAAAAATTCTCTCATGGTTTATAATAAAAGACATTTAGCTTCTACTGTGTGTGCTAGGCATCATGTTAGGTGACAGAAGTACAATAGTAAACAAATCAGACTCCCTTAAGAAAAGAAACTTGGGGCTTCCCTGGTGGCGCAGTGGTTGGGAGTCTGCCTGCTGATGCAGGGGACGCAGGTTCGTGCCCCGGTCCGGGAAGATCCCACGTGCCGCGGAGCAGCTGGACCCGTGAGCCATGGCCGCTGAGCCTGCGCGTCCGGAGCCTGTGCTCCGCAATGGGAGAGGCCACGGCGGTGAGAGGCCCGTGTACCGCAAAAAAAAAAAAAAGAAAAAAAGAAAAGAAAAGAAACTTGTAAAGGTGAAAGAAGTAATAGGAAATTATGAATTTGCGTGAGAAGTGCTACAATAATAGTAACCATAGAACAGTTAGGAATCACTTAGGAGGAACACAATGCACTGAGATGGCAGAGTGTTAAAGATGACTTTCTGGCATCTAGGCTGACACTGGGAGTTGAGCAGGAGTCAGATAGGCAAAGAAAAGGATGGGAGTGTTTCCAGAGAAGGAACAACATGGGCAAGGGGCTGGAGGTGAGAGAGCGTTGTGATTTGGGCATTTTTGGTAATTTAGTGTGATTAAAACCAAAAGCTAAAAAAGAAGAGACATGAAAAAAAGAAACAATAATACATAGCCCTTTCAATTAAAAAAAAAAAAAGCTGTATATGGGGGGGGGCGGGAGGAAATGGGATGAATTGGGAGATTGAGATTGACATATATACACTACTATGTATAAAATAGATAACTAATGAGAACCTACTGTATAGCACAGGGAACTCTACTCAGTGCTCTGTGGTGACCTAAAGGGGAAAGAAATCTAAAAAAGAGGGGATATATGTATATGTAAAATTGATTCACTTTGCTGTACAGCAGAAACTAACACAACATTGTAAAGCAACTATACTCCAATAAAAATTAATTTTAAAAAAGAATAAAATAAATAAAACCAAAAGCTGGTTCTTTGAAAAGATTAATAAAATCAATAAACCTTTATCCAGGCCAAAAAGAAAAAAAAGAAAGGAGGCAAATTACTAACATCTGAAATTAAAGAAGGGGCATCACTTCAGATCCCATGGATTTTAAAGGATAATACAAGGATATGAACAACTCTCGCCCATAAATTTGATAACCTAGATAAAATGGGCCAATTCCTTGAAAGACACAATCTGCTAAAAGTCACAGAAGAAGAAATAGACCATCTGAATAGACCTAAATCTATTAAAGAAATTTAATCAATAATTAATAACCTTTCAAAACAGAAAGCACCAGGCCTGGATAGTTCACTGGTGAATTCTACCAAACATTTAAAGAAAAAATTATACTAATTCTGTGCAATCTCTTTCAGGAGATAGAAGCACAGAGAATACTTCCTAATCCATTCTATGAAGCCAGCATTAACCCTAATGCCAAAGCCAGACAAAGACATTATGAGAAAAAAGGAAAAAATAAAAAAACTACAGACCAATATTTCTCATGAACAAAGATGCAAAATTTCTCAAAATGTTAGCAAATTGATTCCAACAATGAAAAATATAAAAAGAATTATATACCACAACCAAGTGAAATTTATCCCAGATAGGCAAAGTTAGTTCAGCATTGAAAAATCAATTAATGTTATCCATCACATCAACAGGGTGAAAAAGAAAAACCACATGGTCAAATTAATAGATTCAGAAAAAGCATTTGACAAAATCCAATACTGTTCATGATAAAAACTCTCTGTAAATGAGGAAAAGTGAAGTATTTCTATAATTTAAATTTTTAAATCAGTTTAAGTAGTACTTTTGTGGCAAGTTGTATATCTAGAGGTTGTTTTCCAACTTAAGTAATTAAATCTTCAGATTTTTCAGGGAAGTAAGTATGTGGTGATGAAGAAGAAGAAGATAGGTAGGTAGGTGGATAGATAGATAGATAGATAGATAGATAGATAGATAGATTTTTTAGTCAGGTTTATTGAGGTATAATTTATATAAATAACTTCATTTTTTGGCTGTTCTGTTGTATGAATTTTAAAAAACACATACAGTCATGTAACCACTACCACAGTCAAGAGGAAAGCAGTTCTATGATAACTCAAGTTTCCTTATTGTATCATTCTAGTGAGTCTCTTCCCCCCACCTCCATTTGCTGGCAACTATTGATCTGTTCTCTGTCCCTATAGTTTCTTATTTTCCAGAATGTAATGAAAATGTAACCCTACTGTATGTGACTTTTTTTTTTTTTTTTTTTTGTGGTACGTGGGCCTCTCACTGTTATGGCCTCTCCCGTTGCGGATCACAGGCTCCGGACGCACAGGCTCAGTGGTCATGGCTCACGGGCCTAGCCGCTCCGCGGCATGTGGGATCTTCCCAGACCGGGGCACGAACCCGTGTCCCCTGCATCGGCAGGCGGACTCTCTACCACTGTGCCACTGGGGAAGCCCTATATGTGACTTTTGAATCTGGATTCCTTCTCTTATTATAATGCATTTGAGGTTTACTGATATTGTTGCATATAGTGGCAGTTGTTCCTTTTCATTTCTGAATAATTGTCCATAAGTATATGGACATTTAAGTCATTACATAGACCCAGGAGTGGGATTATTCACTTCCCAAGTCAAAGTGGGCCTTAAATTCAATTTTATTTCATTGCCAAGATTTTTGAAAATTGGTTCAATAATCTTTGCCTTTCCAAAGTTGAAATTTATGAGTGAGATTATGCCTATATACAAAAGAAATGACCATATTACATCAGAGTTTAGAAGGAGATGGTTTTTCAAACAAACAATTTGGTTTGAGGAGGGGCGTGTGGAACAGTGACCAGGTACTAGGGAGGGAGGTGTCAGGGAATGGATGGAGTTATAAAAGGTCAGATTCAAGGTAGCAGGCAAAATTCACTCAGTACTACTACTGAGGTCTCTAGTGAAAGCCTGGGAGGTGTTGTGGGAAATAAGGGTTATGCCAGTGTTCAAAGGGTAATTTACAAAAAAGTAAAATCATGATTCTCATACAGATTTAAAAATGAACATGTGTTAAAATTTTTTTTAACTCATTAATGATAAACTGGTAAGATGTTACAATCAGTTTAAAGGGAACTCTAAACAGTTATGTTTATAAACCTGGAATATTAAAATGAATGTGCAAATAGAAGCAAAAGTAGCTTCTTCCACAGTGAGTGATGGAAGTCAGCTGGACCTCTATGGAACAGAACTTGCATGTTGTGTCTATAGACAAAAATTATTCTGCATTGTACCAGTTATTTACAAAGCACGGGGTTGTAAAATACCTCCCATCAAACTGAAATCAGATAAGACAGAAAGGTGTGCTCTAGACAAGTGCCAGGCAACCACCTGCCCACTGGTCAAATCTGGCCCACAGTTACCTTTTGTAGGTCCTTTAGTTAAGAATGCTTTGTACATTTTTAAAGGGTTGTAAAAGCAAACAAACAAACGTTGGTAAAAAGGAAGAATAAGCTAGAGGCATATGTGGCCCTTATAGAAGAAGTTTGCTGACCCCACTTTTTGGCCTTTGCTCTAATGCAGAGATCAGCAAAAAATATGCCAGCCGCCCAATCCAGATGGCTGCCTGAGTTTTATAAGTAAGGTTTTATCGAAACATAGACACACACACACATACTTTTTAAAAATTTACTGTCTATGGCTGCTTTAGTGCTACAATGGCAGAATTTAATAGTTATAACAGAGCAAAGCCAAAATATTGACTCTCTGATCCTTGATAAGAAAAGTTTGGCTATGCCTCCTTGGACAGTACATGGCTCTCCAATGAAACACAGATTTATTCCTCCTGGGAAGATCTTTTACTTTTCCTGTCTCTATTTTTTCTTCTGTTTCTTTTGCTTGGTTTATCCCATTTTTTCCTTCCTGTCATCCATAATTCTTTCTCATATTTTTCATCCTTTTTAACTCTTTCTTTCTCCATTAAATAGCCGTAACATGGAACTAAAATATAATATTTTAAAAATAATTTATCAAATGAAATTTTAGATTCCTCCTTAAATCGAAAGTAAAACTATACCTCTTTTTTCCTCACCACCTCCAATGCTCTAAGAGCCTAAAAGTACTTGGAAGTCACTTTTCACTATGTTGTAAACATGTCTGTGGGTCAGTGACCCTTAACGAAAAGGACCTCTCACCTGAGAAACGAGAATCAGGGGTCCAGTTAGTTGCCTTCCCTTTTCCAAGCAAAACAAGGAACATTTATTGACATTTCAGTAAGTGAGAATTGAGAAAGTAACTTAATATAATCTGCTTTGAATGGCTCTTTACTTCCACTGGTATGTACATAAAGCAGTGTGAAGTTGAGATTGACTACTAAAAGTATAATGTCAGCATTTTAAAATATAAGTGTATACATATAATATGATATAGATTATATCAGAAATATAAAGTGTAACGTCGGCGTTTTTAAAACCACAATATTCCCAAGCAGTGAGGAGATTTACAAGGACATGTTTTCTGTGCCTCTCCCCTCTGCTGATTCTCTTTTGTCGCCCTAATCCCATCCTAGTCTCCTTTATTTTATCATTTACCCCTGTACATGTCTTAAATGTCATTTTTCTCAAAATGCCATCCTTGATCCTCTTCTCTTCTATTTCTACATTCTATGAGCGTTCTCATCTACGCCTCTCATTTTAACTACCAGCTAATGATTCCCAGTCCATATCTTTAACTGAGAAATATAACTAGAGCTGTAGATGTTACACGTATATATGCATAACATATATATTAAATTGTCATCTCTAGTTCAGTGATATTGGATTGAACTCAACACAGCATCTCCCAGTCCACCCCATAAATGTATTTGTACATTCTTCCTCATCAAGCATAAACTTAGGAAAAAACCCACACTCCTTTACCCCTATTTTCAATCAATCTTAAATTTTTTTTTTTATTGCAGGGGGGAAGGTATACTGGTATCTGCAACTTACATTGAAATACATAAAAAAGATAGATGAAAGGATGGAGAGATGGATAGATGAATAGGTATGTGATAAAGCAAGTATAATACAATTTTAATTGTAGAATTAGGTGGTGGTTATATGCCTACTGACTGTAAAAGACTTTAAACATTATTGAATGTTTCAAATTTTTTCATTAAATGTGTTAGAAAAAAATTCTTTCAATTTGCCCCCAAAATATCTTTAGTGACTGCTACTGCTTTAGCCTAAACCCTCATCATCTCTTACCTGAACTATCACGTTTGTCCCTATTGGGTACTCCTAAAGGCAAGTTCCCTAAAATGTTGCCACTCACAGTGTGGCCCACAGACTGGTGAGCAGCCAGCACGTCACCTGCGAGCTTATAGGAAACACAGGTCCCACCAGACATATTGAATCAGAATTCACAGTTAAGAAGATCCCCAAGTAATTTGTATAAACTTTGAAGTGTTGAGAAGCTCAGCTCTATATGATAACTCTATCCTATATCATTCCCTTGCCTCAAACCCTTCAGTGGTTTCCCATGGCTTACAGGGTGATATCTAAGACCCTCAGAGTGGTTGCCTGTTGTGAACATTTTGAATATTTCCAGAGCACATGTGTTGTGTCTCATGCTGACTCCCCTTTCTCTGACACTCTCCACATACCTTAACTCAGCCTAACTCTGTCCTGTTTGTCCTTCAAGATAATTTAGTCCACATTGCTTTCTTATTACTTTGGCAATATCTCTATTGTAGCCCTGTATTTTACATTTTTTTGAAATAAGAAGGTATCTGTTAGTTTTCCCACTAGGCTGTGAACCTCAAAAAACAGAAAATGTTTCTTATTCATGATTCTATTCCCAAGTGTTTGCACAGTTCTTGTTGCGGATGTCAGGTATTTAACAAATGCTTATTGAACTTAACCCCAAAGCAGCTGACTATCCCTGCAGGTATATAGTTCAGTGTGGAGTGGTGGTTCAGAAAGAGATTGCTAAAAGATAAGCAAACAAGTGAAACCAATTTTTATTTTATTATAGCTACACTCATTTAGCTATATCTACCTAGCTACTTTAAGATAGGTAGATATAGTAGCTACCTATCTATATCTACGTTCCAGATTCTGAATTTATTCATAAAAGACAGCTATTTCATTAAGCATGTGTATTCTGAGTTCAAATGAAAAAGCCATACAAATTCACTCACTATGTATTTACTGAATGTCTATTAGAACAGGGCTAGTCTTACTGAGATGTAATATTGCTTTTGTTGCACTTAAAGAGGTCTTCTAAGTGCTTGTTTTCCAAAAGTTATAGAAATGATATTTCATCAGTTTTCATGCATAATAGATGAAAATACAATGTCATATTTAGCAACAAAGGCAATGAAATGTCTTTTAGATATTCGTTAGGCAATCAGTCACCCGTCAACAAAGCATAATTCAAATCTCATTTTGACTTTTGCCTGTGAGATTATTACAACTAAATAGAAAATAAAATGTTTTGGGTATATACGTGTTAGTAGAATAAATCAGAGCTGAAAGTAAAAGAACAAAAAGACTAACAATTCCTATCCTGGACCATGAAAATAATTCTTACAGTTTAAGCCCTAATCCCATTCACCCTCCAATAAAGAGCAGTTTTTAGCCATATTAGTAGTATAATAATATATATTTAAAGTTTTTTAAATTTAAGTATGTTGGCAGAATTCATCTCACTTTGATATAATATTTTAGATGCCAATCACATAGAAGTAAGTAAGCTAATTATCAATTTATATAGAACTAATAAACTGAGAAATGGAGATTCTTCCTTCCAACCTCCTTCCTTCCACAATATTTATTGAGTGGTTATACTGAGGAAAACATTGTGCTATGCTAGGCTCCAGGGATTCAAAGATAAAGCATTCCTTTATTCATTCCACAAATATTCAGCACCTTCTACATGCCAGACACTGTTCGAAGCCTTAGAAATACAGCAGTTAGTGAACAAAGCGCTTGTGCTCTTGGAGTTTATATTCTAGTGCATGAGACAAGTAAACAAATGGGTAAGGAGTACAGTTACAGACAGGTGCTCTGAAAAGTAAAAGACAGGGTAATGGTATAGAGTATATAATGTTGGAGAGTGGGGCAAGGATGACAGGGTAATAGTATAGGGTATATAAGGTCTGGGAGCAGGGCAAGGATGCTATTTTAGGCAGAATAGCCAGGAAAGTCCACCTGAGAAGACAGTATTTGAACAGAGCACTGAAAAAACTGAAAAAGTGAGCAATTTGAAGATTGGGAGAGGAGAGAGGTATTCCAGCCAGAGGGAACAGCAAATATAGATACTCTAAGATGAGACTGAGCTTGGGGTGTTTTCAGCAAAGAAAAAAGGAAGTTGGAACTCAGGGTACCAGGTAGAGTGTGGTAGGACAAATGGTCTGGAGGGGAGGCATGATCTGAGGATCTTTTGATGAGTTTGGATTTTATTTAAAATTGGCTGGGAAGCCACTCAAGAGATTTAAGCAGGTAAAGTTTGTGAAATGATTCTCTTCTTAGAAAGATCACTCCAACTACCATGTGGAGAAGGAACCATAGAGAAACAAATGGAAGCAAAGAGTTTGGTTAAGAGGCCATTACAACAGTTCAGGAAATAAATAACAGTGTCTTAGATTTCTCTCCACCTAGGTAGAGAGAACTGGTTAAATTGGAGATATATTATAAAGGTAAAATTGATAGGATTTGTGTTTGATTTAGATTTAAGGGAATTGAAGGAGAATAATCAAGACTCCTGTGTTTAAGTGATGAAGTGACTAGTAAATAGTGAGCTAAGATAGTAAGTGTAGGCAGAAGTTTGTGGGAAATTGAGATGATATAAGATGCCCCATAGACATCAAAGTGGAAAAGCCAGGCAGGCAGTTTGATATGTACAGCTGGAGCTCAGAAGACAGGTCAGGGCTGGAAGAACAAATTTGGGAGTAATTCTCACATAGATGACATTTGAAGCCTAGGGGCTGGATGACATCACCTTAAGAAGAAATAAATAAAATAAGGCTTAGCGCTGACCCAAGTCATAATATCTGGAGCCAATGAGAAAGTTTGAGAAGGTGCAGCCAGTGATATAGGAAGAAACCCAGGAAGCAGATCAGGTTTCATGGGCATGTTACCAGTGCAACACACAGTGCTTTGCACTCAGAAGGGCCCCAGACTTGGTTGCTAAGCTGCCACCAATTCTTACTTATTTTATCTTTGAACTTGTGTTTTGTAGGTAAAGTCTGATGGGACAATGGAGCATGCAAGTGAGGAGAGAAGGTACACACATTATGTGTATCAACCATTCCTTGACACCCCATTCATATTCCTGATGCCCCACGAGCACAGAGTTCTAGGGGACCCATGATGCATGGGTGTTCAATGAGGCTCCAATCAAGTACATGTAAGCATATTACACCGACAACAGAGCAAGTGGTGGTGTTGGTGCTGACAGCCTTGAGAGGTGGTGCTTTCTGTTCAAACCAGAATTTCCTTTAAAACAGACAGAAGGCAATGGTGATCTAAGAAGCATGAACAACCAAAGAACCCTATCCGATCCTTCCTGACTTATGTTACTGCTGTGATTGAATTGGGTCCTGCTGCTTGCTGCTTACAAAATCAGTTACATACTGACAAATGGTAGAAAGGAAAGGTGCTTTTAATCAGAATGCCGGCAATCTGCGGAGACGGTGGACTCAAGTGTTCCCCAAAAACCACCTCTGAAGATTCTGCTCGGCCATGAGAGTTTTAAAGGAAAGGAAGGAAGCAATCTCAGTTAATCATTGAGATGGGGGTCAGAGTCATCGCCATTCCCCACTGTGTGCAGGCTTGTGTTCAGGCTTGTCACTCGTGATCTTCCTCTAGATGTCATCTTGTTCATAGAACTTGGTCACACAGTTTGTTTGGAAGATTACTGAAGGGGAAGCTAGGGAAGACATCTTGTTATCTGTTAATTACTTATTCTTCATTTCTACTTCTTTGACCTACGGAAAGGACTGACCAGGTAGGGAAGGTATTTTTTTATATATATAAATTTATTTATTTGTTTTCATTTTTGGCCGTGTTGGGTCTTCGTTGCTGTGCACGGGCTTTCTCTAGTTGCGGTGAGCGTTGGCTACTCTTCGTTGCGGTGCGCGAGCTTTTCATTGTGGTGGCTTCTCTTGTTGCGGAGCACGGGCTCTAGGCGCGAGGGCTACAGTAGTTGTGGCTCGCAGGCTCTAGAGCGCAGGCTCAATAGTTGTGGCGCACGGGCTTAATTTCTCCGTGGCATCTTCCCGTGCCAGGGAAGATGCTAGGGCCAGAGATGAGTAGAGCATGGAGATTAGTTACAATATAGTTAGTTACAATATAGCTTTGTTAAAGTGACAAGAAAAGGGGCTTCCTGCTGAGGGTCGTTTCCTGCAAAGAGCTGCTTACATTACTTCCCTGTATTAGCCAACCACTCATCCTGAAAAGGGAAGTGTAGAAGGAGAGGGAAAGATAGAGGAGCCCATAGAGACTTTTCCTTTCTCATCCATAAGCCAAAGATAGAGAGTATTGATAGAATGCATGCATCTCAAGAAGTGAAATTAAAATAATTAGATTAGTCTTGTGCAGCACTTCCACTGTTCTAGAAAAAATAAAAAATATGTATGCGTGCATGGGCTACAAAATATGAATTGTGTAATTCATACGAGTTAAATGCTCTTATATTTTCATTAAATCTGGCATTGCATAATGTAAATTTGAATGGTAAAATTCATGTCGATAATTTAAATTCTAAATTTTTCTTTATTTATGAACAACATAGAAAGCAAATTTTTAAAAAAATGACAAGTTGAGGGAGAGACAGTGGAAGAAAGGAAAAAGCTTTATAATTTACTACCTTAGGGCATTTTTTCCTTGCTTTTTGAACAAGGGAGCCCACATTTTCATCTTGCTCTGGGCTCACAAATTATGTAGCTGGTGCCACCAGAAGAATATGGTGTCCTGGAGTCCAAGTGAAGAAAGTGCTTCCAGGAGGAGGGAGGGATCTTTCAACTATGTCAAATGCTGCTGAGAATTGAGTGAGATAAGGACAGAAAATCAAACATTACCTTTGGCATGGAGACTATCCAGTTAAAGTCAATTCTGTCAGAGATGGTGAAGTATTTTGTATAATAATTTAACAATAGTAAAAATAAAGGGGGAGATTTATACACCCATTTTTATCTGTGATGTTTTCTTTTAAATATATTAGCTTTATTTATTCTAATTATGTTTCAAGAATAAATTAGCATTTGTTCAATGATAAAGTGGAATCGCCCTAAAACTGAAACAGTTTAAGAAATATAATTAAATTATTACTGTTTATATCTTCTGTTGTGGCGGGTTTAAAAATGCTATTTTATTTTTCTTTCTCTTTATTTTCTTTGTTTTTATTTTTCGCCTTTACTTCAAGATGCCTACACAAAATGGAGTAAATTATAACTAGATCAAATTGGAACAAAAAAATAGTTTGTTAAATAAAAACATGTATGTTTCCTACTTTGCTAGCAACATAAAAAAAATGTAGTTGAAATACAACGACCGAAACCCTGCCCTCTTCCTTATTATTATTACCGTAAAAATAAAAATTTTGAATTCATTCTGTAGTACCTGAAGTCAGCCACTAGATGGCAGATGTTACCATAGTCAACAAATCGTTACTTGAAACGGGATATAAGATCACTTAAAATTATGATTTTGCAGAAACGTAAAACCCTATTGATTCATTCTCCCCACCCTTCCTGCTCTTGAAGAACTCATTTTGGGGGCTTGAAAAAGCTTTCCCGTATACATATACAAGATGGATAATTCAGAAAGCAATTCTGGAATCCTATCAGCTCCATAAAACATAATATTAAATCACAAAACTGAATAACAAATTGCATTTAAATGACTATGAAGATGAATGGCAGTGTTGTACTGGAATGTTTTCAACCAAGGCCAAATGGATAACCACATTGATCTTGCATTTTATATCTTACAAAGAAGGACATGATGTAAATAAAGATCACAAAGCAAAGCTAATATATTTACTGCTATGTTAAACTAGTTACAGAGGATTAAAAAAAACTTTGATAAATTATTTGTTCATTTGATTACTATGTTGGTTATTTGTTCCTTATATGGCAGTTGCAATTGAAGAGTACAGTGAGGAGGAAGAAACCTGAGCTGTTAGAATAATGTTATCTGCAGAGTTTAATGCTGTCCCCCACATATAAAGATTGAATTTTAGAATCTGCTAGAGATTATACTTCTAATTAATCAAATTCCTTTTGTGGGGTTGCACATTATAATACTTATATTTTGACTGATAACTTGAAATATATTTAAGCAAAAGGTGAACCTTTGTAAGTTTGTAATTTTCCTAAGGTAATGCAAGTACTATTCTTCCCTTATGATAAAGGGATTTTTTTTTTCTGTTTGACTATTTTGTGAACATTTTATTAAGATAGCTGTGGATATCCTGCAATATTTCTTTCTTTTTTTTTTTTTTGGAAAATAGTGAAAAAACAGGAATTGATTAGCATGATGGGAAATTTTGGAACTTGAAAATAAAGAATCAGGGTCAGAAAATAAACCATATTCCCTACTGGAATTCTGCATCACTCCTGACACTCTTTCCTCTCTCATTCCATGATATGTACTCTCCCCTTTTTTTTCCTCCCATCTCTCTGCCTGCCCCTTCTCAGTCTCTTCCCTGGGTTCCTCTTCTGTCTCTTCTTTAATCCTTTGGCTCTCAACATTTTTCTTATCACTCTTTACTATTGCTCTATAAAATCTTGAGCATTTAATTCATTACCAATGTTTCAACTGCAATGAATAACTAGTTTCTCTCCAAATCCTATGAGTCAGCATCACATAGCAGTTATATTTAAACTCTGACATTAGACTGCTTAGGCTCAAATACTAGTTTGACCACTTAATGGTTAGGTGATATTGATAAATTACTTAACCTCATTGTCTTAGTTTCCTGTCCTGGAATTTTAGAATGATAATATCTCTAAATGTTGTGGTTAGGTTAGAATGAAGCAATTCACTTAGCACAGTATCTGGCAAAAAGTAAAGACCTAATAAATATTCCATCTAGGGCTTTTTCTCAGAAAATAGAGCCATATACAATGGAGATCCTCACTCTGATGTCTTACAAAAAGCTTAAGATGATAGATCCAAATCTTACAAATCAATATATTACCATTCCTAAATCAGTTTCCCCAAAGATGGGAAAACTTTACTGTTTAATATTTAATATTGTAGAGTTTTTCCTCTAAAGTCAAGAGCAAAGGTACCTACCATATCCATAACATTTATCATTATGTTGCAGATACTAACCAGTGTAATTAGACATGAGAAAGCAATTACTGAAATATGAATAGGAAACAAAGAAGTAACACTATGTTTATTAAGAGAGGATGTGATTATACAGCTGGAAAATTCAAAAGAATCCATGGAAAAATACAATAATCAACAAGAGAATCTGGATAAAATAACAGGTTATAAAATGAGGATATAAAAATTAATAGCATAGGTATGTATATATGTTTACAAACCTATACATAAACATATATTTGTATAAATAAAAGTTTGAATATATAATTAAAGAGAAGACCCCATTTATGATAGAAAATAAAAGAGAAAAAAATACTTTAACATAAAGTTAGCAAGAAATGTCCAAAACTTATATGAGCAAAACTGGAAATTGCTTTTGGAAAAAAATAGATCTTAATGAATGGAAAGACATATCAATTCTGGGAGAGAAAGAGAGGCCAACATCATGAAGATGTCAGTTTTCCCTAACTTAAGGGCTGGGAGAAAAAGCCACTTACAGTACTGTTAAGCCTCTGTAATTCAAACAATTCTATATTAGCACATGAATAGGAAGGCAAACTGAAGGAAAAAGAGAAAATCCAGAAATATATCCAATTGCATATGGAAATTAATATACATTATAGGTGGCATCACACATCACTGGGTAAAAGATGGACTTTTAAATAAATGTTGTTCTGATTACTGGGTAGCCATATGGAGAAAAATTAAATTGGATCCATTTCTTACACCATAAGCCAGGATAAATTCCCAGCAGATCAGATATTTAAATCAAAGGTATAAAAAAGCACCATGCATATATTTGAAAAAGCACTTGTGAATTCCTTTATAATCAGGGGATGAGAAAGCATTCCTAAATATGACTCAAAATCTAGAAGCAATGAGAAAAAAGATTGGCAAATTTTATCAGATAAAAATTAAAAATTTTTTTCACGGTAAAAATACCATATCAGACACAAAGTAAAAAATACAAATAAGAGCCTGGGAAAAAATATTTGCAAAATATACAGTGAAAGGTGTAATGATATATAATACAAAGGTATCTCTAATATATAAAGAGCTTCTAAAAACTGAGATGAAAAAAGCCAAGAACTGATCTACAGAAAATTCATAGAAAAAGATATGAAAATTACTCTTAACTGTATGAAAAGTTGCCCAACCTCATGCACAAGTTGATATAATTGTTCACTGGGTGATGGGTACATGTGTGTTCATTATATACATGTATATCCAAATTAGATGGTGTCATTCATCTGACTGAGAACTTCAGGTGGCTTCTCACAGCCTACAGTAAAAAGTCCACTCCTTAGCACAGCATTTAAGACTTTTTAGAATCTGAGTTTTGCCTAATTTATTAGCCAAATCCCTCACGATTACCCAACTCCACAACATTATGTTTTGGTTGCATCAAAGGTTTTGTTATTCCCCAAACGTGGCATGTGTTTTTTCATCTGTCCATGCCCTTCAACATGCTATTTCTGCTGTCCACAGTGCGCTTTTCTCTGTTCTCTGCTTGGGAAAATTCTACCCTTCTTCAAAATATACTCAGAGTTCAAGTATTTGAACTTGCTTGCTCCTTTGAGTTTCCATGACACTTTACACAGGCATCTATTAAAGCCCTTCTTACACAGTTCTATAATCATTGGCTTTGATGTATGCCTCTGCCATGGATATAGGGTACTTTCTTGCCCGTTTCTTTAGTATTTCTACTACTTAGCACAATGCCTGGCCCGAAAGAGGCATGGAATACATTTGTTGAATAATATAATTTTTATGCACTTGCCAAAAAGACTTCAACATTTCCTATATAAATCTTTCAGGACAGATGTCAAGGGGAATAGAAGCTAGAAAATAGATGTCTTGCAGACTTTGTTTACTTAGCACCCTGAGTTTTGGCTATCAGTCAGGACTTTTAGTTAAACAACATATATTCAGCTCAACCTAGCTCTGCAAATGGGCAGTGTATTTGTTCTGAAAGGCAAACCTTGAAAAGTAGATCTAGCTTCAGAGACAGTGGATCTCTCTCTCTCTCTCTCTCATACACACACACACACACACACACACACACACACACACACACACCTTCCCATTTCTGATTGTTGCCTTCATCATCTTAGGCTGTGATCTCCATGAGGCAGGAACTGGTAGCAGATAGTTCTGGGCTTATATTCTTATAGCCTTGTAACTAACAAGGAACAAAGCTATTTCCTGCCAGATTCTGTTAGAAAAATTTCATGAAAATACTGCGATTGGCCTGAGTCTTACATCTGTCTGTCAGCTAATTTCCATGACTAGAATGGTAAAGTATGTGATTGATCCCAGTCTGGCACCCAGGCCCCATCCTGGGGTGTGGGATAATGTGGTCAGCAGCCCCCGTCTTAGGGTCCCCATATGAGGACCATATATTGGAATGTGGGAGGAGCAGCTCCCCAAGACAACAAAGATCTTATCTGGACATGCAAAGGAATGACTCTCCACCATACCTGTGAAGAAAATAACAAGATCCAATGTTGGAGTGATGTTATATAATTTTATGATTAAAACTTTCTTATTCCTGATAAATAAATATTGTAGCTCAAATACATGATAAAATATATCAATAAAATAAACAGCTGATCAGGAATCTTATTTGGACACTTTCATCTTTTGCTTCTCCTTTCTAATTATTATTATTTTTGCTCTTATCATCTAATTATTTTTTAAATAAGGATCCACCCAAAGAGTAAAACTCCCGAACCTAAACTTTCTAAGTTTGATACTTTTTATTATTTTATTCTTTGTCAACCATATGCTCTTTGTTCTTTCTTTCACTGAGCGTATTTCCCCCAAAACCAAGTACAGTATTCAAAAAGAAAAGAAAAAATTGAAGAGAAAAAATATTTTATCTGTGAATAAGTTACTGCTCAAAGATGTTTTGAGAGTAGAAAAAAAAAATAGAGCAACACTTCCATGATATTCACTCTTAACCAGATTTTCTGATAGCACTTGTGATGCTGTTATAGCATCACACTGCTCTGTATCCAGAAAACTGGGATGGCTGGGCAAGTATTACCACCCAACTCTGGGAACTACAGTTAGGAAATGTGATCTCAACTAGTGTGGGAACCCCAACAAGCAGCTTTCTCTTGGGTTTATTTGGTCCACATACATTTGATTGCCCATAATGGGCAAAGAACTATCCTAGGATTAGCGGGTAAACAAGAGAAAATCCTCAAAAAGTTAACCCTCCATAGGAAGAGAAGTGTTGCAAAACTGCTAAGTAGGATTTTGAAATAAATCACTTTTCCTAAGCAAATTAAACCCTTAATGCAAAGATATACTTATTTTGCTTATCTGTATTTTTATTACAGTGAACATATATTTCAAAGATAATAAAACAAAATTAAATGAAAAGTTATTGTAAAATATAAAAGGGTATGTTCACCATCAAATATGTCATCCAATAGGTACAAATCCCATTTCAGCCAGTCACCAGCTGTGTGAATTTGAGCAAGTTAATCAATCTCTCCAAGGTTAGGTTTCGTGGGCTATAAAATGGAGCTAATAATTCCACCTGCCCAATAAAGCTGTGAGTATTAAATAAGATAAAATGTAATAAAGTGGTTAGCACTATGCCTGCAATATAGAAGTTGCACAAAACAGATTATGTTCATTATTCTTGATATAAATTTGAAAGAAAATCTCATTTGAAGCTTGGACAAATGCAAAATCTAGGAACAAGTGGTATCTAACCCAGTTTATTCTTTCCCAATAATTGAGCAAATATGAATTCTCTAGACTCTTCCAACTTTATACTGAACCCTCTTAGAAGACTCCTAGGGGTCTCCAGGGCTTGGGCTACTGTTTCCACATGTTTTATTTCTAGTGGCAGCAGCTGGCTAGGACTTTAGAGATCCATAGAACAAAATGAAATTTGTCACCGAGAGAACCCAACCTGGGTTGTTGCAGTCTGCATGTTTTCCTCTAACTGAATCTCAAGGGGGGAATAAAACGGTGACTTTTCTCTTTCTCCTTGTTCCTACAACTTTATTTTTTCAAAGGTATTCAGAGCAGAAGTGGTGAATGGTGACAGCCCCTTGTTTGCCTCTTCTTTTGTCTTCCCTCCACCCTCTTCTCTTGTCCCCCAGTTCTGGATGGGCTCTTAGTGTTTCTTCCACACAAAGAGAAAGTCAGTTGCTGACTCTCCTACTCAGCTGTCTCCAAAGTTTTCTCACTGCCAAACTGGGCTTTCTTTTTAGAGGGACCTCTTCATTTCTTTCTCTTGTGAAAAATCTACTTAAAAACAACCAAAAAAGTGCATGCAGTTTTATCTTCCTTAGAGGTTTTCAGCCAATTCAGACTGTCAAACTCTTGACTTAAGTTTATTTTTCTGTGACTCACTATTTGAGTAATTTTAAAGATGGAAGTTGCATTCTTGTATATAGCAATGCAACAGGAACAAAACAAAACATAATTCTCACTAACTAACAGAATTCTTGGAAAACAGAATTGATGGCTCTCCAAATATGGTAGCTACTACAACTGGTTCTTCTATTAATGAACATTTAATGAGCACTTACTATTTGTCAGGCAGCACACAGGTATCACTTATTTAATCCTTTTAACAACCTTATGAGTCATTATGATTTTTCCCCCATTTTATAGTTGAGGAAACTATAGCTTAGAGTGGTTAAGTAGTTGGACCAAGGCCACCCAGGTGATGAGTGATGGAGTTTGGGACATACTAATTAAATTGTTGAGCTTAATGGATTCTATGATTTACTCAGACAGGAATATAACCGTTGAACTAAATGTTTTAATGTGTGCAAAAGTCCATTCACAAAAGCATGAATTTAGCTCTAAAACCTATTTGCATTGAATGAACAACAAGAGCCATTTATCAATGAATTACAGTATATTACTCTTTAAGCTTAATCTGTATGACCTACTGTTCCAAGTTTGAGGGCTTCTCAAACTTTAGCACTGAAAAGGAATTTAGAATCTACTTCAGTGTTTTTCCAACAATGCTCTGGGGCTGTCCAGTCCCTCAGGGACTGTCTTGGAAGAAGGGCCAGGTTTATCTGTCACACCTGGTGTTGTCTGGATGCATGATTACTTGATTCTCTACATAATAATGATGTATAGATCATTTTATTTTATTATTTTTGAAATAAATTTATTTTATTTATTTATTTTTGGCTGCGTTGGGTCTTCGTTGCTGCGCGCGGGCTTTCTCTAGTTGCGGCGAGCAGGGTCTACTCTTCGTTGCGGTGCGCGGGCTTCTCATTGCGGTGGCTTCTCTTGTTGCAGAGCACAGGCTCTAGGCACATGGGCTTCAGTCGTTGCGGCTCGCCGGCTCTAGAGCTCAGGCTCAGTAGTTGTGGTGCACGGGTTGAGTTGCTCCGTGGCATGTGGGATCTTCCTGGACCAGGGCTCGAACCCATGTCCCCTGCATTGGCAGGCGGATTCTTAACCACTGCACCACCAGGGAAGCCCTAGATCACGTTAAACTACTGCTGTTCTGTAACTCGTTGGTGAGTAACTGGTAGTTCAGAAAATTTGGTGAAGCATCCACCAAACCTATTAGCTAAATGTTTAAATTTTCAGTCAGTTTTGGTGGTAGTGTGACTTTGATTGCATGACTTGACAAGGGAAGAAAATGTGTCACTCTTCGTGAGATTTATGTCAGGAATGTACAAACAGCATGGATTTTCTCAGGTACTTCTATTTTCAAATATTCAGTTCCAGATTTTCCATATTCTATGAAGTGTCCCCCAAATTCTAATTTATAGAAAACAATAACTGACTGAATTAAGTCAGTAAACATTGTAAAATGAACCAGTCACAAAATCTGTTGCAACACAAAAGATGTGAAATCGCAAATCAGGGGCAATCTGGCTGCATTAAAAGAATTTTAACTACTCATGAAAATGCCTGAACATGTAGCATATATGAGGCACAACTCTTTATGAATGTGGTCCTTTTCCAGTCATAAAGTTTTTTAAAATCATGATAGTAAAAAAGTTGTGTAATTGAGGTTGCAAAAAAAAAAAGAAAAACTGATGCAGTACAATGTGCGTGAGGGGATAATCATTATGTCTATTATGAGCCATTACTTTGTCTATGGTCAGAAAGAGTTTGAATTATATTCAAAAGGATTTAGTTATAATTTTGTGTATTATGCACCCAGGCAGAAATAAATTTTCATTTACTTATGCAATAAAAATATACAGATATGAATAGATACATAATCACTAGAAGTTAGTTGCTGGAGTATGAGTGGTAGGGAATGACTGCTGGAGTTCAAATCCTGATTCTGCCACTTACTAGCACCTAAGCTTGGGCAAATGACTTCATTTTTCTATTCTTTTATTTACCCATCTGTAAATGGGGCTAATAATAGACACTAAATCATATCATTGATGTGAGGATTAAAGGACTTAAAAGAGCACCTGCACATATTGTAGTACAAATACTTGCTGAGTGCCCTCTCTGTGTCAGGCATTGCTCTTTATTCTGGGGACATCAAGGTGGACAAGACAGAGAAGGCCTCTGCCCCAGTCCGCAGTTACCTTCTAATACAGGAGAGAGAAAATCAGGAAGCACACACCATAAATAAATCAGATAATTGAAGACTATGATTAAATTCTAAGAAAACAACAAGAGCATTTTTTGACAATGGCTGAACGTACAATGTAGCTTGAGAATTATGCTTTTGTTTTAATACACATGATATAAGCAATATACATGTACAAGTATATAGACTGACAGTTTTTGGTGCCCCTTCACTGAAGAACTGGTGAAAATACTTTGCTAGATTTATCCAGTTAATATATTGACCTCTGTTCAACCCAGGCTGGTCTCTTTGTCTTCCTTGTGCTCCCCAAGTTCCGCTGCACTTTCTCTTCTAGAACACCCCATTTATTTCCAGAGCTGTGACTTTCTTATCAGCTTGCCCTCACATGAATTGCCACACACTAACTGCTATGAGGGCAGCAGAGTACTGCTAAGGAAGCTTTGCTTCCCTCCCAATCTGTTCTGTACAAAATGCCTAGGGTTAAGAGCTTTTATTAAAAGGGCATGTCGGGCTTCCCTGGTGGCGCAGTGGTTGAGAGTCCGCCTGCCGGTGCAGGGGACACGGGTTTGAGCTCTGGTCTGGGAGGATCCCACATGCCGCGGAGCGGCTGGGCCCGTGAGCCATGGCCGCTGAGCCTGCGTGTCCGGAGCCTGTGCTCCGCGATGGGAGAGGCCACAACAGTGGGAGGCCCGCATACCATTAAAAAAAAAAAAAAAAAAAAAAGGGCATGTCTTTTTGCTGGGTTTGCATGATGCTGTAGCTCTTACAGTCTCTCTCCGCTGGTAGTACTGCCTTTCTCTTGCAGGCTTCCTCTCGATCTTGGCCCATTGTCTTCTGTGCTGTCATGATGGGTTATTTAGCTTAGCTGGTCTGGAAGAGTAGCTTTCTTATTGGGTTATGAACTGGAAGCAGATTTCGCTCATTGAACACAAATGAGAATGCCATGACACTTCATACGTATAATCATTAGCCTCTTCTAGGCTGGACTGGCTCAGAAGTTTTACTGATTAGCCCTCTCTTGCCTAACATGATATAGGCAATGTCAACTTTAAAAAAAAGCACAGCCTAAAAGTTGTGAGTTAAGTTTTGTTTGGGGATCGTACTGAGGACTGTAGCCTGGGAGACAGCCTCTCAGATAGCTCTGAGAAACTACTCCAAAAAAGTAAGAGAGGAGCCAGGATATAGAGGAGTTTTGCTGGGAAAAAAACATGTAGTCAAATATCAAAAGATTATTGCTAATCACAAAGAACAGACATCTCAAATTAATGAATTTAGTGCTTTTTCATGTATGGAAAGATGCAAGAATATGGGCTCATTTAAATTATTCCTTAGATATGCATCCAAACTATCTAGGGCCAGTGTCCAAAACACAGAATTCTTCCTGTGTTTCTCCATCTTGAATTTCCCTCAGGGTACACCCTCAGGAGGGGTGGGGTGTGTCTACAGTGTCTGATGGTTTGATCCTAGTAGAACTGGAATAGTAGGCAACAGTGTTTGTTTACTGGAATGGCAGGCAACATTCCCTGTCCACATCAGCAATAAAATATAGTGTAGTTGCTACTGCAGAGTGGGGGAAACAAATCAGACCATAATGTCTATTATTGGAAAAATAATTCTTGTTAGATCGTTTATGCTGGATTTGGGGTTGAAAGTATTTGCTCATGGGGTAGAAGTCTCTGATACTGAAATGTTGTTATGCATGTAGCATGCATAATAAGAACTGTCTGCTAAAATAATTTTGAGTATTTTTCTAGAACCTATGGTGAATTGTAAAGACTGGGTCAGTGAAAATGGAAGTTGCTTCACTGGCCCTATTTTAATGTCAACAGTATTGAAGCATCAGACAAGCAGAAGGAACAGTCAGGAATTTGCTCTTTGGGGGCAAACCCTCTCAAGAGGACACACAGCCTTCTCTTCAATGTAAGCTGGACCTTCAATGGGGAGTATTTCTTAAAGTTTGTTTTTCCTTTGTTTTTTCAACTTTAACACATTTTCATAAGACAATTGTGAGATTGCAGTATGGGAACTGTATCTCAAAAGGCGGTAGTAAGTACCTAGTTATTTATGCAGAAATCTTGGAGTACTCAAGGCTAGTTTCACAGCAAATAAAATATTTTTTAATTATTCATAGTAAAGTAACACAAACAGTACCTTCAAATTATGACTGAAAAATTAGCTAGCATTTATTTCACTGCTCTCCATTGTTAAAAAACAAAATTCAGCTGAGTAAATTTGAAGATGTAATTGGCTTTATTCAATGATTCATGAATTGGGCAGCATCCTGTCTAGCAAGTAGAAAGGAGCTCCAAGGAGCTCTAGCAAGTAGAAAGGAGCTCCATTTGTACGAAATGGAAGGCTTTTATAGGCTGAAAGGGGTGGGAAAAGGAAGTTTGCAACAAAAAGTGGATTTGTGCAGGCAAGGTTACCTTCCTTTAGGGGAGAGCCAAGAGTCTGTCAAACAGATTACCTCACTAGTGCTGATCAGGTAATCCCAGGTTGACTGGGGAAAGGTCACATTCCCGGGAGAGGGTGAAACTGAAGTTAGTTTAGGTATTAGGTCTTGGTTTGCTGTCCTGGGGCAAGTGACTCCATTTGGGGCCTGTTGTTCCTTTTTATTTTTATTTTTTTAGCACATGTTAGCTGTATTATTTTATTCTCACAATCCCTGTGAACTAGGTATTATCATCATATTGTTCTCAGGTGACCTCAACCTGCAGCAGCTTGAAGGAGGATTTCGGTTCCTGGCCAGAGACTGAAGTCAGGCTGTGGCAGTGAGAGCGCTGAATCCTAGCCACTAGAGGGACCCGTGGTCAGTGACAAGGCCCTGGCCCGTCAGCTGTGTAGAAATGAATTTCCACATAGAGACGGAAAGTAGTGAAACAAGTAGAGCGTTTATTAGGAGGAAAAGGGTATGTGTGGGTAGATACAGGTGAACTCAGAGAGAGAGTGGCACCCTCATGGTAGTTTGAATCACTTATGGGGTATTTCTTCCGGGTTTGCTTTGGCCAATCATCTTGCTTTGCCTGGCTCTGAGTCCATATTTGGTTTGTCTCAGGGTCCTCCCACGTGTGTGCGTGCATCTCTTAGCCAAGGTGGATTCTAGTGAAGAGGCCTATGGGTAGGTTAACATCACTTACTATGAAGTGATGCCCCCTCTCTTTAGACCTCCGAGGAGGCTTTCTGTGCATTTATAGTTGGGAAGGTATCCTTGACCTCGAGAATGAGAAATATGTGGTCTCTACCTTTTATCTGGGAGGGCTCAGCTCTTCTCTCGCTCCTGCTATTTTGGAGTATCTGTCCACAGGGGACAAACTCCAGCTGCCCAGCCTGGGGCCCATCTATCTCCTGCCTCACTATCAGTTCTTGTGCTGCTTTAACTGAGGCCTGGAAAGACTTCACCAACAAAATTCCTAACCATTATGTCCATCATTGGCATCACATGGACTTCTAATGCAGCAAAGTTCAGAAAAAGAATGAAAATTGAATTAATAATTGTGTATATGAGTATTTATGTAATTAGAATTATCTTCAATGTCAAGTAACATAAAGTTTAAAATAGAGCCCCCTAACTTCGTAAAGACATGATTGAGTGGGAAAGGTATTTTTCATTTACATAAGAGAATACTGCAGCTGTTCATGATGTTGTGAATGAATAGTTGCAATGAAAACATATTTATTGACACCCATCACAGTCTGCTCTAATATATTCTTTTACATTTTGGATCAGTTTTGTTAGGAAAGGATATTTGTTCCACT
Organism: Mesoplodon bidens; assembly: GCF_964165515.1. Taxonomy (NCBI): domain Eukaryota; kingdom Metazoa; phylum Chordata; class Mammalia; order Artiodactyla; family Ziphiidae; genus Mesoplodon; species Mesoplodon bidens. Next base: position 84,732,868 of record NC_138161.1, on the reverse strand, counting down.
TCAAAGACAGACGATGTATTAGCATTCCCTGCTTGCACTGACAGGGAAGGAGCTTTTCAGCTCTGACTGGCAAGTGAGAAACCACCAAGGAGACAGACAAAATATTTGTTTTGAACCCAATCTCAGTAATGTCTTTATTTTACATTAGGAATTCAACTCTTAGGTTTGAATTGTTGCTCTTTTTCCCCAGGGCTTGTTGTATCCTTCCTTCCTGAAATAACAGCAAAGGGATGCAGGAATGCATGTCAGGAAGGCAAAGACACTTGGGGACAGTCATTGATTGCAGGAGTTTTCCAAATAAAATAACAAAATATGGGCTTAGGGAAAAAAGATACTTGAAAAATTTACATAAATCTTTTTGACCTAGAGTAATTAGCAATAACTTTTAATTGCTTTTATTAAAAGTTTTTATAATTATTTCAAAATATCCTAAATTGCAAATTTTAAAAACATCAGTGCAATTGAACATCATATGTTTTACAATGACTATACTCAAGAATAATTTAGGAAAGTATTATCAAAAGATTTGTTAAAGTTTAATATGGGTAGATATACTATCTAGTCCCTATGGGTACCAGAAATATTTCTCCTCTCTAGTAACAAATCTGCTTGTCTGGATTGATAAAATAACACGTTTGAATAATTCCATGCTGTGCAGTCACCACAAAATATAACTCAAAACACAGCTTTGTCAGTTACTAAATACCCGCTTTTAGGAAGAGAATGAAGGGTGAGAGTCTTACCACCTGAGGCTTGGCCATATCCACACCTCAGTTCTTTCAAGTGTCTTAATGACCAACAATTGTCTTGTGAGCCCCCGGAAGAGGTGAGTGATGTAAGACTCAGGCAGGCATTGTGATACTCTGGCTGGGGAGAGGAGACTTTCTTCAATGAAGCAGGAAGGGGGAAGAAGGACCTTATATTCATTTATAAAAGAGCAGACTTCAAAAATGCTACTTGAAATGTATACTGAGAGCATATGTTTGAAAGAAGTTCCATTTTTGGTTTTTGTCCAGTGGAATATTACGGACCTATCATTTTATTGAGAGCCCAACACTTTTTCTCTAACCAGCAGGGTATAGGAAGCATTTTTCCAACCAATATTTGGTGTCCTCTTAATCATTAACCTGTTCTAAAGCTTAAGAGTTCGTGTTTATGCAATAAAGCTGAAAAAAAGTTTGTTTGTCACTAATATTTTAACTTATTAATAATCTAAAAGGTAAAACTTGATTTTATCAGTGTGATACACCATATAAACAAATTGAAGAATAAAAAGCATATGATCATCTCAATAGATGCAGAAAAAGCTTCTGACAAAATTCAACACCCATTTATGATAAAAACTCTCCAGAAAGTGGGCATTGAGGGAACCTACCTCAACATAATAAAGGCTATATATGACAAACTCACAACAAACATCATTCTCAATGGTGAAAAACTGCAAGCATTTCCTCTAAGATCAGGAATAAGACAAGGATGTCCACTCTCACCACTATTATTCAACATAGTTTTGGAAGTCCTAGCCACGACAATCAGGGAAGAAAAAGAAATAAAAGGAATACAAATTGGAAAAGAAGAAGTAAAACAGTCACTGTTTGCAGATGACATGATACTATACATAGAGAATCCCAAAGATGCCACCAGAAAACTACTAGAGCTAATCAATGAATTTGATAAAGTAGCAGGATACAAAATTAATGCACAGAAATCTCTTGCATTCCTATACACCAACAATGAAAGATCAGAAAGAGAAATTAAAGAAACAATCCCATTCACCACTGCAACAAAAGGAATAAAATACCGAGGAATAAACCTACCTAAGGAGGTAAAATGCTGGTACTCAGAAAACCGTAAGACACTGATGAAAGAACTCAAAGATGACAGAAACAGATGGAGAGATATACCATGTTCCTGGATTGGAGGAATCAATATTGTGAATCAATATTGTGAAAAATCAATATTGTGAAAAATTTCCACTGTTGGTGGGAATGTAAATTGATACAGCCACTATGGAGGACAATATGGAGGTTCATTAAAAAACTAAAAATAGAACTACCATACGACCCAGCAATCCCACTACTGGGCATACACCCTGAGAAAACTGTAATTCAAAAAGACACATGTGGGCTTCCCTGGTGGTGCAGTGGTTGAGAGTCTGCCTGCCAATGCAGGGGACGTGGGTTCGTTCCCCGGTCCGGGAAGATCTCACATGCCGCAGAGCGGCTGGGCCCGTGAGCCATGGCCGCTGAGCCTGCGCGTCCAGAGCCTGTGCTCCGCAACAGGAGAGGCCACAGCAGTGAGAGGACTGCGTACGGCAAAAAAAAAAAAAAAAAAAAAAAAAACACATGCACCCCAATGTTCATTGCAGCACTATTTACAATAGCCAGGTCATGGAAGCAACCTAAATGCCCATCAACAGACGAATGGATAAAGATGTGGTACATATATACAATGGGCTATTACTCAGCCATAAAAAGGAACAAAATTGGGTCATTTGTAGAGAAGTAGATGGATCTAGAGACTGTCATACAGAGTGAAGTAAGTCAGAAAGAGAAAAACAAATATCGTATATTAACACATATATGTGAAATCTAGAAAAGTGGTACAGTTTAACCGCTTTGCAGGGCAGAAATAAGAGACACAGATGTAGAGAACAAATATATGGACACCAACTGGGGGAAGCGGTGGGTGGAGAGATGGTGGTGTGATGAATTGGGAGATTGGGATTGACATGTATACACTAATATGTATACATTAGATAACTAATAAGAACCTGCTATATAACACAGGTAACTCCACTTTGCTGTACAGTAGAAACTAACACAATATTGTATAACAACTACACCTCAATTTAAAAAAACTTGATTATATCCTGAATGTTAGTTTAGTAGAAAGGAAGATATGTGTAACATGAATAACTAAGAATAAATGCAAAGAGTTGGGAAAGTACAAGAAGTTTTACCGTGATGTATCTTGTACATCTTACTTATTAGTGTGTGCCTGAATCAATCTTATGTGTAGCTAAAAAAAATGAAGAGATTACAATTAAAATGTCAAAAAGTATTTACAATAAGTTTAATGCTGCTTTCTGTTTCTGGTAATTTCCCTCATGTCCCCCCCTCCCCCTCCAGCCTACTGGAGAGAGTTCATATAGTAGAGCGCTAGTTCATAATTTGTCATTTATATCATTTTATTTTTGAGGACTTTAGCAATGAAATGTACTTAAAATTTTGACCCCACTAATGTAAAATCTAGTCTAGATTATAATATGTTGGCCTAGAAAACTTACTGGATTTTTAATTACAAGGGCAATATATAATTTTACCAGAAAGTGTTGCATAATAGTAGTGATAGCATACATCCTTGTCTTTTTGCCACTTCAAGTGGGAATGAACTTAAAACTTCAGCATTCAGAAAAGTCGGTGACTTTTTTCTTTTCTTTCCCTTTTTTGTTTTAAAAAAATAAGGTGCCAGTATCCACACTTTTATACACTGTAAGTTGTCTTCCCCATCTTTTTCATGTTTATCCTACTTTAATTGCTTCTCTTTTTCATTGGAATATGAATATCTTATTTATTTCAAATGAGTGAATAGGTCAACCTCAGTAAAGGGGGAAAATGAGAAGGAGGAAATAATGAAAAAGAAAAGAGGGAGGAGGAGGAAGAACACTGGCAGCCATTCATAAAAAACTCCCCACAACATAGCTTATATGGTCAACATATTCCCCACTCCTGCAAAAAAATACTGCCAATAAGGTTTTAGACCATGGTCTTCCAAATATTTTCACATGTATTCATAAATAGATATGTAGACTTTCTCTAATTAGACATAGACATACTTCTCTATATGTTTATGCTTTTTCACTTAGTATATTGTGGGCGTTATTTAATGTCAATATGCAGAGATCTATATGACCATTCTAAATTACTGAATGTATGAATATACAATACATTATTTAACCAGGCCCTTCTTAATAGATGTTTGTAAAATTTGTTCAATTATTTTTCTATTGAGAACAATGAATGAACTTACTTTTACATACATTTTTACCCAACCGCCTAAACAGTTGCTTAATATAAATTTTAATGAAATTAAGTTTTTAAAAGTGTGGGCACTTCAAAAAAACAACACAGATGGTCCCCGAGTTATAGTAGTTCAATTTACGATTTTTTGATTTTATGAGGATACAAAAGCTATATGCATTGAGTAGAAACTATACTTTGAAGTTTTGAATTTTGAGCTTTTCCTGGGTTAGCAATATGCAGTATGAGAGTCTCTTGTGATGCCGGGCAGCAGCAGGAGCCACAGTTCCTGGTCAGCCACGTGATCATGAGGGTAAACAACCAATATACTTGCAACCATTGTGTATCCACACAACCATTCTGTTTTTCATTTTCAGTACAGTATTCAATAACTTACATGAGATACTCAACACTTTATTATAAAATAGGCTTCGTGTTAGATGATTTTGCCCAACTGTAGGCTAATGCAGTGTTCTGAACATGTTTAAGGTAGGCTAGGCTCTGATGTTTGGTAGTTTAGGTGTATTAAATGCATTTTCGACTTACAGTATTTTCAACTTATGATGGGTTTATGGGGATGTAATCCTATCGTTAGCTGAGAAAGATCTGTATATACATTTCAGTCTTCCTGAAATTCTATACCAATTTACACCCTTACCATTAGTGAAGAGAATTTGTTTATATACACCTTCAGCATCACTAAAATTTATCTATCTTTTTATTACTCTTAGCAGATCTCTTTTTAAAAGTCTGGGAAAGCAGGAAGAGAAGAAAAGAAAAATGTCCACAAAACTGTTGTGATCCTTCAGTCTATTTAAGACTGAACTGATGACTTTCATCAATTTTCAGCTTATACATTTAATTTATCCTGGGGAAGTTCTTCAACCTTTTCTGCAAAATTCAGTTTTAATTTCTATTTGTCTACATCTTTTCATATGTGATTTGGACGGGTGCAGGCCATTGAATATAATGGAAGAAATTTCTTAGGGCTTCCCTTGAGCTATTTCATAGTTCCTGCTTTAATAGGCAGGAGATAGTTAAGAAATAATGATTCAGCTATTTCCTACAGATTTCACAATTCTACATTCAATAAAGAAAATGTGAATTCCTGGAAGGTATGGTATTTGTGAGGTATTTAAGGTCAGTTCCCATGGAGGGCCTGGATACATCCACACCCTGCTCATAGAATTGCCTGTTGCAGAATCTGCTAGTTAGGTGAATTGGCAAATGCGATTTGAGCATCACCATGTGAGTTGCAGGTTCCTTTAGTGTCAGAATATTTTATAGTAAAGTTTAACTGTTGACTAAAATGGCAGCAATGTTTTTTCAGTTTTGGCAGTCACGAAGGGGAGCCTTGATGGATAAAATCTTGCTTATCTCATGGTCTGGATTATGAATATGAAAGGATATTACTAAAACCAAAAGCATAAATAGGCAATATGTTGTTCCACCTTTAATTGGTTTACTTAATGAATCATAGTGATGAATTCCCTAATGCTGAACCATGAGATGGATTTTAAAATATAGAGATAAAATAAATGGATAAGATGATATGTGGGATATATTCAAGTTTTGAGTACTTATTCCTAAACTGAAGAAAATGCTGTCTCAGAATATTTAACCAGAATATGAAACATTAGAACTATGAAACTGTTGCTGCAAAACCCAAGCATTGCCTGTTGGCAAGGGTGGGGATTTCGTTTAGAATGGAGCAGCAGGTACAGGGGGAAATGTCTCCTCTTCAAGGGAGTTGGGATGGGGGACAGGAGATGATAGGCAAATAAAATATTAATTTTTATGTGTTAGTAAGACACATAGATTATAATATTATTCTTACAATAGTAAGGTAATATTTAGAGGCGTGGGGAATCATCAAATAACATTAATTTAAAAGTGAGAGTGAAAAGATAGAAGAAAAACTTCGGAGGACTAGCAAAAGGCTTAATATGATGAGCCAGAACATAGGGAGATATAAAAATAAAAAATTAATAAATAGTAAATATTAAATATGATGAGACTAAGACAAAACTATTAATCTTCATAATAAATTCAAGTGAACCAAATTTCCCTATCATGAAACAATGAATATCAAACTGAATTTTAAAATATGCACAGATATATGTTGTCTGTCAGAAACACACCTGAAATAAAATGAAGACAAAAGCTGAAAAGAAACAGATGTTCAGAATCACAAAGACAAATGCAAATAAAAATGTAAGAAGGGCTGACAGTATCGATATATCAAATGAAGCAAGATACACAACAAGTGCATTAAATGAGACAAAGGGATTATTTTATCATGGTAAAAGCTAAAGTCCAAAGCAAAGTTTATATCTTTATTCACCAGGCACACAGCATCAAAAATACAGAAAGCAAAATCCTTCACAAATACAAAGATAATTTAATCAACTAAAGCTGCAATGCATTAAAAATAAGGTCAGCAGACTCCTTTTCAAATATTTACAAACACACACACATACACATATATTTAAAACATTTGTATTTTACTGACAGAGAATACACATTCTTTTCTCATATTTTAGAGCATATACAATTGTGAATCATATTTCATCTCACAGAGAGCAATTGAGGCTATATCCTTCAGTCAATCCAATAAAACTAGGAAGCAACAACAAAATCATGAATAAATAACCAAAAGTACTCTTCTAAACAACCACCAGATCAGAGTATAAACCAGATGGTAATTAATGGCAAATTAATTAATTTTATGAGCACCTCACTTCAAAATGTATAGAATTGTGGCCTTGAACATTTTTACATCAACAAAGAAAGCCTGAAATTTAACAATTAAGAATTCAACTTAAGGAAGGAGAAGACTAAATTCTATTATTCTGAGAGTTGAGCAATTTTAGGCTTCTGGTTTATCTAGTATATTTAAGGTCATAGTACACAGAATTCATGGCGAGGCAGGCCTGGCAAGGATTCAGGCCTATTTTTGACGATTTTTCTGGTGCAAGCAGCAGAATGAGTCAGGCTGCTCTGGCCCTGCAGAGCCCAGGGTGGATTCCCCACTAGGAATGCAGAAGAGATGTCTCAGGCCGGTGTGGGGACTGTTAGGGCATCACCCCACATAGAGTGCTCCTGAACCACCAGCAGCCTTGGCCTACTTCCTGGTTCTCCTCAAGGCCCCCTGCAAGACTTTCAGGTAGGAGGCAGGGTTCTGGGAGAAGCTGCCTCACCCAAAGGTGGAGCCCCATGTGAGCCAAGAAAGGCCACATGCTGCCAGGGATGATTCAGGGATGAGGTCACTTTGGAAGAGATCCAAGCACTTTTTTCCCCAAATCATCATCTACACTCTGGCAGCTGGATGCGCACGATGGTGCTGGGGCTGGGGAGCTGCTGGAGGAAAGTTACTGCTGCAGTGGTGCAGGTTGTGCCTTACACCAGTGCCCACCAGGGGCCAGCTGGACCTTCAACCCAGCCCCACGCCACCCGCCAAGTGGTCCCTTGGTTTGCCCACATTTTCATTCCCACATGAAGGGTCACCTTCTGATTTGCACAAAGGTGTCTTGGACAAAGAACAGCTGGGGTGGTGGTGATAGTCAAAGCTTGCAGTACAGGTCAGATGCTGCCACCCTTCTGGTCCCAGAGAGGAATTTAGGAAGCCATACAGATATTGAAGAAATGAACTGAGGCAATGGTCCGGCTCAACCTTCCACAAAGAGGTGGGGACCGAGAGAAGGGACACAATGTCTTCTGGAAAGTTGAAGTCTGGGAAGCCCCAAAGGCAGGGGCTTAGTGTTCCCTCCTGTACGCCACTTTGCTTCCTCTAAAAGAGGACACGGTCTTTTATGTCACGATGCTGTGCCAGCAGGTGTGAAGATGACCTCCACTGTCTGAGCTGTGATTCTGGGATCCCTTGGCCTCCAGCCATGAAACAAATGGAGCTGGCCTTCCCTTTAGCATCACATGCATCAGATGTGGCCTGAGCATGTGCAGAGCCCAGGACAGGCCTGGAGCTTCCCATCACATCAAGGGCTGCACACACTGCACACAGTGCCACCTTCCACTGGTTTAAACAGCCAGCTTTGAAAAAAAGGCAGAGCTCTTCTAATCCTTTGGAACCCAACAGGTTCAGTGTACCATGCAGGACTCTATGGTATTCCAGGCGCTTGCTACCCAGTCCCAAGACCAGGAGCATCAGCATCCTCAGAGACAAGACCCCCAGGTGACCGGTGTGCATGTACAGATTTGAGAAGAACTGCCTACCAGACCATCTCCTTTCTAAGTTAGAATCAGGCCAAGAAAAGATATGAAATTGTTTTAAAGCTAAAATCTTGGAGTGGTGTGTGGTTGCCAGCTCTCTATCTTTCTCTCCAGCTTAAGTTCCTGAAAAACTCTTGAACGCCAGGTCCTATGGATGACTGAGAATTGCTGTCAGCATATGTGGCTTGTTTCATTCCTACCTGCAGCCCCAAATCTGATTCTAATGTCTGTAGTTCTCAATGTTCTCTGGGGCCCTGCTGTTTGAGGAATGTAATGTAAATGCCACTCAGTTGGACAGCAAAGGACTTGCTCCTGATGAGTTTATCCTTTTCAGAACCGTGAACCAGTTAGTTCTCATCTTAAAAAATGTCAGGGCTTCAAATTCTAAATTCATTAGGAAACACCACCTTACACTCAGTGCTTCTGTTTCCTACACTACAGTGACCTGTCAGATATGTGACCTGTTCATCTCCCTTCTTCTGAAGGAAACAATCTCTTATAAGCAAGCCAAGATTTAACAAAAATGCAGAAATTAACTGCTCAGGAAGGGGCAATTTTATTTGTGTTTTTTTAATGTTCCTAGGTTTGATTTAGACAATCTATTATATTTCTATGGCATGATTTCAACAATAACAGCATACACTTTCATCATCATTTTGTTTACAGTGAAGTATGGATTAGTAAATAGTCCATTCATCATGAGGAAGATTTCCAGATATCTATTATATACATGTGCTTGGTGAGACCAGTTTTAAGGACCAGAAAAGTATCTTTTTAAACATCACATTTTCAAATTCCCCAAGGCACTCAACTTTCTCACCATGATACTGAAGAAGTGAATAGGGTATTCTACTTAACCAGCTGAATTCTCATCTCTGTGGAGTCACAAAAAGGAAAAACAAGGCCTCTCTCAGTTTACAGTCTAGAGTCACATCCACAAAATAGAGAAAATTGAATATTATCACATGGTTGTACTGCATAGCTTGAAGGTCAAAGAGGAGAGAACCCATTACTTGCTGTAGGAATCTGCATGCATAACGTGTGACTTGAACATTCCACATAAACAAAGTCAGGGTACTCAGTGAATGTGGGTATGGGAATAAAAAATTCAATGTCAGCCAGCACCTGTGTGCAGATAAACTCCAAAATGCCTTTTCCAGCATTTCTAATTTCAAATACCTTCTTTCTCTTCTAGCTAAAAAAAATTTTCAGAATGATGTCCTACTCATGACAAATATACTGGTTAGGGACCAGGGTCCATGTCATGGGGCTGGGAATGGAGAGAAACTTGCAGGCCATATCAAGATACCCATCACATACACACAGAATGAGGAAAGCTGGGATTCAACTTTTAACAGTATAATAGATCCTCTGATTATCAATGTAATATATATCCACTGCCAAAAAATAGAAAATACAGGAAAATAATAAAAGAAGCTATTTGATTCTAACATATTAATCAGAGACAACTGCTATAAGCATTTAGGACTATATTTACCAGGATTTTGTGTGCATTTATATTCAAATATAAATGCATGTATTGGTATCTTACTGCGAATTCCTGGAGTCCCACGACAGTGGAGGAGACAGAAGAGGGATAAGGAAGCTACAATTCAACCAGTCTCTTTCGGTTGAAGTTGCTTTGTCTTGCATTGATTTTCGATGCTATCATTTTGATATATGGTACGGCAAGTTGCCCTCTTTAGCACCATTCAGTGTTCGCTATGCTGCCTACCCTGTTCTAGGTGAGGTTTGACAAATGTGCACACTGTTCAAAATGGAGTCTTAGAATTATTTCGTGGCCTTTGATTTAGTAAGCAAATAAAAATTGGGAGTTATTTCTTAAAAGGTTTCAAATGTCTATATCTGCCTCAATATGAGAAAAATGTCAAGTCCTGCAAGATGTAGTTCTGATGTAATTAATATAAACCTTTTCACTGGGCTTGTACACCTCTTAATCCCAAATCACCTGTTTACTGCAGAATGGGACTGCTTGACAGAGAACTGATGTCTTAAAGACATCATTATTCTAGACCCTGTGAAAGAAAGAAATCTATGACTAATATAGGCCTTGACTCATAGGACTCACTGTCTAGAATGGGAGCTATGCCATATGGAATGTACTAATGATGAGCTTCATGATGAGCTTCACGACGACCTTCACAATGAGTATACATTCCAGAAAAATGCAGAGGCGATTTGCCTTTATGACTCAGAAATCCCACTTGCTCTTTTTGATTCTCTTGGGCATCATGTTCCTCAGGAAACCTTTTCTCTGAGTCCTAGTTTAGGCTAGAGACCCTTTCATGGTACTTCCATTAGGCTATGCATGTCTCTATCATTATACTAACTCCATTTTTTTCTTGTATCGCTCTTCTTTTCCAGATTATGAGTAAATTGAGAGCAAGTAGTAAAACACGGATTTTTGCATCCCTGGGAAATAGTGTCTGACACATAAAATTATTGAATAAATGCTGTTGGAAGGTATGAAGTCCGGACAAGTTCAGGAAGGGAACTTGAAGGTGTCATTTTGATTTTGAGGTACCAGCAGGTTCTTTAAGAAGCCAAAATTTGGGAAAGCAGTTATAGTATAGAGTGAAACTAAGGAGATAATCCAGGGGCTCAGAATGTCACGGCTCTGAGGGTATCAATCCTCTCATCCACAAGTGGGATGCCCTGACTTGCCTCAGTACACAGTGAAACTTGACAGGTGGTTTAAGAGATAATAGATTTATTTAATTTTTTTAAAGTTGTGATACAAATTTCAAAGACAAGTTAATTTTAGACACTAGCCTTTATTTTAATAAGACAGGCTGGAACAATAACACGTCTTTCAGAATTTTTAAAACAAGTGATTTTTCCAAAAAATAAGTGATTTTTAAAAATAATTGAATGGTGTTTAATTATTTAAGAGATTATCTTTCCCAACTTCTTTTCAGTCTCCCATATTACCTTTCCTCTCTACCACCTTTTAAAGCTTTTAAAACATATATATGTTTGTAATGGGCCTTCAAGAGTAATGTGAAGAAGTTCGGCTGTGGAAGGATTTCAGGTGAAGGGAGAAGGTCATATTATTTGAGGAGGTTGAGGGCATTCATGAAATGCATATATATGATTTATAGGAAAACAATCAAATCTTAATTAGTCTGAGAAACACATTTCAGAGCAATTATGGAAGAGTAGGCGTTAATATATTTGAATATCAAAGAGAATGGTGCCAGCCTACCATATAATTTCTGTCATCTTAATCAAATTTATAAAGATAGAATTATACTGCCCTGTTATGCTCAAGTTTCTCATAAACTTCCCTTGTAAAAATGCTTTAGGAATGGGTTGCTTTCTCAGTATTATCTTCAGCCTTATTATCTTCACTATCAAATCAACACCCACATTTCTTGAGATTGTATTTGGATTACAATATTTTATTACAGAGCTAGAAAAAAAAAGTCTGATAGTTGGAAGCGATCGTGTAGCTTTCTTAACCTAACCCTGAACAAATTGAATAGAAAGACAAGTACTTGTCACAGTGCTGTGAAAAGAACATAAATTTTAAAATCAAATAATCTTGGCTGTTGGCCTAGTTCCAGTACCTACCTTTTGGATTTTCTATTAAGTAGGAATGAATTAAATCACTAAATACTGGAATTAAATTAAAATAGTCAGATTAAATGTTTTAACTATTTTAACTGAGTACCTATTGAATTAAATATTCAAATAGATTGTAAACTTGCTTAAAGCAGGAGTTTTTATGTTTTCCAGATCTGGAAATAATGCCTGGAACTTAATAGGTGCTCTATAAAATCTTTTAAAATCAATGAGTTTAATAAATTAATGGCTATGGAGAAATAAAACCCTTTTAGCATTAAAACTATACTGCATATAATTCAATGTTGAATAATTCAAAGTCTATTACATTGACTTCCAGATATCTTGATATCCTTAAAGTGTTTTGATTTTGAGGTGACAGAAGGTCATTTGGGGGTTCTGGTTTTATGGGTTGATGGAAATGGAGTCTATTAGGCTTTAACCTCTACTTTAAACTTTTCAGAGACAGGGATCTTACTCTGTATTTGTCCAGACTTTGGCTTTTTATTAATGTAAGTGAGACTATTCTCCTTGTGATTGATGGGAGAGACCAAGAAATATGATTTAATTATAGGTAACAAAGTTTTGGCAGCAATCAAATAAATTCACTCATTAATCTATCCAACCACCCATCTATTCATAATGGTTTTGCCCTGGAAGCTGGCACAATGGATGAACTAGGAAGTGTATGGTGTAGAGTGGTTCAATAAAATCTTCCTGTTTAATATTTATTGGGCACCCTCAGTGTGCTAAGTAACCCACAGAATACAGATTAGATCACAGTTGTCACCTTCAAAAAGTTAAGACATAAGGACCTCGTAAAGTCTCTGTGGAATGAGGCAAACTGCCAAACCAAAAAAAAGAAAAAAAGACTAAAAAGTAATGACTTCAATTTTACTCTTGATTCTTTCTTGCTCAGTCTGAAGAAATAAATCTGAAACAGAGCAGGTGGGGCATATCCAGCCTATGTTCAGTTACCAGGCCATTGAAGTAGACCCATCCATCTGCAAAGGGCTATATTGAGCTGCCTTTATGGAAGAAGCTGCCTTGATTTGTGTTTTAAGAGATAATAAATTTCATCAATTTTTTAAAAGTTGTGATACAAAGATTAAAGAAAAGTTATTCTAGATATTTGCCTCTATTTAATTAGGCAGTAACCTGAGTTAGAAAAAAAATCCTTTTCTAAAGGATATTTTAAAACAACTGAGTTTCTAAATAATTGATTCATAAGTAAAGACATATGAAGAGGGTGAAATCTCTAAGCCTGTGGTAAGAGAAAGCACCTTCCCCTTCATCCTTCATGACAGTCGTCTAGAACACAAACATATTTGTAATAGAAATTTGGATTTATTCTATGAGCAATAAGGAACCATTGTTAAGTTTCATCACAAGATAATCTATAACAGCATTGTCTAAAATGGCTCCTGGGCACTGAAATGAGTCTAGCCCAACCTGAAATGTCCTGTAATTATAAAATACACACTAGATTTTGAAGACAGTATGAAAAAAGAAATGAAAACTATCTAATTGATATATTTTTATATTTATCACATGTTGAAATATATTTTGGATTGGTTGGGGTGAAGTATGTTATGAAATTAATTGCAAACTCTTTTATTTTACCTTATTTTTTTTTTTTTTTTGACGCTCCGTGGAGCTTGCGGGATCTTAGTTCCCCAGCCAGTCAAACCTGTGCCCCCTGCAGTGGAAGTGCAGAGTCCTAGCCACTGGACCACCAGGGAATTCCCTTTTATTTTACCTTTTTAATGTGGCTATTAGAAAAATTTAGAATTGCATATGTGGCTTACATTATATTTCTTTTGGGAACCAGTGTTGAATGTTGAGTGAAACTTTTCCTGTTGCCCTGAAATTGGCCTCTGGGACCTACAGATCAGGACAAGAAGTGCTAATTAGCTCCACATTCCAAAGACAGCAGCCAGAAATTGGGCTAAACAACGACCCTCTAAACTAAGATGTGGGGAAACAATTTCTTCTACAATCCCAACTTCCACCAAACAATACACTCCCAAGGGCAATGTTTGTGGAGAGAGGCTTTCCCCCCTCCTTCCTGTGTGCACATTTCATCCACCTTCAAGCCAAGCGATGAGGCTTGGAGGTAGGAGTTGGGAATAAGGGCTTGAAGGTCACTGCAAGAGACAGAGCTACGCATTTTGCTTCCATCCCTGGCTGAATGCTTGATCAGTGGCGGATCTTGGGACCACACTGATGCATCACAGTGCAGTGGAGAGCGTGGTGGAAGAATTGTTCAGAAAGCTTGAAAGTGACTCTTGGACTGAACCATGGAGACTGGTCTCTCCTACTAGTCTAGAAATGCATGAAAGCAGGAGGCTTACTGTAATAGTTTGCCCAGCAAAAGGGACTGTTCTGTGATATTCCTGTAAAGGAAAGTCAAAGGGAGGGAGTCATTCCCCAAGTCCGTGGCCCTCAGAAAGAACAGAAGAGGACCACTTAGATTCCCAGGGCTTCCTGTGAAGGGGCATGGAGGTTAGAGGAGAGAGCAGAGTCTATAGGGTTGCCCAGGCAACCTGGCCAAGTGAGGGAACGTTCCACCTTACCAAGAATGCTGTACTCTCTCTTCATTTTCCCAATGCTGCTTGTATGCATGTGTGGGAAGGGGGGTGATGGTCGAGGGAGGTCAAGGTAAATCCTCTTCCTGAATAACTGACTGTTCTTTTTATGATATTAAGTACTTAGCATTGGTCCTCACCTATGAGCTCTAGTCCCAAGCACTCAGCCCTAGTCCCAACATCCTACTGCATACTCACTTGTGTCACTTCCCTACTCAAAGGCTTTTAATGGTTTCCCATTGTCTGCAAGACAAAATTGTAATTCCTTAGAAGATCATACTTATGGAATTTGGTCCGTACCCAGCTTTCTAGCCTCTATCTGTTAACCCCAATCTTTCTGTGCTTTAACCTGAGAGAACCACCAGGAGCTGCTCACTTTTGCTTGAAATCATGCTTTCACTCGTTCAGCAAATATATATTATCTCTTAGGCATCCAGGCACTCTTCTAGGCATTAAGGATGTAGGAGGAAAATCAGACATTCTTCCTTTCAACACAGAGCTAACAGTCTAATAAATAGGATATTTTTTGTCTGGGTAAAATTCTGTCCCTGCTTCTTGGATATGTGTCTCTTCCATCACAGCTTAAATATTTTATCTCCACTGTGAAGCTTTTCTTCAGATAGGATAAAGGCTATCTGGCTCTGTACTTTGTATCTATTGTTTTTTTTTTTTTTTCTTTTTGCGGTACGCGGGCCTCTCACCGTCGCGGCCTCTCCCGTTGCGGAGAACAGGCTCCGGACGCGCAGGCCCAGCGGCCATGGCTCACGGGCCCAGCCGCTCTGCGGCACATGGGATCCTCCCAGACCGGGGCACGAACCCGTATCCCCTGCATCGGCAGGCGGACTCTCAACCACTGCGCCACCAGGGAGGCCCCTGTATCTATTGTTTGATGGAACCTTCTATTACTTGATTATCTCTCCACCTAGTCTGAGATCTCATCGAACTGTGTTTGATCTATCTTTGGATCTACAACATCTGGCACATTATGGGTGCTTAAAAAATGCATGCTGAAGTGCCTCAACCTTATTGTCATTTATTTAATTCTCTCTTTATTTCTTACTTTTGTATTTTCTCAGAGGTTATATAACAGCCAGAGACTTGGCAAGCCAAGTTTAGTTTAGAACAGTTACACAATCAAAATATGCTTTAAAGAAGTCTGTTCCAAGTAGCATTGGTTGAATGCTTTAACATATTTCTTTCTGCATCTAAACAGTGAAGTCATTCCTGTCTTTTGAGCAAAAAGTAGAGTACATAGCTCCCGTAATTATTCTCAAAATTAAGGATAAACAGCTGCTATCATTTTGAAAATAAAAAGCTATTTTGACCATCAGAGGCTCATTTCAATGCATACAAAAATAGACCTATATATAATTAACCCAGACTTGCATGTTGCTAAGTTATAATCACTGAGTCATTGATTAAGGAGTGGCTCACATCTGGGACTTATCTTGAAAACAAGATTTTCTACCATTGAAATGGTTATTTTCCGTTCTTCAGTATTTGATAAAAACTAAAGTAATACAAGATTTCAAATGGCAATCCGTGACACTTTCAAAACCAGCAGTTGAACTTTATTAATCTACTCTACTAGTCGGACTGAAATAAATAGTTACGTAGTTGATTAGAGCCCTAGACAACCTCGGAATTTACAAGGCACAAAAACATAAGAATGATCCCAGGCATCTGAAAATGGCATCAAAGGAATGAGGGTCCCAGCCTCCCAAAGTGCCTGGCAGCTCAGCACGGTATGGGGGTTGTAGAAGCAGCAGACAGGATGGGACCACAAGGAGGAAATCTTGTGATAAGATAGCAGAAATCTGTGTATAAAATCTACCAAGTACCAACAGAATGATGGCCAAGTCAGAAGATGACAGCATGGCTGGATTATGACAGAAGGCCAGCTATCCACAGATACCTCAACCCCTCTGCTCTGTGCATGCCTCCTGGTTCTCAGATGCAACTCCAGAAAAATGTCAGGGAATGAATCCTGAAATGAATTAGATTTATTTTTACCACCTAGTGCAATGGGCTTGACGTATAAATCAAGTTGACTTAGAGGAAAAAAGTAACATTTCTTGCCTACTTGAGTTTAGAAGCTGCTGTGCAAATATGTTGCACTATATTCCTGTGCATTTGTGTGTTTTTCTTAAGGATATATTTCTAGAAGTGAAATGCTGGGTCAAAAGATATGTATCTTTCACATTTCGGTAGGTACTACCAAATCATCCTCTAAATTTTTATTTTTCTACTAACGACGTATAGGAGTGCCCTTTGTCTGATGCCCTTGCCAATATTTATTAATAGCTTCTAAAGGTCCATTTACTTAAAATATTTCCTTTGGTTTATTTCCACAGAAATATCTCTTTTGGTTTGCTTCCAGAAAAACCTTGCCCAAAGATAATTGCATTTAGCTCAATTTCATTCAAATCCAATGTCATTAACTTATTTTTATCATCCATTTCCTTTGCTTTGAGGACATGTAGAATAGAGGTGGAAGATAGGAGAGTAACATTCACTAGGTGGTTGCTTTTTTTTTTTTTTTTAATTATTATTTTTTATTAGTTTCTGCTTTATAACAAAGTGAATCAGTCATACCTATACATCTGTTCCCACATCCCTTCCCTCATGCATCTCCCTCCCTCCCACCCTCCCCATCCCACCCCTCCAGGCGGTCACAAAGCACCGAGCTGATCTCCCTGTGCTCTGCGGCTGCTTCCCACTATCTATCTACCTTACGTTTGGTAGTGTATATATGTCCATGCCGCTCTTTCGCTTTGTCACAGCTTACCCTTCCCCCTCCCCATATCCACAAGTCCATTCTCAAGTAGGTCTGTGTCTTTATTCCCGTTTTACCCCTAGGTTCTTCATGACATTTTTTTTTTTAATTCCGTATATATGTGTTAGCATACGGTATTTGTCTTTCTCTTTCTGACTTACTTCACTCTGTATGACAGACTCTAGGTCTATCCATCTCATTACAAATAGCTCAGTTTCGTTTCTTTTTATGGCTGAGTAATATTCCATTGTATATATGTGCCACATCTTCTTTATCCATTCATCCGATGATGGACACTTAGGTTGTTTCCAGCTCCGGGCTATTGTGAATAGAGCTGCAATGAACATTTTGGTACATGTCTCTTTTGGAATTCTGGTTTTCTCAGGGTATATGCCTAGTAGTGGGATTGCTGGGTCATATGGTAGTTCTATTTGTAGTTTTTTAAGGAACCTCCATACTGTTCTCCATAGTGGCTGTACCAATTCACATTCCCACCAGCAGTGCAAGAGTGTTCCCTTTTCTCCACACCCTCTCCAGCATTTATTGTTTCTAGATTTCTTGATGATGGCCATTCTGACTGGTGTGAGATGATACCTCATTGTAGTTTTGATTTGCATTTCTCTAATGATTAATGATGTTGAGCATTCTTTCATGTGTTTGTTGGCAGTCTATATCTTCTTTGGAGAAATGCCTATTTAAGTCTTCTGCCCATTTTTGGATTGGGTTGTTTGTTTCTTTGCTATTGAGCTGCCTGAGCTGTTTATAAATTTTGGAGATTAATCCTTTGTCAGTTGCTTCATTTGCAAATATTTTCTCCCATTCTGAGGGTTGTCTTTTGGTCTTCCTTATGGTTTCCTTTGCTGTGCAAAAGCTTTGAAGTTTCATTAGGTCCCATGTGTTTATCTTTGTTTTTATTTCCATTTCTCTAGGAGGTGGGTCCAAAAGGATCTTGCTGTGATTTATGTCATAGAGTGTTCTACCTATGTTTTCCTCTAAGAGTTTGATAGTTTCTGGCCTTACATTTAAGTTAGGTGGTTGCTTTGAATCGAGCACTTTATAAATAGTATTTCTCATCCTAATGATGTTATTTCAGTGATTCTCAAAAGAGTGGTCTCTAGGCAAGCAGCATCAGCATCACCTAGGACCTTTGTAGAAATGAAAATTCTCAGGCCCTACCCTAGACCTGCTGAATCAGAATCTCTGTGGAGGGCCCAGCACTCTGTTTTCTCTTTTTCAAGCCCTTCAGGTAATTCTAAGGTACCCTACATTTTGAGAATCACTGCATATGCCCATTTCAAGGAGGAGGAACTGAAGGACTAAGTAACTTGCTCAAGGTCATTAGCTATGACTTCAAAATCAGCACAGTGCTTCCTCCTTGTGTAGAGGTAAATATTAATAGGATCTAAGGTATGAGATATGCTGTTGGGGGAAAACAAAATGGTAAAGTAAGACAGAGTAGAACTTTGTGGAAACCAAGCAGCAACAAAAGCCTGTGGATAATCCTTATGGTCAGACATTACCAACACAGGAAGCAGGGCTCCAAAACTAGGAGAGTGAGACAGACTTTCCCAGTATATCCGTTGGGCCTGAAATTGACCCTGCAGCTATGATTCCTTTTGTTCTCACAAAATATGCCAGAAATGTGGATCGTAGATAGTATGCAGGGCATAAGCTCATGATTATGGGTTAAAATTATTGTAGTCCTGAAAACACAGCAAAAGACAGAGGCAAAGTTGGAAGAAGACAAATTTGTCTTATGCTCAAATTAGGGCCTCTTTGTCAGAGATGATTATTCGGCCCTGAAATGTTTTTGGTTTTTTAAAAAGCAGAAAATATTGCACTTTGTGTGGTAAAAAGGTTGGGTCACAGAAGTATGTGGGAACTAGAAAGTTTTGGGCAGAGGAGAGAGTTCACTGTAACTCACTGTTAAGTACAAAAGAAAATAAGTTCTATGAGATAGAGACTTTCCCTAGCTCTCCTTGTCTGCTCACATAGAAATATAGCTCAAGCTGTAGATAGTAACTGGCCACTCCTCATTTCATTCAGGAATGTAACCTTGGAAAAGGAGTCCATTGGGTAGATTCTTACTTTCAAGAGCCCTTTGAATCTGGAGGTAGGGTAAATACAACTTTGGCTTTTTATCATGTACCTGAGTGCCCATACGAAGATCTCCTGGGTTGATCTCCAGGAAAAGGCAGTGTTTTTCTTTTTTCACCAAATCATAAAATAACCAGAAAATTTTTTGATCAGCTTGGGGGAAAGTGATATGGGTAGCAGGGTATTATACAGTGTTTGTCACACTTAAGTGTGTATCAGAATCACCTGGAGGGCTTGTTAAACACAGGTTGCTGGGCTGGACTCCCAGAGTTCTGATTCTTTAGGTTGGGGGTGAGGCCCAAGAATTTGATTTTCTAACAAGTTGCTTGGTGAAGCTGATACTGAGAACCACTGGTGTAGGGAAAAGAGTCTGGATTTGGGAATAAGATCACCTGTGTCCCTCTCCAAATCGTAATGTCTAATTTCCAAATTCCCTTGGACAAATCACTTAACCTTCCTGATTTGGGATTTCTCTTTTGTAAATTAGGCAAAATGGTAATAACACCAAGTTAATGAGGTTGCCCAGAATTGGGGGGAGGACCAAATGCTGTGATGCAGGAAAATGTTTGTGAATATTGGATAATAATTTGTGTGTGATGGTTAACTTTAGGTTTCCACTTGCTTGGACTAAGAGATGTCCAAGTAGCTAGCAAAACATTACTTCTGCATACATTCATGAAGGTGTTTCCAAAAGAGATTAGCAACTGAATCGGTAAACTGAGTAAAGAAACCTGCCCCCATCAATGTGAATGGGTATCATCAATCCTTTGAAGGGCCCTAATGGAACAAAAAGAAGAAGGGCAAATTCTCTCTTCCTCTTCTTGAGCTGGGATGCCCCTCTTCTCCTGTGCTTGGACATTGCAGGTCCTGGTTCTTGGACCTTCAGATTCAAACTGAATTATATCATCAGCTTTTCTGGTTCTCCAGCTTGCAGACAGCAGATTGTAGGACTTCTCGGCCTCCGTGACCACATGAGCCAACTCCTATAATAAAGCTCCTCTTATATATATCTCTCTCTATATATATCCTATTGGTTCTCTTTCTCTGGCGAACCCTGACAAATACAGTGTGTTTCTTCCACTTTATTTTTACAGTTTAAAACAAAACAAAACTCCTCCATCCACAACTTTATCTCCAGATGGCTCTGCCTTGCTTTTCTCAGGGCTGATGTAAGCCAGAGTAGGTGAGCAGTCTATCACAATGGTAAATTGGAAATTCTGGTAGACAGTATTTGTGGCCTACCCAATAGCCAACTCTTTCTCCTTTTTTCTTGTTAACAGAACATTAATTTTGTTCAAGAATGGGATAGCTTTGTGCTCAAGGACAAAGAGTACCTCCCTTAGCCCAGGGATGTGAATTGGTCTAAGCCCATCTTGGCAACCCTGACTTTTTCTCAGATGAATCATGCTAAGAGGGTCAAATTCATACATTCAACATATACTTATTCAGTGCCGAGCATTGTTCTTGGTGCCAGAAAACAAAGATGAACAAGAATGAGAGGCCTATGTTGAACAAATAATAACAAGTAATTTCTGCCATGAAATAAAAGTACTGTGTGCCATCAGGCTATGTAATTGGAATTCTAACCTGTTCTGGGGGAAGCGAGAGGAAATGGGTATTAAGGAAAATTTCCATTAAGTGGTACTTTAAGAATTAAGGATGGATAGGAGCAAAAATAGTTCAAGCTTGTATAAAGGCTGTGAAATGGAAAGAAACTTTGCACAATATACCGATTGGAGATATCAAATGGGGTCAGATCATATAAGGTCTGGTAGTTTCTGTTGGGAGTTTCAGACTTTAACCAGAGGGAAAAATGGGAAGTCACTGAAGGATTTAAGCTTACTCATAAAAACAGATTTGCACTGAGAAAAAAATTACTCTGGCTACCCATAAAGAATGAAGTGAAAGGGGACCAAATGGGCATGTGAAGCCCATTAACAGATGCTGCAAAAAGAGTTGGTCAGAGTTTGGACTAGAGCTGCTCAGTCCAATATGGTGGGCATTAGCCACATGTGGCTACTGAGCACTTGAAAATGTGGTTTGTCCAAATTACAGTGTGCTGTAATTATAAAGCACACACCAGATTCCAAAGACTTAGTAAGAAAAAAAGAATGTAAATATTGCATTAATAATATTTTATATTGATTACATGTTAAAATGATAATATTTTGGGGCTTCCCTGGTGGCGCAGTGGTTGAGGGTCCGCCTGCCGATGCAGGGGACGTGGCTTCGTGCCCCGGTCCGGGGGGATCCCGCATGCTGCGGAGCAGCTGGGCCCGTGAGCCATGGCCACTGGGCCTGCGCGTCCGGAGCCTGTGCTCCGTGGCGGGAGAGGCCGCAGCGGTGAGAGGCCCGTGTACCGCAAAAAAAAAAAAAAAAAAAAAAAAAAAAAAAGATAATATTTTGGGTATATTGAATTAAACAATATATCTTATTAAATTTAACTTCACCTGTTTCTTTTTACTTTTTTAATGGAACTACTGGAAAATACAAACTTATATGTGTGACTTGCATGTGTGGATTACATTATATTTCATCAGACGGTGCTGATCATTGTGTTGACAATGGAGATGGAAAGAAGTAGACATGTTTGAAAAGTATTCAGGAGACTAAATTGAGTAATTTGATGATTTATTGTGAAAGAAAGGATTATCAAGGATCATATCTCTGTTTCTGGAATAAATAATTGGGTGGATATATCATTTCTTGCGATATGAAATGATGAGTTGGACTGAGGAGAATATGAAAGGTAATGTGTTACAGTCAGTCACATTGAGTTTGATGTTCCCCCAAACTGATGCCTGAGCCGGACATATGAATTTAGGAGTTGGTGAATGAAGCTATGGGAGTGGTTGAGTTTAAGGGGAAACTAATAGTTTAAAGAAAAAAGGAGAAGACTGAGAAGCAGCCACCAGAAGAATTAGAGGCAAACTAGGAGAGCATTATCAGAATGAGTGAGATGTCACCATATCAAAGACTATTGAGGCAAAAATCACAGAATGTTGATAGCTTCTGAAACTCAGTGATGGACACATGGTATTTCATTATTATTATTCTCTATTTGTGTATTTTTAAATTTCCATAATGAAAAATTGCTGTTGAGTTTTCTAGAGACCTGGGAAGACAAGGGCCAAAATGTGTTCTTTGGGGGTGGATTCAGCCTAATCATCCATAAATTTCTATGAGTTAAATTGTACACATTTACAATTCAATTAATGAGAAAACAAACAGATGCAGATCTTAAGGCTCAGGGAGGCTTGTCCAATGAAGAAATACCTTATGAACATTCTTTTTTCCATGGTCATAGCAGTGTAACCGCATGTAATTTGAGAAGGGGTTATGTGTGAAATGCAAGTACTCCTTGTACATGGGCGAGAAAGAGGATAAGAATAAGAACATTCAGATCAGGTCCTATGAATTTTCATTCCATCCACTTCCCCAGAGGAGGAACAAATCACAGAGATGTAAAAACTTAGATTTCAATAATATACTATGCAGTAGCTTAAATAAAGGCTAATATATTCCAGCTTCAGGATTTCCTGTTACTAACATTTTAGCCAGTGAGTATTGTCTGTCTTTGTGCTTGGTATATTATAACTATTTTGATTATGAGTTCAAATTCCTGGGATTTTGAGTATAATTGTTCTAAATGTCAGTAACCAATAGATCATGTTTCAATATTTTTTTTCTTCTCTAGGCATGAGCAAGACTAGAATTCTAAGAGCAGTGAAAGTAAGAAAAAGCAAAGGTTTAAGTTACATAGATTGCATTAAAAATTTTAACACAATGTGAACTCTAGGAAAACTTATTCTTAAAGTTCTTTCAAAAATGTACTAGAAATATTTTTGTGGAGAAACATTTTGTCTGAATATGGGAACAAAATACACAATTCACAAACAGGATATATAAGAATTAAGTATTGAAAAAAGTTTAAGTTTGCAGGTTAAGTCTGGATTATTCAATGAATGCTTTTGAAACAGCTGATCAATTATTTGTAATAATCTATAATAAAATAGATTCCTAACACCATATGTCCAAATATACTAAAATAAACTCCATATGGGTTGAATATCCAAATGCAAAATGAAACAGAAATGCTAAAGATTACATAAGTGATTATATATATATATATATATGCAGAAAACATAAGGAGAAATATTGATAGATTTAACTATAAAATTCAAGACTTTAAAAACACTCTAAACCAAAATAAAAGGCAAAACACAACATGAAGGAAATATTTACAACATATGAGAAAAGGTTAATGTATTTAATATCAAAATCTTACAGAGCTATAAGAAAACAGATAAATGTGTAGTTAACATATAGACAAAAAGCATGAAACATTTTCCAAAAGTAAAAAGAGTAAAATTCCATTTCCTGTAACTATTGGAGATTTTTAAAAGCAATAAATGCTACTCTGAGAACATGGGGTGTCTCATAGTCTGTTGATATAACTTAATATAATCTTTTTGGAGAGCAATTTCAAAACTTGATTAATCCTAAAAAAACAGTGTATAGTTTTGACCCAGAAATTTTACTTATAAGACTATATTCAAGGATATTATCATGGTTATGTATAAAAAATACATGTACAAGAACATTCATTAAAGCATTATTTAAAATTATGAAAATTAAAACAGCATACATTTTCAGGAAGGTAGGATCGATTAAGTAAAGCATGTTACAGACACACAATGAAATGCCATTCAGGAAAGATGTAAGGATAAATATTTAATATTCTGAAATTATGTGTATACTTTTTAAAACGGTAACAAAAAGTATGGTGCCATTTCCCACACATATGACTGTAGAATACACAGCAAAATGTAGAAGTGGTTACTTCTAGATGGTAAACTTGTGGTGGTATAGTAATGAAAAATTCTTTTTTCCTTTTGGCTTGTCAGAATTTTTAAAATGTTCTCTTCTTTCTGTCTTCAATAATTTATAAAATTATGATATAATTCAAACATACAGGAAAGTAGAGTATAACAAAACAAACATCCCAGAACTGAAAACTCAAAATGCTAAGTCTTAACAACTTTTTACAATGTCAATTTCAGAGGGTTTTTCCCTTCCCTTCCCTTCCCTTCCCTTCCCTCCCCTTCCCTCCTCTTTCCTCTTTTTTTCCTCTTTTCTTTCTCTTTCTTTCTTTTCCTTCCTTCCTTCCTTCTTTTTTTTTTTGGTTATTTTTCAGAATTAAATAATATTTGCACTTCAAACCATAAGGAAATAAGAGGATTAAACAACTTAAAAATTAAATTATAGGAAACAACCACTTTCTGACATTGGACTAAAGACAGCACTAGGATGCTTGAGGAAAGGTAGATGAGCCCTAGAGTCACCTATGCTTGCTGCGTAAAGGTAATTGCTGTACTGTAGTACACATACATCTGATATCTTCCTCCCTTGGATACCTTTCTTGATCTCATTTCTAGTCTTTTTAATTGACACAGGTTTTTATATTTTTACTGTGTCCATCCATTTAGTATTATATGGTACTGTGTGGCTTATATGGCTTAAAATTTTATAGAAATGGTATCATACTATATATTTTTTTGTTCAATACTATGTTTTTGAGAATTTTTTTCATATTAATCCCTGAAACTCTATTTTCTTTAACTGATACAGTGTTAAATTGTATGAATCTGTGATAATTTATTCATCCATTCCTGTTTTGATGGACATTTAGTTCATATTTTATACAATAAATAGATATTACTTTTACAAAATCACAAAAGTTATTGAGATTATTGAGTAGTAGTAAAAAATATTACATGATGGAATTCAGATAATACATTGGCTGCAATATCTTGCAGGGATTATCTGATTTTGCCACTAAAATGTAAATATTCATGGATAAGTTCCCCTTATATAGATATAAATTCTGTTTAAACTCATAACTTAAAATTTTTTCATCTTTAATTTTAAAAGACTAATTACTCTCCAAAATACTAAAAAGAATGTAAAAGAAAATACAAAAACCTATTTTAGCTTCTTTGTAATAGAAGTTTCCTAGGCAATCACACATCCAGCAGAAAGAGATGGTTTTAGCTTTTTTTAAAGGTCAACTGAATTTTAATGTACAATTTACCATCAAGTTGACATAAAGCTACTTATTTTTCTGAACCTAAAGTTAGGGCTAATTCTCACTCCTCTATCCTAGGGGCCCGGCATATAATAGATGGCCAGTAAATATTTGTTAAATAAATTGATATTGAATATATTGATTTTTGGCTTTGAGAGAAGGTCTGGGAGAGGGCATGCTAGTGTTAAAATGTAGAAATTTCAGAAACATTTGGGTGTTTTATAATAAGGAGTGCGGGGAGAATATCTCTTTTAAATTGGTATTTTCCTAGAAAATCTGAGACAGGATTTTGGTAGATTACAATAGATTCTTGTCTGCCTTGCTGTCCCTTTTACTCAGTACCTGCTAGATGACGTTAAAGCTTCAATAAAGAAGTATCAGATGGCAGTATATTGGCATATAAATCAACTCCCATTTAGGGAAATATAGATATATTTATATACATATTATTATATTCTATATAGACTAGCTTTTCATTAGAAATTTCAAAAAGTTGATGTTATATTCTTTAAAAATGTTATAGTTTCAGTTTTATCATTGATAATTTCTTTGCTGTTTACATTTATTCTTGTTTTCTTTAAGATACATTCAGATATCTCAGTCATGTTCTCAGGTCACAACTTCTTTATAGACAGTACACGTTTTCCCTCTCTGAACTGCCTTATATTTTATTTTCCATTAACATAGTGATTGTAATGTACAAGCAATTTCGAAAGGTAATCTTGAAACTGATGTCTAACTATATGGATGGAGCCACTCTTTCAAATGTGTTGGTGAAAATTTGCTGCAGATAAATTTTTGAAGACAAAGCATTATGTTTTGTGCTCATTCATTTGCTCACCAGCATTTTGGAGTGCCTAAAATGCAAGTTTGTTTTTTTTTTGCGGTACGCGGGCCTCTCACTGCTGTGGCCTCTCCCATTGCGGAGCACAGGCTCCGGACGCGCAGGCTCAGAGGCCATGGCTCACGCGCCCAGCCGCTCCGCGGCATGTGGGATCTTCCCGGACCGGGGCACGAACCCACGTCCCCTGCATCGGCAGGCGGACTCTCAACCACTGCACCACCAGGGAAGCCCCACAAGTATTTTAATAACCCTACCGATTTATACTTAGTAGTCCTGAGGCCTGGGTTCTATGATTCCATAACCAACAGGCATTGGTGCAGTGATTCAGAATGCTGGCTCTGAAGAAGGACTCCCCACAACTGACATTTTACCTGTGTGACCCTGAGCACAGTATACAACTGCTTCAGGCATCAGTTTCCTCATTAATAAATGGAAATGAAAATAGCACCCAGGATTAAGAGGATGATATGGTACAACATATAAAGCACAATGGCCAGCATACAGAGAGTGCACAGTAAGTGTCAACACGCTGACAAAATTGATAATGATGGTTATGTTGGGCAAGAGCTGCACTTCTCTGGGTCTCTGTTTCTTTAACTATAAAATGCAGATTGAACCAGGTTCTCTTTAAGTGCAAATAATTGATTATTTAGGGGCTGGGTTGGGGGGGCATCTAGCACAAAGCTTTTGTACCTCCATTACCTTAGAATAAATTAGGCATCCCAGGAGGTCTTTAAGGGCTGGTGGGAAGTGCAAAGTACACAAAGATAAAAATTCTGTTCCTGAGATGTGCACAAATTAAGTTTCCATAACGTTTACGTTGCCACATCTGTGGCTGATGCCAAGTCCTAGCAATGGTCATACTTTCTTTAAACCAGTGAAATAAAAAGCAATCTTGGTCAGGATCGAAGCTGAATAGTCACCATTAGCACCATTAGAGGAAACACTGATTACATTAAGGTCTGCCTTGTAGACATGCACAGTCATAATGCCAGAACATTACTACTTGGTATATTACTCATAGTATTATATGCTGAATGTGTCAGGATTTTAGCTCTTAAAAAATAGAATTATTTATTTTTGAAAATCAGTTTAAAATACATGTATCAAAGGTCACATTCAGGGCTTCCCTGGTGGCGCAGTGGTTGAGAGTCCGCCTGCCGATGCAGGGGACACGGGTTCGTGCCCTGGTCCAGGAAGATCCCACATGCCGCGGAGTGGCTGGGCCAGTGAGCCATGACCGCTGAGCCTGCGCGTCCGGAGCCTGTGCTCCACAATGGGAGAGGCCACAGCAGTGAGAGGTCCACGTACCAAAAAAAAAAAAAAAAAGATCACATTCAGTGATCTATTATTTTCCTATACTTTTATTAAAAATTGTTCTATTTTTAGCATTGCCACTGTGGTATTTGGGGCAGATTGTTTTAGGTTCTTGCTTTTACTTGTTTGTTTTTGCTTGCCATTTTGGGTTTGGGGCTTTTATCAGTTCTGTTTTGATTCTGAAACTTATTCTCAGAGCTGAGTTCTTATATTGATAGCTTGAACTCCTCTCTCGGTGGAGAAATGCACCCAAAACTGCTACGTTGCCTGCAAGTCTTTCCTCATCTGCTCTGTTATCACTTAGAGCTTCCATTGCATGTTGTATTTTCAAAGTATTTTAGCACTGTTTTAACTTGTGTTATGCCTGTGAAATGAGAATGCCATAAATACCCCAAAGTAGGCTAGGTTATAAAGGATCAATAAATATCTTGATTTTTAAGAGAAAATAAAGACCCAAACTAAAAATCAGAATAACAGGTAAATATATTTAAATAAATGCAGCATGAAAATGAGTCTAAAGGAAGTGTTCCTTGCAACAGAAGAGGGGGAAGGCTAATAACAAATGCTATTTTAAAAAAATGTTTTAATAGGCTCCTGTTTAGACAATATTTTTTAAATATATTATATTACATACAATAAAATGCACAAATCTAAAGTTTGCATGGCTTAATTAATTTTGACAGATACCCACCCTGAGCTTCCCTCTCTTACACACCTCACACAGGATTCTAACTGCCTTAGTACATGTCTGTCTCCTCCCATCTCTTTCTACAAGAGTGTAAGCTCTCTGAGGACAGGGGCTGGACCAAACTCTCTGGCTTCCCTATGACCTCACATAGCCTGCTGGTTCTCACTCAGTAATGAATAAATTAAAAAATGAATGACTATTCTTTAAGAGGATCTCCTATTATCCTGCCTGACTTCTTTTCCTGGTGGCTCAGACCTGGGAAGAAATGATGGGGGTAAGGGTTGTTAATACCCATAGCAGCCTCAGCCTGAGCATGTGGGAGGGCGATCTATCAATCAGGTCTCTTCTTAAGTGCAGTTTAAGGTTCCTGAGGGAGAGAATCAGGCAAAAGATGCCGTGTCCTAAAGTGTGAGAGTGGCATGGACACATATACACTACCAAATGTAAAATAGATAGCTAGTGGGAAGAAGCCGCACAGCACAGGGAGATCAGCTCGGTGCTTTGTGTCCACCTAGAGGGGTGGGATAGGGAGGGTGGGAGGGAGGGAGACGCAAGAGGGAAGAGATATGGGAACATATGTGTATGTATAACTGATTCACTTTGTTATAAAGCAGAAACTAACACACCATTGTAAAGCAATTATACTCCAATAAAGATGTAAAAAAAAAAAAAAAATGCAGTGTCCTGAGGATGACTGGTCCGGGACACAAAGAGCTGTTTAAGGTATGTGGTTCTTGGTGTCAGAAGCAGAGAAGTGGTATAAATCCTATCAATATCTATTAGTTGACACAGTAGGCCTGTGCAAGGGAGCTGCATAAGGTGCCAGCATTTGAAAATCCTTCCTGAAAATAATGTCCTGCATTATTCAGCAGTTTCTAATGAAAGCGACCTCACAAAGATCGAGCATTAATGTAAAATAAATGTGTCTTGATGATTGCAGACCACCTTGTACCTGGGATAAGTATATTACATAGTGTATTATTTTGATAAAACGTCAAGGACGAGAAAAACGGAAAAAAAGGTGAAAACGTATACAGCACGTGTATGAGAGTAAATCAGTCATATGTATGCTTAGAAAAGTCACAGTAGACTAACTGCTATAATAAACAAACGAACTCAAATTCAGTGGCTTAACTATACAAGTTTTGGGTTTTGCTCATGCACAGGTCACATGAGTCTCCCTGGCCCCTTGGCTCTTCTGGACATAAGTGGCAGCTCAGGGAACCAGGCTCCTTCCCCCTTGGAGTTCTTTCAGCTCTTAGGGCCTGAGCCCCTCGAGAGATATTCCACACCCAGTCAGCAGATGAGGGGAGAGAAAGAGGTGAAATGACGTACATAATTGCTCACATACCTTTGGCCAGAATTTAGTTACTTAGCTGCACACCACTGCAAGGCAAGCTGGAATCTGCTGTTCCCAGGATAAAAAAGGAATGAGTGGTGAAAAGTTAGCCATTTTTTTGCCAAAGGACTAGTCCTGTCTTTTGCCTTCTATGAACTGTTAGGTTTGGGGTTTTGAGGTGCCTTTTGACCACCTTCAGCCCACACCCCCCTACCCCTGGCCTCTGGCAGCCACCAATCTGTTCTCTGTTTCTGTGAGTTCATTCTTCTCAGACTCCACATGTAAGTGAGATCATGCAGTATCTTACTTAGCGTAATGCTGTCAAGGTCCATCCATGTTATAGCAAACAGCAGGATTGCCTGCTTTTTTATGGCTGAATAATATTTCATTGTATGTATACATCATCTTTTCTTTATCCACTCATCCATCCATGGGTACTTAGGTTGTTTCCATGGTAAATAATGCTGCAATGAATATGGGGGTGCAGATATCTCTTTGAGACAGTAATTTCATTTCTTTTGAAAGTATACCCAGGAGTGGAATTGCTATATCATACAGTAGTTCTAATTTTAATTTTTTGAGGAACCTCCATACTGTTTTCCATAGTGGCAGCACAAGTTTACATTCCTACCAACAACGCACACGTGTTCCCTTTTCTCTACATCCTTGCCAGTACTTGTTACTGCTTGTCTTTTTGTTTTGTTTTGTTTTTGTTTTTGTTTTTTGTTGCGGTACGTGGGCCTCTCACTGTTGTGGCCTCTCCCGTTGCTGAGCACAGGCTCCGGACGCGCAGGCTCAGCGGCCATGGCTCACGGGCCTAGCCGCTCCGCGGCAGAACCTTCCCGGACCAGGGCTCGAACCTGCATGCCCTGCATTCGCAGGCAGATTCTTAACCACTGCGCCACCAGGGAAGCCCACTGCTTGTCTTTTTGATGACAGCCATTCTAAAAGGTTTTGGTTTGCATTTCCTTGATGATTAGTAATGTTAAGCACTTTTTAATTTACCTGTTGGCTATCTGAATGTCTTCTCTGAAAAAATATCTATTCGTTTCCTCTGCTTCTTTTATAATCATATTGTTTGGATTTTTTTTTCTGCTATTGAGGCTTTTTGTTTTGATAATTGTTTTAAAATTTAAAAAAATCTAATTCTCTGAGGAAAATATCTTCTGTTTGAGAGTAGCTGACATTCTTACTTTAAGAGGAAGCCACAGCAGGTACTAGGTCAGACCAACGAAGATGGTCAGGGTTGCAGGGTGGGTATGAGAATGTCTCGGACCTAGTTTAGGTGGCCAGTACTTGAGTTTATTCCCCAAAGAGCAAAGAAGCCGGTCAAAGATGCAAACACCACCAGATGTGAGTGGGTGGGCACAGTACTCAGGAATTGGTGAGGTTACCCGGGAATTGGTGGTCCTGGTGATGTTTTTGGAGAGAGATCTCCCCAGGGTTGGAAGACCATGAGGACTGTGAACTTATTCTTGTCTACTTCCAGCCACGTCATTGCCCAGGATCAGCTTATATGTCTGTCCATGGCTAGAAATCTACTACGTAGGAACTCTGTCACCTTGTAATGATGTAAAACCTCTGGCCACAGAAATTCTTTCTGTGCTAGCACTGGAGTAATCTCTGTTCCCTGAGCCTGAACATCAAGGCCAAGGAGTTTGCCATGTATGCCTGGGCTGGGACTTCCCACAGATAGGTTTAGCTGTGGCTATCACAGAGGAGAAGCTGTTTTCCTAACTCCGGAGACTAGGTTTTGGGATGAAAACATGCTTTACTAATGGGGACAGAACTTCTAGCTGACAAGATAAACTCATAGGACTTGCTGTATCTCTATTCTCCATTAAAGTATTGTAATTTTTTTTTCACCTCTTCCTTTTTTACAGACCAGGAGATCAATAGACAAGCACTTCTTTGTTGCAGTAAGTTATGTGCTGAAGCAAATAAGTGTGGGATTCAATATGATTATGCAGCCACATGAGCATTACTTCAAAGAACATCTCTTTAGAAATGTTTTCTATCTCCAAGTAAACAATTTCTTATATTTCTTTGACATTAACAATGAAATGGTTGGTTTGATGAGTTAAGTAAATTTTTCAAACCGAAAAGAAAACTGAAATCATGCATTTTGGCAGGTTTTCTTTCAGTATAGAGGGAAATAAATCAGCATATCTAGTGAAAAAGACAGTCATCTGAAGGGCTTTGTTGCCTCCTGTTTGAAATTTATATAGACTGGACCTCTTTACCCCCACTCCTGGTGAACTCACCTTTTCATCTATGCCCAGCTGCACCCAGTATGAGCTTCTATCCTAACATCATCTGCTTAAATAGTTGCCTCCTTCAACTGGATTTCAAGAGCTTTAAGAGTCTGTTGGCTCTGTGTCTGATTCATCTTTGTAGCTCTTTGTAGCATGACTAACTAGTAATTAAGTGAATAAATATGGAAAAAAATTCAGTAAAAGCAAAAGTGATGACCAAAGTTGCAGGTGGCAAAGGCTTTCATATAACTAGTTATAGGGATTTGCTTTTTAAAATTTTTTAATTGAAGTATAGTTATGTATAGTATTATATTACCAGTAGTTTCAGGTGTACAGTGGGATTTGCTTTTTTAAATGTTTTCAATGAGACATTCCTTTTTAAAAAGTAAGGGACGACTTTAAAAAAAAAAGCCTCTAAATCCATGTATGCAAAACAATCAGTCCCTTGTAACTACAGCCTAAAATTTCTGAATATAATATTATTTTATATGTTCAAAGCATTAAAAGAACTTACTTTAATAAATCACAGGTTGTTCTCTCTACCAGTAATGGTAAAAGTGATCTTGAAAGAACCAACTAAACTCACTTTTCCCCATGAGTGTTTCATTATAGTTGAAACCGAGGTTCATACATTCCCTTTTAATCTGTGTGCTTTGACTATAGGATGTGAATCAGAAGGAGATTTTCAACTGGAAGTTGACAAGAATGAGTAGTTCACTTATAATTTTTGTCTTGAGTATATTACCAGGAAAGATTTTTTGTCCTTTTTTTTTAATGGCCCACGCTGTGTTTTTCTCACAATTTTATGTCCATTCTGGCTGGCAGTGGAGTCTTCCATAGACATCAAAGACATCATAGAACTGGTGTAAAGAGCTTTTATTGCATCTTTAACCTGAAGGTTTTTTTTTTTTTTTTCTCGGTACGCAGGCCTCTCACTGTTGTGGCCTCTCCCGTTGTGGAGCAAAGGTTCTGGACACGCAGGCTCAGCGGCCATGGCTCACGGGCCCAGCTGCTCCGCGGCATGTGGGATCCTCCCGGACCGGGACACGAACCTGCATCCCCTGCATCGGCAGGCGGACTCTCAACCACTGCGCCACCAGGGAAGCCCTAACCTGGAGTTTTTATTTCCAATGAGTCCAAAGTATTATCCTACTTGAAATCTGAATCAGAAATAGGCTAGATAGAATTGTGTCATAAAAATGAAGATGATTTTATTTCAGAAGAATGAAAGATTCTTACTCTATTCTATGAAAGTTGTCATTGA
Organism: Mesoplodon bidens; assembly: GCF_964165515.1. Taxonomy (NCBI): domain Eukaryota; kingdom Metazoa; phylum Chordata; class Mammalia; order Artiodactyla; family Ziphiidae; genus Mesoplodon; species Mesoplodon bidens. The sequence goes on along the minus strand of NC_138161.1, from coordinate 84,699,778 downwards.
ATGCCAGAGGCTCATTCCAGGGTGTACTTTTTATAGTTAGGTTTAGATTTGAAAAGATAGACAGTAAAGCTACCAACTGCTTTGTGCCTATTGTGAGGAGTTTTTTCCTCACCTAACTTCTTTAAATGTTGAAATAAAAGCAGTTACTACACTTATCAGTTTATGAGGATTACAGTGACATCTTGTGGCATGTTATTTTCCCTTTTAAAACTTGCCCAGGTAAAAGCTAACACTTTAGTTCTTGCTAAAGAATTTTAGCTTTATTAATGTAAGCGATATTAATAAAAAACTCAGAAACTACTATTTGAAGTAGAAGCCAAATGAACAAAATGCATTCCACCTTATTTGGTTCAAGTAAATATTTCTGAATAATTTCAATTAGAAAAATATTCTTTCAGAAATACCAAGATCTAGCATTCATTTAAAATTTTCTTCCATTGACATCATTATAACATAGGAAATGGCGTAGAAATCAATCCACGTAAAGACAATGAAATTAAAAATTAAAAGTCTGTTGCTAAGGAAGTATTGTGTGATTATAGCTTCTATAGCTTATGAATTGTTAAGACCAGCTAATTATAAACAATCTTATTGGAGGACAGATTTTTATTGGAAGAAAAAAAAATTTTCAGGACACATTTAAACCTCTGCCATTGAATCTGATAATTATCAGCCTCCTCATGGATTGCCTCTAATTAGCATGTACAGTATGTAAGGCGAGAATGTTAAGCTACATTAAGAGATGTAATTTTTTTTTTAAAAAGATAAACTGATTTAGTATCCCCACCCTCCCACTCTGCCCTCCTTACACGCATTCCGGTCATTAACAGTCACTTCTATGTGATGGATGTTAGAAAAATTCTTCTTTCAGATGTTTTTTAATGACCAAGTTCAGTCTGCTTCAGATACTGTAGAGTCATTTTGCTGAAAATAATTACCATTTGCAAGTAGCTCGTGAATATTTGCTGTTCTACTCCCTTTTTCCTTTCCTCTCTCACACACTCTCCCCTCCCCTCTTTTTGAATTTGAACTTCTAAATAACCCTTCTGAGATCCAATGAAAGCAATCTCCCTGGGAATTTATACATGACAACATTTCCACTCGCTATGTACTTTAATAAATGTGATTCCTTCACAAGTCTTGCTGTGAATAATATGCTAGTTCATCCAATTCAAGACATCAGTTGTAGGACACTCCTTTGTTTTACGTACAGCTTAGAAAGAAAAAAATCACTTTCAGTAAAACTATGACATGTTAAACAGAATGTTTATTTCAAACTCATTTGAAACATTAAGTATATCTTCTATTTAGACTTATTTAAATACATTTTATTGTAGATCATACTTATGTATATATTAAAAAGAAAATATAAGCAAAGTAAAATGTTTCTAAAAGACAGAGTCCAGGGCTTCCCTGGTGGCACTGTGGTTGAGAGTTTGCCTGCCAATGCAGGGGATGCGGGTTCGTGCCCCGGTCCGGGAAGATCCCACATGGCGCGGAGCGGCTGGGCCCGTGAACCATGGCCACTGGGCCTGCGCGTCCGGAGCCTGTGCTCCGCAATGGGAGAGGCCACAACAGTGAGAGGCCCGCGTACCGCAAAAAAAAAAAAGAATAAATAAAATAAAATAAAATACAGAGTCCAGTTCCAAGTCACTTTCTGTGACGTGACTGATGTCCGCGTTTGCCCACACCATTATCCTCTACAGCACTAAGAGCACTGGTGACACAGTCATGCCCGTAGTGCAACTTTTGTCTCTAGGACTTTCTTCTAAGCTACTGATAACTATTCCACAAGTTTTGAAACTGGCACTTTATCTGACAGAAAAATCAATGAAAGGTTTTCAGACGATAACCAGGATTCACAATGCTTCTTCAAATAGCCATTATGATTCTTTCTCAAATGGTTTGTGGACTGAGAAGCCAAGAGATTACAGTCAGACAGCCGTCATGCAATAAGATTACTGTGTGCGCGGGCAATGCCATCTAAGTCTTGGTTGTTACCTTCACCAGCAACTGTAAGACACCATTGATCACTCCACTCTCTTAATGTTAAAATGTGAAAAATTATGTGCCTTAGAAGAGCTGAAATATGGTAATGTTAATGCTAATTGCTAGCCTTTCATGACTGACTGCTATGTGTCAAGTACTTATTATATTCCTCATACACATTATATCATTTAATCCTCAGATAATCCTATGAGAAGTAGGTGTTACTATTTGAATATACAGATGAAAATTAAACAACCTTGTTCCAAGGACAGATATCTAGTAAGTGGCAGATCTGGTGTTTAAACTTGGTTCTCTCTCATGCACACAGCCCATGTTTTTCCATAGGTACCTGGTTATAAATATTTAAGCAGAAAATACTTGAAGGGAGGTGATTCAATCATATAGAAAAAGATGATCTCTCCATCAGCAATTTTCCTTGAATAACAGATAAAGAGCAATTGCGTGAACAAGTGTCAGATTTATATATTTGTGAATTATCACAAAATTTTCAGAAAAGAGGAGAGAAGAAACACTGTCTCCTATTTGAAAAAGAGAAAGAACTGCTATATCAGCTAGTAGCTGGGATGACTGCTGAAAAAACATTTTCTGGAACATGCCATATGTCACAAATAACCATGTAATTTTCCCCAAATAGACCAAAAAAACTCTGCAATTTTCAGAGAGGAAAAGTGTGTCTATACTCAATACATAATAAAGGGTGAATTTGGACAAAGGAAAGTATGTGTTTTATTTGCATTGGTTTTATTTTATTTTATGAAACACCTTTTTCACAAATCCATGCATCTTTGTCTCATCAAAATCAGAAGCTAATAAATATATATAATGCACCTTTAGCTTTTAGCTTATTAATGTTAAACTATCTTCTATAAGTAAACTGATTATTTTGTGGAAATATCTCTCCCAGTTTTCATAACACACAGTTTTTTTTTCATTAGCTATTTTTATGTGCATGTAGAGGCTTCAGACTCACTCAAGAATAACTTAGTTGGCAGACATGAAACAAAGCAGCTGAGTTAAGTTTCATATTCTCTAGGTTTGCTCTCTTAGAAGAAAACATAGGGGAAAATATCCTGTTACTGGTCTTGGCAATAATTTTTTGGATATGACACAAAAGCAAAAGCAACAAGTGGGATTACATCAAACTAAAAAGCTTCTGTAAAACAAAGGTAACTATAAACAAAATGAAAAGGAAACCTACAAAATGAGAGAAAATATTTGCAAACCATATATATGACAAGGAGTTGATATCTAAAATATATATCCAAAGGAAAAGAAATCAGTATCTTGAAAAGATATCTGTAACTCCCACGTTTATTGCAGCATTATTCATAATAGGCATAAAACAACCTAAGTGTCCACTGATATATGAATGGATAAAGAAATGTAATATATGCATTCCTGTGTAACATATGTACATATACATATATATAAATACACACAAATGTATACACACACACACAAAGGAATATTATTCAGCCATAAAAAGATGGAAATCCTGCCATTTGCAACAACATGGATGACTCTGAAGGATACCATGCTAAGTGAAATAAGCCAGACAAAGACAAATGCTGTATGAACTCACCCATAATGCAGAATCTAAAAATAAAATAAAATAAAATAAAATAGTAGAATACATAGAAACAGAATAGAATGGTGGTTGCCAGGGCTGAGGGGGTTATTTATAATAACAGAGATAAACTCGGAAGGCCTTGTGCTATGTGAGATAAGCCAGACAAAGGAAGACAAATACTGTATGGTATCAGTTGTGTGCAAAACCAAAAAAAATAAAATAGACTCATAGAAACAGAGAGAAGAATGGTGGTTTCTAGATGCTGGTGGGTGGGAGAAATAGGGAGATATTGATCAAAGGGTACAAACTTTCAGTTATAAGATGAATAAGTTCTGGAGATCTAACGTACAGAATGGTGACTATAGTTAAGAATACTGTATTGCATGCTTGAAATTTGCTAAGACAGTACATCTTAAGCATTCTCACCACACACACACACACACACACACACACACACACAAAGGTAACTGTGTGAGGTGACAGATGTGTTAATCAACTTGATTGTGGTAATCGTTTCACAATGTATACATATATCAAATCATTGCATTGTAAATTTTAAATATATACAATTTTATTTGTCAGTTATACCTCAGTGAAGCTGAAAAATTATTTAAAATAAAAGCAGATGTATAATTGTTGTTGATTTCCTCCCCCAAAATATAAGAAAAATAGAAAAGTTTTCATAAACTGGCTGTGCACATTGTGTGTGTGTGTGCATGTGTGTATCTGTGCTGACATACATTTTAAAGGAAATGGAACTGAACTACATTTTTTCATTTTTCTCCTCAAAAAATTAAAAATATAACTACCATATGATCCAGTAATTCTACTCCTAGGTATATATCTGAAGAAAATGAAAACACTAATTTGAAAAGATATATGCACCCCAGTATTCATAGCAGCATTATTTACAATAGCCAAGATATGGGAGCAATCTAAATGCCTATCGATAGATGAATGGATAAAGATGTGGTATATGTATATGTATGGAATATTACTCAGCCATAAAAAAGAATGAAATTTTGCCATTTGCAACAATGTGGATGGACCTAGAGGGTATTCTGCTAAGTGAAATAAGAGAAACAAATACTGTATGTTATCACTTGTATGCTGAGTCTAAAAAATAAAACAAACAAATTAATATAATGAAAATTTAACAAACTTACAGATATAGAGAACAAACTAGTGGTTACTGATGGGGAGAGGAAAGACGGCAGGGGCAAGATAGGGTAAGGGAGCTAAGAGGTACAAACTACTATGTACAAAATAAATAAACCACAAGGATATATTGTACAGCAGTGGGAATATAGCCAATATTTTATAATAACTTTAAATGGAGTATAATCTATAAAAATTTTGAATTCCTATGTTGTATACCTGAAACTAATATAATATTGTAAATCAACTATACCTCAATTTAAGAGAAAGAAACTAAAAAAAAGATTTATTTTTTCAATAGAAAGGAAATTATTGAAGAAATTATAAACAAAATCAAACAATAGGAAAAACTTGGTACTATCAAGTATTCTATTTTTAAGCACTCCACAAACATGCTAATAACAAGGCAGAATCCATTTTCATTTAAGGGACATCTAAATTGTATTGAAATATTTTATGGTAAACATTCTGAATGGTAGAGTTTAATCTTATGTCAGCTAACACAAATTGCATTTTGGGCTTTATAAAAGCCACATGCTTGTCTAATAATGTTTACTCTTCCTTATAGGTAACTCATTTAGTTGACTTATGGCTACACAGGTATAGCAATATATGTAATGCTTAAGAAGTAGTGATATGGTAATAAAGAACATCACAAACTCAGAATATCAATACTGAATCAACATTAGTTAGCCCAACCTGTGTACATTATAAATGAAAACAAGAACACTGGTCTCCAATAACCTCAGCTTTATGAATATAAGTCTTCTGAATATACAAGCAGTAAAAGATTCAGTGATAAGTATTGTGTCCTTGGATACCCATAAATTCTTTCATGGGCATTGCCTATAAATGTCTTTATATTTTTAAAAACTGTATTTCAAGTGTTCTAATATGCAGAGGAAGTCTGTATTTTTCCATGTGTAACAGGAAAAAAAGCTTTAGGGTGAAACCATTTTTTTCGTTTTGTATAAATTCATAGCATTCTTAATGTAAACTACAACCCCAACTCCTGAATCTCTCCAAGTTGCATGAAAATTATACAGTTTTTCTGTTTCCGTAAGTAAAAATATCAAACAGGTAAACCTATGTTAAGTGGAGCTTTGCTACCAACCTGAATCCGTGGGTCAGCAGCCATGGCATCACCTGGGAACTTGTTAGAAATATAAAATCTCTGGTCCCACCGCAGATCTACTAAATGAGAATTTGCATTTTTAATAAGATCCCCAAGTATTCCATTACACATAAATTTGAGAAGCACTAATTTAGGATACTTCATTGATTGACCTAATTTTCTATAAATTAATCATATTTAAACAACTAGTGTATAAGTGTTCCACCTGTATCCTTTATTTTAGCAATATTCAAGATTTAGTGTATAACAAAATCACCAAATGAACTTGTTTAAAATGAAAATTTCAAGTTTTTTCTCCAAGTTTAGAATTCAGTATGTCAAGGGTCAGGCCTGGTTGCTTCAAACCACAACTCTCCTGAACAGAATTAAAGTTAATAATAATATCAATTCTTCTTAACAGCTCCAAACCATAGCAAAATACCTAACACACAAGAGAGTCACATACAAACTGTTTCTGTTAAATTTTGAAACGTTTCAAACTTTTTCAGAAATTATTAATCATAGAATCAAAAATTTGGCAATAAATGGACCTGGTTCCATTCATGGAACATGACAAGACCATTCTTTTTTTTCTTCTCCCCAAAGGAATGCCATTATTTCAGCCACAGGATAACAAAATAATTTACTGGAGAACTTAAGAAATTGACACTGTCCCCATTGGAATCGACTACTCTTATACTAGAAAATAAGACCAAAATACTATGCAAAGGACTTATTACAACTCTCAAGAGGTCTCAAAAATGCATCCTGGAGCCATCAGGTAACCAATGGGGAAACAAGGAATGTGTTATTCCAGTTACAGACATTCAAGTTCAAAACATGAAAACCTCTTGCACAGAACAAACAAAAACATCCTGTGGGCAGCTCTCAGCCTATGATCTGCTAGTTTCTAATATCTGTACGAACAGAGTTTTTCTAGTTAACTCTCTGGTGACATACCAGAGGGCATATTTTTATCATTAATTTGCTCATTTGGCTTACTGGGGGACTTTTGGGAACTATGTTAACAGTTCAGATTTTACTTGCCACAGCAAAACATGGTGATATATCAGGCTCATAATCTACATCACCCTTATGATGCCAATGATCTTTAAAGACAAAGTCAGTAAGCTATAGCTATAATCTATGGGTTGGCATAGCCCTATATTTTTGTAACAAGTTTTGTGATGGAGCCACACAGAAGATGTTCAGTGTGCAGGTCTTTATATTACACTGTACACTGTCTTCAGAGAAACAGCAATTAGAATTTTTGCAGAGTACCTGTCTTCACCTCACTTGTTGTTGCTTGTTATGTATAAGTGTATGATGCTAATTTACTTTGGTGCTTTGTTTCTGCATGATTATAAAAGACTTAAGATGTCCAGAAACATCACTGTTTCCAAATTTCACCTAGAGGTATCTTTATACTACAACTTCTAAAATGAAAAACAGAGCTGTTCACATGTTCACTATGTACTTTTATTTTAAATACTAGCACAACAAACACAATGACATGACAGGATCATTACCTCAATAATACGGATAACATTCCTTGACAAGTTGGCTTATAATTTACATACATTGCTTTTATTGGGAGCTATTTTAAGTATTATCTTAAGATATATTGTAAAACACAAGTCTCAAATATATACCAGTTGCCAACATAATGTGCTTAGTTACTATTTTCCTTATTATTTAAATAAAATGATTTAAAGTTCCTCAAAATCATGCCCACTGGTGTTCATGGTTTCAGGATGCATGACTCGTCCCATGAATAGGATTGTACCTGCATTGGGTTGGGAATGAACAAAAGATATTTATTTTCCTTCTTGCTTACAATTAGCAATGTTCTAATTGTACATTATAAATGAAAGCAAGAACACTGGTCTCCAATAACCTCAGCTTTATGAATAAACTATAAGTTTTCTGAATATACAAGCAGTAAAAGATTCAGTGATAAGTATTGTGTCCTTGGATACTCATAAATTCTAATGATAAAAATGTAAGTAAATTATTTTCATCTAAAAAATCATTTGAACACATCTGATAAATAATGTGGAAAATGTTTTCAATTAAAAAAATGATTTCTTTTTGGCTTATTAAAGTTCTGTTCTCATAACAGACTTACCTGTTCTCCTGTTCCTAATAAGAAAGAAAAATGGATGGTCGACAATAACTTGAGGATACAGCACAGCCATCCTGCTAATTGCAATCATTCCTGTAACGCAGAGAGAAAGTAATTACATGTCTGTGGGTGTGCGGGGACTAATGAGTAATTTCTCCAAACTATCTATGTTTAACGCAAAGGTAATGATTTACACGAAACAAGATTTTAAAGACTTAGAGAAAAATTATAAATGTGTTAACATTTCTACTTGATCTTAAAAAAACCCAAATACACACACACACACAGTTCCCTCCCATCATCCCACCAAAAATATAGGACAATTTATTTTGCATGTTACAAATTTTTATTCTCAGTCTCAGATAAATACTTACAGCTTTACTAAAATGACCTTTGAGTCAAGGAAAGGGGAAAAAAACCCACCCCAAACAAACAAAAATCAGTTTCTTTATATTCTCAAATCATTATTTCTTTTATATGAAATGGGGATTTTTACACAGCAAGTCACCAGGCTTCTAGCAAGTGGCCAGAACAGCAGTGATTAAAGAGAAAATACAGCAGGGAGAGATGCAGTGTTGTTTCCTACAGCTGGGAAATTGAATTCCCTTGAGATCCTTATTGTGGGATAATAATTTTATACTTTCTGCAGGGTGATTTGTTGTGAGGAAAAGGCCAAGATTAAATTATGTAAGATTTTAAGCTTTCTCGATGCCTGAGACTACTGTTTCTATTTCCTCCCGAAAACACCATTTTAATTGATGAGATCCTTTTAATGGGCAAATGTATGCAGAAGTTAAAAATAATTTGTGCAAATATGATATGTTGCATTTTACCAGAGAAGGGAAAAATCCTACCAAAATTTCATGATGGTTGTTGAACATGATATTGAAACAAATCCAAACAAATGAAAAAAAAAAAGAAAAATCCTTCTTGCTTAACTAAGGAAGTCAGAACATTCAAAATAACCAAGGACATTTACCATTTTGCCTTGGACACGTAATTTAGGTAAATTAAAAAAAATTTTATTTAAAATTATTATTAACTTAAAATTATGTATTGCATGCTATCATGCACTCTTGTTTGTGCATGTGCTTTTTAAAAACTCAAAGCTCTTCACTGACAAAATTAAGAACTAACTTCCAAAAATAATTAAGTAGAAAGAAAAATGATTAACTGGGCAGCGGGGAAATATTTAAAATATTTAAACAGTCAGCACAGCAGGAAAATCTATTCTGCAGAGCTGACAATCTCCTCCTGCCTCTCATTAGAGATGGGAGTTACTCTGTATGGGGCACTGAAATGAGTGCATGCTTCATACCCTATTTGGAAAATTCTAGCAGGTTCCATCATTAGCTTGACTTCTAAGTTAGAGCAGGGTCAGTTTTTTGGCTTAGTTCTAAATGACCCCCATTCCCAACCCAAGGTTGCTTTAAAAATACAAATCTCAAAAAAGCGAGAAGATTTTGGAAAACAATAATTTGGCACCTGAAGCAGCAGCAGCTTCTGAGCCTTCTTCATTAACCTCTATGAAGGACTTGTGAATTGCTTTAGAAAGGAAAATATCTTTGTTATCTGCAAAAAAAAGAGATAACAGAAGCATTTCTTCGGTATCAGAGAAAGAGAAGCACTTTATCTTTAGTTAAACAGATTTGAGAAATATAAGTGTTATAAGATACTGATATAAAACATAAGAGATAATGTTGTAAGATTACATTTATGATTTGAAAGAACCATTGAAGATGTATTTTCTGTTTTGTCCTTATTTTATATTCTCTTGTTGATTTTCTCCTTCATTTTTATTGGCAATTTTCCCATCGTTTATTTCTTATATTGCCAGGAAAAACAGAAATGTGGCTCTGTTTTTAATAGCAACCTCAAATTAGTTCATAACAAGATAAAACTTCTTACATGTTTCTCCCTAACCTGAAATTTCAATACATAAAATGAAAACAGAAATCCACATATAACCAGAATAAAAAGTTTTTTAAAATCTAATCTCTAATTACTGTGATAATAGAAATATCCTTGGCAAAGGAAAACAAAATTGACTTCTAGGTTGTAGAAACAGGAATACATTAAAAAGTTATTTCCCATTCCAATTAATTGGTTTATCTGAGGATTCAAAAACATGCTTTATCCTAAAGTCAGAGGAAATAACACATTTTTAATATTAGGAGGACTGTTTTTCCCTTTGAATTGTCTTTCTAGTTACGCTTACTTTTAAATTAATGGCTGTTATAGGCTGAATTTGTTCTCTAAAATTCGTATGTGGAAGCGCTCACCCCTAAGATTTCAGAATGTGACTGCATTTGGAGATAGTCTTAAATTTAAATGAGTCATTCGGGTGGGCCCTAATCCAGTATGACTGGTTTCTTTACAAGAAGAGGAAACTTAGACACAGACAGGTACAGAGGGAAGACCATGCATGATGGTTAATTTTATGTGTCAGCTTGGCTTGGCCACAGTGCCCAGATAATTGGTCAAACATTATTCTGGATGTTTCTGCAAAGATGTTTTCTGGATGAGATTAACATTAAAGTTGGTGGACTTTGAGTAAAGCAGATTACTCTCATCATGTGGGTGGGCCTCATCCAATCAGCTGAAGATTTTAATAGAACAAAGACTAGCTTCCTCTGAGCAAGAAGGAATTTTGCCAGCCGACTGCCTTCAGACTCCTCCCTGTGTCTCTGGCCTGCTGACCTACCCTGCAGATTTTATATTTCCAAAGTCTATACAATTGTGCAAGCCAATTCCTTAAAATAAATCTCTTAATCTCTCTCTCTCTCTCTCTCTCTACATATATGCATATATCCATATATCCAAATGCATATATCCTCTCTCTCCATATATATATATATATATATATATATATATATATATATATATGTATATCCATTCATCCTGTTGGTTCTGTTTATCTGTAAAACCCTGACTAATACAACATGTGAAGACATAGGGAGAAAATGGCAATCTATAAGCCAAGAAGAGAGGTCTCATAAGAAATCCACCCTGAAGACAGCTTAATCTTGGACTTCCAGCCTCCAGAACTGTGACAAAATAAACGTCTGTTATTTAAGCCACTCAGTCTGTGGTGCCTTGTTATGGCAGCCCTAGCAAAGCATACAATACAATAGCCTTCAGTCTTGGGTTTCCCACTTTTCCCCATGATTAAAACAAAACAAACAGAAGATACTTCAAATATATAAAAAGGAAAATAGCACAAGAAGCAAGATAAAGGATTACTCAAGTTTATACCATTTTTTTTCTAATCCCAGGAAGTCTACTTCAAATTTAAGATAAATAACTTTGTTGCTGATGCCCAGCCCTATTTAGTAAAAGCACAATTGACTTCCCATTGAACTACTTAGTAATACTTTCAAAGACACATAATTATCTGATACCCATAGAAAATGATGTCCAACAACATTTTTGGTACACCTGTTGCAAAGCACCTGCTTATTTTGAATAAGCCCCAAGACAAACTGGTGGCATCGCTGATTATATTTTAATAGGGATACTCCTTCCTCAGCTCATATTTAGCATTAAGATAGAAGCGCTGCATTATGAAATAGTCCATCTCACATATTGTGATATTTTCTTCTAGAATACATTTGATAACCAGAAGAAAATTAAAAGCAATAAAGTTTTACATCAAACAATTAAGTAAAATTAGCTTTCTCAAATCCAGATGACTAGGTTTTTTTAGCAAATGAAAAGAAAAATATCAATTGCATTAAGTAACTAGTCAAAGTAATTTAGTAGGCAAAACAAACACTGAATTCCAAGACAGTAAAACATAACTATTTAGTAGTTAACAGATGCTATACTATTTTCAGATTCTGCTGTGCATTTTCATCAGTCTGCCAGTTAAGGTAGAGTCATGCATCAATGGCCCTAAATGCGAAAATGACAGCACCCAGTTCCTAAAGGATAAGGAGTGTCCACATCGCCAGGTAAGCCCTGTTCAGAAATTTGAGGGGAGGAACTTCCCTCGTGGTGCAGTGGTTAAGAATCTGCCTGCCAATGCAGGAGACACAGATTCAATCCCTGGTCCAGGAAGATCCCACATGCTGCGGAGCAACTAAGCCTGTGAACCACAACTCCTGAGCCCGTGTGCCACAACTACCGAAGCCCGCGCGGCTAGAGCCCATGCTCCGCCACAAGAGAAGCCACCGCAATGAGAAGCCCGTGCGCAGCAACAAAGACCCAACGCAGCCAAAAATAAATTTATTTAAAAAAAGAAAAAAATTTGAGGGGAGTTTTCAATAACACCGAATGATATTTCAGACACATTAATGTGCACAAAGGAAACTGCCTCCAATATCCCCTGAGCCTGATTTGCTGACTGTACTAAGCACCTTCAAAGAAGGAATCTCCTCCCTTCAACCCTGGTGTCTGCCCCAAGTATACCCTCCTCTAGTCCCCAAATCTCTCATGTGCTCTCATTTACCTCCACAGAACCGTTTTGAGGGGAGGGATCCTGCAAGGCATCATGGCAGAAAAATCAAGAAAGCAAGAATGCCGAGGGTTCTTCCCAGAGAGCTAGTTATTTAAAAGATAATGAAATGGACAAACCTATAATGAGATTCACAAAGAAGAAAGAAATTACCCAAGTAAACAATATTAAGACAAAAAAGCAGAACATACCTAAAGATAACAGAAGAGAATTTTTAAAAATCATGAAAAATACTATATAATTTTCTGCCGGTAATGTTAACTTTAAAGGGTATACTTTATTTACTACGCATTGTATCTATTTATAATACACAATTTGGTAAATTTTGATAGATGTATATATCTATGACCCCACCTCTACAAATAAGATAAAGAATATTTCCAACTCTCCCCACAAGTTTCTTATGCTTCTTTATGCAGATAACTTTGAAACAGAAGATTTGCCATCAACTACAATTTTATAAAAATATTTAAATTATAAAGTTGAATCAAGGAAAAAAATAGAATGAATAGTCCAGTAACCATTAAAGTAGTTGAATCAGTAGACAGAATCTTCCCCCATCCTCAAAATTAAAGACCACAAGCCTAGATGGTTTTCTAGGGAACTTTAACCAAACCTTCTAGTAACAGAATTTTCTGAGATAAAACTATTCCAGACCCTAGAAAGAGAATAAAAGCAATCTAAGTCATCTCTGGGTCATCTTACTTGCTATTAAAATTAAAAAAGGACTGTCTAAGAAAAGAAAATCATAGACCAAACTCACCTATTAATATGGAGGTAAAAGTTCTTCAAAATAGGAAAATTAAACTCAGCAACACATACAAATAACTTTTTTAAATGAGTTTCTGGGGATGTCAGTGTATCATGACACAGCAGTTAAAACTACTCTAACTGCCTCCCATTCACATTAAAGCTTCCTCTGGGATGATCATCAAATACAAACCAATTCATGCTACTCCCCTACTTAAAACCCTTTATCACCTCTCCTGCTAGCTCTACCTCCCATCTCCCCCTCAGTATATAACACACTTGCACACCTGCTCAGTATGTAATATGAGGGCCTCCGTGAGGTTGCCTCTGCCTCTTCCAAATAGCATTCTTCACTCTACACACTGTGCTCCAGATTATTTGAATGGCAATGGCCTGATCATACCACACTTTATCACTTCTGTGTCTTTGCTTTCCCAGAAACTCACTGAACCCTTGTAGTGAGACACCTAATCTACTTTTAAGGCTCAGCTTCAAACCCTACCAGGACTTTTCTGCTCTCTCCCGATTCCCACCCCCCGCACTAAAGTAGAACTGACCACTCTTTCCCACTGAACCCAGGATCTAATTCTATTTAAGCCTTCATAATATATCATATTCACATTGCTATCTCTCTCTTCCTGGACTGTCCACTTCCTTCAGGCAAGGATTGTGTCCTTCCCCTTAGTGCCCCTGGCTTCTGGCATTTAGGGAGCTTAATGAATGAACTAACCTAAGTAGAGGGAGTTTCCTGGTAATGTGTAATTTTCCAGTAGTTAACCCAACATTTAGTAACTGTTGAATGAAAGGTGTTAGTTATTTCATATTGCAAGACTTTGGGTGTTGTCACTCTGTGGGCACCATGACCACAATTCTGTTCACAATTATGGCTATAAAGTTTATTCTTGTAATAAATAAAACGTGACACCAATCCAAAGTAGATGGTCTAGGAAAATTGATGGAAAACAGCCCCAGAGAGAGAAAGAATACAAAGACCACACACACACTAGAAAACTTAAAAATCTAATTGAGTTGAAGAGCAAAGGGAATGGGATCTAACAGACCACTGTCATCATATATATTTCAAAGACAGCAAAATAAAGATTGAATCCAATGTTCCAACTCCAGGGGGTGACTAACTGCTACACCAAGGACAGCAAATGTCTCCAGTTGTAAACAAGACTTCAGGACACTTAACCTTCAGCAAAACACCACCCCTTTGGATATACAAGTAGGAGAAAATGTAACAAATAAGAAATCACATCATCAACACTGAGGGAACAAAAGAAAATGAAACTTTTTTCTCTAGGCACAAACCGCAAGCTGTCACATTAAAATAAAATGTAAGCTGAAAGTAGTTTAAGCAAGAATGTGTCTGCTACCACATCTTAGAAGGAGATCAGATCATACAGGAATACAGGCAAGTTCATAGCTTCTATGTTTGGCCTCCACTATTGCTCATTTTCGTGTAATTATATGTCAGTCGAGGCCATCTTTCCTGCCATGCACTTACTTCCTGAGGGCCTGGACCCTCCTGTCCTATTTATCTCCTCTCCCTATCCCGAGTTCCTTGCACACTTCCAGCCACCAAGTACGCACTCAGGTATTCAAGGAATCATAATATGAGGGGAGTTAAAGAGATTTACACTGATGAGTTTGTCTTATTTGTTAGAGAAAAGTTAACTATTCTCTAAAAATGGAAATAAATAAATCAATGACAAACAGAACTACAAAAAAAAAAAAAAAAAAAACCCACACACTGGTCCCAAGCAGTCTTCTTCTTCTGGCCACAGAAGACATTGCTGCCAAATAACTGGTCCTACTTTTCTCCAGGCAGCGTGGAGCAAGGCTTTTCACAATGGATAAGATGCAAACAGTGCCAGCAAACCCTAGGTTCCCCAGAGAAGAGCTGGGCAGTAATTCAAGCTTTTCTGAAAAAAGCAGGGCAAAACACTAAGGCATTCATTCAGTCACTGAGCAAATATTTATCAAGTACCCTGCTCATATGAGGTATTGTGCAGGGCACCAAAGGCTCTAAGTACCTGTGATTGACATAATGCTGGCCAGATGGCCATCATGCAAGAGTATGCCACTACTTCCTTTGTGGCACTGTTCCAATTCAGCCAATTTTAATGGATTTCTGCATCACCAAGGACATGCTTAAAATAACAGAATGAACGGAGTTCCATAACAGAACCCTAGGATACCAAAAATGTCTCTGTCTCTGTACTTTAGTTGCTAAAATACTTTTAGCTTCAGCCCCACCCATGAAGTTTAGAAAGGTTTTTAGAATTTGAGCTCCTTCAAGGTAGGAATAGTGTTTGCTTATTTGTTTTTCTGCATAGATTTTGTTATAGACCAGCAAATATTCAGTCATTTATTCACTCATTCATTTATTCATGTACTGAGCACCTCCTATGTGCCTGACATTGTTGATGCACTGGGTATACTATGTTGAGCTTAATAGTTCATTCCTAATGGGGGAGAGAAGACATTAAATAACAAGGACAATAAAAAAGCAAATCAGGGCTTCCCTGGTGGCGCAGTGGTTGAGAGTCCGCCTGCCAATGCAGGGGACACGGGTTCGTGCCCCGGTCCGGGAGGATCCCACATGCCGCGGAGCGGCTGGGCCCATGAGCCATGGCCGCTGAGCCTGCACGTCCAGAGCCTGTGCTCCGCAACGGGAGAGGCCACAGCAGTGAGAGGCCCACGTATCGCAAAAGAAAAAAAAAGCAAATCAATAAATGACCACAATTTCAGGGTATGGTAAGTATAAGAAATAATATAAAGTGATGGGTTGGCTGGTGGCTAGGGAAGGGAAGAGGAGCTACTTGACATTGGATGTTAGGAAAGCCTTGTCTGAGAAGGTTAATCTGAGCTGAGACCTAAAGAATACAGAGGAGCCAGTCCCAGGCAGACCTAAAGGTAGAGTTAGCAGCTGGGGGGGAAGGCTGGTGCAGAGGCAGATACAAGCCAGGTGTGTGCTGGAGCATGGGGATTGAGGAGGGCCAGAGGCTTGAGAGAAGCCCCCAACTTGGAGCAAGGCAGAGCCCAGCACCATCTTCTCAGGGCACGCACCCACCCAGCATCTATCCTGCTCCCCACACCATGCTGGACTCTGAGGACAGAAAGATGTCTGTGACACAGTCCGGGCTTCTGAGGAGCTCCGAGCTCAGTGACAGGTATGAGAACAAACAATCCAAGGAAAAAGTAGAACTTGTGAGAGCACTTTGCACTATCAGAATCCAGATAAGGGAAAGTAAACCATCTAGGAAGGGCAAGATGTCAGGGGAAGCTTCTCAGGGATGCTGACATTTGGACTGGTTCTTTTTTTTTTTTTTTTGCGGTACATGGGCCTCTCACTGTTGTGGCCTCTCCCGTTGCGGAGCACAGGCTCCGGACGCGCAGGCTCAGTGACCATGGCTCACAGGCCCAGCCGCTCCACGGCATGTGGGATCCTCCCGGACCGGGGCACGAACCCGTGTCCCCTGCATCGGCAGGTGGACTCTCAACCACTGCGCCACCAGGGAAGCCCTGGACTGGTTCTTGAAGAATAAGTAGAAGAGTGAAAGTCAGAGAAGGGGACAAGGGCATTCCAAACAGAAAATTATATCTGCAAAGTGAGAGAAGCAGTGGTGAGGGCCTGAAGGTCCAACTGAAGATGGGGCTAGGAGGAGGAGGGGAGTGGAGGGGGATGTGCTTGATTTTAAGAGCTTCGACCATGATGCTAGAGAGCCCAGCCTTTGTCCAGAAGTAACAGGACATGACGGCTTCGATTTTAGAAGATATTGGTGGCAGCAGCTGTAAAGCATGAATTGGATGAGCAATCAGCTAGGGGCAAGAAGATCAACTGTGTCAGCTGTTGCAACAGTCCAAGCAAGAAAGTGGGGTAGAACTGGAATTACGGTGCTGGAAGAGAAAGACATCTCTCTGACTTACAGGTAGAAGGAGAAAGAGAACAAACAAGGGCAGGATGTAAGAGTCAGTCCAGCATAAATCTAAGCGCTTGAGTCTGACCTGAATATGGCTTTTGCTGTGTCCTCTTAATTCCTTTATTTCATTGGCTCCTTTATTAAAGCTCATACTTCGTGCTGAAGGATTTAGTACTCTCTTTCTCTTTCCCCTTACACCTTCCAAGAGGATTATCTATTAATCCAAATGCTGATGGTCCTTCATTTCCCTTACAAAAATAGCCCTACTCTATAACAGGATCTTCGCTGCAACTAGATGAGCATTTTAAATAGAGCCTGAGAAGAAAATGATTCTCAGCACCCTCTAGATTCCATGTTTATTGCATGAGTCTTTACTATGTTTTATGTTCATGGAATTTAGCGTCAAAAGCAATGGACATCAAACTGAGGTGAAAAAATAAACACAATAAATACAGAGCATCTCATTTGTTCCTTCATTCAGGGAGTACGAAGCAGAAAGCACGGTGCTGGGTGCTTCTTAAACACACATAAGGATCAATTATGTGGAAGTTTAAATTCTGGTGGGAGATATCCAGTGCATAAATAATGATACTATGAAATTAAATGTGGTATGTGGCATAAGAAAAATAATAGAATACTGTAGTATTTAAAAAGGAGTGATTACTTCTCGTTGGTGTAATCACAGTGGCTTAATAAAGTTGGAGATATTTGACCTGAGGCTCCATTCTAAAGGTATTTCAGGTGGGAGAAATTTCATAAAGATGAGGGCTGGGGGGATGTGAGGTGCAGAGCAAATGTTCAGTTTGGCTGGAGCACACGCTGTGTGTAAGGAATCAGCCAGAGATGAGGTCTGAACGCCCTGCCGAGCGGTGGACGGTGAACAGCAGACCGAAGGGAGGCTCTGAACAGGAACTGGAATGATCAGAGAGTGAGTTTTAAGGTGATTAATCTTGGCAGTGGTAGATAAGACAGATTAGACGGTAGAGAGATTGGAAACTGTTTAGGAGGCTATTGAAATAGTCTAAGGCAGCAGTAATGAGAGTCTGAAATGAAAGTAGACGCCGTGGAACAGAAAATGAAAGCATGGATTCAAGAGGTCTTAGCAAAAGACTCTCAAGTCATTCAGTTTTTCCAGAAGCAAGAGAATGTCACGTAGGGTATTTTTGGTCCACTGCTAAATCACATTAACTATTTTTAAAGAAAGATAAAAATCTCATTCCATGATTTTAGAATGTAGCAGTGTCCCAGTAGTACTGAATTGGTTTCTGGGTACCTTCGAGTTTTCAAATTCTACTAATAATGTTATTTTTAAAAGATGTCCCCAGTTTTTACATAAGGCTTTTAATTAAAGAAGTAATACATACACAAGGTAAATTTCCAAATAGTACACAGTGGTCTATGAAACGAAACCCCTTCTCTCATCTAAGAGCCTCTGTCCAGTATTCTCGAGGCAACCACTTCTATCATTTTCTAAGATGTTGTTCAAAAATGTTCTATGCATTTAGAAGCTTAAATACATACTTATGAGGGGGGTGATCTAAGATGGTGGTGTACAAAGATCCTGAGCTCACCTCCTCCCACAGACACACCAAATCTAAAGCTACATATGGAACAACGAGTGTTGAAAAAGAACTAATAATTAGCTGACCAACTGGAGGCACAACAAGGGATAAAAGGGCCTCATGGTAGGAGATGCAGAGGGTCAGTCCCACCAAAAACTCCATGCCCCTGTGCAGAGACCTCCAACAGGGAGGGATCTCAGAGGTCCAGAACTACACCCTGAGGAGCAAGGTATTTGTGCCCCACGTTGGGCACCCCAACCCTAGAGACCTGCACTGGAGACACGAGGTCCCCAAAACATCTGGCTTTGGAAACCTAAGGGGCTTATGTCCAGGGCACCCAGGGCAGTGTAGAGACCTGAGATACTCCTTTGAAAGGACTTGCACACTGTCTCACTCATCCCAGGACCCAGTACAAAGGCAGCAGTTAGAGAAGTGCCTGGACTATATGTGAAGGAGGTTCATTTGCTAATCTTAAAGCATCTGCTGGAGGGGCAGGGACAAGTTGGGACTTTCTTTGGGGACAGAGCCATGGGTGAGCGCCGTTTTTGCATTCTCCCTATACCTTGCTCGTGCAGGTGGGCGCACACAAGCATAGCCTTGCTATAGCCTTGGGTGTGCCCCGTTCCCAGCGCTCTTGCTCTACCTCACTAGAGGCAAGGGTGTGCCCTTCCCCCAATGCTCTTCACCTGCATCGCTAAAGCTGGGGGTGAGCACAGTCCACACAGGGGGCGCCCCTTGATTGCCTGGCCCTGGTGGCCAGAGGGGCTTGCATTTCTGGGCCCCAAAGGACTGTGACAATCAGAGAAACAGTTCTGTGCAGGCTATCACCCCCCGGGGCACTGCACAGACAGCAGACTAAAACCGTCCCCAGTCTGCCTGTGAAAAAGGTCCATTTCCTTGTCTTGGAGCTTCAAGCTGAGGGACAGGCTACAGGTTTGTGACACATCTAGGGGCTACAGAGGAGCTCGCAGGAAACATAGGCAAGGAAATACCATCCTTCAGCCCTCCCTTGGCCTCGCCACAACCTACTGGTACCTCCCCATAGTTTATTCATTCATCTGAAATCCTGATTTTTGCAAACTGTCACCCAGGAACATGTTCAGATCTGGTCTGGAAGTCAGCGGGGTTTATAATTGTGGTCCCACAGGGCTGCATGGATTTGCATACTTTAAAAGCTGCTGCCTGAAGAGCTGGCTTCTAATCAGCCTAAAACCAGGTGCTGACTGAGCTCCCTCTTATTGGAACACTGCTGGGTCTTCACACACTGTCCACAACTGGGATTTATCAAGTATTAACCAAGCTACTTAGACAATCACAAGGGTTCAGGAGTCAACCAAGAGCTGGGGAAAGGTTGAACAATAAGGTTCATCTCCTACACGTGGTCACTCCCTCAAGACTGGGAGAGGCACCTGTTTTGCTTAATTCATAGAAACAAACACAGAGAGTCAAGCAGAATGAGGGAACAGAGGAGTGTATTCCAAATGAAAGAACAAGACAAAACCCCAGAAAAAGACCCATTAAAATGGAGATACAGAGAATAGATTGGTGGTTACCAGAGGAGAAGGTTACCAGAGGAAGGGGGTGGGCAAAACTGGTGAAGTAGGTCAATTGTACAGTGACAGACGGTAACTAGATTTAACAGTGGTGATCACTTTGTAGTGCATACAAATAGCAAATTGTGTTGTACACCTGAAACTTATATAATGTTAGCTACCAATTTTACCTCAATAAGAAAATAGAAAGAAGAAAAATACATATAGTCTCTTCCTCCATCTTTTGACCCAATATGCTCCCTCCCATTCTCCCCTTTGATTTTTTTCCTTTCTGCTTCTGTAATGCTTTCTCTAGTACAGAGTTTCTCAACTCATTGCTATAGAAATTTTGGGCTGGATAATTCTTTGTCATGGAAGCTGTCTTGTGCAGTGTAGATCACAGGGATGTAGAAGCATCCCTGGCCTCCAGACAGTAGATGGCAGTAGCTCTCCCTAGTTGTGACAACCAAAAAGGTCTCCAGCTATTGTCAAATGTTCCCTGAAGGGCAATATTGTCCTGGTTAAGAACCACTACTACAATAAAACATTTCTATCACTCTTCCTTTTATTTAATCCCGCTGTGTATGTCTTTCTCCCCACGAGTCTATGTGCTTCTTCAGAACAGATATGATATCTTAATTATTTCTTCATTTTTATGACCTAGTACTTTGCTCACACTATCTGCCTCACAAAGAGTTGTTAAATGAAGGGAATAGACATGGCATTGAATGGAATTAATTTGTATATCCTAAACACCATGAAAATTCTCACTAAAGTAGAAAGTAATAACCAAATACATGCTAATAATTTTCCTGGGTACTTGTGGGGTTACTAAGTGTCCTAAACACTTTAATCATCAAGGTTTTCATGTAATTTGGGGAAGCAAACAAGTATACATGTGAACAGGACACCAATCATGTAAGGCAGAGCATATGGTGCCCCAAAACGATGCAGGGAATAAAGGCTATTGAATTTAGAAGAAGCAGAGAGGAAAGTTTTATAGCTGTGTCACTAGAAAGTTCTTGAATGAATGATTCATAAAGTAATGTATATATTTGTGTATGTGTGTGTGTGTGTGAGTGAAAGAGAGAGAGAGAAAGAGAATGAAGAATGTATCGGTTGAGGTAGCTGGCATGCCAGGACTTCTAAGACTGTGGCAAAACTAGGAATTTAAGAATCAAAGAATTCCCACTGAAAACTTGAGAAGTTGGTTTTAGATCAGTTATCCTGAAGACCTGAACTGGGTAGTGTTTGAGGATGACCAATCCTAAATCTCTTACTAATATTTTAAGGAGTTAAATGTTTCAAGAAATATAATGTACAAGGTGGCCCTGGGTAAATCTATTCTCTCCTCCTTTTCTTGATTTATACTCTAGCAGACATCTACTGTGTGCCAACTATGTGTTGTCAGCCCTGGGCCAGGTACTGGGAATGCAACTGTGAGCAAGATGCTGAGAAGGATTCAGTTCTGATGGAGGTTTGATCAAAGAGCAAAGACTTTCCGCTATAGACTCTATGAACTCTGAAAGAGCCTAGTGTGATTTCAAATCTGCACTCATATGTACATTTATGCTCTGTTGTCTCTGTACATAGTAAAGGCAATTAAACATTACCTTATAAACCTTCCAGATATGTCAAAAAATTTGACCTACACTGACCACAATAATTGATTTGCCACTGCAGTGATACTCCCTCAGGACTGAAAAGCAGTAAATATTCTATGTGTGTGAAATAACTGCCTAAATGTTTGGGTGACACACTGAGGAATCTCTAATCAAACTGAAAATAGAGCCATGGTAAGAAAGCAAAATATAATTATTTAGTTGGAATTTGGCCAGTATAGCATTCTTTGAATTCATAAGGAAAGGAGCATAAGAACTTTAAATTATCCTGCGCTTGAACCACAAATATATATATATTTCTGCCTCAAGTACAATGTACCCATTACCCTTTGAATAGGTACTTATTCTACCTTCATGGCTCACATCCAAGCTCCTAGGGCTCTGAACTCTTGTTTTATCTTGATATAAATCTGTCTTTATCTCATCAGAAAACATATTGTGTTATTTCCCATGTTCTATAGAAATGATGAAAATTATCATTATCTAAGCTAACTAAATCTTACACTGACAGGTACCTTATTTCAATACGTGTCTTGGGATTAGCTGCTTTAAAAATATTTCCAAAAGGATTTTACATTTCTAAGTACTTTAATGTTACTAATATGTTAAGATTTTTATCCTGACCAAATTAGGGCATCTGAATCAAATAATTTAACTGGTTGTTTTCCCTTGGGATATTTTAAATAAATTACTCAACACCCAATATGTGAAGTATATTTTGAAGCTACTTCTTCAAAACCACTGTTTTTTATTGAAGACTTAAGATAATATTTACATCATCTCACAGGTGTCCTTTTTAAAAGCATCTAGTTCTCACAGCAGACACTCATTTATCCTCTCTTCCTTCTTTCTTTCCCATATGATTTATTATAACTGGACATATTGAGATATTCAATCAACACATTTATTGATTATCTGCTCTACAAGGCATTCTGTCAGATGTGATGGGGAATTCAAAGATGCATAAGACAGGTCTTCTGGAGAATATAATCTGCTATCAAAGATAGACATGGAGCAGAATAATACAAACAATGTTGTGACTGTATTTATAGTTTTGCTTGTAGAAGTTAAATATATTTCTTATATTTATCTGGCAACTGCTAACTATATTTTACCTCAGAACTCCTTAATAAATAGAGGATTCACCACCATCATTTAAAAAAATTTTATGGCATAACATTTTTTAAAAATTGGTGTTTATTTCCTACCAGACAAGGCTGTCAAATTTGCATTTTTGATGAAAACTTCAGTTATTCCAAGAGCCTTCAAAACATGTTTTAAATCAATTTCCTGTTCCACTGTGAACCTGGAGAACACAGAGGGGAAAAAGTATTTAGTTACAGCATTTTAAAAGTATTTAGTTACAGCCTTTAAAAAGTATTTAGTTACAACATCCTGCTACCTGGGACAGGAATAAAATGTTAGAAATGTTATCTTTAAAAGTCTGTTTTATAGAGGGTAAATTATACTAAAACTGGATTTTGCCTATAAGTAGTATTTGATTGTTATTGTAAAAAAAAAAGGGAGCATCGAAAAGAATAACATAACAGAATAGTATTAAATTATTAAGTAGGAAGCCAGATTGGTCTTAATATGGAATCTCTCCCAATGAGATTGTATCAAACCAATGAATTGTATCACCCACCTTTCCAGTGAAAGATATGGACTGAGCATGACTGTATTAACAAGTGCAGTTTCTAAAAGCAAAGGCTTTTATTACATTTTATAAAAAGTGAAAAACAACTGGTTAGAACTAAATATTTCCTTTTTAAAAGATGTTGCCTCCTAATCAATACAGATCATAAATATAAGTTTTTAGGCAATGGGCTGTGTCCTTAAAAAAGCTAAGTCTGTAATAGTCACTAAACATTACTTTGGCATCATTTCTGATGTCTGGTTTTAAGAAGAATGATTGCTATAAACAAGACTCAGACACCAAGAGGAATAATCAGGGGAAAACCAACAGATGAGTAAAGGTATAACAAATATTAGACTAAGTACTAAATTTTATCTATATCTTACACTTTAACTTGCACTTAACATTGTTTATTTTGTTTTCCACAAAAAGCGGATATTGACTGTGAAAGTAGAAAAGGGGGATAAGTAGGGAAATACATTGGAGAATATATTCAGTGACTTGAATGAATTCTTAAAGTGTTTTCTCTGTGTGCTTTGTTATTTAGTGTTTTGTTTATTGGTCACATATGTAGCTTACTAGATAATAGGAACTGTTCCAACAATATAAAACAGATTAATTTAAATATCATTACAGCTCTTTCAGGTAGGTATTATTATCTTCAGTTAATATTTGAAGAAACTGAGCAGCAGAGAGATGGAATAGCTTGACCAAGTTCATACAGCTAGTAAGTGGCGGAGTTGGGATATGGATCCAGGTAGTATTATATATATCCTGATCTACCTAAAATAGGAAAGTGAAGGAAGATGTCAGTAAGGGTTCTTTTTACTTCTTAAAAGCAGCTTGGTTTGTTTCACACTTTTTAGGCTGTTTAGGTGACGATGATATTTTAGCTAGATTGAATTTGGGCAAGTTCCCTAATTTCTGAACCTTGGTTTTGGCATATGGAAAATGGCAATAATAATGCCTACTTCACAGTATTGTTGAGGGGATTAAATAAGTTTTCTAAACATTTTAGGATGATGCTGGCTTGTAGGAGGCATGCAGTAAAGGGCAGATATGTTAATAATACTTACCATATTGCAGTAATGTGTAACATTCACATTATTATCGATGTTAAGGTGTTGAATATTTGCATTTTAGTAGTGATGGAGTAATTTGATTAAATAGGTATACTAATCTCTGCTACTTTAACTGTAAATTTGTCAGATCTAGTGTTTTTTTCATTTTAATATTTGTAGTATCTGGCATAAGACCAAATACGTAGGGTGAAGTGAAATAAAATCTAGGTGTCCACGAGAGTGTTTGTTTAAAGTTGAAGACAAGATGTAAACAATTTCCACTTATCCGTTCCTTGTCTTTGTTCCTTATCAAACTATTAAAAAATAGCTATTATCCATATACTCTCTCTTTCCTCTTTATATAGACTAATATTAATATAAATAATTATTATCATCTCCCATATACTGAGTGTTTACTATGTCCCAGGCACTATGCAAATCCTTTTATGTCTAGTATCTCATTTAATCATCCCTGTGATAATCTCACACAGTCCTAAGCGACAGGTATTGTTACTTCTATTCCACAGAAGAACAAACTGAAGTTCAGTAAAGCTAAACAACTTCCCTAATCACACAGCTAGCTAGTAGGTGGCAGAATAAAGATATGAACTGAGATCTTTCTGACTGCGAAGTCCTCCCATCCTTAATCACTATAATTTCAACAATGGCTTATTTAAAAACAAACAAACTACAGGAAGATTTTACATTTCACCCACTGATTTTAAAAATAAAAAGCCACAATGCTACTTTTTCAAAACCAAAAGGCATGGCTGTTTTTGTAAAGGCATTTGATGTAATCTTGTATTTGTAATTTTCTATCTGAATAAATTAAAGAGGTAGGCGGAGGGCAGAAGCATCAGAGACTAAGCAAGTACGGTGTGGAGCAAGTGTTAGAAAAAAGCAAATATATATTACACATAAGGAGATTTATAAAAATGTGTAAGAATTAATCAAATTATTTGAAGAGAAACCTAATAAAAGCACTCATGATAAAAAATAAAATCAGATGGCTTATGCACTGGTTTTCTTTAACAGACATGAAACTGAAGTGCTTTATTAGTAGACAATCACTTCAGAATAGCAGGATGGTTTCTGGTTACAAAATAGAGAATACTTATCCTTTGATTTCTAGTACGCTAATCACAAATGACAAACCTGAGACTACAAAGGTAAGAGTGGAAATATACTACAGCCAGGTACATCTGCATTCCAAGTATTAGAGATTTCATTTTGATTTTATCAATAGAAAGATCTTTTTATACCTAAGCTGTATCAGTAAGACTGAAAAGTAAGAATATACAATGAAGAGGGTAATTTCATTAGAACCAAGTTTTAAAAAATCCTACTTAGAGAAAAGTATATAAAAAGATTGATTAACAAAAGATAAATAGTAGGACTTAAAAATAAACGATGATAGTAATATTAGATAATAATTATATGATGCTTACTTTATGGCAGGCATCATTCTAAAGTGCTTTTTAGATATTTTACATTATTATATATTTTATATTTTACATTATTATATATAATATATACTTTTACATATTAGCTAAACTCTTTTTTCTACCATGGATAAATTGGAAGAATATTTGGCAATCTCATTTAAATCTTAGAGATGTATGACTGTGCATAAACCTTGTGGTATTTCACTGGATTTGGTGATATCACATAGAGATAGCAATCTCACCCTCTTCTGAATAGATTCTTGTATTTTGGATAAAAATACAATTTCAATTCAGCATCTGATTCCTGTAGGATTTAGGGGAAAAAATATGAATACAAAAGTAATTGCCTCTCCCCCTCCCCCTCCCCCATGTACCCTATGCCCCTTAAGGGAAAGTATTTTAAAGCAACTTGTATAAAATCTGGTATAATAGAAAGTAAAAGTACTTGTGAAGTAGGACAAGAATGTGGTCAAATTCAGAAATGCAAAGTTGCATTTTTAGAGTAATGTCTCCATGTGAAAAAACTATACATACCCTTTAAGACAGACACTTGAGTAAAGCTGGAGCACAACTATTAGAAAACTTTTGCCTTTGCTAAAATTGAGTCACATAAATCACTTCCTTCACTGAACATTTGGTGGGTTGTAATGCTGTAAAATGGAGGGGTGGATAGTTCCCATTGATTATTATCAACACATTGGTATTTGGAAACAGTCAATCTCTTAAAAAGGGACACCAAATTTATCTTATCTAGCTACTTAGCCTCCCATGCTATGCATTAGCCATGCAGAAGGAGAATTCACGGAACTCCTGGAGAAATGGATACATGGTAATTAACCATGCCTAGTTTAGTAACAGGCATTAATACGAGCAAGCAAGCTAAACTCTTTCATAATTGAAGAGTATCTCTTAGAAAATGAAATTTTAATTTTCTTCTGCTGCCGCATTCAGTTTCTCAGTGGACAGTACCCGAAGGCCACATTTTCTAATGAATGTGGTTGAATATGTGATACTTAATAAACATTCCTTTAGAATTCTTTTAAAATATTCTTGAATAACTTTGCATCCCTACAGAATTAAGGCATTTGGAGGTGCTGCAGTCAATTCGTAGAATTTAATAAGAGAAGCACTAACTCTCTACTGAATTTCTCATATTATCAAAAAGAATTCCTTATAAAAATGCAAGGGAAAAATACAAAATTAATGATAAAAGGTCACTAGATGAAGGTTTAAGTCTGATTTAGTTACTTACATTTAATTATTAATACTTAAAAGTAAATTGTTCTTTTAGAGTTAAGATATATTGTTCATATATTAAATATGTAGATGTCAATTATCATATATTAAAAAAAAACCCTGGTTTTGTATGTTAGATATTCTTTGGCTACCTCTCCTTGAGAATAGACTTACAGTGAAATCTTTCTACACAAATGTATTGTCATGGAAAGTTATGCAAGCTAAATATCTTAGCTAAAAAGAAAAAACATTTGGATTATGATTACCTTAATTTTTATATGTAGACTGAGAAGTTTTTGGCTATATATTATATATGGCTATATATTATGAACTACAACATTAACATAATGCATCAATATATGCATATTTCTAGCCAAAAATGTCTACAGTTCCAAATAGCTCTCCTTCATTAACATAATGTAGCAAACATCAGCTAAGTTTTTGGAAAAATAAGCATTCATAAAAGATGTAATTTTAAATGACAATTCCTAAAATTAGAATAAATATGAATGAGTCAATGAGGTTTTAGTAATTCAATTTTAATACTAATATCTTATTTATCATCCTTCAATATTCATACTAATTAATCATATTTGTGTAATTTTCTTACATGGAATGAATATTGGAACTCTACTTCCACATACACACACACACGCACATGTTTATTGGCTGTTTGAGTGTTTTGTTTTCTAGCCTAGAATTTATATATTATGTTTATAAATTTGTTGTTTGGTTTGCTGGTCTAGCTCCCCTATTACATTTTAAAGTATTCAAGGGCAGAATAATATCTTCGGTTGGGTTTGATTTGGCAAACACACTGTATCTCTAGGACAGGAGAGAGAACTGACTTTACCCTAGAAGAATTTACAGAAGGAAAGCAAGACCTACAAAAAAAGTAATTTTGTTGTGGGGTGGTAACGTAAATGTACTGTCATAACAGGGAGGTGCATAAGTGAGGCAAAGTGAGGGTTAACTGCTCCATCACGTGGTTCATGGAAGGTTTCCTAGAAGAACTGGTGCCAGACCTGTACCCTGAAGGCTAAGTAAATAATATCTGGCAAACGTACGTGAGGAGGGCATTTTAGGCCAATGCAAAAACATACATAAAGACCCTGAGGCATAAAAGGGCATATGGTGTCTGTGGCATAACTACAAGCACAGGGATAGTATCTACTACAAAAAATTGAACGTGGTGAGTGGCCAGAAATAGGGTCGAGGAAGTGGACGGTAGTCAGAACATCAAGGCCCTGCATGGATTTTTATTCTTTCAGCCACAGGGAGAATTTTAAGCTTCTTCCTGCTTGTTTATGGTTGCATCTTGGCACCTAGCCCATGACTTGCTTGCATTTCTTCCAACAAAGTAGAAGATTATTTTTTCTCCAGCTATTATCAATTTAAATATTAATGAAATACAGAAGACTGTAGATGCAAATGATATTCAGAGGCAATCTATTGAAAAATCTTCTAAAATGAAGCTAAGAATATTGATTCATATCTGAAACTAGGTCTTGATAAGTAGTATAGAATGATCAATGAGTCAGCCTATGTCTCTGGGCAGGACTGAATGAGTATGAAAGAATACTTTTTAAAAGATGGAGGAGGTGGAGGAAGAGAAGGAAGAGGAGGAGGAAGAGAGCAACACAAGACAAAATTCAACATCAGTGGCAAGAATTTCTCTGCGTCAGAACCTTCATTGATACCCTCCCTCCATGCTATCAGAGGGAGTCACACAGGAACCTCTCACCTGGGGAGGTACACTTCCACTTTTTGCTTCTTCACAGAGTTTGCCCATTCTTCAATCAGCTGTGCTTTGACCAATGGCTCCAGAGTGGCCAGTGGAACTTCCTGTCTGGACAAGACCAGCATCATACTTATCTCATCCCCCTCATAGGGTATTTCCAGGACTTGGTAGATACCACCAGCTTCATTGGAGCCATCACTAAATTCCCCTAAAAAGAACAGAAAGGTGATAAAAGGCCCCTATCAAGGCTTAAATAAAATGTTTACATTTGTTATAACTTTCTTCCAAAATAGTGTGTAGAATATAAAAAATTCAGGCATCTGAGAAGAAGAGGATTTATTTTAAAGTAAGCCCTGAAATTCAAGTGAATCCTCAGCCCTACAGAATTTATTTTATTTTAGGATCCCCAGAATTGTTTCACATTTGTTCTCTAGACTTACTTTTTTATTTATTTTTAAATGAGATATCTCAAATGAATATATTTTAAGGATATCATTAAAAAAATGAAAAGTCATGATTAGAAAAATAAAGCCCTGGATCCAAGTTGGATGTAAATCACATTTACCAATATCCACCTGATTTCTAAGAAGGGAAAAACTGACCACATAATACCTGGTACTCTATTATTACCGCAGCTAAAAGTTTTGAGGCCAAGGTAGCACAGCCAAAATGAAATCTACTTCATTCGGCAGTAGTTATCTAGAGCTTTTGTGGTGATTAAAATCTCCAAATTAGATAATTAGGTAAATTAGGTAATTGGCTTCGTGTTCTATGAACTTAGCTAAATTGACCAGGCTTTCATTAAAAAAAAAAAAAAAAAAAAGTCTTTAAAACAAATGGTCCTGCCACTACTTTAAAATTTCCCCCATTTTCAAAACAAATGTAATGCTTTTGTTCTGAATATTTTCATTTAACTGATCTAGGTTCTTTAGATGTCACATTAAACATTTTGGTTCTCAAATAAATAGGTATTTCCCTTTCTTATTTTGACTGTTAATTTGATTAACTGTGATTATAATATTTTAATTTTACTGTGTACCTTTAAATAGAATAAAATATTAGTTCTAACATATACTTAGCTTGCAATTACATTTCTGCTTATGACAATAAATAATTATAGTTCAGTATGGTATGGGGAAAGGATTAGCACCCTAAACTTCTGAAAAGGCCAATGAAATATCCCTGAAAATAATGCCAAGGATGCTGACTTGTATCGCAAATTATAGACTCTCAGTAAGTGAAACTATGAATGAATAATTATGCCTGACTAAACATAAACAAGTCTGAAGGCAAAATTTTAAAGGAATGCTTATAATTCAAAAAGTGATGAGGTGTCCAAATCAAGAGCTGGGTGGAACCTATGGCTCACTGAAAACCACCCCAAAGCGAATGACTTTCTGGAGTGACTCAGAACATTCTTACACAGGTCAGATATTTTCACATAAATAAAGCCACTCTGTAGGTGTAATCAACTTTATAAATTAAGAAACATATTGGAAAACTATCAAAACATATAATATTCACTCAGGATCTAATTAGAGGCCTTTGAAAATAGGGCCAAGAAAATTGAATTGTAGCCCAAACCAGATTGTTGAGAAATCTGAGTAACGAATATTTCATGTTTTTTCTTAGAAGTTTGTTGATATACTGCAAGAAGAGAGAAATAAAAGCCAAACTGTCTTACCATAATAAAATTCTCCTTGTTGATACATCATTGGAATTTGGACTTCACTTTCATCATCTTTAGTGAAGGAAAAAGTTCTGGTATTTTCAGGTCTAAATTGTGACTTCCAATTCCCTTTGAAATAGACAGCATTGATGAGGGCCAGATGAGTGACGGCATCAAAATCCCTTGGGGATACCAAATCTTTCAACAGACCTATTCAGGAAAAAATGAATGGATGAAAATTCATATTAAATTTGAAGGTGAAAGGAAACCAAAAGATTATCAAACTACCATCCAATACAGTGCTTGAGGTGAACTTTATATCATTATAAAATTTACAATAAAAATTAAAAGTATCTAACTTTCAAAGGAAAAAATGTTACACACACACACACACACACACACACACATACTTACAGACTAAAGGCATCTAAAATACCCTTATACACCACCTAAAATAACACTAACTAGTAGCATCTTGACATTTGCACAAACTACAGAACCACATACAACAGAATCTCAGGCTTCACTACTTTCTAGTTGCAATGATACATGTAAAACTCTTAACACAGAGTAAGCATTCAATAGATATTTCTAAGTTTATTCTTGAACAATGTACATGATTAAAATGTCATCCAATTCAAACTTTTCCCCCATGTACATTGGATATCTATCAGAGATGACAACTGCTTTTGATTAGGTGAAAAGAGATGAGTAAAAGCCAATTTAACTAATGATACCTTATTTTTTATCACTTATAATGTTCCTTTCTAAATCCATTTTGAAAGACATTGGGACTTTATTAATGGCTGAAATTGTTTAAGAAGAGTTTGGAAATAAACAGCTTTCAATAATCCAATCTAATGCAGCTGAATTATTATCCTTAATTTATTCTTTGAATGTTAAAAAATAACCATGTTTATATTACATTTTAATAGTTAGAAAAGATAGGACCAACATTCACTCTGTGTTCTCTCATTTTATTAGTCATAGCACTTCTTTAGGTACTTAAGAAGGTGCCTCAGCATTTTGGGGAATATAGGACAAAGGGTATGGGATGAGGGTCTTTTGTTGTTGTTGTCCCAGCATAAAATGTATTAGATTAACATTATTTTTGGAGTTTTGACAACATGAAATAATTAATTTAAGGAACAGCCATAGTAATCTACTTTCAATTTGGTCTCATTTTTTTTATCCTAATTTCAATTATTTTGTTGGTAAAATCAGAAAATAAAATGGTAAAATATGAAACATTTGGAGAGCTTAAATGCATTTTAAAAATATGATTTAGAATTAAAATTTGAAACAAATGCATCCTTTTCTAATTCCTCTCCAGATATTTTATTTGGGCTTAAAATGGGCTGCTCTTTTTTTTAAAGGAATCCTGTATAAATTTTTTGATTAGCAGTCAAGTTCTGTGGTTGAAAAGCCAACAAATATCTTTAAACTCTCTTACTCTATTTTTATCATATTGTTAAGAGAACCAGCAACTGTGATTCTAACTAGTATCTAACTTATTAAATGGTCAGCTCAAGCAAAATTCCATACAGTAGTTAAGATTACTACTATTCAGATGAAACTCACCAACTGGAGAGCACAGATTTCATATTAATTTATCAGTGCCAATATTCTATACATGCCAAAAGAATTAACTTCTTTCTCAAATGTTTATTCATAAACAATCCTTCTAAAATAGGCTGTAATCTATTAGTAGATACTCAACTAAATGCAATAATTTAGTTGATACTCAACTAAATGCAATCTAACCTTCAAAATGTAAAAGGAACAAGGGGACAAATAATTTCAGAAGTAAAAGGGAGTTAAAACTAAGCTATTAGAGAAAGAAAGGAACCAAATGACTTACTATTTGTGTTATTCTCCACCCACTTATTGATATGGTTGGCCACAGCTACATTTTGACCGAAGTCCACATGACTGACTTCTGCGTTAAAGTACTTTTTTATCATTTGCAAAAACTCATCATTGATATGAAATCCATTTTGCACAAAGAGGGAATTGGCAATTTTCATCACATACTGACTCTCTTCAGCAGTCACCATGTGAGAAAGATGCTTCAAGAAAGAAAATTCTTCACCTGCAAAATGACAAAAGATAAGTTTATTAGTGGAACAAACACAGTGAAAGATCCTGGAGAGTGGAGGAGCACGAAAACACAGCAAGGGGGATTAATAGAATAGAGGCCCAAAGGAAAAGCACTGGCTTATTCCCCACACTGACATGGTAAGGAGGTTCCAATATTTGTGCTGTTTCTAGATGTTCAAATTAACTTTTTGCAGTTTAGTATTATCAACTGATACTATTTTCATTTTAATTGACTTTCTTGGTAAAATCTATAAAGTAGAGATACTTGGATTGTTTTCTTTCAAAGTACTTAGGTTACTTTAATTAAATGAGTCTTATTTTATGATGATCAGAAATAATCTGTTTCTGTTATCGAGTTTAATTTTCTAGTTTAAAAATCAAAATATTCCTTTAAATTTTACTTTAAGTAGACTTTTTTTTAACCTTACAACTAGAAAATCCAATTGAAATTGTTTTAGTTCTCAACTTTTTAATGAGTTAATTCACATGTATATTAGAAACGTTAAAATAGAAATTATACATCATTGAAAAGTGATTACAAAATACATTTTGGCTAGAAATTTTCTCCAGTACAAAAATTTTTCATGATAATACAACATTCAAAAAAAACCTCTTGGGACTTCCCTGGTGGCGCAGTGGTTAAGAATCTGCCTGTCAATTCAGGGGACACAGGTTCGAGCCCTGGTCCAGGAAGATCCCACATGCTGCGGAGCAACTAAGCCCGTGCACCACAACTACTGAGCCTGCGCTCTAGAGCTCGTGAGCCACAACTACTGAGCCCATGTGCCACAGCTACTGAAGCCCGCACGCCTAGAGCCCGTGCTCTGTAACGAGAAGCCACCACAATGAGAAGCCCGCTTACCGCAACTAGAGAAAGCCTGTGTGCAGCAACGAAGACTCAATGCAGCCAAAAGTAAATAAATAAAATAAATAAATTTATAAAAAAAATTCTTGGGTGCCATTTAAATAATGAAGGTACTGTTGATTTTAAGTAAAAATTTCTGATATTCTTAGAGAACAATGTTTTTTTTTATAGCACTCATCACAGTTATAATTTCTCATTTATTTATGTGATAATTGATTAATATATGCCCTCCCTCTAAACTGGAAACTCCAACAGAGCAAGAACCATGTTTGCTTTTGTTTATCACAGTGAGGTTTGTTTAAACAATAATAATAAAAGATACAATTTCCTTGGATTAACTCAGCCAGGGATACAGCTAGGAGCTAAGAACTTTCTTGGGTTTCCTAATGGTTCTCTTACCCATATCACCTCAGTGAGACCTCTTTCTCACTCTTCGTAAATACTGCTGCCTCAGGCATGAGGCAACATAACTGAGTTGAATGTTAATGTCAAACCATCTTGAGAAATTAAATCTAAGCACACTTACCATTTTTCAGGCTATCATATCCCATTGAATGACGGATTTCTTTCAGGGTAGACCCTTGGGCCCCAAGTTCCATCATTCCCATTGCAAGGGTGACACTCAGTGGAGAGAAGAGAATATTTTCATCTTCTCCAGTGGCTCGAAGATGGTTATACATATTCACTGACAACTCAGCAATGGTTTCATCAGTGAAAGTGGTCCCTAATGCCAAACTTTGCAGAACCAGCAAAGAGAAGAGTCCGAGGAAAGCCATGTTGGAATAGTTTCAAGCCTGGAGAACAATATTTTACATATTAATTATTAATTACCTCAGTGAAAGGGAGTGAAAGGTAAAAAAAAAATAATTTCATGGCAAAGTTGTAAAACAAAAGTTTTTAAACATATGCAGTGTTAGTGTCTCTATAGCAAAAAGCCCATTAAAGGATTTGTTGGAAGATCCTATTAAGTTAATTAATAGTCAGATGAGCGAATAACACTGCTAAGTCCTGAGGATACTCCCAAGAACAAGATAGCCCTGGTCTCACCTTCATGGGGCTGAGGATATATAGATATATATTCAACAATGTTTGGTGAGGCTAATTTATCAATTTTCATAGCCTCATCATGCATATTTCAGTCATGACTTTGAAACAATTCACTCTAGCATACACTAAACTACACAGGCACAGGGCAATTAAAATGAAACCCAAAAGGTATTCATAGGGTTTAGGAAGAATTAGTGAAGTTAGGCATTTGAAAATGCCCCTTTACCCATTTACTACAATTTATGAAATTAATGTACCATGCAACTGGGTCACCAACTAGTGGGGAGAGGTCAGACACACATCTGCCAGGAGCCCCAGTTTATTCAGCCCAGGCTGCAGAACCCACAGGAAGTGGTAACCCAGAGAAAAAGCAGATTCGGCACATCCTTGTGTGGTTTTCCTTATTTATTTGTTCCCTAGCAGGCTGCTGCCCTCAGTGACCATCTCTGCGCAGGGAGACGCCTCCCTCTTACAACAATGTCCTTTCATTCTTAGACTTACGTGACCATTTCAGCTTACACCAATACTCCAGTGATTGTATTTAAATGACTGTTTCTAAATATCAAGCTCATCTGGTACTTGATCCGTGTTCTCTTGGGAAGAGAAAGCAGTGTCAGTGCCGAGATATCTCAGAATAATATTCCTGCCTTTTGGCACACCAGCATTCCACACGCTTTGTCTCCCCACAAACAGTCTGACTGGCACACATTGGGGACAGGATTCCCTCTTTCCTTGCATTCTTACACTTTGTCACTTTAGGCATCTGAAAGGTAAACTGCTGATTCAAACAGTTAAGCAGCTTCCTTGTTCCTGATCTTTAAAAAAAAAACCATCATTAAAACAACAGGTAGGGCTTCCCTGGTGGCGCAGTGGTTGAGAGTACGCATGCCGATGCAGGGGACGCGGGTTCGTGCCCCGGTCCGGGAAGATCCCACATGCTGCGGAGCGGCTGGGCCCGTGAGCCATGGCCGCTGAGCCTGAGCGTCCGGAGCCTGTGCTCCGCAACGGGAGAGGCCACAGCAGTGAGGGGCCCGTGTACCGCAAAAAAAAAAAAAAAAAAAAAAAAAAAAAAACAGGTAAATGGGCATCATCAGAAAATCTACAAACAACAAATGCTGGAGAGGGTGTGGAGAAAAGGGAACCCTCTTGCACTGTTGGTGGGAATGTAAATTGATACAGCCACTATGGAGAACAGTATGGAGGTTCCTTAAAAATCTAAAAATAGAATTACCATATGACCCAGCAATCCCACTACTGGGCAAATACCCAGAGAAAACCATAATTCAAGAAGGTACATGGGGCTCCCCTGGTGGCACAGTGGTTGAGAGTCCACCTGCCAATGCAGGGGACACGGGTTCATGCCCCGGTCCGGGAAGATCCCACATGCCATGGAGCGGCTGGGCCTGTGAGCCATGGCCACTGAGCCTGCGCATCCGGAGCCTGTGCTCCACAACAGGAGCGGCCACAACAGTGAGAGGCCCACGTACCGCAAAAAAAAAAAAAAAAGAAGATACATGTACCACAATATTCATTGCAGCACTATTTACAATAGTCAGGTCATGGAAGCAACTTAAGAGTCCATTGACAGACGAATGGATAAAGAAGATGTGGTACATATATACAATGGAATATTACTCAGCCATAAAAAGGAACGAAATTGAGTCATTTGTTGAGATGTGGATGGATCTAAAGACTGTCATACAGAGTGAAGTCAGAAAGAGAAAAACAAATGTTGTATTTTAACATATATATGTGGAGCCTAGAAAATGGTACAGATGAACCGGTTTGCAAGGCGGAAATAGAGACACAGATGTAGAGAACAAATGTATGGACACCAAGCGGGGAAAGTGGCTGGGGTGGGGTGGGGGTGGTGGGATGAATTGGGAGATTGAGATTGATATGTATACACTAATATGTATAAAATGGATAACTAATAAGAACCTGCTGTATAAAAAAATAAAATTCAAAAATTCAAAAAAAAACAGGTAAAGTGATATTGAGCAAACATTTGGAAAATTGTATTTTGTTAGTATGAAGCATTAACAGTCCCCACTACTCAGTTAACAGAGTGCACACATGTTTAACCTAAGAGCAGCATGTTTCCTACAGGATTTTGAGTCAGACTGTCCCAATCAGCCCTGTAATATTTCTGATTCCAATTTCAGAGAACTTTGCCTGATCAGTTTGCAAGTCCTTCACATTTTCGGGTTCAGTTTCAGGTATCAGTTTTTTGTCTGAGAAGTTCCAAGTTCCCCTGTATCCTGCCCCCCACTTTTGTATTAAGGTTTAAATAATTCTTGCATGTTTAGGAAGGTAAAGCTCAACCTATATGTAAATATGAACTCTCACAACCCACGCTGTGAGAAGGCTGAGAATAGCTACTGGCGGGAGATGAAGTATGTTGCTGCAGAACAGAGTCTGCAGTGCAGGCAGCATTGGGACAGAAGCCAGATGCCAGAGCACAGCTGTCCTGTGGGTCCGCTGGCTTAGGCCATTGATGGGAGGCTGCTGTGCCATTCTCTCTTCCTCTGTCCTCTCCAGGGAAAGTTAAGTGGAAGAAATGAGTTTTCTCTCTCTCTCTCGTTTCAGATGGAAGAAATATAGCACGTGCTCTTCTAAGTTGAAAGAGAACTTAAAACATATCCGGGGGCTTCCCGGGTGGCGCAGTGGTTGAGAGTCCGCCTGCCGATGCAGGGGACACGGGTTCGTGCCCCGGTCCGGGAAGATCCCACATGCCGCGGAGTGGCTGGGGCCGTGAGCCATGGCCACTGAGCCTGCGCGTCTGGAGACTGTGCTCCACAACTAGAGAGGCCACAACAGTGAGAGGCCCGCATACCGCAAAAAACAACAAAAAATATCCTGTATTTAATACTTAAGATGTAATAGTGTTTAGGGGAACTCTGAAATCCAAGTCTGGTTCAAAAGCTCCTGCTCTTCATCATGACACTATACTGCTATCTGACGTGCCATCTTCACTCTACCAAGCAAAGACCCATTGCTTTCATTTAATGTTATCTAGTACAAGACCAAGAAATTAAACTCACTGTATGATAGTAGTATCTGTCATTCAATAACACAACTATTGTGAAACCACTGCATTTAACATGAGGATTACATTTTAAGCTAATAAAAAGATTACATTCATATAAAACAAAAACCTATTGCCAACCAATAAGCATCTCAGAAAGTAAGACCAAGTCTATTGTGTTTATAGGCGTTTTTATTTATGTATGTACCATGAGATAATAATAATAGCTGGCGTATGATGTATGACCTGTGACAAGTCATGTGCATTCTTTCAGTCTTGGCGCCATTCATGAGATGAAGATACCAATCCCTACTCTGCACAATTATTAAAGAAATAAAGGAGATAGTGTGTGTGTCTGAAGCACTCACTTTAAGCTACAGGTTATACTAATAAAGGACATTATCATTAAAAAATATGTTTTCTAGGTTTGTATACTTGCTAATTCAAGCAAGAGGCTATAGAGTCAAAATGAGTATTTTATGATTCCTGTTGGCCCATGGAATGTAGCACCATTACCCATTCACTCAGCCAAAACTGATAGAGGTATCATGAAGATACCAAAATTTATAAGGACAGGCTCTTGTCTTTAGGGCACTTACATCATCGTGCAGCAGGGCATGATCCATTACAGTGGTTCTTATCTTTTTAAGAAAAGAGATGCTTTTAAGAATCAGGTGAAGGGTAAATCATCTCCTCAAGAAATGCACACATGTGGAACAGAACATTACATTCACTGGCCAGGATATTTGCTGGCCTCGGGTTAGGAACCCCTGGTCTACAGCAGATGGTCCAATGCAGAAAGAAGAAGTGTTTGATGGACCCGCAGCTCTGCAACATTGCCTTACTGGGGGAAAGAGATGTCAAAACCACTCATGTCTCTTTCAAGCTTCTAGAGGATTCCTGGAAAGAACACCCGTATGTTTGTGAGACAGGGCTCTTCCCAGGGCAGCAAGCAGCAGGACACTGAGTCATATTGGGAAACTCCTTAATAAAGATTTAAAGAACTGTGCTCTGGAAACACACATTTGATCTATGGTTAAGTGGTCTTTCCTTCTTTCGAAGACAAGATTTACCATGTGCAAGCAAAATGACCTCTGCCAGTCTGATGCAGCCTTTTTGATCCCACCTACTCCACCCCTGGCCCTGGCCCCCTTCACCTCTGCCGCCACAGACTCCTCCTTATGAGTGGTTTTTTTAAAAAATATTTATTTATTTAATTTTGGCTGCGTTGGGTCTTCGTTGCTGCACTTGGGATTTCTCCAGTTGCGGTGGGCGGGGGCTACTCTTCGTTGTGGTGCACGGGCTTCTCATTGCGGTGGCTGCTTCCCTTGTTGCGGGCTTCAGTAGTTGTGGCTCGAGGGCTCTAGAGCGCAGGCTCAGTAGTTGTGGTGCACGGGCTTAGCTGCTCTGTGGCATGTGGGATCTTCCCAGACCAGGGCTCGAACCCGTGTCCCCTGCACTGACAGGCGGATTCTTAGCCACTGCGCCACCAGGGAAGTCCATGAGTGTTTTTTTGTTTTGTCTTTTTCAGAGGAGAGCGGAAGATTTCCTATTCCCCTTCTAAGCACAGGCATCCTCCATGGACCTATCCCTGGCCCTCTCCTCTGTAATGCTCTCCTTGCTGCTGCCCCTGTGAACTTCTCTCAAAACAAAAATGTGCTTCAACTATTATCCCTATTCATACTATTCCCAAATAAGTAAAATTCTAGCTCCGGCTTTATTTTTTATCTTCATTTCCGACGTGCATTGCAAACTGTTCTTGCGATATTTAGTCTTTTACTCTTGCCAGCACTTTAAATTCAAGGTGGCTCAAATAAGAATCTCTGTCTTATCAATCACACCCACTCTTTTTTATTTCCTTAAAACATCAAAGTCTTTGACTCTTCCCCATCTCTTTCCCCCTTATGTTCAATGAACGTCAACCCTTATTCCATACCGCATCCCTGACACTTCTCCTAGCCATCGTCCATGGCCATTGCCATGGTCATGGTGGCAGTTCTTCCTCTTAATGCATTCCCAAGGACTCCATCAATGACTCTCAGCCATTCTCTGAAATCTAACATTTGCATATCCTCCAGATGAACTGTCTTGATATGCTCTTATGAACAGATATTCTTATATTTACAAAACCTTAGGCTTGCCCTTATGCCTGGAGACTAAAGCCCCAAATCTTGAACATAACCCACTGCACTGTGTTCCAGCATTTCTTTCTACCCACCACTCTCCTTCCTGGATGCTGCAGTTCTAGCCAGAATCCCTTTTGCAATACATATCCCAGAATTTCCCTCTCCTGTTGCTGGCTTGTGGAGTTTTCTTGCTGGAACTGCTTCAACATGGTTCCATATGTTCAAATCCTAACCACTCCTCAAGGTTCTGCTCCACTTCCTTTTCTTTTATGAATACCCTCCTAGCTCTTCAGTTAAAACAACTATTTCCGCCTTTTTTGAAATCTTGGCATATTTTATCTCTACCTCTCCAATAGCATGTACTACTGTTGCCTTCTATTACAGATAATTCCGTACATGTGTCATCTCGTCTCCTAAGCTTTTTCTTTCTTTTTTTTTTTTTTTGCGGTATGCGGGCCTCTCACTGTTGTGGCCTCTCCCGTTGTGGAGCACAGGCTCCGGACGTGCAGGCTCAGCAGCCATGGCTCACAGGCCCAGCCGCTCTGTGGCATGTGGGATTTTCCCTGACTGGGGCATGAACCCGTGTCCCCTGCATCAGCAGGCGGATTCTCAACCACTGCGCCACCAGGGAAGCCCCTCCTAAGCTTTTTGAAGGCACAAATGGAAGTGCATCCATCTTTTTTTTTTAATTAATTAATTTAATTTATTTATTTTTGGCTACATTGGGTCTTTGTTGCTGTGCACAGGCTTTCTCTAGTTGTGGCGAGCGGGGGCTACTCTTTGTTGTGGTGCGAAGGCTTCTCATTGCGGTGGCTTCTCTTGTTTCGGAGCACGGGCTCTAGGAATGTGGGCTCAGTAGTTGTGGCATGTGGGCTCAGTAGTTGTGGCTCGTGGGCTCTAGAGCACAGGCTCAGTAGTTGTGGTGCACGGGCTTAGTTGCTCCACCGCATGTGGGATCTTCCCGGACCAGGGCTCAAACCCGTGTCCCTGCATTGGCAGGCAGATTCTTAACCACTGTGCCACCAGGGAAGCCCCTGCATTCATCTTTTATATCTTAGGATATGTAATGCATTACACATAGTAGGTGCCCAATAAATATTTGTTGAATGAATACAGCATGAGATATAAAGGCCCACACAGGGCCTCCCTGGTGGCGCAGTGGTTGAGAGTCCGCCTGCCGATGCAGGGGATACGGGTTCGTGCCCCGGTCTGGGAGGATCCCATATGCCGCGGAGCGGCTGGGCCCGTGAGCCATGGCCGCTGAGCCTGCGCATCCGGAGCCTGTGCTCCGCAACGGGAGAGGCCACAACAGTGAGAGGCCCGCGTACCGCAAAAAAAAAAAAAAAAAAAAAAAAAAAAAAAAGGCCCACACAGCTGCATTAGAAGGAACAGCAAGAGGGGCTGCTGCTTCTAAATTCTCCAGGCTAATTTAATTTGAGCCCACAGGTAGTAGCTCATTTCCATTTTTTATTCCCTTGATAATGTGTTTCCTTATTGAGTATGAGACTGTCTTTCCAGCCTGACAAAGTGGCACTGTCACCAATGTTGGCATAATGCAATGACTGGACATGGGATGCGTGTATACAAACAAGTATACCACCTTGAAAAATTGCAAAAGGTGATACCCAAATGTTACTGTATTAACATCCATCTACAAAATGCCAGGGCCCCACCGTTAATCATAATAATCAACGCATTCTAAAATATGTTACTCTCACATGGAACATTACTTTGTAGATTCATTACTTTCAAGCTACTGAATAAAATGCCTTTACATAAAAGCAAGTGGCTGCAGTACCAGACTAGTAGTAGACTGTGCTGTTGTGCTAGAAAAGGCAAAGGCAGCTGAGCTGTGAATAAACCACATTCATTCTTGCAATTCTCCTCCCATTGCCAGTAGTAAGGTAGGTTATGGGCATGTGTATGTGAGTATCCTGCTTCAGAAAACACTTCATTGAAACAGGTCGGAGAACTAAATCTTCTGGTAATCGAGGTATGAGGAATCACAGAACTAAAGCTAGAACAGTAAAAAAAGATAGTTTTTTTTAACTTCCTTAGTAGTTAGTCTTATTTATAGAGAGGCTGATTATTCATATATGAAACATTTCTTTTTAGATAACCCAATTATTTGAAATTTTTAAAAAAACGGTTTCATAATTTTGAGTAGAGAAAACAAGGGAGGTGCTCTTTAGAAGGTGAGACGAATAGCTGAAGAAGGTCCTTTCTTCAGCAAGAAACAGCCATGGGAAATAACTAAGGAGAAATGCCTAATGCGAAGAACACTGTCTTAAAGCCCTCTGGCCTATTAATTCTCAGATTTTTGCATGTAAAGGACTTGTAATGTTTTAACTGAGGGAACCAATATAGGGTTGCTAAATTTTTATTTTACCAAGTAAATATATTGGGATGGGGGCAAAAAAAATTAACAAGAATAATGACTCTTACAATCACATGAAAGAATGAACACATCGATACCATGAAAGATTGAACACATCAGTCACATAAAAGAGTGAACGTTTCAACATGAAAATAAGACAGTCATTTAAAGTGGATATATTTGAATTCATGAAAGTTTTTTTGTTTGTTTGTTTTTTCCCTCATGGGTAGGCACTGAGTGTTTGGAAATCACTATCTAATTTTGGTTAGTAGTAGCTCACTTGATGAAATTTGGAACAAGTTGAAGTTTCCAGGTCTGTGTTTCCTGATTTATTAAGAGAAAGTGTTAACCTAGATCAGCAGCAAAGAAGCTGGGAAATTTTTCAAAGACTTGTCACATACAAAAAAAAAAAAAATCATTA
The DNA here is from genome assembly GCF_964165515.1 of Mesoplodon bidens. NCBI lineage: Eukaryota > Metazoa > Chordata > Mammalia > Artiodactyla > Ziphiidae > Mesoplodon > Mesoplodon bidens. Next base: position 84,657,198 of record NC_138161.1, on the reverse strand, counting down.
CCTTGTGAAACAATATGTATTTAAGCAACCTATAATTTAGCAAATTTCCTCAACTGTAACATTCACGGTGTTCCTCCCCACCCCCAATTTTACCTTTTCTGAAATTGGAGTAAGTCTTATAATCATGTCCAGCTGGCCCTCAGACAGAGAGGCAAATTGTGAGACTGTTCCCATTGCCTGTATAAGTGTCATAGCCTGGAAAAGTGTGAACTTTAGGCTATTTGTCTATCCTTATTCTCTCAGCTGACTTATTTCCACTGATGCTGGCTCCCATAATTAGTTTTTTGCTTCAACTTGGATCTAGAATTATCAGGACCATACTATGATGGCAGTACTTAAAAGAAAGAGGACCACATACAGGGATGAGAACAGAAAGGAGAATGTAACCTACTGTAAGTGATGCAAGCATTCATTACTAGAGAAATGAACCAACTGATTTTCTTGTAAAACAAAAACCAGATTTTTTTCTAAAGCACCCAAGAACAGAAGACACATGCAAGAGTTAATTTGCACTAGTAGATAAATCTTTTGTCCTTGGGATATATACAAAGAACTGTCTGTTGGATCCCAAGCAGTACAATTAAAGGCAGAAGAATTTGCCAGATTTCTCAGGATAAATCATAGTGTTTTCAAAGCAAGAAAAGGTGAATTACCTATGCATGCTTTGTGAAGGACTATTGTTCAGGCGCTAAGCTGTCAAAAACTTGCTGTTAACTTTCAAAATTAGCTGTATACGTACATGGGTATGGACTAATCAAAGAATCAAATGGAAGTGTAGAGAACACATCACTATTCTTTGAAATGCCTTAAGATTACATTTTCAATCACAACAGCACTAAAAAATTTTGATCAGAAAATACATTATGAAAAGTATAATGTCATATGCATGATAAATGATGGCCCAATGTAATTCAGAAGAAAGATAGGAAGACTTAGATTTAAACTCTGATTATTAAGGGAATAATATGCTATGGTATGAATAAATATATTCCATTGTGCTATTTTTAAAAAGAAGTGTACACTTTTTTCCTTTTAAAATGTTCTTTGTCCTAAAAAAGGTGTTATTAAATTGAGATGTGTCTTAAAGCCAAGAGGTCAGAAACAAGGAAATAAGAGAAACAAAGAGGTTTAATTCTATAATTGCAACATCTATGAAATTTTGATGTAAATGATTTAATCTTCTCATCTTTTTCTTTCTTTTGCTTCTCCCTTCAGCTATTCAGCCCACTGTGACCCTTTTCAATAGTCTCTTAACTTAGAGTTTTCAATAAGATACATCTTTATGTTCTTTTTCCTGTTCTACTGAATCAAGCAAAAAAGAAAGCTCATCAAGTATCTCTCAAACAAGGAGAAAATGGCCAGGCAAATTAAAGAAGCAGAACTAGGGAGAGAGTAACGTATAAAGATTTCTACCCTAAAACAATTATAAAAGGCTTGGAAATGGACCAAGATGATTACTGGGTGTCTTCAATGAAAAACTATACATTACCTAGAAATACTGTTCCAAGTTATCTGACTATGGGTTTGGGCCCTTCATAGTCTTTGAACAATTTTACAATTCTCTAAATTGCAGAGAATTGATAGTGATGCAAATGTCTATAAGAATGCACAGTGTACATGGATGGTGGGATGCAACTGATTATTGTCCTGTGGATATTGACCAGTTTTGCACCTATTAAGCAAACATATTTCAGTATTCCTGACAGACTTACATATTCATCTGCTTTCTGGAGTCTCTTGTGAATTGTTTGTAACATCTTACTGTATCTCTCACTAATTAATGGGCTAAATAAAATCTTTGACATCTGTTCATTTTATATTTGTATTAAAATCAAGACTATAACCTTTTAAAAAATAATTTTCCTTTAATTTTTTAAATCAAAGTTAGAAAATTTTCTTTTAAAAATGTTTATTTTCATGGGATACCTCAATAATCAGAATAGGAAAAAACTGCAATATTCGCCTTTTCTTAATCACTGAATATTCCTTAATTATTGGTTGAATTAGTATTGTACCAGTGGTATCCCAAAGTGATTTGGTAGAATTCTGTGGCTTGGAATTACTGATCATATAGCAGCCAGTGCTGAGCTGGCTCTGCTATAGGTTTAAAGTTCTTGAGTATTTTGCATGTATCCAAGAGGTAGATTAGGGCTGGAAGAGTCTATGGCAGGCTGCTCATTTAGGGACTAACTCGTCCTAGAAATGTGGAGAAATAATTAAAGGAAGCTATGGTGCCAAAACTTCCCAGAATTTATAAAGTGCTTTGGTATATATTAATATAATTAATATATAGTCCTCAGGCTAATTGGAATGAAGATGAACAGTAACTGAGAAGATTGCCTTTCTTTGGCAGTACCGAAGGCTTCCAAGGAGTTTTTGAGTTTTTCCCAGTAACCTCCCTGGGCCACATCATCTATCTCGTAGGAGACAGGGGCTATAAACCTTCAAGAATATTTCACAACAAAAATAGCCTCTTGGGAAATTGTTTTGACTCAATAAATAAGTGCTGGATAAATAAATCTCTGGCCAAAACTTTTCCTACCTTAGGCCATAAGAAATTCTAAAATTAAAATCCAAAATACTTGATTACTCTGTATCCTTCGGAAAGTTAGAAAAATGTGGTCCAACAGAACTCTCTGCGGTGATAAAAATATTACATATGTGTTCTTGTCCATAAAGTAGCCATTTGACACTAGTAACTATTGGGTTTTGTAATGTGACTAATGCAACTGAGGAACAAGAATTTTACTTTTATTAAATTTTAGTTAATTTCAACAGCCACATGTGGCTAGTGGTTACCATATTTGAAAGTACAGAGCTAGAAGTAGGCTAAACAGATTTAGTCTTCAATAACATTGATTCCTGACCATAGTACAAGTGTTTCAATCAAAAACAGAAAATTAGTAGCATGAACCTCACAAAACGCATCTCTTTTTAAAAACATACTTTCTTTGAGAGATCTCAACTGATAAGTAGGCTCCTTTTGGAATTCCAAAGGCATTTGGTTACTGCTGGTGACTGCTGAGGAAAACAAAGTCAATGCCAGCAAGAACCAGTGAGCTGGCAGGTCCTTAGCCCTCCTGGAACTATGATTTGGGCTCTCCATTAAATGGTAATGAATGATTCTGCTTGGCACAGCTAGGGGAGACTTCGTACTGGCCAGTGAATGACTTCCTTTGGAATATACTGTCAGGAAAGCTAAACAAGTGACACACAAGCCCTTAGGCAAAATTCAGTGAACAGTTTCAGAGAGACAGGTTAAAAAGTCATCATCTAGCAAGGTCATGCATGGCCCAAGGCCATTTTGGAACTAAGCCATACATTAATGGTCTTAGCTTACCCATTAATGTTTTAAGAAATCCCTCTGCTTGCTCTCTTCCCTGGCCTGAAGGTTTAGCTGTTTACAAGACTGTATGTTTCTGCTGGAAACACCTTGTCCAGCCCCTCATTTTATAGATGAGGAAGGGAAGTCATTTATATGGAACATCTTCTTGTACACAAAGGATATTTAATGAGCTACTATGGATGTTTTAAAAAAAGCCAAAAACTTCAAATGTGAATACAGAATTTCATTCACTCGTACGATAAATATTTATCCTTGACAACTAGTTACTAGGGATGTAGAGGAGAACAGGGTGACGCAAGAGATGCCTTTGGGGTGTTCTCCTTCATGTGTTAGGTCTACATTGTTCAAAGAGATATTCAACTTTTTATTCAGAGCTTCAAAAATATTTGATTTTCTAATTTTTCAGTATTAAAATGTGGCTTGTGTAATAAAGTTTTTAAAAGTTGGATGTGTCCCTAAAAATCTAAAAATACCCAGATGTAAGGTTGCTTCTCAATTATTTTGCCAGTGGAGGGAGTAGTAGCCTGACTCATCTTGCAGTCATTCACTAACACTTGAGCACACCCTGAAAGGCTGAGAAATGAGGTAAAAAATGCAGAGAAGTTATTTGGTGCACCAACCTAAGGAAAAAATTCTCACAGAAAGACTTTCAGAGCACTCGAAGCCAGTTTTAAGCTTGTCTTGATAATTACAGTCAGAAGTGTTAATACACTGTTGTAATGTGATGATATCCTAATAAAGGACAGTAGTGGTTAGGGCTCCTGGCCAGACACATCAAAGTATCTCAGATACTAGGTATTTATATTTGTATTTTTATTAAATTATATTTGGGTTATAATTACAGTGTTTCTGTTTCTCCTTCCTCCCTGCCTCCCTCCCTCCCTCTCTCTCTTTCTTTTTCCTTCTTTCTTTCCTTTTCAGATTCTCTGTCTCTCCCCACTATAATGCAGCCCTCACGGCTGTTGTTATTTTGCTGCTTTAGCTTTACCCTCTTGCCTTGTTTTATAAGATTGTGTGTGAGGGTTTGGGGACATCTAAACTCTCCTGAGGCGAAATGCATACGTTCGCTTTGCCTCAGTGTCTGTTAAGGCCACACAAATATACTTCCTTATCTTGGCTAATAACTATAACATTACCAAGATCTGCTTGCTCTTTTAGTAAGATGGTTTAGGCTTATGGGATTCTGACACCAAGGTGAATAATGAAGGATATTAGTATTATATCGAATCCTGTGAAATTGCCTTTTTTTTTTTTTTTGCGGTACGTGAGCCTCTCACTATTGTGGCCTCTCCCATTGCGGAGCACAGGCTCCGGACGCACAGGCTCAGTGGCCATGGCTCACGGGCCCAGCCGCTCCGCAGCATGTGGTATCTTCCCGGACCGGGGCACAAACCCGTGTCCCCTGCATCGGCAGGCAGACTCTCAACCACTGCACCACCAGGGAAGCCCGAAATTGCCATTTTTGTAAGTCAAAGTGGTCAGATATCAGCAACTTCATATGCTTCAACCTACTCCTTACTGAGCATCTATTGTGCGCCAGGCTGATGATTAGAACATTCATAGGCTGCTTTGTTACTTAATATTTCACAGTTGCTTCACTGTTTTGAGAGCTCACAATATCTCATATTTTTTAAATGCATCCTATTTAAGAAATCTGGAAAAAAAATTATGATTTTGTCTTAGAATCCTTTTCTCTTCACCTTGTGCTAGAAACACTAGAAACTGACAGAAGGAACTCTCCAACGGATACAAAACACCAACCTAAATTAAGTGTCTCTTTCTTTAAAAGAAAAAATACAAAATCCTCATGGCTCATATTTTCTGTACCCTGTGGAAATTAAGTTACATACATTCCTTTTTAAATGGTCTCTTGCTGGACTACAGACTGTGGGGAAAGTGAAAGCGAGAAAGAACATGTCAAAAAATAATTTCACTACTTTGTTTTTTAATACTCTTATAAGCTTAAAGTACAAAATTTTCCTGATATTGACTAACATTGTATTAATGCTGCTTGAAAGTATCCACCTGTTAACTCTATTTATAAACCTGCCACACTGTAATAGGGGATTTCTAACAGTACTTTGGTTTCCTCTTCCTGATCATCACTGTGAATGACTGAAAAAGCAACTTGTAATTTTTATTGCTGAGTGTGGGCAAACAAGTAAAACATAAGTATGTAGATATAAAGGGCTCTACGAAAGTATTCTGGTACACTTCTCTGTGATATTCAGAAAAATATTTACAATATAGTAACAGCTTTAGGAAGTGTGTAGAAAGATGAATCAAGGAAATCAGCCAATGTAACTGTTGTATAGACAAAAATAAAAATAAAAATAAAGGAAGCTAGTGTACTTCTTCTCCACAAGGCAGAGTTAAACTACTTCAAATGGGGTTTCCCTAGTGGCGCAGTGGTTGAGAGTCCGCCTGTTGATGCAGGGGACACGGGTTCGTGCCCCGGTCCGGGAAGATCCCACATGCCGCGGAGCGGCTGGGCCCGTGAGCCACGGCCGCTGAGCTTGCGCGTCCGGAGCCTGTGCTCCGCAACAGGAGAGGCCACAACAGTGAGAGGCCCGTGTACCGCAAAAAAAAAAAAAAAAAAAAAAAAAAAAAAAAAAAAACTACTCCAAATGGTAATCAACCTCTCTTCTTTTCAGAGCTCTGTAGAGATATAGGTTTAATTGGTTTCTTCTGAATGTCTTCCAAATTTAATAGTCCTCACTGATAGGAAATGGTCCCCATCAAGCTCCTTGCATAGCACCTTAAGGCTTTTCCCATTACTGGACAGGTAAGATGGGAAGGATTTCTCATGGGTCTTATATCGTGAGCACCAGCGCTCACTGCCCCGACCTGTTAGGGTGCAGCTCTCTTCCTCTGAGTTAACTACTGAAGAATCCAGAAGAGTCTGGTGAAATGCAGGCAAGGATACTGGCTTTTCACTTTGTTAACTTGTGGGCTGCCTCTTACATGTCTTAAGCATTGTCAAAAGTTAAAGCTAGTTGTGTCAGAGAAATTTCAGAGTATATTTTTATGACTCCAAGATATGTGTCAGAGTCTATCTTGCAGATGAGACTTGTCTATATGTAAATTGGAATAAAATGAAATCACTCTCTCAACTTAGCTTTTTTAAAAAATTCACATAATTGGCCTTGCAAAGAATGACTGAATGATGGGCATCCTGAGCCTCATAGATTTTACACTGTAACAGAGCTTTAGAACTATAATTTTAAATATACAGTTTTACAGCCCCAGTGAGAAAAACAATGAGAGGCAAAGCTCAACTTGAGACAAGTGCATGGGAGGCCACCCAAATAGAATGGGATATGTTGCCTGCTTTCTCACTTCTAGGATTGCTTGAGAGTCTACATATGACTGGTTGGGAGCTTGAAGACTAGGTTCAAGGTAATAAAGTTCACAAATATGATAGGGGGCTTCCCTGGTGGCGCAGTGGTTGAGAGTCCGCCTGCCGATGCAGCGGACACGGGTTCGTGCCCTGGTCTGGGAAGAACCCACATGCCGCAGAGGCTGGGCCCGTGAGCCATGGCCGCTGAGCCTGCGCGTCTGGAGCCTGTGCTCCGCTATGGGAGAGGCCACAACAGTGAGAGGCCCGTGGACCACAAAAAAAAAAAAAAAAGGAATATGATAGGAATATTTAAGTTTCAAAATGAAAAGGAAAATTATTCCCATAAAATACATCCTTTGACCTCAGTGTTCTCCCCAGGGACCAATTAATTCATGGAATTCTAGAGCTGAAATAATAACATAATGGACCAGGCATCTGGACATAATACAAATTATTGCTAATCCTCATAACAAGCTGGAAGGTAGGTGAAGGTAACCCCATTTTGTAGATTAAGAAACTGAAACCTAGTAAGTTTAAGATATTTTTACCATGTTCATAAGTTTACTAAGGAATAGAAAAGGGATCTGAACTTTTGCCTGAAGGCTTCAAATCCCTTGCTAATTTTACTGTGCCATGCTGTCCGTGTTGGGCAGGAATTCCCTCTACAAGACTGACTCTGCTTGAATTCTGTGTGCCAAATAATGCTACAACAGGCTTTAAACATAATGTATGTTAATTGGGATCTTAACCTGTTATATAATACATTACAATACTTAAATTTTTTAAGCTAAAAAAATTAAATAGGTAAAACATTCACAGAGTACAAACTCAAAAGGTTTGAAGAGTCATAGAGTGAAGATTCTCTTTCCCACACTCTCTTGTCCCTTAGTCAGCCAATTTCTCTTGGTGGAACCAACGAATGTTATCTTCCAGAAGTATGTTATGTATATTCAGTATATGTATTTCCCATTTTCTTACGGAACATAACATAATATACACATGCTGGTTTGCAACTTCATTTTTTCATTTAGCAACATATCCTGGAAAATATTTCTCATCATTACATAAAGAACTTCCTAATATTTTCTTTTACCAGCTTCAAAGCATTTCACTGTATGGGCATGTTATAATTTACTTAATTAGTCTCCTACCAATGGGAATTTAGATTATTGCAATCTTTTGCTATTACAAATAATGAGGCAATGAGTAATTTCAGAAATACATCATTTCACAGGTGTGCAATTATCTCTGCAGGATAAATTCCTAGAAGTTAAGTTGCTAGGTCACAAGACACATGTACTCGTAATTGTGATAAATGTTGCCAAACTGCTCTTCTTAGAGGTTATATCATTAAAAATCCTAGGAATATGCTCATAAAGAAACAAGGAAGGTATACACTAAAGAAAAACTGAAACGTCGCTGAGAAATAGATGAAAAAAGAATAGATTATTTAATCTCCTACGCAGTATTCTTCCTAAAATAAGGACAGATGAACATGTTAAACAACACCGTGGGGGTGTAATTGACAAGATCCTGATGGCGGGAAACTCCATAGGACAACTGATTCAGTTTCAAAAAATAAAATGTAGAAATAAAGGGCAGTGGGAGGCAGGGAGGCAGATGGCTTTAAAAAGATTTAGACAACTAGAGAAAGCCTAAAAGCAGCAACGAAGACCCAATGCAGCCAAAAATAAAATAAATAAAATAAATTCTTAAAAAATAAATAAAAAATAAAGTTTATATAGAAAAAATTAGAAAGCAAGAATGGCAAGAAAAACTATGAGGAAAAAAGAACAGTGATGAGATACTAAAATGTATTAAAAAGCTATAATAATTAGAATAGGGATGGTGAGAAATATAATTTGGTATATGATAGAACTTAGCATGTCAAATCAGTGGGGTAAGAGAGATTATTCGGTAAGTGATAACTGGTGTTAGGAGAACAGAATTTCCAGGTATTAAAAAATAAAGAAGATGAATATTCTAATTTATTATTTTGAATCAAGATAAGTTCCAGGTGGACCAAACTTTAAAAGTGAAAACTGAAACTTGAAAATTCCAGTGAGAAATCATGGGAATTTTAAAACATACATTCATAAGTAAAAATATATATATGCATATATGTGGTTCATACATACAAACATATACATGTGTATATATATACATATGTATACATTATATATGTATAGGTTGCATATATTTATATTGTACTATTATTTGTATACTTTATACATATATATACATATATGTATTATACACACATGTATTATACACACAGTGTTGAAATAGAGAAGGCCTAAGTGTGACAAAGACCCAGGAGCCCTTAAAGAAAAGATTAATAAATTTTACTAAATAAAGATAAAAATCTGCACAGCAAAAGCCATATGAGAAAAGTCAAAAGACAAGTGACAAACTGAAAAATCTTAAATTACAGACTAAGGCAGGGGTCCCCAACCTCCGGTCCACGGCCTGTTAGGAACCGGGCTGCACAGCAGGAGGTGAGTAGCGGCAAGAGAGCGAAGCTTCATCTGCCGCTCCCCATCACTCCCCATCGCTCACATTACTGCCTGAACCATCCCCCCCACCCCCATGGAAAAATTGTCTTCCACAAAATCGGTCCCTGGTGCCAAAAATGTTGGGCACCGCTGGACTAAGGGATAAGTTCTCTGTTCTGTACAAGACCTCTGTAAATCAATAAACCCAACAAAAATCCTATAGAAAAATAGGCAAAGGATATGAATAGACATGTTACCAAAAGAATGTTAAACAGCTCTTAAACACATAAAAATATGGTCAGACTTACTTATCAGATTGATAAAAGTAATATTAAGGCCTAAACTATGCAGATATAACAATAAGGCCTTAAAGTCTTAGGACCACTTACTACAGGCACATTTCTTATGAAGACCAGGGTATTAATGTAGTGCCCACTGTTAGATATTCATGATGATGACCTTGAACCATCTCAAAAATGTTAATTTATTCTGTTTGGTAGATTCTAGAGGGTTACAAATAACATACAGTTAGGTAAACTACCATAAGGCATCTGAAACAAAATACTGGGATATTTACTAGGGTACATTTCAATTGTCTTTTTCTAGACACACAGGAAAACAAATTCTTCCTTGGATACAGCTAACTATGATATTACTGTAGGTTTAAAGACAAATAATAGGGAGTTCCTTGGTGGCCTAGTGGTTAGGATTCTGGGCATTCACTGCTGTGGCCTGGGTTCAATCCCTGGTGGGGGAACTGAGATCCCGCAAGTCAGGAGGAGAAGCCAAAAAAAAAAAAAAAAAAAAAGACAAATAATAAATCATCATTGGTGTGCTTTTGTTTTTAACCTACAAGTCAGATTTTCCAGGCTTCAATCAATCTGAATTGAGTAATATCTAACTTACCTTATGATTATTTACAAAGGAATAGTTTTGTGGGTTTATGACCTTATTGTAGAACATGGCCACATGTCATATATCAAAATTACTTGCCTTAGCATAATTATGTCAACAGAGTGAAATTATGTTCACGTTTGAATCTGCAAGGCTTAATCATGGCAGCAGTCAGCACCACCTGTTGATGGCTTTCCTTCGTGTCTGTGGCAGGAAGGCTCTCTGAGGTCAATATTCTTTTTGGTTGTGGCTCTCTTTGCTATTCTGTACTTTTTAGCCATGTAAATAGATGACATTTTTAAACTCTTTGTGTTTTTTGCAATAAAGCTACTAGGCAACAAAAAGTGCCCTCAGGGGGGTGAGTTATTTTAAGATTGAGACCCTAGTATGATTAGATAGTGTGTGTGTACCCTCTAAGGATAATTAAAATCATTAATGTGAGGCAAAAGTCCTGGAATAAATGGCTTCTGGGAGAGCATAATTTATTCAGAATGACATGACTTTAAAATGTTTTTATTATTACCTATTATTAAAAAGAAAAATGATAAAGCTATTTCTTTAAATCAGCACTTCTCAGTGTGTGGTCTGCATCAGAATTTCCTAGGATGAGGTGAAAATGCAGGTTGGAGGCCACATCACCAACCTCTTGAATCAGAAATTCTAGACACGGGCCTCTGTTGCCTGTATTTTTAAGAGATATTTCAGGACACAATCAAGTGTGAAAACCAAGTTAGTAGGATACCAACTAGAATATACCTGTCAGTAAAACTGAGGTTAAAACAAGGCAGTGGTGGCGTGAGAGGAACACTGTTTACATTTGTTTCTAGAACTATTATTTAATATCTATCTCCTCCCTAGATTGCAAGCTCCATGAGTTACATGTCTCACTCAGGACTGGCTGGACTTAGCCCATTGCTTGGTCTAAGACTGTTCTCAACATTTGCTGAGTGAATGATTTAAGTATATTGTGCAAACTGCAAACTGAAGAGGGTAGACAGCCCAACACCACTCAGGTGATAGAGATCTGAGTGACAACTCAGATCACTCAGTGACAGCCACTTACTGGCTCCAAACCCAGGCCCCTTCCTTGCCATGGGACATTCAATGTGGTGGTAGAGGGGACCTATATCAGCTTTGCCGGTTAAACACTCAAATCCTCAAAAACCCCTATAATGGAGTTTATTTAGAAAATAAAAAGTTTTATAGTGTTTTAGAATGTGTTAATATCCTGGAAAGAAAAAAAAACTCAGCATAAGGGGATAAGAGAGTGAGGGGGTGTGAAGGACTATCACAATTTTAAATAAAATGATTAGAAAGTCTTTACTGAACAAGTGATTTTTTTGAACAAAGTCTTCAAGGAAGAAGCAAACCACTGATACCTGGGGTTGGAGGCCAGGGATCAGCAAAAGCAAATGCCTGAGGAATGAGTGTGCCTGTTTAGTCCAAACATCAGCAAGAAGCCAACACAGATAGAATGGAGAGGGTGAGGAGGAGAGGGGGTGAAACATGATCATAGTGAGTTATAGAAGAATGGGAAGAGAGGACTCAGAAACTTGAGCAAAGACAACTCTTTGGAAGAACAGAGAAATCGGGCAGCAGCTGGGTGGAGAAGGGGTGAGTCAAGAGGGAGTTTTCTTTGGGCTCCCCAGGTGGTGCAGCAGTTAAGAATCCGCCTACCAATGCAGGGGACACGTGTTTCGAGGCCCTGGTCAGGGAAGATCCCACATGCCACAGAGCAACTAAGACCGTGTGCCACAACTACTGAGCCTGCGCTCTGGAGCCCACGAGCCACAACTACTGAGCCTGCGCCCTAGAGTCCCTGCTCCACAACAAGGGAAGCCACCACAATGAGAAGCCCACGCACCACACAGAAGAGTAGCCCCCACTCTCTGCAACTAGAGAAAGCCTGTGCAGCAACGAAGACCCAACACAGTCAAAAAGAAAAAAAAAAAAAAAAAGAGGGAGTTTTCTTTTATTGCTTGTTTGTTTAAGGTAGGAGAAAAAATAGGATGCTTGTTTCCTGGTAGTAACGCTCCAGGGGAGAAGGGGGAATTGATGGTTCAGGAGAGAAGGGCGTTGCAGGAGCGGGCTTGTGAGGTGACAAGGCTGAGAACCTGTGCATAGGGAGGGGGTGGCCTTAGAAGCACAGACAATTCACCTACAGAAACAGGAGAAAAGGTAAAGTATATGGGTACAGAGCTATTAGGTGGGGGCCTGTGGTAGTGGGAGGTTGTGCAAGTCTTTTGATGGGTTCCCTTTTCTCCACGAAATAGGATGTAGGTTCATTAGCTGAGAACAAGGCTGGGAGCAGGTGCTAGAGAACCCGCCTTAAGAACATCTTTCACTGCAAATCTACTCATACATAAGCACCGTACTTGATATTTCTGCTTAAGCATACAGAAATATCTTGTGCACATACTTTTGCCAATGCAGTGTTACTCATCTTTGGTTAGAATTAGCTTGGGAAGTAAACTGTACAAGTAATGACTTTTGAAAAATAAATTAATATAGACTGAAAACCTTCTCATGTGCTCCCATTTGTATTGCAAATATATTCTCTCAAAATTATTTCATGTTCTGAATGTCACTGAGAAATTTAGTAGATCACCGAGCTGTACCACAGAAGTGGGTTTCCAACCATAATTTAATTGGAAGGGTCATAACTAAGTTTCACCGTATAGGGCTGCCAGATGTAATCAATGCAGTAGAAGTTTGAAGAAGATATTGAGTGTGTCGAAGCACAATTTATAAGCAATGCAAGCTATCGTTTATGCAACAGAAATCACTCTAATGTCATGAAATTAGGGCATCAGTAGAATATACAAGTGTTGGTTAATGAAAAACAAGTAATTTTGGTTGAAAGATAGTATACCATTTAAAGACATGCATAAGTCAGATAATAAAGGTATTACTCATCATTCCTCCACCCTGCCATATCAATCAAATCCATAAGGCTGACATGGCTTGAAGTTTTTATGCCAACACAATTGATGATACAATTGGAAACTGATACAATGGGGAATTTAGTTTTATTAACAGAGAATCTGGGCAAATTCCTCAGCCATAAAGTAGAGGCCCATAAAATTTTCAACCTGGGGCCAATGAATGGTTTAACAAACTGAAATCGGCATTACTGAATTTTCAGCTTGTTATCTCGATTCTTAAAGTCTCAAAGCTCTTGCAACTCAGTGGCTAGCCTTGCAATGGATAAACATAACAACACCTGTGATCCCCAAAGTTTTTCATTCTGATGTTTGAAGGCAGGCTCAGAACAAAAGATCACAACTGAATAAACCATATAAAAGGCATTGTCTTCTCCCCCTCAAGGTCAGGTTGAAGAGGGTTCTTGTACAAGCAAAGAGTTCATCTGCCCTAATTGTGCATCAGTAGTGGCTACTGTACTAGTATTAAATCTTGCTCAAATACAGATGCATATATTACATATGCCACCAAAACAACCCACTCCAAAACTAAATATCCAAGATTATCCACCATGCAGGGAATAATCATCGGGTTTTACTCTCCCTGAACTTGGCTACAGTTATTTGCAGAATTGTGATGAATGAATCTTAGAGTTTAATGCCTTAAGTTCCCACAAAGTGGAATTCATCCCCCTCATGGACTAATCTGAGCACGTGTGTGAAACCGGTGAAGGAAATGCAAACTCAGATAATTTGAACTGCATAATGTGTGGCCAGATTAGATAAATTGAAGAGAGATATTTCACTTAAAGGGTTTAGCAGGTTGGGACTTCCCTGGCGGTCCAGTGGTTAAGACTCCATGCTTCCACGGCAGGAGGCATGGGTTTGATCCCTGGTTGGGGAACTAAGATCTCGCATGCTGTGCAGCCAAAACAATGACAACAAAAAGTAAATAAATAAATAAATTTAAAATTACTGTAATTAAAAAAAAGGGGGGGTTTTAGCAAGTTAAGGGTTGTAAAGTAGTCAAGAGCATGCACACACTCATACACACACACACACAATTTGGAGCCAGGCTACCAGAACTGAAGAATCTCCTGTGGCCAGCTGGAGAATTTAAGCTGAGACAGTATGTTCAAGCCAGGAACATAGTGTGAGAGGATTGGAGGCCACACTTGTTCTCTGGTCAGTTGCTTTCTGCTGCCCTGGTGCCAGGCAGGCGCATCTTCTCTTGACATCAGTTATCCAGCCACCCTTCTCCAGTACCATTATAACTTTGGTAAGATCCAACTGATGGCACCACACAGAGGAACTGTTGAGGCCAGCCAGCTGGACCACAGAGATATACGGGCAACAAGACTAACTTAAGCTTTCCAGTGAAGCAGAATGCAAGTAAATTCTACAACAATTCCCAAAGCAAAGCTAATGTGAAGAAAATAAAGTTTATTTATTTTTTAAAATTTTTTTAATTTTTGGAGTACACGGGCCTCTCACTGTTGTGGCCTCTCCCGTTGCGGAGCACAGGCTCTGGACACGCAGGCTCAGTGGCCATGGCTCATGGACCCAGCCGCTCCGCGGCACGTGGGATCTTCGCGGATCAGGGCACGAACCCGTGTCCTCTGCATCGGCAGGCGGACTCTCAACCACTGTGCCACCAGGGAAGCCCCATAAAATTTACTTTTAAACTGCAGTCTGTAAGTGGCCTTTCACTGGTAGATGGGCACTAAATGCTTACAAAGGAGTGAATAAAAGGAACTGTGAGGGTGCTGGGCCTCAAGGCCAGTTCTGTGGTACTCCTGCTGCCATCTTTAGAGGCCAAGTTACCACCCTCCCTGCTCAGAATGATGTCCTTGGCTTTTTTTACCTGGCTAACTTCTATTTCTCTTTCAAAACTCACCTCATTGAAGGTGGCCTCCAAAAAGTAATTTTCATTTTTGTATGCATAGTGCTCAGTGCAGTGCCTTGACTAGAAAATTCTAAATAGATATTTGTTGAATAAAAGAGATAATTATATGTATGGAATATGAATGAAAACAAAATTGGATTAAGTATGAGTAGACTTGAACTTTAGCTCTCATTCCACCACTCACTAGCAGTAAATCTTTTACTCTTGCTGGAACTCTGTTTCCAAGTCTATAAAATGGGAATCATAATGCCTTCTCCTTCTTCTTTGTAAAGTAGCTATGAGAATGAAGCTGCTGTGGTGAGGATCTAACAGAACACATGACTTTATAATGGGTAGCCTTGGGCAAATAACAGAAATGATGGGCATTTATTTCCTGTGTCAAGGGAGGATCATAAAAACTTCCCTATTTCTTAGCATTTTTTAAAAATAAAGGGCCATTCAAATGTTAGAAAATGTTAGAACTTTTTAATTTATTTATTTTTAAGTTTAAATTTTTAAATTTTATTCTTGAAATAATTTTGGACTTAGAAAGAAGTTGAAAAAAGTACAAAGTATTCCCATATGCACTTAGTTTCCCCAAATGTTAATATCTTACTTATAACTGATGCACAATAATCAAAACCAGGAAATTAACATTGATATAATACTATTAACTGATCTATAGACCTTATTCAAATGTTTCCAGTTATCCCATTTATGCCCTTTTCCTGGTCCTGGTTTCTATCCAGGTTCTCACCTTGCATTTTGTTGTCATGTCCCCTTAGTATCCTCCAATGTTTAGAAAAGTATCTCATGGGTGGATAGATTAAGACAATGCAAATATCCTATGTCTCATTATATTTTTGGCCACTAATTTTAACATCCATGTGTTATTCTTACCTGCAGCAATGAACATGGTGTTTGCCAAATGGTGATTTTTTTACTTCTGTCATTCTTTCTACATTCATCAATTGGACTTCTATTGTAAGGAAGAGCTATCCCTTCTCTCTTTTTTAGTAATGTATTCAAGTTACTTATTTGTATGAGTATGGACTCATGGGTATTTATTTTATATGCATTACAGTCCATTGCTAACATGATTTATTTTATTTCTCAAATTGCCCCAGATTTACTATGGCCTTTTTAGATGGTTCAACTCACATAGATCAATGCCTTGCCAAAAATCAATCCACCCCAAGAAATGCCTGTTTTTGAGATGTGGCATAGGAGAAAAAATTAAAATGTATAGCTGGAGAAGGAAAAAATGTCTGGGGTACAAAGGACAAAGGGTACTGAATCTAGATCCTGGCAGCTCCAAGAATGAAAGACAAAAGACCTATAAGGATACAGAAGCTCAGGGTACTGAATACCCCTGATATTTATACTTTGGCTGGAGATTTGACCACCTGGCAATTGGTAAGAAGGGTGTTAAGAAATATTTCTATCTCTGGATCATCTGAATATACAGAGGCCAGCCAGAAGCCATAATTACAAGTTCAATAACTTTAACTCATGGGTGTGTGTGTGCGCGTGTGCGCGCAAGTGCGAAAGGGCAGGGTGCAGGGAAAGATTAAGATATCACCAGTTTAGGCTACTGTAATGAGAGAGAGCTTTTTGAAAACAGATAAGATCAACCTTGAATATGATTTGTGTAACACAAATCCCTGTGCAACAGACAGGTGATGTTTGTTCATAAAATCACTTATTAATTCATCACACAGACTCATACTCTGAATGTTTAATATGTTCCTAGCACTGTGCAAACACCACGGATATAAGCAACAATTAAACACTGTCTTCAGTGACCTTGCAGTTCAGTGGAACTGAGGTCCTTTCAAAAAGCTGGAATGTTCCAGGTGGTCTTAGAGAAAGCTTTGGGCTTCATTAGTAAAATGGGAGAGTTGGTCTTTGATCTTTAAGATTCTTTCCAGCACTGAAGTCACTTGATATTGTAATTCACTAACTTGATTATTTAAAAAGTACCGCTTAATGTGCATTTTGTAGCAACATTAAACAATCACTGCATGGTTTCTTTTATTTTTTAAAAAGTATTTTTGCCTAAAATTGACAGTCCTCTGATATGAAGGCTTCATTTATCAGTTATTATTCCAGTGACATTGGTTCTAGGCAAGATTTAGACATGTGTTTCTCAACCTCTGCCTCAACACACCTAAGGAATATAATATACTTAAAAATAGCCACTCTGTAGCAAGCAGTGGAGGTGAGGTGCAAGTGCAAGGAGTTTGAAAAACACTACAGAAATTATTCTAATGCACCTACCTCACTGTCTCCCCATTCTCAATATTCCAGGGGGCCCAGGGCTTTTGAGAATCACTTGTGCAAAAAAAAATCAAAATTACTATTTGAAAAAGGCATTAGGATTTCCAGCATTTATTGAGCACCTGCTGTGTACTAGGTACTTCCTATGATTTTTTTTATTAACCCTCTCAGAGTGTCACTAGAAAGGAACTCTGCAAAAGAAGAAACAGAAGTGTATCTACTCAACAAATATTTATTAAGCATCTGTTACACACCAGGGACTTTTCTTATCACTGTTGGGATACAGCAGTGAACAAAATAGACAAAGTATACGCTTTCAAAAGCTTACAATCTAGGGGCTCAGAAAAGTTGAGTTAACTCACCCCAAATGAAGATGAGATTTGAGACCAGTCCATGTTTCACATATTATACAACACACTTCCAGAGGCCCCTCATCACTGCCTCCTCTTCTGAACAATCTGGTTTTCTTCAAGCACCAACATCGAAGATAGATTGTTTTTCACTTTAAGCAGACAGCAGCTACTATGTACTGGGCCCTGGACATAGTGCACAAGGTGCCTGCCTTATGGCGTTTATATTAACCAAATAAACATACATATAAATATCTAATTGCAAACTGTGCTAAGTGCAATGAAGAAAAAATTACAATGTGCTGTATGATAGAATCATGGCGGCCTACTTTAGAGAGAGGACTGGGAAAGGTCTTTCTGAGCACGTGTCATTTAAGCTGAGCATTGAAGGATCAGTAAGAGTTAAAGAGGAAAGCAGTATTCTAGGTGGAGGGAACAGCACAAAGCCCTGAGGTCAGGAAAGAGCTTTGTGACTGTGAGGAACCGACAGAAATCACTGAACAAAAGGGAGAGAAGAGGCTGGCTTACGTAGGTAGGGGCCAGAACATACAGGGTCTTGTAGGCAGCAAGGATGTTGCATTCTCTCCTCAATGCAGAACAATTTAAGAAGCTGATATTTACAGAATGGATTTCAAGGGAGTCTAGGAGTAGAAGCCTAAGGACAAATTGGGTGGTTATTGCAACAATCTAGGTGAAGGGAGTTAGTGGCTGGATTAAGGTGGCTACAATGGAGATAGAAAAGAAGTAGACAGCGTCTCAATATTCTTATATAAGAGATAGACTGAATAGGACATAGGTAATGGAAAGGAAGGACAACTCCTTGGTTTCTCTGGGACCAAAAAGGTGGGTGGAGGTGCCCTTCACCAAGATGCAGAGGTTGAACTAAGAACAGAGAGGAGTGAGAGAGGGAGACCAGAAAGTTTGTTTTGGATAGGTAAATCTGAGATGCCTATGAGATATTCACTTGAAGAGGCAAGGAAGTACAGTTAGATAAACGGGGTTAGAGTTCAGAGTAGAGGTCTGGGATACAGAGACATTTGGGAGTTGTCAGCACATTTAAGACTATCAGGACAGATGAGATTTCCTGGAGAGTGTGGTGAATAGCCTGCCTATGGCCAAGCTCTGGAAAATTCCAATATTTGTAAGACTTAGGAGGATGGAGCAAGAAAATGATCATCCATGTGAGCACAGGGCCTAGCAGAAGCAAGGACAAAATGCGTGTTTATTATTAGCCTAGAAACGAAACCATCTTTTAGTTTCTGTTGAAAAACACTTTCCCAGTCTGAAACAATTATATCTAGGTTGGAATAGCTGATGTACTATGTTAAACCATGTGAACTGTCTTTTTCTTTCTTGTAGGTCAAAAATAGTCAAATTTTGGCATTTTTATAAAGTTCAATCTTATACAAACATAAGTTGGAAGAAAATCCATTTGTATCACAGGACAGTATACAGTTCTAAAATGTTGCCCTTTCACACATGAAGAGTAATCTTTTGCTAACATTAGAAGCTTCTTTATTACCTTAGATATTATAAAAGTTATTAAAACAAATCATACATGGTAATGTTGCATAGCACTTAACCAAATAATTTTACCCTGTCAAGCAAGCTGACAGCCTGAAAATGCCATTGACAATTTATAATTGTATTCTGACTACTGACAACCCCAATACTACTACTCCCTGGAAATCTACACATCCATCAGGGTAAGCATGTGCAATTTCACACATCTCAAATTTTCTGTCTGGTTTAAAAAAAATCTGACTTCCTGCTTCTTTCTACAGGGAAAAAAACATTAATAGGAAATTAATAGACATGATTGACAGCTCTATAATCTAACCTTAGTTTGTAGGGACTATGCTTTGAAAAACTATTCTCATATAGCTTGAGTTACTCTGTATAATCACAGGTCTCTCTCATTTTACCAGACATATTCCAAAAAAAATGTTAATAATTCAATATATTTTCAATTTGCCAAGGACTCATGATTTAAAGCCAGGATTACAAACTTAGATGTCAGATATGTGAATTGGGCCAGTGTAACAGAGAGGAGTGGCATATGTGGCAAGTAAAGAAAACGGAGTTTTTTCTAAAACATAAACTCTGCAAAAACAATTCAGTAGGGATGAGGTGAGGTGGGAGGATTTCAGTCTGTCCAGCTGGAAGTTTGAGATATCTGATTTAAAGTAACCTCGCAGTGGATTTTTTGGTATGATCACTGGGCATCCTCCAGTTTTGTCTGAAGTTAGAATTTTAAAATATTGCTTTTGTTATTTTTAAAATGGTAAGACCTGTAATTGTAAATGTTCTCATTTTTTTTTAAGAATGCTGGAGACTTTATAGTTGCAGAATGCAAGGTGCATGACACAAACGGTATGTAGTAACTGTGGAGAAGTCTATAGAAAAACACAGAGGATTTTGGTCACTTCTGAAGTAATGAATATAAGCCACGCTTAGGCTAAAAAAAAAAAATGCAAACTTGGTCCTATGTGGTGATACCTGAGATAACCTACACAACTTTCTGTGCCTCATTTTCCTCATCTGTGAAATGGGGACTAAAACAGTACTTGTCTCATAGGATTATTATAGAAATTAAGAGGGATAGTGTATGTATATAAACATACTAGCACAGTGCATAGGTCGAGGTAAAAGTCTAGTCTCAAAAAACAGTAAAGTACTCTGGATCTCCCTTTGCACAACACCCCCTGCCTCCTCAAAGCTTTCACCTTATCTTCACACACTAATAACAGACTCTACACGATATGCAAACAAGTATCAGGAACATATGATTGCAAACTCATTGCTCAATGTGGCCTGTTCTGTTTCATTAATTTCTGTGTGCAGTCATCCTGTTCTTATTTTCTCACACCTAACTGTGCTGATGAAATAATACTTCTCGGAGAACTTTCTAAACCCAACCAGGAAAAGAGAAAGCCGTCATATGCACATGTCTAAAGTAAATATCCCAACATTAACAATCATTATTTTAGATATTCAGATAAATACATATATGTAACTATACATATAAAAAGCAAAACTTTGGTTTTCTTAATTTCTCTGAAAATAAGTTGTCCTGGCTGGGTGTTTTGCCAATGATGTGAATTTACTACTTATGCACCAAAATTTCTATTACCATTTGCATGAAACTTAAAGAAAACATGTAATCTACTTTTTTCTCAGAAAACTGGAAACATAACTATTTATCCTCTTTGTCACTCTGAACTTACTGTTCTTCATTCATCCAACTAATACCCACTTAGCATCTCCCATTGTCCTAGGGCTCATGTGTCACAGGACTTCACTGAGGTCTCAAGACATGTACTTTTCAGATAACTAAGCTTTTTTAGTTCCATTGTTCTTTTCCCCCCTCCCATTTATATTAAGAGAGTTTATATTATTGAATCATTGCTAAACATACAAATTAAACAGTTTATTAAAAGTACACAGGCTCTGAATAAGGGCTGAAGGGGCTAATGAATGCATAAAGTGAATATTACAGTAAGAAATTTGGCTGGATTAGAAAGCTCGGTTCTAGGGTATGTTTTGGTTGGGATTCTGGATCCATTTGAAAAGTGAGATCTTTCTGTTAAGGGTTTTCACTTACAACTTATTCTAAAAGGGAGAAAGAAGAAAACATTTCTTGAAATATCAGCTGGCACACTATTATATTTAAAGTGAAAGTGGGTTTATCGTTTTAAGTTGTCAACCACATAATGAGAAGACTGTCTTTCCTTGTTTAAAGACAGCAATTATTATAGTTAATGATTCTTAGTGATGGATTATTCATGCTAGTTAGCTAGCAGAACATTATGTTTCTATAATAGTAAAAAGCATAATTAATATGTTTTGTGGCAGTTAAGAAGCAGGTGTCAAACCAAAAACTAAAATTTTCCAATTAGGGTGACAGAAAAAGGAAGGTGATATGAAAGTAAACTAGAGCAACTACAAAAATTTCAAGACTGAAAAGAGAGGAAATGAGACAGTATTTTAATTAAAGTTGACTTCCTTACTCTAAAAGCAAGGGGACAATTTTTACATAGTGATGTATCAATGTCTCAATAAGCCATTACTTTTTATTATAAAATGAAGCAAACTGAATGCAGGTGAGTGAACACAATCCTCTTAAGACAAACAGATTTAAATGCTTCAGCTGATTTATAATTGTTACTACATTTTTTAGGATTCTAAACTTATTTTTTATTGTGGTAAAAAAAATCCATCTTAACATTTTTAAGTGTATACAATTGTTACTTTTTTTTTTTTTTTCGGTATGCGGGCCTCTCACTGTTGTGGCCTCTCCAGTTGCGGAGCACAGGCTCCGGACGCGCAGGCTCAGTGGCCATGGCTCACGGGCCCAGCCGCTCCGCGGCATGTGGGATCTTCCCGGACTGGGGCAAGAACCCATATCCCCTGCATCGGCAGGCGGACTCTCAACCACTGCGCCACCAGGAAAGCCCAATTGTTACTTTTTGAACTACTGCAATTATTCATTCTCCTCTTATTACTCAGACTCACAACTTTCTTAGCCATTTTTCCTTAGCCATCTCCCTTACCTCATCCCAGGGTTCACACACTGAAATGTCTACAGAGGCTGGGGTGGGGGGCGGGCAGGGGCAAGGTAAATGGCCCCAACGAGCTCAATATAAGACAATAGAGAATGGCGGTGACTGTGGAGAACTGGCATTTAAACACACACACACACACACACACACATGCACACGTGCGTGCACACACATACCTGTGGGCTGACTTCTGACTTGTTTTGTAATCCTTGGGCTAGAGCTAATAAAGGGACAAGAACTGTGGATTCCATATCCCAAATCTTGAATCTACAACATTGTTGCTATCACCCCTGGGCCACTGTCATCACTTCTGCTTCTTCCCAAGTCCACTTTTGTCCTTTCCTTATTCTTAACATCACATGTTTATTTGCATGTTTCCCTTGAATCCAAATCTGACACCAAAGGCCATGTTTTCTTTTTCAGATTGTTTTATGTATTTTAATTCTATATGACCAGTACAAACAGATTCATGGCTATTAAAGCTTCAGTGTGGATTACATCTTTACCAATATAAATTATCCTTTTTGACCAGACTAAAGCTTTTTACTTTGAATTCTGTCATCTTACAAATATGCCACCTACACTTTTAAATTTATTTTTGTCTATTATTGCACTGCCATCCTTTTACTTTAACTGATATTATTTTGCTTAGCTTTGTCTCTAAAAAACTTAATAGTTTTTGTTTTCCACCCAGCATGGCAGATCCTACCTTTCTGTAGGAGACTAAAACTATTGATAATTGCAATATGTTTGTTTAGCATTTTGTCATGCTTCTTATTCTTTTCTTTTTGTGTTGATTGCATTTTTTCCTTTTTTCTTAAATATAGTTTTTCTATGAATGTGAAGAATAAAACATTTACTGACTCCACAATCTGTAAAATAAGGCATGTGATATTCTTTCTTACACATCTCTCTGTGTTTTTGAAGTGATCTGGGGTATTGGACCCAGAATATTATTATTTTTTCTACCATAAGGCACCTTATAAGAATTATTTTTAACGTCTGAATTGTTTAAAAACAAAACAGGAACAACTTATTTAAATGTCATTTGTTTCATCATTTTATAGTTCCTTGAATTCAAACTTGAATTCTTGATTTTGATTATTTGGGCAGCAAATTATTTGGGTATGCATTTTTTGTTGTTGTCATTGGCAGCGGTGGTGGTATGTGTATGTCTGCCCTTGTATGGCTGAGAAGATCATTCTTTGGTTCTTATGCATATTGAATGCTAGCTCAGCTGGAAAAGCAAGTTTGAATCATAAACTTATTCCACTGCAATTCCATATACATTATTCCTTATGTCATTAAATGCCACAGAAGAGAAGTCTGATCACAAGCTGGTATTTTCACTCCCTTTATTTTTTATCTGTTTGGAGTTCTTTAGGTTCTTTTTCCCCTTCATTTAAAATTAAAAAACAAAACAACTTTACCAAAGTGTGGCTAGATTGCAGTCTCCATTAATTTTTCCTCGTGTTCTGAGGACAAAAGATATAAAATGAGAGTATTTCCTTTTATCTGCTAGTTCTGGGTTTATCTGGGTTCCTTATAATTCTATCTTCTATAACTCTTCTTTATGTTTTTTAAAATCATTTAATATTATATTCACTTACACTTTTTACAGGTTCACTTTTAAAGTGTACGATTTAGTGGTTTTTGAAAGCTGTGCAATCATCACCGCTATCTAGTTCTAGAACATTTCACCCCAGAAAGAAACCCCATAACCATTAGCAGTCACTCCCCATTCCTGCTGTCCCTTAACACTAATCTACTTTTTGTCTTTATGGATTTGGCTACTCTGGATATTGTATATAAAATGAAATGTGGCCTGTTGTGTCTGACTTTCTTGTTTAGCATATTTTCAAGAGTCATCCATGTTGTAGCATCTATCAGTACTTCATTCCCTTCTATGGTTAAATAATATTCTATTGCATGGCTATACAACATTTTGTTTATACATTCATTTATTGATGGACACTCAGCTGTTTCCATTTTGGGGCTATTATGAATAACACTGCTATGAACATCTGTGTACATGTTCTTGCGTAGACCTATTTTTCTCCAATTCTATTAGGCTTATGTCCTGATCTTAAGGAGAAATATTCAGTCTTTCACCATTAGGAAGGATGCTAGCTGTAGGTTTTTTGCAGATGTCCTTTATAAGTTGAGGAGGTTCCCTTCTATTCCTAGTTTGTTGAGTTTCATGTTTTCACCCTGAAAATGTGTTGGATTTTATCAAATGATTTTCTGTATCTATTGAGATGATCATGTGTCTTTTGTTCTATTGATATGGTATATCAATAGATTTTCTGACTGATTTTCATGTTTAACCAACCTTGCATTCCTGGACTAGATCTCACTTGATCATGGTATATAATTTTTATTTGTTGCCAGGTTTGATATAAGGATTTTTGAGTCTATATTCAGAGTTTCCATTTCTTCTTGTTTTGATAGTTTGTGTTTTTGTACTAATTTGTCCATTTCACCTAGGTCAACTAATTTATTGCCATATAATTGTTCATAGTATTCCCTAATGCTATCTTTTATTTTTGTAAGGCTAGTAGTGATGTCTCCTCTTTATTATATTCACTTTTAAATATAATTTTCCTCTAAGTTTTAATAAAGTATCTTAATTTCACTTTTAATTGACTGTCATGGCTTCCTACAATATTTAATACACTATTCAGTCTTTATTAATTGTATTTTAAAGTCTGGGCTTTACTATTCAGTACATTTATGTTGTTTGGCTCTTACATCAATATCATAGTCCCTATACAATATTTTGTGCAACTCTTGAAAATTTCTTACAATAAGATGATACCCTTCCCAATTTCTTGAACTTTTATTTTAGGGGTAGGGAGTACTTAAATTTAGAGATTCTAATCCCCATTCGAATTAAAAGTTATAGTTCACTTAAAATAATAAATCATAATCAAATAAAATCTAACATTTAATAAAATAACATTTAATAAGCATATAACACACACCAGGTATTAGAATGCACTGTATGTGAAATCTCCGTGTATCAGTATAAACATCCCTGGAGTCAAGTTACAGATTACAAAACCAAATTTGAAGCCAGTTTTGTATGACAACAGAAGCCACATTCTTAACCAGTAGTTGACAAACTTTTTTTAAAGGGCCAGATAGGAAATATTTTAAGTTTGTGGGCCACATGGGCTTTGCCACAGTGACTCAACTCTGCTGTTGCGGCAAGAAAGCAGTCTTAAAAATATGTAAATGAATGCGCATATCTGTGTTCCAAGAAATCTGATTTACAAAAAAAGGTAGTGTGCCATAGGCCATAGGTTGTGGTCCCCTGCTCTTACCAGCACACCACACTGACCTACTTCCTTCTCAAAGCCTTCCCTGATTACCACATAGATCAATTTCTTCTGCTTCTGGACATCGACCATAGTAACTGCTGTAATACCATCATCCTAAATCATATATCCTTGTTTATATATATATGTCTTGTGACGCCTTCTTTTGTTAACTATATTGACAAAATCTTATGCCAAGGAGTAAGTGATTTTATATATTGCAATATTTTGTTGTATCTCTCTATAACACCCAACCCCATGCTACAGATTATAGTAGTTTAGAAATTTACTTGAGTATATCTGGAGAGTTTTGCCTCTATAAAGCCATTCATCTAAGTTCACATAATAGAAATGTAAAAACTGGACAATAAAGATGTTGATAGGGAAATGCAGACAACTGCTGTATAGCCAAGGTTCTATGGTCAACATCTTTATGAGTTTTTTTTAAAGTACAAAAAATATTTGTTTCCATTTTCTCAGTTTCAATTTTCTTTTCAGACTTTCCTATCTCAAGGAATCCTAACTTATCAAAACTATAAGTCCATGATGTATTATTCTAAGAATGAGTAATA
The DNA here is from genome assembly GCF_964165515.1 of Mesoplodon bidens. Classification (NCBI taxonomy): domain Eukaryota; kingdom Metazoa; phylum Chordata; class Mammalia; order Artiodactyla; family Ziphiidae; genus Mesoplodon; species Mesoplodon bidens. The sequence goes on along the minus strand of NC_138161.1, from coordinate 84,631,233 downwards.
ATTTAGAGAATAATCAAGGTATAGATATTGATAATATTTTTCACATTTTAGAAATGGGTAATAACACCATTTTCCAGGATTAAAATTTTTTAGAATGAGTTCCTTTCTATGAAACAATGGCTTTTTGGCTTTTTTGGGCAGATAGCATTTGTTTTAAGATTTTTTTAATATTCAATTGTTCTTTCATTTACATTATACCCATATTTTTAATTCAGTCTATAAGAAGATACTTTGATACCTTGAGGCTCAAAGCAGATTTAAAACAGAATTGTCGGGCTTCCCTGGTGGCACAGTGGTTGAGAGTCCACCTGCCGATGCAGGGGACACGGGTTCGTGCCCCGGTCTGGGAGGATACCACGTGCCGTGGAGCGGCTGGGCCCGTGAGCCATGGCCGCTAAGCCTGCGCGTCCGGAGCCTGTGCTCCGCAACGGGAGAGGCCACAGCAGTGAGAGGCCCGTGTACCACAAAAAAACAAACAAACAAACAAACAAAACAGAATTGTCCTTTCAAGTGTTACTGAATACATCTGTAATGAAAAGTACAGGACAAGTATTATAAGTGGTATGGGCTACAGGGTCTTTTAACTAGAGATGCCATCAGTCTCTGAGAAATGCCTTTGCCCAGAGACTTGAAATTTGGTAGTCACAGAAGTGAAAACTTGGTGTAAGAAGGTTAGGGTTTTCTAACCTGAAGGAAACAAACAAACAAATGAACAAACAGGAAACATAAACATCAGTCGGAATGAGAAGGAATACAATTTAAAGTTAGCATGTTTTTAATTATCAGACTATGGCTGAAACTATTGACTGGTTACCCCAAAATCACACTCGAACCACTGTTCCCCTGCTTCATCCACCACCAAGGCCCAAAGTCCTTGATATCTCAACATCCCTTAAAAATAGGGACAGCTACATGCCATGAGCCAATAAGTCCACAGTCGACATTTGCTAGAGGTCACTGGGGAAGCTTTTACTTCCTGATTAAAAGAGAAAAACTCAGTAGGCACAAGCCTTTCCTCATTCTTCCTGCCCTGAACTAGAATATGATGTCTCGATCTGCAGAAGCATCCATCTTGCATCAGGCACAAGGTGTTGTGAGGACAACACCCTGACAACATTAAGCCTCTAAACGAAAAGGACACAACCGCTTTCCTTTAGACTTCTTATCCTGGAAAAAATAAATCCCTATTATTTTATGTCATTGTACATAAAACTTGCAGCTGAAAGCATTTCTAATTGATACATACTTGAAAACTACTTTTTAAATTGTCAGTTACTTTTGGGCCACATAATGTGAGTAAAAATTGGCTTTTAAGATAACCTTGGACAATAGGATTTCTTTCTCTTTCAAAATGTTTAATTTCATATTAATAATTATTAACAAAATCTGTCATATTTAAAAATGAATAGTTATTATTAGGTCTTCATAATTTTGTTATTAACATTTTATTTTTAAAAGAACAAATCAAAAACTTTGAAATACAGAAAAAGTTACTTTTCTGGCTTTGACTTAGTTAACGTACCTTGTGCTCAATACCTCACAATATAATTTTTAAAAGTTCCCCGACTTAGCAAGGACAAAAATTATACCATTGTTACATAGCTGTCAGAATACTGGTATTGTACAAATTTCATCCAGTATTATATGTCAAATGATGTAGGGTATAAATACAATTTAACCTGCCTTAGACATAGAACAAGAGATTTAGGATACTTTGTGAAGGTTTCTTAACTGGAAGGATGAATGTATCTAAAAAACACTAATTGCTTCAATGATTTTAAATTGCTTTGTGAAGTACACAACAATTAAATGCTCTGATAATTGATTTAATTCAAGTGAATGGCAAAAATTATACATCATAATACAGTATTTATAGCATACTACTAAAAGGTGAAAAAACAATAAAATTAACTCTTCAAGTTACACAGGATTAAAAGACCTCAAATAAAACTTAGGTTCAGAACAAAATTTAGGTTATCAAGAAAATGGCAGAAGTAATCCAATATGGGCAAAATATCAAAAGTATCTTGGTGAGCTCTTTCGGGTCCATTCAAAAGAAGCTAAGACACTAAGGGGAAAATAGAGTATAGGTTGACAGGTACTCACTGAATTGCTAGATTGTGCAATAGAAATCACTTTCTGACACTTGAGTTACTGTTACTGGGAACTTTGGTATATGTGGGAAAAACAATACACTTAGGCAAATGAGGTTATTAAATTAAAGTAAATTCCATCTGCCTTTCTTCTCACACTAAATTATGAGCTGTGTGCTCAAAAGGCTCCTTTCCTAGGCTGAACCAGAAGGGGGCCTTGAAGCACTGGCTAGAGCTGGAGGTCCCATGCACACTTCATCAGCTATGCTGTTCGGAAGGCCAGCACTGAGTACTGTCAGTGCCAAATCTCAGAACTCATCTCTTCCCCATGCTGGCTCAAAGATGACAAATACCTGAATCATTTAGATTTAATAAGCCTGAATAAGGTCTCCCATTGTAACCATTTCACTGAAAACAGAACATTCAAGAGCAGTTAAGTTTTAGTTAAGATAAAGCCTCATGTTACGTTTATATACTTTTCTCTAAGTCTCTATGTGTCAAGAAAAAAAGTCATAAAGTGTGTGTATATACACATAGTATGGAATGTTACTTAAAAGTACATCTTGGGCTTCCCTGGTGGCGCAGTGGTTGGGAGTCCGCCTGCCGATGCAGGGGACGCGGGTTCGTGCCCCGGTCCGGGAGGATCCCACATGCTGCGGAGCGGCTGGGCGTGTGAGCCATGGCCGCTGAGCCTGCGCGTCCGGAGCCTGTGCTCCGCAACGGGAGAGGCCGCAACAGTGGGAGGCCCGCGTACCGCAAAAAAAAAAAAAAAAAAAAAAAAAAAAAAAAAAAAAAAGTACATCTTTAAGTCAGCAAAGTTCTAGAGACAAGGAGAGACCACACAAATTTCAAATGGCATTGAATTAATAAATTTATATTTAAAGTATACACACATGCAAGGTTGTAGTTAATAGCAATGTTTACTCCATTCAGAAATCCAACAAAATACAGTGATATTTATATTTAGCTCAATATAAGCAACTGTTGTGGGCAGAGGGCTGAATTTAGTGCTAAAATACCTGTTTAAAAAAATTCATTTTTCTAGGTGTACTTGTGAAAAATGTAAAATGATGCTTCTTTACAGGTTGTCAACTATAACTGTTACTGTTAAACTATTATGTGTGAGGCTCTCAAAGTAAATACCAAGGTAAATGAAACTCAGTCTTAATTCTGAAGATACTAAGCATCTGGTGAAGACAGGAACTCAGCTAACTCTATACAAGGCACTACGCTAAGCATTAAGAGTAACGCCAACGGGGCTTCCCTTGTGGTGCAGTGGTTGAGAGTCCACCTGCCGATGCAGGGGACACGGGTTCGTGTCCCGGTCTGGGAAGATCCCACATGCCGCGGAGCGGCTGGGCCCGTGAGCCATGGCTGCTGAGCCTGCGCGTCCGGAGCCTGTGCTCCACAACGGTAGAGGCCACGACAGTGAGAGGCCCGCGTACCGCAAAAAAAAAAAAAAAAAAAAAAAAGAGTAACACCAACGAACCATGAAGAAGGAAGATTAATCAAACATCATTTCTAAGCCAAAGTGTATCTATCAGCATGCTAGTAAAGGCATATTAAAAAGCATACAAATGATAGTTAAATATCTGCTATTATTAAATTTACGACTAAAGAACTATTTACAATTAACTAGAATTCTCCAGGTCTTATAATAATAAAAGAAAAATCACATTTGAATTCTTAATTCTAACATTAATCAGATTAATTTGTTTCTGGAATAAATGCCAAATTCCACATGTGCTTAAATACAATGCGTCTGGCTTTTTTTTTTTTTTTTAAGAACAATTAGAAAAATGGAAGAGCAAATTCAATTTTTATAGAATAAAGTATGCTTTTACTAGATAAGCTTCTACAAAGGTATCTTACTTGAAGTAAACAGTGGTGAGCCACAGGCTTCCTTGGCTGTAGAATGCAGACCTTGAGTACCACTGGTGGGAGAGCACTTTTCCTTACCTATAATTGCCTGTCTGTGGAAGAATTTAGAAATGTTGGCACATGAAGTTGTAGGTAAGTCTTTGCAGTCCACATAGTCTGAATCAAATTGGGCTCAAGTAACACTTTTTTTTTTTTTTTTTTTTGCGGTACGCGGGCCTCTCACTGTTGTGGTCTCTCCCGTTGCGGAGCACAGGCTCCGGACGCGCAGGCTCAGCGGCCATGGCTCATGGGCCCAGCCGCTCTGCAGCATGTGGGATCTTCCCGGACCGGGGCATGAACCCGTGTCCCCTGCATCGGCAGGTGGACTCTCAACCACTGCGTCACCAGGGAAGCCCTCAAGTAACACTTTTGCAAAGGCTAACCAGCACAAGGACATTCTCAGAAGGCCTAATGTATAGTGCTTATTCTGTGAGGGCAACTGACTCGTTTGTCAAAGTGCAAGATGTATCAATGCATACATTAAAGAAGTATTGGTCCCCACTTCTAATTCAGTAAGGTTATAGGGCAAGTTCTTTCTGCTGAGCATTATATAAGGCGCTGAGAACAAACAGGAGATAGGAAAGAAGCAGTGTCTAGGAACTAATAATTGTTAACTTAAAACACACTGATCCAAACTTTAAGGACTAAATTCTGAAAACATTGGACATAAGATTGAAAATAAGACAGAAACAAATCTTCACCTTTTTATGTACAGTGCTCCCCAAAGCACTGTTTAACCTTAGGAGATGACTTTAAAAGGCAGCAGTGGCTGGGAGGGGAGGGTCCTGCTCATCTTTAGTGTCTGGTTCAAGTACCTTTGCTATTAAGGGGGAAAACCTCAGTTTTTACTTTTTAATATTATATCCAAATAACATGAAGTTTCACTTAGAAGTGAATGTATACATTCAGGATCCTTTTCACTTTGCTTCAGTAACCCATAATTATTCAAAACCTAATTAATTAATGTCAGTCTGACTCCAGTTAAAATGACAATGTAGGAAAGTACTGTCTCCCACTCTGGGTATAAGCCTCTAGAAATTAATAACTGGGAAAACAGGTCTTGAAATCACTTATAGGCATTCAACAAAAAAGAGATCAAATCTCTTTCTCTCTTGCTAAGGGTATGTGTCTCAAACAGGTTTCTTCATATCTATGCCCCCTTGTACGCCACCTCTCCCCGACTGCTGCCCCCCCAAAAACCATTTGATCTTGAACCTTTACGTTTTGCTCTTTTGTACTGCATACATCAGTGAATCCTCCTGTTAGAAAGAGAAACCCATGCCACTCAATTATTTTTACTCAATAGGCTTAGAGTTAGAATTATAAATTTAAAAAAAATCCAAAGTATATTGTAATTTGAAATTAACCAAGTCTTTCAGCTAAAGAACACTAATTTCATGAGCATCTTCCACTTGAGAGACATTCTGCACTCCATTGATTTTCTTCTTTCTCATCACATGCATACTCTGATAGCCATATGCAAAGAGTAAAAATCAAGCACAGAATAATATGTTTTTAACCTAGGTAGTACTTCACATAAAATTATAAACTGTCATTTGATGAACATTTTCAACACCAGTAATGTACAAGAAGTCTTCAGATTATCTGCGATTTAATGTGAACACCAATTTAAAATGTGTCAAGAGTTCAAGGTAACAAATACTTAAGTGCCACATACTGCCAATGATTTTCTTCCTTATAAAAACATGGTTTTCTTACTCTCAAATGTTATGGGAAGCCAATCTCTTTCACTGACACCATAAAAAAGATCCATATCTTGGAAACAGGTGAAAAATCCAGTACTTTAATACCACAGACTCATTCATTCCTAATGAGATTTTATCATTTTTGATACTTCAAAGCAGAAGACCTATAAATAGTTGGGATTCAAAGTACATCTGAATTTCGACTGTTTTGGTATTTATTTTCTATCTCACTTACTTGATTATTAACTGATTCCCAATCAAACCCTTTCAAAAAGATCTTCTGATAAAGGCCCTGAAAGAACTTCATTGCCAGTATTATTATTAATTATTATTACTACATGGGGGAAACGACCCAGTGACAGCAAGTATTCAATTTCACAAAATGAATCAGTAGCAGAGCCTGAGAGAGAATCTGAGACTCTGATTCAGGATGATCTATTTAATCAGAAATAACAAGGGCAAACACAATCTTTTCCAAGCCTAACTAACTATACCCTAGTACCCATTTTTCCCCCTAAAATCATTTTCACAGGGTCATATCAGCTATGTGGATTAACAGACTCTCCTGTGATGTAGCAAAGATAAAATCCCATCCTTACCATGACTGCTAAATTTAGTGGCTACTGTTGCTTTTTCTTTCTTCTAAGCTCTTTGCTGTTTCTAATACTTACCTGATCTACTTGAGGACAATCGGAAAGCAGATGTTTTTCTAAGATCTGTCCCCCTATATATTCCTCTAGTGGGTGAGAGTATGGGAGGGAGTGTTGGAGTGTTGGAGTATATATAAGTCACTTAGGCTTATCAGTAGTAGCACTCAGTAGGATTGAACTTGAAGCTATGAAGAGAATTCTTTCTAGCCATTTCTTTTCAAAAAGGAATTTTGTGTGTATTACAGAAATAAAATCCCCAAATCATGAGTAAATCAGCAAACCATGAAAACAAAACAAAACAAACAAACAAGAATAGAAGGTAATTACTCCATTTTATTGACCCTAGTTCAAAAAAAAAAAAAAAACAAAAAACCCAGATTAAAGTATTCAGGCAGACTCTGAAATATACAACTGTCACAAGGAAAGCATTTCAGAGCAAAATGTGCTGCAATATGCTACTATGATTAAAAGCCATGTAATCTGGAGAACCTCTGTGACAAAAAGAAAAAGAAAATGAACTAGGCAAATAGCTTTTTAAGTTTTTTTCTAAAAAAAGGCTGTAATTTTGTCATAGTTACACAAAGGTAGATGCGACTTTCATCTTAGTATTAAAACATATATTCACCTATTGGTGTTTAATTACACTCAAAGAAATCACACATGGTTTAATACTAAGAATAAACTATTATTTTATGACACTATTACATGTGTTAAGTCTGAGCCCATCATAACACATACTAAGGGAAATCATCTAGCATACACTATCTAAATAAACAGAAAAGATCCTTGCACAGCTTTTCTTGTACTTTTGTTTTTTAAAATGTACAAATATTACTAGACACAAATGAGAGAATAAGGAGCAGCTGTGAAGTACACCATACGTTCGCACTGTAGGCTGAGTCCTAGTCTTTGTTCCGATAGTTTAAAGCCACTGGAAGGAAAGCGAAGTGTCTCCATTAAAAAACATTTTTACATTATTGCTGGCAAAAGTTATACTTCTGATAGGTTCAGTCATCGTGATTATTCCTGACTGTATTTCCTTCTTTAATAGAGATATCTTTCAATTTTAGGAACCTGCAGTATAACCACCCTGGAAAACAGGTCGGTAGCAGGGCAATCTGATAAAACAACGTGAAGGATAGATAGTAAAGAAGAATGCTAAGTTATTTGCCTAGTGAAACAGTTCTGAAGTAATTCTCTATCAGTGACAAAATTTTTGTTTTTTACCAGCTACGCACCTATCCAAATATCATTCACCTTGTCCTCAATTAGCAGTTTCCTCAATATTAAAATTTCCCAGAATAGTTTTAATGGTACAACTCAAACCAAAAACACTAACCACGCCCTTTATACCCTGAGTCAAGCCACCTTTTGCTTTTTATCCCCCCGCAAACTCCGAAAACGTACATCTTTCACCTAAAAGGGTTTGCACCAGTTCCCTAACCCGAGTCAGAGACTCTTTTTAGCTGTGCCTTGATAAAATTCCTATTGGAAAACGCTTTCTCCCGGGCAGAGGAGACGCCCAAAGAGGCACCCACGCTTACCTCCCACACACCTGCAACCCCTGGCGGGATGCTGGAGCAGAGGCTCCGAGGACTGCGCTCCTCTCCTATTCCTGCTCTCCTCTCTCCCAGGAAACTACAGTCCAGGCTGCGCCTTCGGCTGCTACAGGGACCTAAGCTCCGCCTCCCCTCCTCTAGTTGGCGAATTCGGCAGCTGTTGCTCCTCCCCCTGCTGTTCCGGCTGCTTCCCAGGCTGAAGGCGGCGGGAAGCTGCTGCCTTGGTACCTTCGCGCTCCCCGCACTTCTGCAGCTGCTCTGCCGCTTCCCTTCCCCGGGGACCCCTCTCCCTTCACTCAGTGGCCTGACACCTAGAGCAGCCTCCCGCCCCGTCCGGGCACCTCCCCGAGGAGCCCAGGCTCAACCTATCCCTGCCCGAGCCGCAGGTCTCGCCGCTCGGTGTGCCTGGTGCTTGGCCGCTTTCGGGGAAACTGCTCTTCCAGCCAGGGTGCATCCTCACACCGCGCCCTCCCTCCACCCTGGCTATTCTCCCGCGGCTTCCTCTCCGCCCGCGCACCTCGGCCGCCCCACGTTCCCCACTTGGAGTTCTTCCCCCGCCCCCCTTCCTTCCGCGGCTCAGCTAGCCCGCCCCCACAATGGGTGAGTCGCCTGCCGGGCCGACCCTGCATTCTGATTGGCGCAGGTGAGAGCTGACCCCTCCCTTCCTCTTCTTTCCGTGCACCCTCTCTCTTTTTCTCACCTCCTCCCGCACAGACAGGGAACTCTCCTACTATTGGCTAAAGATGTCCCCACCCATCGCCTAAGGCTCCACCGCATGGCTTGACGGGAATTGTAGTCTTGGATGTGCAGGAATTGCCGACAACGCCGGCGAGTGGGACTACGAGTCCCCATAGGCCCCTGCGCGACTCCGGCAGGGCAGGATTCCGGACAACGCCTGGTTCCTCTCGGGTCCTTCCGGCGTCGCCGGAGTGAATTGATCTGGGAGTTGAAGAGGGCTCCAAAGGTGGCAAGTGAAGTCACTGCCTCAGTTGCCGGTAAGGTGTGGCTGTTCTGTCCCAGTCACCGTAGTCCCGCGCGGAGCAGAAGAGCTCTGGGGTCACACGGGGGTCGTGACTGAGGCACTCGGGCTTGGTTCTGGCAGGCGGAGCGGACGGGGCTGGGAACGGGGCCCTATGGGCGTAAGCGAGGTTACCCTACGCGAGTGGCGTAAAGCGGGTTTGTAAATGCCGCCTGCCCTGCTCGGGCCTGAACGCCTCCAGGAAGTCTCCTCTAGGTGGGGGCGGGAGGGGAAGGGCGAGGTTGGCCTCTGGTGCCCCCGGAGGAGGGAGAGGGCGGATGTGCCTGGGGTGGGGTCCTCTGAAGGTGCGGCTTGGGGCGGGGAGATGAGGCTGCTATTTTCCCCCTGCTTTAGAAATAGGAGAGGGAAGGAGTGGAGGAAGGAAGGGGCGCTTGGAGTCTGCTTTTGAGGTGACTCGGGTTATGCCCTTTGAGGGAAGAGGAGAACTGTAGAAGAAAGAGTCAAATGTTGACAGAGACCTACGGATTCAGTACCAGTTTCATGATGTGGTCCCTCTAAGGAGGTAATTTTACCCTAAGTAGAAAAGCTTAACGCTATAAAGATGTAATTCCTAAGATGTATTTACTGTTTTACTGTTTACTGTTTTCAAAGAGCATTCACAGTTGGATGCTAATGAGGAAACTGAGGGGATAAATGACGTACCCAAGGTCACACACATAGGGACAGATCGTCTGAATCTAATCTAGTTGTAATACAGCTTCTGCATCGGAGCTGCCGCACCAGAAAGGAGTAGGGAGTTTTTTTTTTTTTTTTTTTTGAAGAGGTGGAGGAAGTTGCAAAGTAATGAATTTTAGATATTTCTAAGAAGCCATCTGTGAGGTGAAGAGTTTTTTTGAGCTGGAGAGAAATTCCTCAGCAAAAGAAAACCACGCACTCTAACCTGTTGGAAAAATAAGAAGAATCAGTTTCAACTTACCTATTTTTTCCTTTTATTAGAGGTATATTAAGTGATGGATTGTGCTACCATTTTAAAGGGTAGTTGATAGGACAGGAGAAAGGTAACAATACAGCTCATCCTTACTGGTGAAAGATATTCCTTTCCCTTCCTACCTTAGTCTTTACTGTGTTTTTTTACTCTCAGCTGAGAACAATGGGATTAGGATTCTTCCACGAAACTTATTTTACACTTTTTCAAATAATACAGCAGCAAGAGAGAGTTTATTTCTAGTTGTGCTCATTACTAGAAAAGAAGATACGTTGCATTTCTTGGAGGTAGCATCACATTTTTGTTGATCTTTATTTACTTCCCCTCATTTTCTTGGCTCGTGTGTGTGTTGTGCGTGTGTGTAATTAATAACATCAGGCTCTTGTATATTTTATTTTTCTTAGCATCATCTATGAGTTTTAACTCATCCTTATTTTACATTAAAGAATGGAAAAATGGACATTTGTGTTTTATATTGAGCAGAAAGCAGTGTGCTTGATCCAGTCTTACCCATTGTTGTGACCAATTATAATTACAGTTCACATATATTATTATTATTAGACAGTTCTTTAATAGAATTTTAGGAGTATGTTCATTGACATCAAGATCTCTTCCTGATAAGTTTATAGCTAAAAATCGGGTATCTACTGATAGCAGGTAATCAGTCATGGTTTACTGTTGTATAAGTTGGCCATTTAAATATGCAACATTTTGAATGTATTCTGAAATTATTAAAATTATCCACAATGTGTTTAACTTTTGAATGCAAAAACACTTTATAGGATCAGAAATACTCTTACATTCCTCTTTGATTGAAACTAAGATGGTCTGGAAATTAATATGACTTTTAAAATGAAAGAGAGGTATGATACTATAGAATGAAGTAAAATAAAAAAATAATTAGTACCATAAATAAGTAATGCAGTAGACAAGGAAGGAAGACCGACTGAACAAATGGAAAATTATGAGGAGGTAACTGGCTCAGTGTTGTGTTAGAAGGGTGCGGTAGTTTAAATAGACCATAAACTGAATATGAGTCAGTTATGGTAAAGCAAGAATGTGAAAGTATTTTCTATATGGCCGTGTAGGCATTTGCGTTTTGTTGGAGGAAGTGAGAAATGAGTTCTTATTTTTGACATGCAGTTAGGAGTTTGTGGAATGACTTTTGAACCAAAAGTCAGGAAAATTTGGAAATTAGTAAAATTAATATAATGCACTTGTCTAGTGAGTGTTAGTTTTTGTCCTTGGTTCGATTCTACACCAACTGCTCTTCATCTCTGAGCTTCATTATAGTATTGATATTTCACCATTGGCGAATGGTGAGTAATGGAATGGTGGGATAATGTTTCTATTGTATTTATGATCTTTCAGTCACATGCTGGAGTACTGTGCTCATTTTGGAGCTCTGCACACTGAATAACTTAGGGCTCACAGAATGATGTGTACACTTGTATTTTTATAGTAGTTTGAAGTTCACCAATGTCCACATTTGTTGTCGTTTTGAGTTTTGCAGAAGCCTTGTGTGAACTTTTGGACCTCATCTCTTATAGAGCCTAGGATGTGTCCCATATACATGATCTTTTCTTCTTGAAGGATGTAAGATCTGTAAGAACAGGACTGTTGTGTTATCATTGTGTTTCCCAGGAGGTAAAATAATTGAGTACCTGTTTACAAAGAGAATAAAGAAGTTCGGATTGGTTAAGTGCAAGATCACGTAGCTAGTAACTGGTGGGACCAAGGCATAATCCAGGTCTTCTGACTATAGATATTTAATATTGTGGAATAAAGACTCAGTTCCCTTAGATTATTTATTTTACATGAGAAAAAGACTTAAAATGATTTAAATATTCAAATACTGTTACCCTCTTACTCTGTTTAATGCTCACAGTTTCTCTTGTCTCCTATCTAGCTCTCCATCCTTAACCCCAGCCTTTCTCATTTACTGTGCTTTTCAATTACTACCTACAAAAGCTCTTTCCTGACCTTTGTACATGTTACATTCTCCTGCCTGGGCTGCTTCCCCTCCCCTTCCCAAGTCTGGCCCACTCCTAGTTAATTTTCAAGTGTCAGTTTAAATGTTATTTCTCAGGGGAACCTTCTCTGACCATTGACCCCTCCTTCCCCAAACTAGAGTGAGTTCCCACTGTATCTTCACCATACTCTGTAATTCTTTGTAGCATCATCACAAGAGGAACTTAATTATTTCTGTGTTTATTTGGTAAATGTCTGTCTGGCTGACTAGATTGTAAGCTACCTAAACAGGGCCCTCATTTGTCATGTGCCTTACCTCACTACTTATACAGTAGTGTCTGACACAGAGTTAACTACTCAGTAATTATTTGCTGAATTTATGAAGAAATGTAAGTGCATTCATGCACAGTGCCTCCAGCACTCTACTAGGGGCAGAAATACAGAAATTAATAAAGGAGACATGTTCCCTACCTTTGAATAAAAAGGAGTTATTTTCAGAAGTTTAATATAAATTGTAGAAAGATGTTTGTTCTTTCTTAGAGATCTGTAAAATCAGGGTAGTTTTCTGTGTGGACATGGCAAAGGAATCATTTTCTATTACAGCAAAATTTCTGTATAACAGCATTTTGGAGACCTTGTCACTATCCCTCTTTTGCAAGCAGCATTCATTATAACAGAATACAGACGTGGAAGAAACTAACTTTCAGTGGATTCTGTTCTTCCCCTAATGGTATCTCCTTCTGTCCTCAACAAAATTCATCCTTTTTCCTTTTTTCTTTGTTGTTTTGTTTCATTTTTTAACCACAGTATCTTCCTTTGAGTTTTTACCTTTAGTATCACCTGCCTTAGGCAAGGTGACTGTAAAATTGAGTAGTACTTATTTCAAAGGAGCTTATAGTTTGTGCTTCTTGAAAGTTTTCATATTTCAGTGAGTCTTACGGTAATATCTTGTTTGCTTTAACCTAGATACTTATGAGAGTAAAAATATTATTTTCAAAACATGCAGACTAAATTCAGGAAAAAATTGTGTCAGGTTTTGGTCCTGAAAACAGATTCTCTGATCTTTCACAGTACTGTAATAATGGCATAGAATAAATTCAACAGCTCTGTGTCGCTGTAGCTTTGCCTGCCTTCATGAATTTACCAATTTACTCTTCCACAAGATATTGTCGAAAAGTGATTGCTGATATTTGGCTTTAAAACTTGGTAATGCTCCCAGTTTTTATTTTTAAATGTAAGTCTTTGATAAGTCCTAAATTTAATTTTTAAAAAGTAAGTCGCTATGTTGTTTGAATCTTGGATAAAAAATTCATATTGACCTAGCATACTAATATGTGAAAGATAAAACTGAAGTACTGCTTCTTATATCTTGTTGGGTTATTAAGGTTGATACGATTGGTAACGTATGCCAAGAATTTTAAGCTAATTCCATGATAAACAATTTTTTTTCCATAATATAAACTGCAGAAGTGATTTAGATGTTAAATAGTGTCATCGATGGTGTGTATTATTGCATTTGAAATGTTACAGAAAGTTGCAGTCTTAGAGATTTATGTTTTAGCAGTCTGCGCATGCGCGCGCGCGCACACACACACACACACACACACACACACATACACACACACACAATGTAAAAACTGAAAGCATCTTTATTGTAGCAGTTAGAAATAATTTATTGGCAGAAAGGTAAACAGTGTAGTTTGATGGTCCATTTTCGTCTGTATGAAGATGAAGAATTCAGTTTTCTCATTTTAGCTACACAATTAATTGCATCTTGGATGTAATGTAATACTATAGTCTTATTTTTCAAGGTCACCCTTACATTTTTGGTATGTATAATCTTTTTTTTTTAACCACCCAAAAAGTGAAATAAATATTCAGTCTCACTCTGCAGTTGCCTAGAATCAGGTGTTGCTATTAAAAAAAAGAAAGAAAAGAGGATTTTTTATCAGCAAGCTTATGAATTATTGGGTAACAGCAGTGGAGCTTATTAAGTGGTAGTCACTACTGTTTACTTAGGCCAGTCCTTGGGAAATAAGTTTACCAGAAGTAAGTTAGATTGCATAATAATGATACTTTGGTTCATTCATTTATCAAATATTTATTGAATATATATTATGTATAAAATTGCCTTAAATCTTCTTTGTACCAACCCTGTGATGTAGAGGCACTATTATCCCCAAGGTAAATGAGAAAACTAAAGTACAGGGAGGTTAAGTAACTTCCCTGAGGTCACACAACCACTATTGCTTGGAATTAGGATTTGAATCCATTCTGGCCAAGTTAAGACACCATATTTTTAATCATGGCAGTAAAATGATGTTAGTGATTGAGTGCCATTGGAGGGCAGTTAGAGTTGCAGTTACAGAAAAGTTGTATCTTAGATGCTAAGGTTGGTGTGGCAGGCAGAAATTACTTATCTTCAAGCTTACTCTAAAAAAAAACACTTAGGAAGTTACCACATTGGAAACTAACAGAACGTCAACACATTTTTCCTCTAGCATTGGAATAGAATTACTTTTCCTTTGAGTGCTGGGTCAGGTATTTAACTTGTTATTCAGAGATCATGTTGGAAAAGAAATATGTACATTATAATACATAATCACAGTGTGATTCTGTGGAATCACAGTGTGGTGAGCTGCTCATTGTGAGGGACAACTATGGCTCTCAGTCTGATGGGGGGGGGGCAGCAGATCCATGTCTTTATCTCTTTCATTCTGGGGCTTATATGCATGGAATGGAATTATGATCACCTACCTATTTCAATAGTTTTCTTTTTTGTTGTTTTCTTCAAAAAAAATTGTTCAGCATGCTCATCGAATTTGCATAGAAAAGTGTATATATAGTATGACACAGGTATGCTCCCTGGAGTTATGTGAAGTGGCAGCTTAACATGTATTTCTTTATTGTCTCTCTTCCCTGTAAGACTGCACACCCTCAAGGGCGTGGACTATATCTGGCTTTTCATCATCACATCTCTAACACTGCTGCTGACGTAGACTGACTATATAGAGTACTGAGCTAGGTACTAGAAAATAGAGAACGGAATAAAACTTCCCTACAGTGTTTATAATTTGGTGGATAGTAGGGGATGGAAAGACCGTCATATGGACATTTAGCCATTCTGTTACGTTAAATACTTGTACATGCATCCATTCATTTGATAATTTTGGGTCAGAGCTGATAGGAGGGGGGGGAAATGATAGTTTCTCTAAGTTACCTTCTGGTCCCTGGCACTGAAACATGCCTTCCTGCTTTATTCAACCATCCTGTCTTCAGGATGAACTGGAACTGCAGTGGAGTTTGGAGTTCAGGAAGGACAAAATCCTAAGATGTTACACATCTGCTGCCTTCTTAGACTTCATTAGGTTGCTGCAGCCAAAGGCATTTGGGAATGGTAAGTGAATCAGACATGGCCTCCAGACTTCAGCTGCTCCCTGTACCAGTTCACGTTGTTGCAAGGCTTTCTAATTTAATTACAAAGGATTTTGAATATGGTCTTTTATTCAGAAGTAGATACTTGTGGATGCCTTTATCGGTAATAAAATTGACATTTTGGCAGTATTTTCAAAACTTGAGGGATTTCTGAGGTCCTACCTTAATTTTGGTGTGCTTCCTTGAAAAATGAATTACAGTTTTGCAAGTGAAGGTCAGGTGGAATTGTGCGTATGGTTTAAGCAGATACCATTCTATCTCCCTTATTTCTTCTTGTGACTAATAGAATTTTTATTTGAGATCAGTTGGGAGCTAAAGGTGAGGTTAAAGTTCATCATTATGATAGAATCTTGTCCTTACTAGCATCTACTGTTAAACAAATGAGTCAGAGTCCATTTATCATCTGAGGCTAATAATTTTATCAACGTTTAAGTGCTTTGTGGCAGTGTTGTGGTGCAAAGAAATTTGATAAGGTAAGGTAAAGAAAATACACATTGCATACTGTAGAGAACCTTAAGCAGTAAGGAGTCATTGAGTAAGATAGTAGGTATCTAAGATTGTAAGTGTTACAGAGCAGGTAAGCCTGACCCATGTGGTACAGTCTCCTTACATTGTACTTCCAAGCATAGAGAACATAGGGACAGTATGAGAGCTTGAGTTTAATTGAATTTCTAAGGGGTTTTAAAGGAAAGCTTTAGCATTATATTTGAGAAATTAAAACATCACAAATACTAATAAAAAGGAAATTGCAAAGATGTACCGCAATTAAATGCTAAATGACTGTTCAGTTAGGCATTATTTAATTCATGAACCACTAGATTAAGAACTTTATGGGCATAAGTGAACACATTCAAGGGAAGAGATTTGTTTCCTGCCTTCCAACAAATGTTTTCATTTAAATTTTGTTCAGACCAGAATTTAACAAAAATTTAGGCGTTCGAATAGGAAAAAAAATCGAGGATTGTCACAACCAAAGAGACGTGTATCCTTTTCCCTGAACCTGTTGTGCAGAAGTATCTTAGAAGCCAGTTGTTGCTATTTTTGTTGTTCCCATTTCCCATCAGCTAATTCAGAGGTAGCAAGCCTTTTGATTCTATTATCTTCTGGTTTTCCCATATAGATTATCCCCCTTTATGGATTATCTTGAGAAAATCTTTGATCACATCTTGATTTCACTCTGCTACTGAGCCTACTTCTGGGCCACGGCTTTCTTTATTAAATTGCTCTATGTACATTAAGAGAATAAAAGGTAGTTTTAACACAGGCTTGCATTTGATGATCACATTCTTTTAAGGATTCCTAAACTATGTAATTTGCTTTGGATGATATATGTAACTTTTTTGGGTGGCCCAAGTAATTTATATATGCCTCCATTTTGGCAAGTGGGGGAGAAAAGGTTTTTTGTTTTTTTTGGGTTTTTTGCGGTACGTGGGCCTCTCACTGTTGTGGCCTCTCCCGTTGCGGAGCACAGGCTCTGGACGCCCAGGCTCAGCGGCCATGGCTCACGGGCCCAGCCGCTCCGCGGCATGTGGGATCTTCCCGGACCGGGGCACGAACCCGTGTCCCCTGCATCGGCAGGCGGACTCTCAACCACTGCGCCACCAGGGAAGCCCGAGAAAAGATTTTAAAAATATGCTATGTAAGTGGCCTTTATGACATTGTGATATCAGTATTAGGCTATCCTTGTGTGTGCTATGCAGGGACAGGACTAGGGTGAGGCAGGGAGGGTCTAGGGTACAAAATTTAAGAAGGTGCTCACTCTCTGTCAGGCAGGTGAGAGCTTAATTTTGTGCTCTAGGCATCTGGTTTGCCTCACCCTAGTTCCAGTCCTGATGCCATGTCAGGTTCATAGAATCTTGGATAAACCATTAATAACTAATAATATGAATTGGATGTTTATTGTGTGTCAGACAGTGTAATGAGTACATGCATTTTGTACTCTTAATCCTGTGAGGTGAGTACCTCAATCGTTATTTCCAGTAATTTCTCACTGAGTTTAGAAAGAGATTAAATAACAAATGATATCACCCACCTGAGCAAAATTCAAACTTAGACCTTTGTTTCTAATCTAAGCACTTACCTACTGCTCTGTACTGTCCATCTGTAGAAAAACCTAATTACTTCTTGTCCGTTTTATGATTTCTGTATTAAGAAACTACTCCCCCAAATATGGAAGTTCTTACACTGACATGATGCAGGTACCTTTTCAAGTGAGTGAGTCAGAGGTCTCAGCAGCAGCCAATGGAAGATCCACAAACTCGTGCTGCTGAGTACCCTAGGGTGACCTTGAATCAGAACCACATTCCCACTGGCTTCCATCTCCAAACACTCTGCGAGGAGTCTGGGGGTCTTGGCTCTCATCTGCGGGACCAGTGGAGGACACAAAGAGCAGGGCAGGTGAGCCTAGAAGTAGATCAGTTTGGCAGACTAAGATGTCCTGTACAATAGGTTATAGTAGCTCAATTGCATATTTGTTTAAAATGTTTGTGACTAGTTTCTTAATGTGAATTTCTGGGGACTTTTATTTCTAAATTGTGAAATCTTGAGATTGCACTAGATAATATATAGTAATGTATACTAATGGCTGTTATCGCTTTAAAATTTTAGGGTCTTAACATTTAGGTTTCTTAAATGCATGAGCATGTGACAACAGTACAGATAAATTTACTGGTGAGAAATTGAGATCCAGAACTATCTGAATTATGGAAAAAATCTGGGTCCGGATATCTTTTGCCAGTCCTTATCCTTACTATTCGGACCACTCACCTTTGTTCTTAAGATGCTTTGTTCATAATGCTTGTGTAGTGATTGTCCCTAGAGCAGTGATCCTCAAATTGTGGAGAGAGGTGTTTAAGGGCTCCTGTGAGAGGAAGGGCTGGTAAACCATAGTTATTACTTAATACATGTATTGAATGAATGAACAGTTGAGTGTGTTTTATCCCACATTTAGGATTTGATAAAAGAATTTATTTGAAAAACAAAACAGTTCTGCTGTTCTAAGGTTTACAATCACTTATCTTCCCCCACTTATCTGGTTTTCAAGAGTCCTTGACTCCCCTGGCTAGATGGTTGATTGTACAGAGGATCTGACCTCTAGAAAGAGATCTTGTCATCCTAGATTAAAATGTACTTAATCATAATAGCTAATATTAAATAATTACTGTGTTCCATGTACTGTTCTAAACACTTTATCTGTAATAACTTGTTTAATCTTCACAACCTTAAGAGCCAGATATTATTCTCATTTCATAGATGAGAAGACTGTAGCACAGAGAAGTTAGATAACTTGCCCCACGTCACAGAACTAGTAGATCTAGGATTGATTCCAAGCGAGTCTGGTTCTAGAATCACTATGCTTGTCACTTACCTCACTAATGACAGTGCTGTTAATGTTGACTAAGTATAAGAGCCCCCCCCCTTTTTCTGGCTATAGGTTGCAAGACCCCTAGTGGATGCCAGAAACCTCAGACAGTACCATCCCCTCTATATACTGTTTTTTCCTATACATACATATGTGTGGTAAAGTGTAATTTATAAATTAGCAAGAGATTTTTTTTTTAGGATTTTTTTGATGTGGACCATTTTTTAAGTCTTTATTGAATTTGTTACAATATTGCTTCTGTTTTATGTTTTTGGTTTTTTGGCTACAAGGCGTGTGGGATCTTAACTCCTCGACCAGGGATCGAACCTGCACCCCCTTCATTAGAAGGTGAAGTCTTAACCACTGGGCCACCAGGGAAGTCCCAGCAAGAGATTAACAACAATAACTAGTAATAAAATAGAGCAATTATAACAACGCACTATAATAAAGTTATGTGAATGTGGTCTCTCTCAAAATATCTTGTTGTACTATACTTACCCTTGTGATGATGCAAGGTGATAAAATGCCTGAGTGATAAGATGAAGGGAAGTGAATGATGTAGGCATTGTGATATAGTGTTAGGCTACTATTGACCTTCTGATGATACGTCAGAAGGAGGATCATCAAGCATGATGATGTCAATGGTTGCATGTTGGGAGCAGACGATATCTATGGTTGGGGGTCTCAGGCTGGAGGGTGTGAGATTACGTCATGCTGCTTGGAATGGCGAGCAATTTAAAACTTATGAATTATTTCTGGAAATTTCCATTTAGTATTTTTGGACCGCAGTTGACCTCAAGTAAGTGAAACTGGATTGGTGGGGGTGGGCACTGTATAATTCAAACAACCCTATTACTATTTTCCTTTAGGTAACATTGTGAACTTTGAAGTCTTTCTTAGAACCTTAACCCTCACTTAACCCTCTATAGAAAAATAAACAGTAAGTTTTAAATGAGTGATTTATAAGTATATGTTTAGAACCAGATCTGCTTCATAGTTAAGGAACACTTGTCTGTGAAAGCTATATGGAGTTTAACAAAGAATGATAAAGTAAATGGAGTTAAATTGCTAAATTTTACATGTAGGCGTTTTTCTTTCGTGGGTCATTGTGTGCTAATTTGCCAGTGTTACCTATTTTCAAAAACATCTTAATTTTCAGATGTTGTTTTAGTTAGAACCTCTATTATTTCTTAATAACAGTAAATGCTTGTTTGGTCAGTCATGTTTACAGAGATATTAGAGATTATATCTTTTGGACCTTGTTTTTTTTTTTTAAAAAAAAAACAAACAGTTGGTGGTATCCGATTCCTGGAAATTGTGATATAACAGAGGAGGTGCCTTTACAAATCTGACTGAGGTCAGATCTTCCAGTGAAGTGATAATTCTTTGCAGAATGTATACTTTCTTTAAATAGTTACTTAAAAGTGCAAAAATACAGTGCTTAGTAACTTAGTAAATTAAAGTGATTTCATATAGAGGCTTTATGGTTTGATTTAGAAATTACTTCATCTTTCAGTCTAATTATATCACTTTCAAGTATACAGCTCAGTTTTGGTCCATCTTAAAAAACTAAAGCATACGTAGGTCAAGTGACTTGCTCAGAGACAAGATGGTTTATAATGACAGGATTTGAGCCCATGTTTTCAGATCGTTCTTACTCTCATTTCACATATCTCTGCACAAATTGTGCATTTATTATTTTGGAGAAGCCTAGAAAAAAATTGATACATATAAACAGATAGAGTGGCAAAATGTAATATATTACACCTACCATTAAGAAGAGATTGTTCCCAGAGGTCCCTAAATGCAAAATTCTATCAATACTAAGCTGACAGCAGTGCATGTTTAGGGAGGTTGAGTTCCACGTTACCTTATTCAAGAAGAAAACTGTAGAATGGAGGACCTTGAATAATAAAAAATACAATTTGCAGAGGAAGGAGAGAGATGTAGGTGTATCCTGAAGGTTCAAGCTCATTTTGGTCTAAGTAGGATCTCTTACTTAGTACCCTGTTCCTCTGCCTGCCTTTTTCCTAGCTTCCTCCTCTAAACCTTTTGTCTCTTGTTTGGAAGTGGCTACAATATTTTGGCATGAGAAGGCCCTAAAAGGTAGGTTGTGATATCAGATGCCCACCTTTCCAGCTATGTGAATTGGCCAGACTGATCTATACCCACTTTGGAATAAATTCAGTTTCTGGGTGTGATTCGTGATGCTGGATGCTTAAGAGAAAGCAAGGGGTTGTCAGTTATTTGAAACCCTGAATCAACCAACTATTGAAGAGGATCTCCTTATTGGAATTGGTGAATTTTTTTAAGATCTGATGAGATCTTCTTCTTTTTTAAAAATTTCCCACGGGGCTTCCCTGGTGGCACAGTGGTTGAGAGTCCACCTGCCGATGCAGGGGACATGGGTTTGTGCCCCGGTCCGGGAAGATCCCACATGCCGCGGAGCGGCTGGGCCCGTGAGCCATGGCCGTTGAGCCTGCGTGTCCGGAGCCTGTGCTCCGCAATGGGAGAGGCCACAACGTGAGAGGCCCGCATACTGCAAAAAAAAAAAAAAAAAAAAAAAAAAAAATTCCCACGAGATTACTTTGGAACCTTTAGGAGATACCAGTAGCAAAATTTTATTATCACTGAATTTTAGAGTACCACGGCCTTTAAGATGATACAATTTTTACCCCCTTTCTGTTTCTGATGAGGAAACAAGGTCAGTGATTAAGTGAAACTTCTACAAAGTCAGGACCAAAAACCCCTGTCTCAGGTACTGAGTCAAACTTAATTTTACCCATGTCTCAAGACTGGCCTTAGCAGCTCTTTTTTCTGACTCTAGCCACTGTTCTTTCCATACCAGTGATTTCCAGCCGGTTCTGTTCACAAGAATCATCTAGGCTGGCTGTTAAAATACAGCTTCCTTGGCCCTTTCTTGGAGATTCTGATTGAGTAGTCTTGGGGATTTGTGTTTTTAATAGGCCCTGAAGTGATTGTGATGCCTTAGGTCATCCAACATTTGGAAACTGCACCACTCTTCCACTCTTTCTCATAGAAAAAGTTTTGCTTTCTGCTAAAAGTTGGGTGATTTTTAGGATCTTTCTTATGTGTAAAGCAAGGTTAACAAATGTTGGAAATGTTTGCACTTTGAGAATTTTGTGAACTATTAAATTATACACCAGTTATGTCCCTAGAATCATGTCCTCGTAGCCTTAATAAAATTGAGACATTAGAATTTATAATCTCTGCTTTATTTTCTTTGGTTTTATTTGGTTTTCATGTAAATTTCTGTTGGAATTCTGGTTTTATTTGCAGTTATCTGATGCTTATATTCTCTTAGCTTACTATAGTAGGAAGAGGTTGGGATAGCCAAAAGAAGTAAAAACTGGTAAATGTAACTGGGTCCAGACTTTGTTAATAAATTATTTAGATTTCTGGGTCTGTTTTTGTTTTGCTAGGCTTGATATTTGAAAAGTATTAGCAAGACTGATTCAATTTATAAATTGCCCATCTCTTATCTCATTGATTTATTCATTCAACAAACGTTTATAAAGTGTCTACTATGTACCTGCTATGCTGACTGTAATGGCTATTGGAAAAAAGAACTACACTTGTAAACTGTAACATGAACTCATGGGTTCTGTTTACTGCTAGAATAAACAAACTTCTTTTAGCTAAATATTATGGACAGTTCGGAGAGCCAACAAAAATAAATAAAACTTCCCCTCTTTAGGGAGGGAAATGAAAGGGATTATAAGAATTTAGGACCATGTAAGGGGGCTAAGTACTAGATTTCACTATAGAGAAAAACAGGACAAATAGACCTGCTTACAAATATTTTTTAAGTGTAGAATTTTACTTTACTTAGGAAGCTTCTGTTTCTCCCCAAGAACTGCATACATCAATACCAGGAACTTCCCTTTGTTCACTCATTTTATTCTTGAGTAAATAGCTTTGGCTCTGTTGTCCCCAGATGGAGTAAAGTGAGGCTGTTTCAGGAAATGCTGATTCTGAGCCTTAAGATACACCCAAGTATAGTTCTTTAAATGAACAGACTCCTGTGGGTTGGTTGGGTAGTGCAGGGCAGAAACTCCTAAGACTGAGTTTGGCATTGGAGTGGCTTGGAGTAATTGGCAGGTTGTCCATTAAACCATTTCCAATGAAGAAGCATGTAAAAGGAATGACAGCATATTTTAACTTGAAGTTGAATTAAAATTGGCAAAACAATTTAATATTTAAAAAGCCTTACTGGAATTGTTGCTTTTTTTTTTTTTTTTTTTTTGCGATACGCGGGCCTCTCACTGTTGTGGCCTCTCCCATTGCGGAGCACAGCCTCCGGACACGCAGGCTCAGCAGCCATGGCTCACGGGCCCAGCCGCTCCCTGGCATGTGGGACCCTCCCGGACCGCGGCACGAGCCCATGTCCCCTGCATCGGCAGGCGGACTCTCAACCACTGCGCCACCAGGGAAGCCCGGAATTGTTGATTTTTAATCTCACGTAAACACTAATGAAACTGTGTTTGGCCCCAGCTTGTGAACGTGTGTTCTGAAAAGGTCAGATGTAAATTGGTTCTTTGGAACATTTTCCCATAGGAACAATATTTAAAAAGGTGGTTAAGTGTGGAGTGGGCCAGCCACCTATGTAGCCCATAATGTTGCTATAATATTATCTTTTTGATGACAAATAGTAGCTGATAGTCCTGTAAAGTTAAAGAAGCAAGAAATAAATATATATATATTTATATGTATAAAAATAAATATATACAGAGGAAGAGACAGTTGACTTAAATCATAAATATTTTAAGTGAAAATTTTCTGATGTGGTACAATACTACTTATTACACAAAAATTTTTTTTAAAAATTCAATGCCAGTATTTCAAAAAGTGAAAATTAAGTGAGCAGGTTTAGTGGGATAGATAGGTGGGTATCAGCAGGAATTCAGGAAGTGACTCTAGCCACTTTACTGATCCCTTCAACTCTGTCTGCCTTATTTATGCAGGGATAGGCATGTGTTCAAAAGAGTGGAAGACAAAAATGATCCCATTGAGCATACTTCAGTGTTTTATCTCCTTTAATATTGCACTTCCTTTTTATTGAGATCCTTGAAAACTTAGACTCCTCTCTTACCAGCTCACCACCTCAACCCTTGCAGTATGCCAGTGACCTCTCCCAGCATGCAAGTGACAGTACTCTTTGAGTGTTACTCTTGACCTCATCAAGAAATCAAATTAAAAAAATTTTTTAAGTTATTGTCCATATTCAAGAGCATCTAAAACTTTTGACCACCTTCTCTGAAACACCTGGTTTTTGTGATGCTGGTCCTCTCATCCAGTTCTCCCATAGTAGGATAGCATCCTGTGTGGTTTTCACAATTGTTCATTTTCTGTCTTTCCTTCCATAGTATAAGATCCCTGAGGTCTTGTCTTATTCACTGCTCTCTGTTTAGTACCAGGTCTAATATTGTGTAGCTAGTCAGTAAATATTTATTAAATAAACAAAAGATTTTTTTTTCTGTTATCCAGTGAAATAGCTCTTCAAGTTCTGTTGTTGGCCCTGTACTGCTATTTTTCACTTTCTTTTTTCATAGATACTGAAGCTTTTTATTTACTACTTATACTGTACATCCAGTATCCATCATTTTCATTTTGACAGCACTTCAGCCCCTCTTCTTTATTCCAAGTTTATTATGAAAAGGTATTCACAGTTAATTTTTAAGTGGAAAAGCAGATTACCAAATGGCTTATTAAGTAATCAAATAGGAACAGCAGGGCCAGAATTGATATTTATCTGCTTGCTCTTGCTTATTATTCAGGTCCTATTGATCTAGATACACTAGATTTCTTAAGTTTTCCTTCCCTTCAACTTCTGTTCCTCCATTCTTTCCTAATGCTATGACCAAAGCAGTCTACTTAAGTACCAATTGTCTCATTAGGTAATGATTTTCTCTTGTCCTATAGAATAAAATTTAGGAATTGGCCTTTTCTTCCTTTTATTTTTTATTTATTTATTTAATTATTTGGTTCTGTGAAGTCAGGGAGCAGATTTAAGCTCAGAAACAGGAAAGACTTTCCATGTTTAGAACTACCAGAAATAAGGCTAAACTGTTTTTGTAGGTGTTGAGTTCCCCTTCACTGGTAGGGGTATATGGAAGAATAGTAAGCAGTTCTCAAACGGGGCAGGTTATTGGAAGTTTTTAAAGCTATGAGTACTGGCCTTTGTAGCTTTCAAACTGCTTAGGTCTTCCACAGTCTGGCTCAGATAAGGTTTTAATGATTAAGACCACATCTTTTTCATCCCCCATTGTATCTTGCATGTAGTAAGTACTAAACGTATATTTATTCAGTGAATGAATAACTTCTGGGCATTTTCCTGGGTAGATGAGGTTCTGGGTTTTCACTTCATACTTTATTTTCTGATTTGGGAGTGTCAGATCTGGATTCAGAGCACAGGGATCAAGTCACAGGCCTCTGCATGTGTGATCTTTGGCAAGTTATTTATCATCTCTGAGTCTACATTTTCATCTGTAAAATTAGAATGACAGGGCTTCCCTGGTGGCGCAGTGGTTGAGAGTCCGCCTGCCGATACAGGGGACGTGCGTTTGTGCCCTGGTCTGGGAAAATCCCACATGCCGTGGAGCGGCTGGGCCCGTAAGCCATGGCCACTGAGCCTGCGCGTCCGGAGCCTGTGCTCCGCAACAGGAGACGCCACAACAGTGAGAGGCCCACGTACAGCAAAAAAAAAAAAAAAAAAAAAAATTAGAATGACAGTTACTCTAAGGTAAGTTATTAGGACTAAATGCATGTGAAATATGTTTTATAATCTGAAAATGCTTTATAAATGGTAGAAATTATTCAAAATTAATGGCTTTTTGTTTAACATGTATATCATTTAATATATAGGTATGTTACTACTGTTACTCTTTCACTTTATAATTAGGCTTATATTTCAGCCTAGCAAAGGAATTAAATACAGTTGCTTTCTCTTAAAAAGCAACACATTTCTTCAACTCCTCAAAGCAAAATTTCTCTCATATTGTTGAATTCTCGATATTTTATTTCCAAACTACCAGTGTCTGTGGGTTTTTCTTCTTAGTCTCTGTGTCAGATTTGGACAAAGATTCAAAAAAATGCCACTGGCAAAATTAAATAATATTAAGTGAATTATTTAATTAATAAATTAGGTCAATTTTTTTCCCAAATAGATCACATTTGGTAGAATTTAAAATTTTGCCTTAAATCTTTGATGCTTGCTATGTTTTGGTTATTTTTTAGGTGACAAAAATCAATGAACAATTAGCAAAAGAATTTTAATGAAAATGTTAAACACCTTAAGTTTTTATTATTAATTCTAGCATAGTAAATCTCTGTTCTTTCTTCCCCTTTAACCAGGTCAGCATATGTTTTGTGCCCTGTTGTTTTATCACAAAAAAGAGAAGAAAGGCTGCAGTGAATGAAGATTCCTCTGCATTTTAGCACTGCTTTTTCTACTGTAGTTGGCTTTTGAATGAGGATGACAATGGAAGAGATGAAGAATGAAGCTGAGACCACTTCCATGGTTTCTATGCCCCTCTATGCAGTCATGTATCCTGTGTTTAATGAGGTAAGTGGGTAAACATTGCTTCATAGGATCTCTGCAGTTCTTTAATGCTTGCTTCATTTATTCATTCGTTTGTTCCTTCATATAATAAGTACTTACATAAATGGACTCCATCTATGTGTTAGGCATTGTGCCAGGCCTGGGCATAAAACATTGAGGGAAAGACTGATTTTTTGTTCCTCCTCTGGAGGTTTCACTATAGTGGGAGAGAGAGACATTGAACAAAAGAATACAAGTAATTATATAAATGAAAAATTGTGGTAAGTGCTAGGAAGTTTTTTTTTTTTTTTTAAGTGTGTTAAATAAAATAGCAGGTGGGACCTATTTTAGGGGCCAGGACAGGCCTCACTGGAAAAAGAGACATATATTGTAACATCTGAAAGAGATAAATAAGGGTTAAAGGGTTGAAGAGTTGGGGATTAGCACATTTTAGGCAGCCAGAAGAGCAGGCACAAAAATATCCTAATGAGTTATAGTCAGTAGCAACAAACATAATTTTACTGGTAAATGGCAGATACCATTCTTCGTATCTAGAGAATATATAGTTGATTTTTTATTTGAGGAATTTTCCAGGACTTAATAATACCAAAACATTTTAGGTTTTTCTTTTTAGTTTATATGCTAAGGTATGTAGAGAATTTTAGAACTGGAATTACTCCCAGTAATTACTCCCCTCCTTTTAATGGTGAACTGATATCCTGATATGTGAAATTATTTTGCTTTAAAGTTTATTTCTTTACATAAAAAATTCTGGAGGTAAGTGGTCCAGGAGTAGTAGTATTATGAGTCAGTATCGTCAGAAATTCAGGTTCCTATCTTCTGTTTCATCATCCTAGTGCTTGCCTTCCATTATCAAGGTCACTTCAGTATGTAGGATGGCCGCTGCTATTTTGTCTTAAGTTGTTGTCTAGAAGGGGTAAAAAGTGGAGCAGGGGGTGGGGAGTTATTTCCAGCTGATTCAGCTTCCTTAAAGTAACCTTTTTGAAAGTCCTACATAAGACTTCCATTTACATCTCATTGGCACCAGTTTAGATTTATGACCACACCTAGCTGGGTGGTTAGGAAATTTAGAAGTTTACTAAAGAGGAAGCAAGGAGGAGGCATCTTTTGAAAACCTGTCCCTATTATCCTGCTACCGTGGTAGCATTGGAGGCACTCTTTTAGGGCTGGTTATATCCACCTCTGGCAGCTGTAGCCTATGCTCCAGTAATTCTGCCATTTTGTTCTAACACTTTACCCAGTCATTGCAAGACTACAGTTATTGTTGGAAGCAAGTGCTGCAGTGCTGTTCAGTGAATATAATGCCAACTGTTAATTTGTCAAGTACTCAGCAAGGGTCTGGAGATATGGAGAAGAAAAAGTTGGCATACTTCTTCCCAGGAGTTGTAGGGAACACAGATGTTTAAGCAAATACATTATTAACTATTTAATTATTCTTGTACCAGGTATGAGGTAAGGAGAGGGTCACTGAAGGGTAGGTGAGTAACCTGTCTTGACATTTAGTGTTTGAACTTCCCATGTTTTTCAAGAACCATCATGACACTTCCACCCAGAGGTGCTCCCTCTTTTCATGTCTATATAGCTAACTCTGTAGGCTATTGGATCAAGTTGTTTGGGGGCATTTTCTATATTTATCTGGTATTTTGAGTCTTTATTTGAAGGGAGGGCAATTTACATTGCAGAACTTCAATTTGATCCTCTGGTTAATGAGGGGGGAATGAGAAAAGCTTTTTTCCTAACAATTTGAGTGACCTTTTCCTACATATGGTAAAATGATTTTATTTGAATCTTGACTTTGGAAAACTGTTATAAAAGATGCGGGATTCTGGTAAAATGAACTGTTGGGATTAATACTGGTATACCTCTTATAATTGATTCATGTGTACAAAAAAATTAATTTGAAAGAAAAAGAAATGGCTATGAAGGGACTAGTAAATCTCTTCCATAAATCTGAGATCTGAAAACATACATGGGTTAATGGACCCAGAATTAGAACATGTTGCCAAATGATTTATAGTTGCTTCAAGAACTAATTGTTAGAAGTGAAATTTGAAATGAAATGGCTGGATGAGGCCAACTGAGAGATACTATGTTAAATTGTCAGGATCTAATTCTCACATTGAATTTACTGATCTAACGTCATGGTATCAAGGTTTTTTCTTTTTTTTTTTTAAAAAATACTAGCATTGTTCTCTGACATTCCAGTGTATTAATGTACCATCTTAAATAAGATACCTAATCAGTTAAACAATATTTAACTATCGTTCAAACATGGATTTTTCTATAAATAGTCATGGGGAAATTAGAGTTTAGTTTGGCTCTGTTTTTCTCTGCTTTGCAGATTTAAAGATAAAATGGATGTCAAATTAATTTTACAGAAAATAGCACCACAGTAGGGGTAAAGTTTTACTCTGAAGCTAAATTGATTCACTCAGTTTTATCCACAGTGTATTGTGAGAGTTAAAAAGCTTGCATTCTCACCTTAACATTACATTCATAATAGTAACAATGGTAGCCCAGAAGTCATTTTGCAGAACAGATTTTTAGGTAGTAGGACATCCTTACACCTGGGGAAATTTTAGTACTGTTACTGCAGCTCACAGGGGAAAGTTATTTATGGCATTCTGGGACCTAGATGCTTGCTAAACTTAATGAAGCTATGCCAGCACAGCTGAGGAGTAAGCCTCTCGTTTAATCAGCTGCTGCAGAGTTCAGAGTCCAAGTATATTGCATGTGTTGTAAATGTACCGTGAAATAGGTCTCCTGGTTGCATGATAGAATAATGAGTTTATAGAAACCTCATGCCAAGTCTTAGATCAGGTTTTTAGGTACTGTATTATCTTTTGTTGATTCTTTGTATATGGAGGAGGAAAGATATATGGTTCAGTTCTTCATTCCAGGAAAAGACATATCATGTATCTTCTTTTCCTGTGACTTTAAAGGAACGTTCTAAGGTGAAATATAATTATAAATATAATTTTTCCTATTGAAAAAAATCAAACCTCAAATTCTGAGCATAGTAAATATACACTTCTCCACAATGAAGGCATGGGTTTCACCTGCAATCCCACCATTGGGAAGCCATCATAGTTACTGTTTTGCATTGCATTTGATTTACTCCTCTGCCACTTACTGTGTTATATAATCTTGTCTTTGTTTCCTAATCTGCAAAATGAGGATAAACAATATTTTACTTAATGCTCACAACTCTGGGAAATAAAACAAGTTGATGTTTTGTAGTGCCTAGAATAATACCAGGAACGTACTATTAGTAGTAAGTATTAGCTATTATTATTAAGGAGTCTTCCACATAATTTTCTGACAAAATTGGGATCATACCCTAGAGTTCTGCACATTCGTAGGTAATGTTTTAGTGGAATATTTTTATACTAGTTAGACGGCTCTGGTTACCTTTTTGCCAGACAACTTGGCAACGCCAGGAACTTATTCTTATAGAACCAGTTACTGGACTTAATATCAATCTGTACAAAACAGATGATTGCATTTTGCCTTCTCTGTGGACTCATAAAATTTAATGGGTGGCCTCTTGATTCCATCTACTTCTGTTTTTCTTCTGGCTTTTTTCCTTTTTTTGACCTAACTCACCTCCTTATCATTTGAATCACAAGAGGTGTATGTGGAGTTTTTATTCTTTTTATTCTTGGCTCAGTTTAACTCTTTTTAAAGAATATGATCAGTAATCTTCGTGGGGGTGGGGGCGTGGGAAGAAGGGTAAGGGATATCAGCATGTGGAAAATATACCTAATTTTGAGGAAGCAATATTTATAGACAATTTGGAACCAACCAATCTAATTATTTTGACCTAAAACACAAAACAAAACAAAAAAACTTCTGAAAGATTTTATGCAAGACTGTTTAAAACTTGAGCAACCAAAGGGTTAAGTGGATATATTTTTTTATAATTACGGGTTTAAGAAGCCAGCTTGATACTAGAAAATAAAGTATAGGAATAAACTGATATTTCTGGAGGGAGCAATATAATAAATGAGCTCTGTGGAATTAAAATTAGTTACAAGCTTTTAAAATATTTTTATAAATGACCCAGAAAGTTAAATTTGACAAGTTTGCAATTAGTTAATAGTTAAGTGCTCTCAAAATCTATGAAGAGTCAGTTGCAGGAGGAGTTCACACAACTGAGAGTAGGCAGAACATGAGGTGAGGGTGAGACCTTAATGTTGGGCTCACCCAGCCTGTCATTTCCCTCCAGTTGCACTTCCCTCTCTTTAGGTGAGGGGAAATGTTATGCGCCCTTTTCTCTCACCCTGATTCTCTCTCTTTTTTTTTTTAAACTCTTTTTACTTGTGACGTAGAAGTTCCACATGGCAGAGACCCAGGAGTGCCTCTCCATGTCCCAGTATCCATTATCATATGTCCCCTCCTTCTTTGGACTTAAAACATGGTGTATGCACTATCAGGCACCACTGAAAAATGACAGCATTGGCTCTTTAAACATACCCTGGTGAAAGACCGTTATCCCAAAAGTTAGAAAAATACTGGACCCATTAGTAAAAGTATTGGAAACAAAGTGGATATTATTGTCTGTTCCAAACTGACATAACATCATTACGCCCCCTTGTGTTACCCTGAAGAAACACTAAGGAAGATGATTTTAAGGGACCACATTCTTCAAGGACCAGTTCAGATCTCATCTTCGTACTTGCCTTTGTACTTTAGCTGACAGTGATCCCATCAGTTTCCATGTAGCTACCTACTTAAATTAATCTTCTGGGATTCCAGGTCTATAGTCTGTTTCTTTGTATCTCTCACACTGACTTCTCTCACATGGTAGCAACTCAGGATTTTGTTCGTTCTTAAGTAGCTGAAGAGATTCGGTAATAGGTTAGACTCCAGTCCAGAAAGGGTGAGTACGGGGAGGCAGCATGAGTGGCTTGTGTATGGGTTTTGGAACCAGACAGATCTGGTGTGAATCCTGTCTCCGTACTTAGTAGCTGTTTTATGTTGGGTAAGTTTATGCAAACTGAGTTTCTTCCTCTGTAAAATGGAGATGCTGATAGCTAGTTACAGATTTATTATGAGGATTAGAGATACTCTTTATAAAAATACTCTATATAATAGTCCATAATATGTGCTTAGTAAATGGTAGCTGTTATTAGTATATTACCAGAACCTAATACTGTCATGAAAGGTACAGGTAAGATGAACTTGATTTTATTGTGAAATCATCTATCACATGTAAGAGGCCTAAAATAGAAGCACTTTTTAATAGGGCATGTATAAACATATCTTGCTACCTGAGTATTACAGGCTGAAATTATAAATAGATTCAAGAACAATTTAGATAAATTTATGGATGAAATAATAAGTTTCATTCAGAATATTTTTGAATGTATATATGTGCCTCTGTGCCTGGTACTTCCTGGGCAGTGTTGATATCATATGAGTAAAAAAGCCTGGTGGGTTTATTGCAAGATGTTGTGGGTAAATAATATATCCCCAAATGACTCCTAGCAGAGTCCTGGTCAGGTGCTTCACAGCTCACAGATTTGATTCAGTATGTTAAGTCTGACCTTTCTGTCTTTCCTAAGGTATATATATATATGTAAACTTAATCTAGAAATCTAGAGATGTAGATGTCTGTCTTGACCAATTTTATAGTTCTTCACTGACTTTTGGGGCCTCTTTTACTTCCCTTGACCATTTCACATACCAGTCAAGGCAGTACAGAATGAGTTAATAATGCCGATACTTGAAGGCACACATCTGACTCAGACCTTTGACTTGTCAGAAGAGGTCAGAGGGTGGTGTAACCCAAACAAGGAAATGGCTTCCTATCTGGGAGGAAACACTCATCCTGCTGTCGGCCCCTGCCTCCCTTGCACAACATGAACTTGAGATCAGAAGAGCTGTATTATTATTTTACTATTCATTGGGATTTATTGTGAGTAAATGAATTTGGTCGAAGAAGAAAATTTTAATTTTGGGAAATATACCTTCATTAATTAATATACCTACCTTATGTAGTTGCTTATTTGCTGTTTTTGCCTACGTGGGTCCCCTTGTGTCTTTCCTTTGACCCACAAGGGCAATGTTAGATTTTACAAGATTTGTAGAAGCCAAGTTAAATACTAAATTAAATGGCCCATTGTTTATTTTTGGAGATAAATTATTTATCTTGGCAAATTTTGTTGTTTTTGCCTTTTGCTTAAGGTGATAACTCGTAAGGAGATAAGGTTCTTGGCATTTCTGTCTTGTTTAGAAAATAAATTGATTTAAACTGTTGGAGATTCATTAGGGGTGTGTGTGTGTGTATGTCATTTATAAAGGAAAACATTTTCATTGCCTTAAGGAATTGAAAGGAATATTTATTGTATGATGTGATATGTAATCGTAAGAGTTTTGTAGAAATATTCTACTTGCATGAAAATCTACAAAGGTTACATTGTTTTTGAACATTTAATATTGTCCCAAATAAAAAATATTTATGTTGAGTTTTATTGAGTTAACCGGCCTAATTCTTAGGGACTAAGAAAATCTGATCTTAACTGAAGCTAGTTATTGTAAGCCTGGCAGTTAACTCTGCAAAAAATGGAGTTTTTTAATGAAATTGCATGCCTTCCTCAGCTCACTGAAAAGCAACTTATATAGTGTCTAATAAGGACATTTATCTTTCAGAATTGTAAACCTTACACATTTGATGTAAGAATTAAAAGCATTTGAACTTTTGACTCATGATTTTAGGTAACAATTTTTTAATCCTGGTTAAAAAAAAAATAGAGGACAGATAAAAGCATCTCTGAAATCCAGATGATCCACAGTCTTCAATTTAACTGTCAAACATTTTATCACTGCTATTTGCTAATTAATAAAAAAGATTAATCTCAGTTTAATGCCTGACTGAGGGGATTGAAAAGCAATTTTAAAAGAGTAAGGTAGAATCTTAAGTAATAGATATTTTCTTTGTTTTGGTCATTTTATAGTCAGTACACACATAATTTGCCATCTATTTGCAACAGAGCACTGAGAGTTAATCTTGAATCCCCCCTGTTTTCAGAAATTTAAGTGAATATGTTTATTCTTTCTATAGGGACTTAATGTTATTTTGTATTCTGTGCTTATCTTAAAATAAATCTATCTTTAAGGTACAGTATTTTTTTAAAAGGAATAAATTAAGAGACTGATATACATGCCTTAATTTTTCATGATTTTAATGAAAATTTTAGATTGCCTGTCTGTTTGAAGAATTCTGGTGATTTAGAATCATTAGCAAGTATTTTTGTTAATCGATGAGCATATCAGTGTGCTTACTACAGAATGAAATATCAGAAATATGCTTTTTCCAAGAAAATCGATGTTAATAATGATTTAAAATTTTTATTGCAGCTAGAACGAGTAAATCTGTCTGCAGCTCAGACACTGAGAGCGGCTTTCATTAAGGTGAGATGCAGATAATTTATTATGATGATTAAAAAGTATGTTATATATAAATCTAAATACCATGTGATAATTGCCAGTTTATTTCTTTATTTTTTTAGTGAAGACCTGTTTTGTTTTGTTTTTTAGTGAAAACCTTTTCAGTCATCTTGTGCTTGTTTTAGTGTACTCTTTAAAGCTTAAAACACTTCTAAAGAGTGAGC
This sequence comes from Mesoplodon bidens, assembly GCF_964165515.1. Taxonomy (NCBI): domain Eukaryota; kingdom Metazoa; phylum Chordata; class Mammalia; order Artiodactyla; family Ziphiidae; genus Mesoplodon; species Mesoplodon bidens. The sequence continues at coordinate 84,597,376 of NC_138161.1, read as the reverse complement.
TGGAACAGGCGCTGTTTCCTTAGCATTCAGCTTTTGTCACTTCATGCTTTTGAAACTGACTTTTTCAGAGTGTTCTCTGTTTAGCTTTAGAGTATATTTTTAAGTTCTGTTTTATTTGACTTACTAAAACTTTTATAAAGTTATAACTCAGATTTTCTTCATATTGTTTACCTATAGAACAGAAGTATAAAACAGTATTTTTGAGTGGGAAAATAAGACCTCTGTGTATGTCAGATTAAGGATATTTTGAGAATATACAGCTGAGTCACTCGAATGAACTTTTTCATTGTCTCTAGACCTGAGATGTTCAATTGATAATCACTAGCTATGTGTTGCTGTTGAGCACTTAAAATACGGCGAGTTCAAATTGAGTTGTAATCCAGGTATAAAATACACACCAGATTTTGAAGGTGAATACCAAAAAAAAGAATGTATACAACTCAGTAATAAGTGTATTATGTTGATTACATGTTGAAATGGTAATATTTTGGATGCACTCTTAAAATAACTTCACATGTTTTTTCTTTTTACTTTTTAATGTGGCTACTAGAAAATTTAAAGTTACATAGGCTCCTCATTGTTTCTTGCATTATATTTATTGGACAACCCTACTTTACATATTGGGTACAGTCTTTCATATAAAACTTAATTCACCCCATCCTAAATACACATGAAGATACCCAAAGTCTTAATTTTTATTTACTTTTTGTGTGTTTGCTCCCATCAATAGCTAAAACAACTTATATTTCAAGGAAGGTATTTTAATGTTTAAATCTAGAAAAAATTTACAGTTGAGTCTCATTGGAGTTGAAACTATAAATCCATCCAGCTTGATTTCTTTTTATGGCAAAGATTAGTTTATTTATACCACTCTTAACTGATAGCACAAATAATGTCATTAGACATCTGCGTATTTCACTAGAAGAAATTACATTGTGTGTGTTGTGTTGGATTAGAGCTATTTTGATTTGTTTAATACTCTAAAATGCAGTGCCTGTGTACACATACATACTAATTTCATTAAAATACATCCTGCCAAATCATTGGGTTAATGAAGAGAATCAGTGAAGCAGCACCATCCTTAGTGTTTTTTTTCCTTCTTTCCATTAAGTATCAGTGTGGTTTGGAAGGGTATATTTGGTCATTAGGGAGGCAGGATGGGGACTGTTTTAAGCATCTTTGTGGCCAAAGAAAAGAAGGAAAAGTGATCTGTTGCACACTGTAGTATCGATAAGGCAAAAGTCAGTTTTTTAGCTTTTCTGATATCAGGAACAGAGAGAAATTTCTCCTGTGTGTCCTCATAAAGAAGACCCTCTCTGAAGTAGTATATGCTATATACTCAATGACATTCATAAAAGAGATAAAATAATGAATTTCATTAAGCTCTTTCTTATAATATCCTTATATATAAGCTGATGTTTTAACTCTACAGTACAGTTAAAAAGCAAACTGTGTTTAAAGTATGTGATTATTATAGATCTGGTTTAATACATGGATAATTTTATCCATGGCACTGATTCTTAATTGGGGATAATGGAAGTTATTTGGAGGAAAATATATTAGTTTTGCATTGATTTATTCTTAATTACTATATTTAATTTGTTAGAATTTCAAATGACTTTAAAGGAGGACATGCATTAAAAAGTTTAAGATTTTTGTAATTTTTACACTGTAACTTATTTGAAAAAGATTAAAAAAACCTTGTTTCATGTTTCTTGCCCAGCCATATATCCATATTTATATCCATATATGTATTCATGTTCCAGTTCTTGGTCCACAACAACAGTGATATTTATCAAGCTTTAATATCTAGTTTTGTTATCTGGAGAAAAAGGATTAAAATAATTTTTCCAAAGATAAAACAATACTAGTTAATATTGTCTTTTATGATAACTATCCTGCTGTTGATTCCTTTTCCCTCTGGGAGGTTCTGATAGTGTTGAGAATCTTTGCTCCACAAGCGTGGATGTTACTGCCTTTGGGATAGTTTTCTCTCACTCTTGGATTTTTCAGAAAAGTTGGACAGCAGAGTTTAAGGTTGTATTCTGAAGGATATCTTGAAGGTATAGACAGAGTCTCTGATTTAAGGGTAGATATATTTGTTTTGTCAACTAGAATCACTGATTAAATTTAAGGCTTTTAAGATAAAAAAAAATAGCTAAGATGCTAGACTACTGTTCCCAAAGTATGTGCCGAGGCACTCCAGGACCATGCAGCAGACTCAGAGTGGTGTCATGGGATATTTTAAAAATTTGAAGGAACGCAGGGATACTCAACATTAGGTTGACACTGTGTGAATGACTCTCTTGAAATAGTTTGCAGTTTCAGCATATTTGATTGGGCTGCATTCCTTTCAATGATGTCATATCTTTGTGAAACTGGACTTTTGGCCACTGCTATTGATAGAATGCAAGTATCACAAGAAAATCAATGTACAACAGGAAATGAGGGTGGAAGGGTCTAATTCCAACATTTGAGAAATTGTGCAGTGCCCAACAGGTGCACACATCTCATTAGGGATTGTGGTTATTTAAGAATAAAATAAAATATTTTTCTTTCAATTCATGTAATTTTAAAGGTTACTAAGTTGTTAGGATGTAAGTATTCATTAAGTTGTTTGTACTTCACTTAATATGCAGCACTGTTAGGTATTTCTTTTGGTACTGAGAACACTGTGAACAAGAAAGTTAGGGACCTCCGTAAGAACTCTGTAATGCTCCAGCTTTGGCATTTGGGGACTGCAAATGAACTTGGTATTGAAAACTTTGTTCTCAGGCTTTCAGCATTTAATTCTTTCAGTAGCTTATTATAACTTAATCAGAGAGGCATTATTTTTCTGTTGGCATTCTCTGGAAGCACATAGAGAATGCTCCCCTGCTTTCCAAGATAATTCATTATGTAGGTAGATTTAATGCTACTTAGAGAAGATAAACCACTGTTATCAAATAGTGGCTTATTTAATTAGTATACTGTATGTTATTTTGTGGCAGTTTACCAGATTAATAATGTTGATACCGTCTTAAGCCATATTTGTACAGCTTTTCTTTTAATGGCAAATCTTATTTATTAAAGTAGATTCTTCCTTAAATATATTCATGAGAGGAAAAATCAAAACAGGTTATAAAAGAAACGGAATTCAGTAGGACATATTTTATTAATCAACTATCAAAATGATTTTCCTGTACAGCATTTGACAGCAGTTAAAATGATCCCAGGATTGAGATAAATGTGTATATTTTTTCTCCTTTCATTCCATAACCTTTCAGTTTTTGGTACTTGAAATTAATGAGAAACAAGGTGTTATAATGTGAAGAGCAATAGGAACCAAATAAAGCTGAATCTGCAGTGATACCAGAATGGAATTGAGGAGGCAGAGGTTAAACATAATCGGCACATCAGGAAACAAATAGATTGCTCTCTGATAGATCATAAGTTGTGTTTCTGTTTGCTATTTAATATCAGGGCAAAAAAGATAGGAAATCATCAGCATAATGATTAAAATTGGCAGGCATCCTAAAAGAAACAGAATGTGATTATAAAATTTTTTTAAATAAAATGGGACAGAATTACAAGGGAAAACCAAAATCTCGAAAATTAACTTTGGTAAACTCAGAACTCTTTACGCTCAATCTTGAAATGACTAGAAGATTTTAGTACCATAGGGCGTGTAAGTAACATCGAATCAATGCAAACTCATTAGCGAAACAAGCTCAGGAGGTAGTAAAAGGATTGATGATGTTGTGAAAGCTAGTGAAGGATATACTCCTGCTGCAAAAATAGGGAATGAAAATCATTGTGTGGGAATGTAGTTAAGGGATCACATAGCTTTAATAAAACCTCCAAAAGGGGCTTTCCTGGTGGTGCAGTGGTTGAGAGTCCACCTGCTGATGCAGGGGACACGGGTTCGTGCCCCGGTCCGGGAAGATCCCACATGCCGCAGAGCGTCTGGGCCCGTGAGCCACGGCCGCTGAGCCTGCGCGTCTGGCAACGGGAGAGGCCACAACAGTGAGAGGCCCGCGTACCGCAAAAAAAAAAACCACAAAAGCTCCAAAAGGAGGGTTATTTTTTTTTGTTTTGGTTTGTTTTTCCTGACATTCTGTTAACTTAAATGTTAAGAATCTGCAAAAAAAAATTGGTGAGATGAGTTACTGCTTGATCCTCAAGTCGAAATATTACGTAATGAAAAAAAAGCTAAAAATCTTCAGTCTTTAACCTATTGAAAAGTAATTGAAGAACTACCAGTATATATATAATCTTTATTTCTAGGTTTGTTAATAGTTTGATTGCAAGAGAGTGTAAATGAGAAGTAGGAAATGTTAAATACTTTATGTTGAAATGGAAAATGGGACCATGTCTGTAATAAGAAGTTACGGATGCACAAGCTGTACCCAAACATAAGTGAGTGCCATCACGACACCTGCTTTGCAAAGATTTCTGCTCTTATTTATAAGTTGATCAGTTTAAGGAGGTCCCAACAGGTTCTAAACAATTAGGTTTTGGCTTTGAAATGCTGATTTAGTTTCTATATTTCCAAACTAGCTTTCTCTTTCTTATAGGCTGAAAAAGAAAATCCAGGACTCACACAAGACATCATTATGAAAATTTTAGAGAAAAAAAGTGTAGAAGTCAACTTCACAGAGTCCCTTCTTCGAATGGCAGCTGATGATGTAGAAGGTAATCAGAAAGAGTCTTGTTTAGTTCCTTACAGTTGTTGAAAAGCTTTTCCTCCAGATCTTACTTATTTGATAAAAGGGACTTCCTCCCCTTCGCCTCCCTTCCCTCTTACTGTTATTGTTATTGTTTTGAAAGTGGGAAAAAATAAACACATATAAAATAGAAATGTAGTTCTTAATTTTATTTTATATTTGCCAGATTTAATTACTTGAAGTAAAGCATGCGTTTATGCTGCATGCTTTAATTTTTTCCCCTACTAATTAATATGTTTGATGAGTTCTAGTTTCACCAAGAGACAAGCTGTTTGGAATGGTTATTTTATTTTGTGTTGACTTTATGCAAATACCAGTTTGAAAGTAATGAGTTTCTTCTTTTTAAACTTTAGTATTGCGTTTTTTTTTTTTTTCAAACACAGATTCGAGAGAACAATGTAATAATCATCCTTTTGGCCTCTTTTCACATTTTTGCTTTTTTAAATAATTAGAAATGGGTTTCAGTTAAATTTAGTTTAACTGAATTAAATTCAGTTCCCACTAATTTAGAAAAACATAAAGGTATAATTTCCCATGTTTATTAAGGGAGAACAAAAGTAGATGTAGATGTTTTTAACTGATCCCATAAATTATGAGAAAGTTTTCATCATTATTCTAGATTTGAGCATCTGTAGCCTGTTAGACTGGGTTATATTGAAGAGTTGGTAGAGTTGTAATGTTTCTAAGTCTATAATGAATCTGGTAGTACATTCAGTATAGAGGTTTTTATTAAACTCATATTCCCCATTGCCATTGTATTTGTTACAAATGTTACTTACTTTAAGGTTTCCTTGTGAAATGTAGCTTGAGAGGCCTGAAAAACTTGATTAAGCCTCCCTTTTAAATTTTATTTATTTATTTATTTTTAAATCTTTTTAATTTTTAAGGTTTCATGGGTTTCCATTTACCCCAAATTGAAAATGTTCAGTCTTTCATTTTCTGATATTTTATTTGGAGGGAGCCCTAATATAATTACAGAGCTAAGTTGAACTGTAATGACTTCTGCTTTGCAACCTTGTCTTCCCTAATTATCTGGCTTTTATCTCCCCCCTCCTCCCCGCCACCTCCTTGACCAACACATTGGAAATTCTTAGACTTGAATTTGGCAGCAAGTTGCATTTTTTTTTTATTATGTATTTTATCAGAGTATATGATTGAACGACCGGAGCCAGAATTCCAGGACCTAAACGAAAAGGCACGAGCACTTAAACAAATTCTCAGTAAGATCCCAGATGAGATCAATGACAGAGTGAGGTTTCTGCAGACAATCAAGTAAGCAACTTTTTATTTGGTTCTTATTTTTTAAAGTACTTCAAAGGAACCACTCATTCTGTATGTTTTACTTTGGTATGATATTAATATTAAATTGAAATAAAAAATTTGAAAATTTTAATTGCTACATTTTTATTATTAACTTCTAAACTGTGCCTTTGGCTTCTGAGTACAGTAACATTTTTTAGAATGTTTAAAAACAGTGAAATGTGCATAAACTGGAATGCAGTTTGAACTTCGTGAGAAATGGAAAAATGTAAATGTCAGATTAAAGCGAAGAGAGGAGTTGGATAAATTATAGAGATTGATAACGAAGGATAGCAATATTGTTTTTATTTCAGAAATGGTACAAGTCATTAGCATAATAATGTACCCTTAGTGATAAATAGCACTTTCTAATGTTGACCAAATGGTGAACCTCCAAAAATCCTTGCCTTTGGGATGTAGGTTAAAAAAGACTGAGAACTGTGTGAGGCCAGGAGGCTGGTTGATGGGCAGCAAGCAAAAAGGGTCATCATTCTCGAGCAGGGGCACGAGTGCCTCAACCCAGGGGCACTCTCCTCGGGGGTGAGAGGGCGGAGGAATGAGGGGGAAGCTCCAAGCATAATTGCTGGATAAGTATTTTCAAACTAAAGAGTCAGATAATTTTCTTCAGCCTCAATGGGTAGAAAACAGAGAAAGCCGGGAATAACTGTAGTGGCACTATCCATGCAACCTTTTGGTGACACCACAAGTAGAAATTGCTAGAAAGGAAGAACTTAGCACAGATCTTTTTCTGGAAGAAGCTGCATCATACATTGTATCTTTAAAGAACTGAAGGAGGCTGCCTTGGAATAAATATTAGCATACTTCTCAGGGGAAGAGTATTCCTTGTAATTCACATTGCAAAATTCTATTTTAGCTATTTGGCCACCTGTTTTGAGTGGGTTAGAGGGAGGAGTATGACCCATTTTAGAAAATAACGGTGATAGGTACCAACCCAGCTATCAAGGAGTGACCCTCTTCTTTTTGGTCCTCTAATTGAGGATCAGAAAGTACAAAAGACTTCATTGACTAGCCAAAATCCATGTTACAGGGGATGAACCCTAAGGTAAATATTTTACCTTTATTGGAAAGCCCCAACTTTCTTTAACAGTTTTTAATACAACTTTTTATTTTCAGTTTGGTATAAAGTGAACATGTTTGGCCCATAAAAGGATAAATTATCAGTGATCTCAAACACAGCTGTTTAAACACTTCTAAAATTTTCAAATAATTTAAGATTTAATTTACTTTGGTGATCATATGCTACATTTCTATAACTTGGTTTGAACCTAAGCAGACTGACTCCAGGGACTTCTCTGCTGCTTCCCAGTCATAGATTCATAATGTTCATCTAATCTGGTGATTGAAAAAAAGAATGTTCTGCTGTTTGGAAGAGGTGTGGTAAAGGACATCCTATCTAGGGTGTCAGTAGGAAAGAGGCAGAATGGTGTTGTAGTTGAAGCTCGGATAGAGATGGTAGGTCCGGAGCCTTCATCCTGCTATTTTGATACCCTCTTTCCATCTTAGGAAGTCCTGGAGACGTCTCTTCTAAACCCAGTGTGGCTCTAAAGAGATACAGTTTGAAAACCAATTTATTAATAGCTGCATTTTGATCAAAAGGGAGTTGAGGTCAAGAGCCTAAGAGTCTTGTCCTTAGTCATTGACAAAGGCTGAATTAGGGTTTTGTCTCTCATTTATGGGGCAATAGTAATATTTCATTTCTGTTTTCTGGAGTGTACTCAGCCAACTGAATTAAGATTATTGGCAATTAAAATTTATTTCGTATCCACTTTAGGAGGGATAATTTGCCATGGAAAGTTTGTTGATAATATGTATTGTTTTTGAGACTGAAATTCAACCATCTGTGCATTAGCATGGATGGCTAAGGTATAATTACTTGTATCACTGATATATATTGATAACTTTTGATATATATTGTTAGCAGTGTTAATTGTTTGACAAATTAGTGGATAAAATTGCACCAAAATATAAAATGGTTTATCTTTCAAGCACAACATATTGTACAGTTATTATTTTTCTTTAAAATATTTTACTTTCTCATATTTAAGGTGGATATCCTCTTCTTTCAAAATATTTTAACAATATTTTTCAATAAGCATGGATCAAATACCTACTATACGAAGTACTGTACAAAATGTTATAGGAGAAAAGATTCCTGTCAGCTAACAAATATCCATATATGTTTGTATATATCAGCAGACTTAGGTTTGACTCCCCATTCCAGCATTTTGCTGTGTGACCTTGGATAATTTGCTTAGCTTCTGTGATTCTAGTTTCTGCCTGTGAAGATGAGGGTAATAGTTGTGAGAATTGAAATGATATACATGGTACCTAGCACAGAACCTAGCATACACTCACAGCACCTAAAGCATTGTGAAATAAGATTTTTTTTTCCCTCTCTCTATGAAGTTGATTAGGAAAAATGATCCAGCAAACAAATTATTTTAAAAGTACTTTTGATTAATGAATGTGTTTGACTACATTTGAGCTTATGCAAATATTTTATAAAATTAATTCTTAGGATACATTCCAATTAATGGATGACTAGTGGAAACTGGTGATTTAATAGTCCAGAAAGCTATGCATTTATCTGTTTACCCTTTTTTTTTTTTTTTTTTTTTTTTGTGGTACGCGGGCCTCTCACTGTTGTGGCCTCTCCCATTGCGGAGCACAGGCTCCAGACTCGCAGGCTCAGGGGCCATGGCTCACAGGCCTAGCCGCTCCATGGCATGTGGGATCTTTCCGGACTGGGCATGAACCCGTGTCCCCTGCATCGGCAGGCGGACTCTCAACCACTGCGCCACCAGGGAAGCCCCTGTTTACTCTTTATAATCTACATTTGCATATTCAGAGGTGAAAATTTACCAGCTTTTGGTTTTGATGCTGGCCTCAAGATAGCTTTTCCAGAGGTGTCCAGTCTAGACCAAACCAAACATACAGTGTAGGAATTTCATTCCTTTAGATTGTTTGTATAAACATAATTATACAAATTTGGTTGATACAGTTAGAAGCTCTACTATTCCATGCAATTTTTTTAATAAGATGTACTACATTTCTTCTGATGCCTGTGGTCCTCTCTTTCAGCGTATATGCTCCCCAGAGCTGCCCCCTTATTAACCCCTTTAGCGACCTGCAAGTTGCTAAAATTCCTTCCTACTTACACATACTATATGTCCCGTATCACAGAATCCATTAACTCCGAACTGCATATAATTGCATTATAATTATTTTACCCTCAGATTTTCCTCAGTTCTTTATTTTGTTTAATTGTCTGAAGTATTTTGTGTGTGTGTGCCGGTATTTTCTCTTATAGGAAACAAACCCTCGGGTAGTTACTAAAATAATTTAGCTTCCCTGGTGCAAACCTTAGTGCCATAAATGAAAATGCTGTTCCATGTACATACAGATGACATAATATTTGATATAAATTGCTGCAGATTGTTTTAGAAAAGGCCAGGACTAGGGATAAACAGCCTTGGTCTTTATAAAGCTCCGTGGCAAATAGTGGATCAAGGATTAGCTCTAGCTTCTGGGTTTCCAAGCAGTGGTTTCCAAACCTGGTTCATCAGCAGAATCACCTGGGGAGATTTTTTTACCTTTTCTTTTAAAGTACATACAGACTCCCAGTATTCGTTGAAGTACACAACAAGGTATGGTTGTGTATAAACAGCTGTCTGATCACTATAATTTTTTTTGTTGTATCCCTTTTGAATAAGCTTACTGTGGGTTTGAAGAATCTTCCATATTCAGAGATTTGACATTTTTTATTTGTTGAAACTAATTTTTCTTACATAATGGCATGGTCATATGACACCGTTTTATTAAGCAGTAGGGGGCTTACGCCCATCACAGCAATACAGAAGGATTCAACTTTCTCGAAAAGATAAAGGAAAGGAATAGTTAATGTAACTTAAAATTGATATTACTAGAGGCCAAAAAACAAAAAGAGTGGACAGATGTTATTATATAAATTCATTATCCTGTTTGAATATCTAATGTTTCAATGTTTCAGCCTGATGCCGATATTTGAAATACAAGAGGTCATAAGGAAATAGTTATTGAAATATTTAATAAAAATATCATTACTACTTCAGAATAGGCTAAAATACTTTTTTATACCAAAATTCTGTATATTTGTGATTTTTAGAATTTCCATTTGCTTATTTACTAGAAATAAGCTATGAAACACACACGTACACACAAAAATCTGGACACGGAGCTTTTTGGTTTTCTTTAAATAGTATAGCTGAAATGTTTTAGGTGTGAAATAACTGAAATCTGAGATTTGTGACTAAAAAGTAGGTAATAAAAGGTTATGTTTGGGGTGGTCTAGGTTGACGTTTTACTGATTCATATCTTCACACTTGCATTGCATTTGAACAGTAAAAGTTTTTGTAGCAATTAACAGCTAAGAGAATGGATGTGAAAAAGAGGTTTGCCTTAGAGGCTGAGAGGCTATTTGAAAATGCAGAATTACAGTAAGTTCAGTTTGCCAAAATATTACTATGAAGTTAGAACATGGAAATTGAAAAGGGCATAGATACAAAAGATAAGAAGACTTTTTAAAAAATGGTACATGGATAGGAAGAATAGTCAAGTCAAATGAGAATTATTGATTTCTTCTCTCTTTCTTTAGAAAGGGGAGAAAAGTGCTGATACATATATACTCAAAGGATGATTGCTGAAAAGGTTAAGTAAGGTAGAAGAATATTCTGATATTGTCTTCCAGAAATTTAAATATATTTTCTAAAGGAAATAGTGTCAGCAAAGGTTTGGAAGAGAATAGGTGTGTCTTAAGAGAGAAGAGCTACATCTGAGGAGGAAATATTTTAAACATCAGAACTATGTTTGAAACTATGTTTCAAAACTACATCAGGTCTGTAACTTGGTGTTTTAAGTACAGAAATGAGTTACATGTAATAGCAAAATTTCATATAATTGTTCATGAAATAGCAAAAGTGGATGATATGGTTGCTTGAATTCACCTACATGAGCCAGAAAAAGGAAGAATCGTAACCAGAAAAGGTGAGAGGCAGAGGTATTTTCTTATAAATCTGAGTAAGTAATGCTGAATGAAATGTTACTGATTTGGGAAAGCTGATGTTAGTTGTGCAGTGTTTTGTCAGCAGTGCAAGAGTAGCTGGGATCACAGGAGCGTACAGGCTAAAACCCCCATTCAACTAGCCAGTCAAGTATTTTTGCTTGATGCAGTGTTCATATGGTAGTTAACAGTGCAATGATTCTTAAAAGAAAAATGTAGACTTCTTTCAAATGAAACTGATTTTAAGAAGATTCTTTTTTCCTCACCCAACAGGGATATAGCTAGTGCAATAAAAGAACTTCTTGATACAGTGAACAGTGTCTTCAAGAAATATCAATACCAGAACCGCAGGGTAAGTTTAGTAGAAGCCTTGCAAGCTGCCACTCTAGATATTGGTTTACACCTTGTCGTTTTACTGAATTAAATAATAAGACTGTTGAATTATTGGAAATGGTTTTGTATCATTAATGACTGGGTTTGTCCTTGCATTTAAATATGCTGTTACATATATTTAAGTAAATACTCCTAAAAATGCTTATCTGTAATATAAGGTACATTCATATTCTGTGTAATCTTCTGTCTTTGACTTTGGCTTTTGTGTTACTTCTCTTTTCTTATTTAGTATTTTTAAAAATTATTTTTGATGTCTGCAGGCACTTGAACACCAAAAGAAAGAATTTGTAAAGTACTCCAAAAGTTTCAGTGATACTCTGAAAACCTATTTTAAAGATGGCAAGTAAGTATTGTCATTTATCATCCTTTTCTTTTAAAAATTAGAAAATTATGTGGTTTTATATGATACTATAACCATATAAATTAAACCCTTTTACTATATTATTAATACTTACACCAACTTACTAAGATAGACTGTTAAAAATAGAAAGGGAATGGTTGATAATCCAGCCATAACTCTAGTCTGGAGCAGGAGTTGCAGGCTTTTTTCTGAAAAGGGCCAGATGGCAGATATTTTGACTTGGTGGGCTTGTTGCAGCTGCGGCACTTCACCTCTGCTTTTGTAGTGCAGAAGCAGCTGTAGACAGTGTGGAAACAAGTGGCATTTTTGTGGCTGTGTTCTAACAAAACCTTACTTATATTATAGACACCGAATTATAATTGAGCTGCCACATCATAATATTTTGATGTTTAAAATTTTTTTTACTGTTTCAAATGTAAAAGTATTCCTAGCTCAGAGACCATACAGTGAGTGAGATTTGGCTTACTGGCCTACTTTACCAACCCCTGAAGCAGTGATTCTCAAACTTTAATAGCCTCAGAATCACCTGGAGGAGGGCTTGTTAAAGACAGATTGCTTTTGGGTCCCACCCAGAGTTTCTAGTTCTGTAGGTCTAGGGTGGGCCCAAGAATTTACATTTCTGAGAAATTTCCAGATGTCATGGATCCTGCAGGTCTGTTAAGAACTGCTGCACTATTGTTAAAACAGTGGTTCTCAATCCTGTTTGCACATTACAGTCACTTGGGTTCAGTGTTTTAAAATCCCAGTGCCTTGGCCCTACCTTCAGAATTCTGACTCCATTGGCTTGGAGTGGGGTCAGGGTTCAGGTGTGTTTTTGTAAAAGTGCTTCACGTGTTTTTAAAATGCTGTAAACGGCTGTGATCCACTGTCCTGGAATAGGGAGGGCTTTCTATAAGACAGGAAGTATACTAAAAAGGTAAATAGGACATTATTTTAAAATTTACATACACTTGGCTGTAGAACATTCTAGAAAGCCAAGTAATCTTATGTGATTTATGTATAATACACATGTACATATAATGTATAAACTGATGCAGAGGCTATGTCTTCTGCAGCCTCATACCTTACAGAGAATTCTTTGTACCTCAAGTAGAGTTTTGTGGACAAGACCAATTTCCTACAGTGCTTGAAGCAGAAGAATAAATGGTGATTATTTCAGCTCTAATTGGCAGGGGCCTCTAACATCCTATCCCACCATTGACATTTTAAGATCCCAATATCCATGTCAAACTATTACAATACTATTGTAGTAATATTAAAAAATAATAAAAATACATTAGAATGGTATATTGATTTTCATAGTTATCTTAAATAGTTCAAACAGGTTGAAATATTTACATCTTATTCTAAATTAAAGATACTGAGCTAAATATTATTAATGGTTTTGTGTTGTTTCATTTCATACTACTGTTGAGGTTGTCTAGAGGAAATGTACCTTGTTGACGTAGTTTAATAAACTAGCAGGTGTGTTCTGAAAATAAACTTACATCTATTTTTCCTTGGTCTCCCCTGCTAAGCCCAAATAACAAAAAAACACATTAAAAGAATAATTTGCATTAAGAAAATTATTTATGATACTGATTAATTGAGAACTATCCTGGAATAAGCACATTGAAAGGTAGAAATTCATTTGGAACATAATTTTCATTAATCTGAAATTATTCACTCTCATTCCTGTTTGTACGTTAGAATCACTTGGGTTCAGTTTTTAAAAATCCTGGTGCCTTGGTGCCATAGTTATTTTTAACAGTTTAAGCAGGCATATGGATTATTCAAGCTCTCTACTACTTTTTCTCCATTCAGCAGCTTGTTTAAATTACCATTATTTGCTTATGAATAATGTGCCACAAGTTTTGTCCCTGTTTAATCAGAATTGAAAATTATTAATAGAGCCTGATCTTTGAGCCATTTTTCAGTAGGAGGATGAATTTGCATTGATTCATCTAATTCTTCCTAGTCCCCCTTTTTTGAGGGATGTTTAGGATGAAGATACAGTCAGCCCTTAGTATCTGCAGGTTCCACATCCCTGGATTCAACCAATTGTGGATTGAATTCAACCAATTGTGGATTGAAAATATTTGGGGAAAAAAATTCCAGAAAGTTGCATAGCATTTATATTGTATTTACAGCTATTTACATTGTATTAGGTATTACAGGTTAGAATCTAGAGATGATTTAAAGTGTACTGGAGGATGTGCATAGGTTATGTGCCAATACTACACCGTTTTATATAAGGGTATTGAGCACCCACAGATGTTGGTACCTGTGGGGGGTCCTGGAACCAGTCCCTCTTGGATACCAAGGGACAACTATACAAGCTTAGCTTTGCTACTGAGAAACTGATAAGGCCACGCAAGGGGACTAGGGCATCACCTCTGTGCTCCAGATCGTATGAAGATGGACTGATAGGAAATAGGGTGCAGCATGAAGTAATTTTTAAGAACATATTTTTATATATTGTCGACTCATAAATATTGAAACCACATGATTATTTTGTTTTAAAAGTATATTCTAAAAGTAATTTAAAATTCTCAGGTTTTTTTTTTGAAAGAAGGTAAGAGAGATTGGGATCAATCAGATTCAAAGTAATGAGCTTTTTCTTAAGTATTTATCATGCCCATTGATATACAGATTTTGAGAATGAATATAATGTTTTAGCAGATCTTATTTTGGTAACTTTTGTGAAACTGCAGCTGGAGACTATGTTTGAATCCTCTTCTTTGGCCAGTTATTTTTTGTGAACTCTGGTTGTTGAGGTGCCACCCATCATTAGCAGCCCACCAACACCTTATTGCCAGCCAGAACCACTAGGGGGCAGTAATTCCTAGATAGTTTCAAATGATGCAGGACCCTTCAATTCCAAGCTGGGATAAAATTTATGATACTCAGTACTAGCTTTTTTTTTTTTCCCCCCCCTAAATTGATTTTATTGCTACTGCTAGTAGGGCATTTTAAGTATAAAGTATTTTTAAAGGATGATTTTTGGGGGGATAAAATTAATTGTTCTTTTTTTTTTTGAAACAGGGCAATAAATGTGTTCATAAGTGCCAACCGACTAATTCATCAAACCAACTTGATACTTCAGACCTTCAAAACTGTGGCCTGAAAGTTGTATATGTTAAGAGATGTATTTCTCAGTGGCAGTATTGGACTGCCTTTATCTGTAAATTTTAAAGTTTGACTGTATAAATTATCAGTCCCTCCTGAAGGGATCTAATAATCCAGGATGTTGAATGGGATTATTGCCATCTTACACCATATTTTTGTAAAATGTAGCTTAATCATAATCTCACACTGAAGATTTTGCATCACTTTTGCTATTATCATTCTTTTAAGAATTATAAGCCAAAAGAATTTACGCCTTAATGTGTCATTATATAACATTCCTTAAAAGAATTGTAAATATTGGTGTTTGTTTCTGACATTTTAACTTGAAAGCGATATGCTGCAAGATAATGTATTTAACAATATTTGGTGGCAAATATTCAATAAATAGTTTACATCTGTTAAACATTTCTTTACTTGAAAAAATGCATATATATATGTGAATATATATATGATCAGAAGACCAAGACGACTTGGTGTAATGTCTAAAGAACTTCTAACGGGAGCTTATTAGCAGTTTATCAGATAATAAAGCAACAAGAATTCCTATTTTTTTTGTCCTTAATCACTCTGAGCAAAAAGTAGTTAATGGAAATATTTTTGTTAGTTACTATATTTGAGGTACTGAGTATTTTTCCAACCTTTGTTTTTAAGAGACTTATGAGAAGGAGATGGCAGTTTATAGTGTCTTCACACTGTACTGCCTCTTTTGAACTCTACAATGTAAGATTAAGTCTTTCTGGTTTGCTGGGCCCTAATAAGCTTTGCGCCTTTTTTCCATAAATAGCCACAACTAATAGTAAGTTGAAGCTATACCAATGCTAGTTGGTTTGAATTTGTCATGAGTGTTAATAATATTATATACACTCTTTAAATATGTAGTTTTACCATAGAGAAGCTTTAAGAAAATCATGTATCAAGTATTCATGTTAAGTGATTTCATTTTTCAATTATGATAAAATAAAGGAAAAAATCAGAATTTATCTTTTATAAAGATTTTAAATGTTAAACTAAACTTCTGTTGGCAATATAAATTTTTTTGCTATGATGCAATTTAGTTATTTTTTAAAATTCTTTCTCCCATTTTAAAAAACAGACTTTTAAAGAATTACTGTCATTAGCAACATAAAAGGAAATCATCCTGTTAGATGTAAACAGGAAATATGTGGAGGGAAGGAAAAAAGCAATAGACAATTGGATGAAATCTCATAATTTATGGACATTTTACTGAATTGATTTTTTTTTCTTCAGAGATACATAGCTAGTAAAACAAAGAATTGGCGATTTTAATACTGTTTGTTTTTGGCATAAGCTATTTTTCACGCTTGGAAGTAGAAGGATGGTTATTTGCAAAATAGGCTTGTGAATATATGAAGAAAAAATATACTGTTTTTCTTATTTTTGAGCAGCAGACATTTCTAAGGTAAACAAGTACTGTCTTTCTTCCTCTTGTCTTTATCTCCTTAAGAGAACTCATCAGTTACCAGCCATGCCCCAACTCATCTGTTTTTATAAGTCTTCTGTCTTTTTATTCTACTATGCAATATATCTGGCTTCTATTTTCATGAAGTTTACCTCCAAAAAGGGGGCTTATTCTCAGGATAATTCAGTTTCTTACATGATCCTCGTGGGTTTGTGTTTTTGGGTCAAGGAGGAAAGGACCAGTGTGTCCCCAGTCATATACAACTCCAGAGAACAGAAAGGTGGCTACCGAGCAAAGGAAGAGAGGAGACATTTGTTGAGCACCTCTGTGTCAAGCATTATTCTAGACACATTAATTTAATTCTCTTAACACTCTGTGACTTAGCCATCTGCCTTACAATTGAGGAAACTGGCTAAGAGA
The DNA here is from genome assembly GCF_964165515.1 of Mesoplodon bidens. Lineage (NCBI taxonomy): Eukaryota > Metazoa > Chordata > Mammalia > Artiodactyla > Ziphiidae > Mesoplodon > Mesoplodon bidens. The sequence goes on along the minus strand of NC_138161.1, from coordinate 84,580,610 downwards.
GCTTAGGTTACAAAGCTGGTAATTGCTGGAGCCAGGATTTGAATTCAGCATTTGTCTCCAGACTCCATGCTCTTTCCACTGAACTGTACTTCATCCATTGTCGAAAATGCACCATTTAGAATACTAATTCCCTAACACCAAGCTGACATAGCTGTCCCTGGTCCACAGGGAAATGAGAAAAATTAGGATAATGTGATGTCTTTTTCATAAATCTAAATTTATTCATTTTAAAGGACCATTCTTTTATTTAAGATCATTGCTATGCTTGGGACGTTTAATATGCCCTCACACTTTTTTTAAACAAAGTGATATAATTGTAGATGGTGGTAGTATGGGGTTTTTTCATGATTGCATTGTAATAACCTTGTTTGGCAAAACATGAGGTTAGTAACCCAAAGTCAGGCCTTCCTAATTGTTTTTTTAACAGATTGACCTATTGTTAAGATTTTACCATTTTTATTTTATCATTTGTTGATTTGCTTACCTTCCCTTAATCTCCTTTACCCTGGGTCATTTCCATGGCTACCTTTGTCTTTTATGGTGTTGAGCTGTTTTTGACAAATACAGTCTTCTGTCTTCTCCCCTATCCTCCCTTTAATAATAGAATATTCCTCATTTTGGGTTTCCTCACGATTAGATTCAGGCTATGCATTCTTGGTCAGAATAACTCTACACGTTGTCCCATCTTCTCCTCAACTGGTCAAGGTGTTGGTCAACTGGTCAAGGTGTTGTTCAGTTTCTCCAATGTATAGTGGCTATTTTTTACCTTACACCTGATAAGCAATCTGTGGAAGGCTCTTTTTAAGTCCATGCTTAACATCAACATTTTCCCCCCAATATTTAGCATCCATTGATGATTCTTGCTTACTCAGTCTTTACTTCGACAGTTACAAAATGGTGATTTTCCAACTCCAGCATTTCTTCTTATGTACCAGTTGACACAGCGTTCTCTGTAAGCCTGAACCCTCCTTTCTCTCCCGTACTTCCATTCATTAGTCCATATCTGTCCACGTGAATTTTTATAGTTACTGTTGTTTTGGACTCCTGGTTTTCTATTTTTTTCAATGGCTTATAATTAATTACTTACTTTGGTACTTAAAGTGGTCTGAGATTTGACCGGTTAGTAGTACCTTCAATTTCAACCTTGTTTCTATATGTCCTTATAGCTTCCAGAACCTTTTTTTTTTTTAAAGCACATTATCTTAAATATGTCCCAGGATCTTGGAATCAGCAGTTTCTCCAAGGAACTCTGGGGAATGATAACAGATACATAGATCTGCTGGCTGCTGCGTAGGCTCATTGCTACTACGTGTCATTGCTACTGAGTGTTGTCTTGCATCTAGGCCTATTCAGACAGAACTAGAAAATGTGCATATACAGACATATACACACATATGCATGTACACGTACATTTTACATGTCATAGGCACATGATGTTTGATTTCAGAAATCATGAGTTCACACTAGTACCTCCAATTGCAGTCTATCCTCATAGGGTTCGTTCTTGCTTTCCCCATTCTGTGTTTCTATGTCCCTTCTTCCTCAGAATCCTGGCTCCCTGAAAAACCAATTCATTCACTTGTTCAGTCCTACAATACATCTGAAACAGTCTTAGAATTTCTTTTGCCCTATCACTCTTAAAAACACGCTTAAAAGACTACAGGACTGTTTGCAGTTCTTTCCCTGTCTGTACCCTGCCCAAGACTAAGAATGTGTAATTACATTTTGTGTTCATGAATTACTTGGATTAATTCTTTTTTGTCCTTCACTGTGATTGTTATTTATTTGAAATAAATTGGGTTCATTTGTTTCAGTTTTCTTCCAGGTTTAAGGTTCCTTCCCCCCGCCCATCCCCACACACTTCCCATCCTTGTAAATTTAATTTTATTCATTTAAGAATACATAGAACATTAACACGCTTCTAAACATCAGAACTATACCAAAAAGTACACTAGAGAAGCGTCACTCTTACCTCTTCTGCCCCATTCCCCACCCTGCCAACTAAGTATCCAACTCCACTGTTTTTCGGTGTTTATCTTCTGTGTTTCTTTTGATGAAGAAAAGTAATGATAAATGTGTTTTCTCATCCCCCCCCCTTCATTCCTACACAAAAGGTAGCATTCATGTAGGGAAACCAACCTTCCCAGTTTGCCTAGGACTGTGAAGTTTCTTGGGACAAAGAATTTTTAGTGCTAAAACTGGGAGAGTCGGACAGACTGGGAGGGTTGGTCCCTCTGTATACATGCCTTTTTTTTTTTAACTTTCTATTTTAAATTGGAGTATAGGGTGATTAATAGTGTTGTGTTAGTTTCAGGTGTACAACAAAGTGATTCAGTTACACATGTACATGTATCTATTCTTTTTCAAGTTCTTTTCCCAATTAGGTTGTTACGTAACATTGAACAGAGTTCCCTATGCTAGACAGTAGGTCCTTGTTGGTTATCCATTTTATTTTATTTTTTTTAACATCTTTATTGGAGTATAATTGCTTTACAATGGTGTGTTAGTTTCTGCTAACTACAATGGTGTGTTAGTATAACAAAGTGAATCAGCTATACATATACACATATCCCCATATCTCCTCCCTCTTATGTCTCCCTCCCACCCTCCCTATCCCACCTCTCTGGGTGGTCACAAAGCACCAAGCTAATCTCCCTGTGTTATGCGGCTGCTTCAGTGTATGTATGTCCATGCCACTCTCTCACTTCGTCCCAGCTTACCCTTCCCCCTCCCCGTGTCCTCAAGTCCATTCTCTAGTAGGTCTGTGTCTTTATTCCCATTTTGCCCCTAGGTTCTTAATGACCTTTTTTCTTTTTTTCTTTTTTTTAGATTCCATATATATGTGTTAGCATACGGTATTTGTTTTCCTCTTTCTGACTTAACTTCACTCTGTATGATGGTCTCTAGGTCCATCCACCTCACTACAAATAACTCAATTTCATTTCCTTTTATGGCTGAGTAATATTCCCTTGTGTATATGTGCCACATCTTTATCCATTTCATCTGTTGATGGGCACTCAGGTTGCTTCCATGTCTGGCTATTGTAAATAGCGCTGCAGTAAACATGGTGGTGCATGACTCTTTTTGAATTATGGTTTTCTCTGGGTATATGCCCAGTAGTGGGATTGCTGGGTCATATGGTAGTTCTATTTTTAGTTAAGGAACCTCCATACTGTTCTCCATAGTGGCTGTATCAATTTACATTCCCACCATGGTTATCCATGTTAAATGTAGCAGTGTGTACGTGTCAATCCCAAACTCCCTATCCCTCCCCCCCAGCCCTTTCCCCCTGGACACCATAAGTTCATTCTCTAAGTCTGTGAGTCTGTTTCTATACATGCATTTTTAAAATACAACTTTATTGATGCATGGTTTATATATATGCATTAGAAAACAAACAAACAAAAAAACTATTGAGGTATGATTTACTACCACAAAGTTCACCCATTTTGAGTCATGCAACCTGACCACAACCCAGTTTTGGAATCCTTCAATCATTCGGATAAAATTCCTCATGCCTGGTTACTGGTTAACCCTTGTTCCCATGCCGCCCTGTCTCCTCCCCAGTTCCAGGCAACCACTAGCCACTTTGTCTCTATGGATTTTTCTTTTCTGGATGTTTCATATAAATAAAATCATACAATGTTGTCTTTTTAGCCTGGCTTTTACTTAGCGTAACGTTTTTGAGGTCCATCCAAGTCATTGCATAGATCAGCATTTCAATCAGTATTCTTATTACCGAATAGTATTCCATTATATGAATCTCCTATATTTATCTATGCATTAAATAGTTGATGGACATTTGAGTTGCTTCCTTCTTGGCTATGATGCATAATGCTGGTATGAACATTCACCTGCAAGTCTTTTTTGGACATGGGTTTTCATTTCTTTTGGGTAGATACCTAAGAGTGGAAATGTTGGGTTGTTGATAAATTTGTATTTAAACTTTTAAGAAAGTATCATACTGTTTTCCACGTGGCTATACCATTTTACGTTCCCAGCAGAATTTAGGAGGGTTCCCATCTTCACCATCATCTGTTATTGACTATTTTTTGTTATAGGCATTCTTGTAGATACCAAATGGTATCTCATAGGGAAATTTGCATTTCCCTAGTGACGAATGAAGTTGAGCATCTTTTCATGTGTTTATTAGCTGTTTCACATACCTGCTGTGTTTAACGTCTCCAAAAATCACTCCGTGTAAGTCCATAGCGACCTCTCTCTTTTTTTTTTTTTTTTTGTAGCAGCCCAGTGTTCCATGGTGTGTAGGTACCATAATTTATTTATCTGATCAATCTACCATGCTTGGGCATTCAGATAGTTTTCAGCATTTTGCAAATTACAAGTAATGCTACAATGAATGTTCCTACATATATATTTCTGGTTTGTTTGAAGTATACCTTCAGAGTAGATTCCTAGAAGTGGGGTTGCTACTAGTCAAACAACATATGCATATGCAGTTTTATTAGATATTGATAAATTCCTTTCCATAAAGGTTGAGGCAATTCACACTCCGCCAGGAATGTATGAGATTATTTGTTTCCCCAAGGCGTCACTTAATATTGTCAAGCTTTTGACATTTTGCCAGAAGATGGGTGAAAAATGGTATCTCATTGTACCTTCAATTTGCATTTCTCCTACTATGAGTGAAGTTAAACATCATTCATGTTTAAGGACCATTTTTGTATCTTTTTGTGATTTTGAATTTAGTTATTTTTTATCATGCAAAATTAAAACATTTTTATGTAGACAAATTTATCGATTCCTCCATGAAACCATCTGGGCTTGATGCTTCTTTGTGGAGTAAATGATAACTATTTCTCCTGTGCAAAATGTTTTAAGCTTTCTACAGGAGTCAGTTTGTTGAATTACATTTTTCTAAGAAAGTATCCATTTCCTCTAGGTTTTCAGATGTGTATTTTTATTGAAGTGAGTAAAATAATCTTTTATGTTTTTTAAACATTTTTCTCTGTATCAATAGCCATTTCTTTGTTATTATTTCTTATTCTGTATATTTGTACTCTCTCCCTCTCCCTTTTTTTATTAAACTGGATAATCCTTTGTCTATGTTGTTCCTGTTTTTCCAGGATTTTATTCATTAATTTTGTGTACAGTTTTTCCTTCTCTACTTCTTTAGTTTTAATCTCTGCTCTTATATTTATTATTTTCTTCCTTGGGCTTTTGTTTTACTTTGTTGTTCTTCTTCTAGTTCTTTCAGTTGGGAATGTAATTAATCTTTGTTTTTTTATAGATATAGGTTATTTAGTGCCATGAAATTTTCTCTGATCACTGCTTAGAATGTGTCCCATAGTTGTATTTATTATTATTTTTTAGAAATTCTGTAATTTTTGTTTATACATCCCGTTTTGCCCAAGAGTTAAGTTTATTAGAATATCTTTAATTTCCAAGTAGAGTATCATTTTTGGTTGCATTTTTAACTTTTAGTATTATTGCATTGTGATCAGCAAGTACTATTTGCAATAACTTTATAGTATCTGCTGATACTATAAGCAGATAATATATCTGCTTTGTATGTACTTTGTATATCCCTGCGAATGTTTCATGTATGCTTGAGAAGATTGTATTTTCTCTATTATTAGTATGTAGTATTCAATATATATCCCCCCCCCCAAATTACTTCCTGTTGTTTAGTTCTTACATATTTTTTATTTGGCTTACTTGACCTGTCTCGTAGTGTGTGTTAAAGTATCTATTAGCAGTGTGTTTCTCTGTTTCTCCCTGCATCTCTTGTAGTATTTGTTTTACATAGGTGGTTGCTGTGTTATTTGTTGTGTAGATATTCATACCTGTTACATCCTAAATGTGAATGTGGATTTTAACATTATAAAGTGTCCTTTTTCTCCCTCTTGTTTAGTGCTTTTTGAAATTTGTCTTTTGACCTTGAGTTAAACCCATTCAATTTATTGATACGACTATTATGTTTGGGCTAATTCTGTTATATTATAATTTCTGCATATATTATGTTATAATTACTGTGTATTCTTTTCTACTTGGTTGTACCCTCTTTGCTTTTTAAAAAAAAAATCCTTTTGTATTTAGGAAGGTTTATATTTTTATCCTAGTGGTGGCTTTGTATTAATATATTACAGATTTTTAACCCCTTTTTTTCTTACTTAAATTTTCATTATCTGATATGTCAGTTTTAAATCATATCCTTTAACGCTCACCTATTACCTAAATGAGAGTCAGTGTTCTTTTTCTACACTTCCCTTGTTCTCTCCCTTCTCTTACTTCTAATTACATTTTTCTTCTTTATCAGAACACAGAATACTTAACATGGTTTTCTTCTACCTTTGTTTCCACCATCGTTTCAGTCTAAATGAACGCTACAATTAAATATATGAATGCTCACAAGTTGTCCCTTTGCCTAAGTTTTCTCAGTTGTCTGCTGGTTGGGTGAAGCTCATCCTCTAGTAGCTTTTATGCTATATATTTATATAGTATTGTCTGAGTTCTTGCAGGTTCAATATTATTTTCCTATAGTCTTGATACTTAAAGAATATCTTGGTTGTATATAATATCCTTAGTTCACATATTCTTTCCTTAAATTTCTTGAAAATTGTAGCTTCGCTTTACCTTGCTTTATATGTTGTTTCTGAGATGTCTGGTGTTGATCTCATTCTCTTGCCTTTACATTATTTTGTCTTTTTTGCCTGGAAACCCTAGGATTTTTCCCTTATTTTCAGAGTCTAGTAGTTTTATTAAGATATGTATCAGAGTTGGTCATTCCAGGTCAATTTTCTTGATAACTAATATGCCCTTTCTGTGTGTAGATTGAGGTCTTCCTTTATTTCTGTAAAGTGTTCCTGGATTACAGTTTTAAATATGAATTCTATTCCATTGTTTTGTCTTTCTGGGACATCAGTTAACATGTTGAACTCGCCTTACCTGTCATCCACTTTCTTTTTTTTTTTTTATACTCCAACATCTTTATTGGAGTATAATTGCTTTACAGTGTTGTGTTAGTTTCTGCTGTATAACAGAGTGAATCAGCTATATGTATACATATATCCCCATATCCCCTCCCTCTTGCGTCTCCCTCCCACCCTCCCTATCAGACCCCTCACCCAGAAATCCCACTACTGGGCATATACCCTGAGAAAATAATAATTCAAAAAAGTCATGTACCACAATGTTCATTGCAGCTCTATTTACAATAGCCAGGACATGGAAGCAACCTAAATGTCCATTGACAGATGAATGGATAAAGAAGATGTGACACATATATACAATGGAATATTACTCAGCCATAGAAAGAAACAAAATTATTTGTAGTGAGGTGGATGGACCTAGAGTCTGTCATACAGAGTGAAGTAAGTCAGAAAGAGAAAAATACCATAGGCTAACACACAATATGGAATCTAAAAAAAAGAAAGAAAAAGAAAAAATGGTTCTGATGAACCTAGGGGCAGGACAGGAATAAAAACACAGCCCTAGAGGATGGACTTGAGGACACGGGGAGGGGGAAGGGTAAGTTGGGAGAAGTGAGAGAGTGGCGTGGACATATATACACTACCAAATGTAAAATAGATAGCTAGTGGGAAGCAGCTGCATAGCACAGTGAGATCAGCTCTGTGTTTTGTCTTCCACTTTCTTTGTGACCTTTCTTTACTCCTTGCTTTATTTAATTATTTTCCTGCTTTTCTTCAAGATCCTGTTAAATTTTTATCCGAATCTACTCTTTCAGGCACCTTGTAATTTAACCTTTTTTTTTTTAATTGGAATATAATTGCTTTACAATGGTGTGTTAGTTTCTGCTTTATAACAAAGTGAATCAGCTACACGTATACATATATCCCCATATCTTTTCCCTCTTGTGTCTCCGTCCCTCCCACCCTCCCTATCTCACCCCTCTAGGTGGTCACAAAGCACCAAGCTGATCTCCCTGTGCTATGTGGCTGATTCCCACTAGCTATCTATTTTACGTTTGGTAGTGTATATATGTCCATGCCACTCTCTCACTTTGTCCCAGCTTACCCTTCACCCTCCCTGTGTCCTCAAGTCCATTCTCTACGTCTGTGTCTTTATTCCTGTCCTGCCCCTAGGTTCTTCAGAACTATTTTTTTCTTAGATCCCATATATGTGTTAGTCTACGGTATTTGTTTTCCTCTCTCTGACTTCACTCTGTATGACAGACTCTAGGTCCATCCACCTCACTACAAATAACTCAATTTCATTTCTTTTTATGTTATGGCTGAGTAATATTCCATTGTATATATGTGCCACATCTTCTTTATCCATTCATCTGTCGATGGACACCTAGGTTGCTTCCATGTTCTGGCTATTGTAAGTAGTGCTGCAATGAACCTTGTGATACATGACTCTTTGAATTATGTTAACCTTTATTTCTGGTGTAATTTTTTTCTATTTCTTTCCCACATTCAACCAACTCTCATTTCTCCCTATTTTCATGCATTTGAGTCCTTAGTACTTGTATTTCTGATTTAGTCTACTTTTTCATATATCACATGCTTATTTGAGGATATTTTATTTAGTTGGGGTATACTGACTCAGTTTTCTTTTAGCTGCTTTTTTTTTTCATTATTTTTTCAAGGTAGGGGGATTTTCAGCAGCAAAAATGAATTGTGTTGCTGTTGGGGAAAGAGGAAGCCCAGTGTGTCTTGTTTCTTTTCTATTACCACCAGATACTTAATTTCCCCTTCTTATTTTCTTCTTTCCTTCTCTGCCTCATTCTTCTCTGGATGCGGTGCTTCATCAAAGCTGTCACATCCAGGGCTTCCCTGGTGGCTCAGTGGTTGAGAGTCCACCTGCCGATGCAGGGGACACGGGTTCATGCCCCGGTCCGGGAAGATCCCACATGCCGCGGAGTGGCTGGGCCCGTGAGCCATGGCCGCTGAGCCTGCGTGTCCGGAGCCTGTGCTCCGCAGCAGCGAGAGGCCCGCATACCGGAAAAAAAAAAAAAAGCTGTCACATCCAGTTCTGCCTCTTCCCTGCAACTCACGCTGCAAAGTTTCTATCAAGTACCCACCTCTTTTCAGAATTCTGGCCTTTAATGTTGCACTTTCTCTTTCTAGAGATGATTTTACCTTTGCTTTTTCTAAGTCCTCTTTTCCTTTCTGCTCCTTTTCAGAGGCTCTCTTAAACTTCCCCTTACTTGCTCTCCTTGCTCACAGGCTTGCCAGCAGCAGGAGAGAAGTAAGAACTCTTGGATTTTTCTCCTCGACTCACAGGTGATTTGAAGGTCTCAGTATTTGCTGTCTCCTAGTAATACTGAAGGCATAAGTCAGCTAAGGTTTCATTTACTCTTACTGAATTTGTCATTTCAAATAGGAGAATGTGTGGGATATTAAGAATCAGACAGCCACCATTGTTCTCCAAACCTGGAACTTCCTTTTCCAATATTTCAAATAATTTTGCTGGTTTGTGAAATTCAAAATTCCTGAAACCTATGAATTAAAAGACTGAGCTTTAGAGGTAAATGAAGACCCTGTGTTTTGGGAGGACAGATTCAGGGGAAAGCTGTGGGCTCCCTCAATCCTTCCAGTCCCCTTCTTCCACAGGGAGCACTGGTAGGAAGTAAACTCCATTTCTCTTTTCCCTGGTCTTGGTGCTCTTGCTGTTAACTGGCAGGTTAACATGGGAGACAATTTTCTATTCTGAGAAGGTTCTAAATTGGCATACTCATGTTGGCTAAAATGGGATAATTCTGGGCTTCAAATTAAGAAATAATATGTCTAGAAAGTCCAAAGACTGTTTCCAGCCATCCAGTGAACTATGCACACCAACTGTGGTAAATGTAAAAGCATGCATTTTGAGTAAAACCTAGTGTTATTAATGAGGATAAGCCCAGTTGTATTAGTCTAGTCTGGCTGTCATGAAATACCATAAACTGCATGGCTTAAACAACAAAATTTCATTTTCTCACAGATTTGGAGGCTGGAAGTCTGAGATTAGCAACAGAAAAAATCAGGGAAGAGAATGCTAAGTAAAACTATTGAACTGCAGCTATGTTAAGGAAGACCTAAGATAGATGGTCTCACTTGCTAAAATTAATACTAAAGAAAGGAGGGAGGGACCCCATGAAAAAAACACACAAGAATGTAAAAATGAATTTGCATACCATGGCTTTCAGCTACAGGACATTAGAGGAAGAAGGAAAATGGCCTGGAAGATGATTCTAAGTAACATTGCCTTATAAATGTGCTGAAATTTTTCACTCAGTATGAAATAATAAAGATATTTGTAAAGATGCTAAATAAGAGCAGAGAGTGCTTCAGAAAAGATCTCATCACCTAGGCACACTGCATGAAAAGCTACAAATTATCAACAGGATATTTTTCTAAATGGAATTTGAAAAAGAAGAAATTACATAGATTGAATTCCAAATGAAATTAAGATTTGGGGGGGCGTCAATTATAGCTGAATACTGATCTATTTCGCCTATTTTCTTGGTTGGCATTTATATTTGACCTCTTTTATAATGTTTATGCATTTCTCTTTTCTATTAAGCTTTTTCCGGAAATTGTTTGAGAGATTTTTATGATTTTGACAGTTTTACATTTACATTCCAAGAAAAGGGCTAAGCTTTTTCAAGCATGTGTTACTAAGGACTTTGAGAAAATAAACCCAGTCATTTGATACCACTGCCAGGAAATAGCACTCATCCTTCTAAATCAAATCAGCTATTCATAACAGCATATTTAATATCCCATTTCATCTATAATTATCCTACAGAGTCTGGCTTTGCAAGTATAGTTATAAAGTTATTCTCTGAATACCATTATACTCACTAACATATTTCTTTTTCTTTTTTAACATCTTTATTGGAGTATAATTGTTTTACAATGGTGTGCTAGTTTCTGCTATATAACAAAGTGAATCAGCTATACATATACATATATCCCCATATCTCCTCCCTCTTGTGTCTCCCTCCCACCCTCCCTATCCCACCCATCTAGGTGGTCACAAAGCACCGAGCTGATCTCCCTGTGCTATGTGGCTGCTTCCCACTAGCTGTTTTATATTTAGTAGTGTATATATGTTCATGCCATCTCTCACTTTGTCCCAGCTTACCCTTCCCCCTCCCCGTGTCCTCAAGTCCATTCTCTACATCTGCGTCTTTATTCCTGTTCTGCCCCTAGGCTCTTCAGAACTTTTTTTTTTGATTCCATATATATGTGTTAGCATATGGTATTTGCTTTTCTCCTTCTGACTTATTTCACTCTCTATGACAGTCTCTAGGTCCATCCACATCACTAAAAATAACTCAATTTCGTTTCCTTTTATGGCTGAGTAATATTCCATTGTCTATATGTGCCACATCTTCTTTATCCATTCACCTGTTGATGGACACTTAAGTTGCTTCCATGTCCTGGCTATTGTAAATAGAGCTGCAATGAACATTGTGGTACATGAAACTTTTTGAATTATGGTTTTCTCGGGGTATATGCCCAGTAGTGTGATTGCTGGGTCATATGGTAGTTCTATTTTTAGTTCTTTTAAGGAACCTCCAAACTGTTCTCCATAGTGGCTGTATCAATTTACATTCCCACCAACAATGCAAAAGTGTTCCCTTTTCTCCACATCCTCTCCAGCATTTCTCGGTTGTAGATTTTTTGATGATGACCATTTTGACCAGTGTGAGGTAATACCTCATTGTAGTTTCGATTTGCATTTCTCTAATGATTAGTGATGTTGAGCATCCTTTCATGTGTTTGTTGGCAGTCTGTGTATCTTCTTTGGAGAAATGTTTATTTAGGTCTTCTGCCCATTTTTGGACTGGGTTGTTTCTTTTTTTGATATTGAGCTGCATTGGCTGCTTGTAAATTTTGGAGAGTAATCCTTTGTCACTTGCTTCATTTGCAAATATTTTCTTCCATTCTGAGGGTTGTCTTTTCATCTTGTTTATGGTTTCCTTTGCTGCGCAAAAGCTTTGAAGTTTCATTAGGTCCCATTTGTTTATTTTTGTTTTTATTTCCATTTCTCTAGGAGGTGGGTCCAAAAGGATTTTGCTGTGATTTATGTCATAGAGTGTTCTGCCTGTGTATTCCTCTAAGAGTTTTATAGTGTCTGGTCTTACAGTTACGTCTTTAATCCATTTTGAGTTTATTTTTGTGCAGAGTGTTAGGGAGTGTTCTAATTTCATTCTTTTACATGTAGCTGTCCAGATTTCCCAGCACCACTTATTGAAGAGGCTGTCTTTTCTCCATTGTATATTCTTGCCTCCTTTATCAAACATAAGGTGACCATATATGCGTGGGTTTATCTCTGGGCTTTCTATCCTGTTCCATTGATCTATATTTCTGTTTTTGTGCCAGTACCATAATGTCTTGATTACTGTAGCTTTGTAGTATAGTCTGAGGTCAGGGAGCCTGGTTGCTCCAGCTCCGTTTTTCTTTCTCAACATTGCTTTGGCTATTCGGGGTCTTTTGTGTTTCCAAACAAATTGTGCAATTTTTTATTCTAGTTCTGTGAAAAATGCCATTGGTAATTTGATGGGGATTGCATTGAATCTGTAGATTGCTTTGGGTAGCATAGTCTTTTTCACAATGTTCATTCTTCCAATCCAAGAACATGGTATATCTCTCCATCTGTTTGTATCCTCCTTAATTTCTTTCATCGGTGTCTTATAGTGTTCTGCATACAGGTCTTTTGTCTCCTCAGGTAGGATTATTCCTAGATATTTTATTTTTTTTGTTGCAGTAGTAAATGGGAGTGTTTCCTTAATTTCTCTTTCAGATTTTTCATCATTAGTGTATAGGAACACAAGAGATTTTTGTGCATTAATTTTGTATCCTGCTACTTTACCAAATTCATTGATTAGCTCTAGTAGTTTTCTGGTGGCATCTTTAGGATTCTCTATGTATAGTATCATGTCATCTGCAAACAGTGACAATTTTAATTCTTTTCCGATTTAGATTACTTTTATTTCTTTTTCTTCTTGTATTGATGTGGCCGAAACTTCCAAAACTATGTTGAATAATAGTGGTGAGAGTGGGCAGCCTTGTCTTGTTCCTGATCTTAGTGGAAATGGTTTCAGTTTTTCACCATTGAGAATCATGTCGGCTGTGTGTGTGTCATATATGGCCTTTATTATGTTGAGGTAAGTTCCCTCTATGCCTACTTTCTGGAGGATTTTTATCATAAATGGGTGTTGAATTTTGTTGAAAGCTTTTTCTGCATCTACTGAGATGATCATATGGTTTTATCCTTCAATTTGTTAATATGGTATATCACATTGATTGATTTGTGTATATTGAAGAATCCTTGCATTCCTGGGATAAACCCCACTTGATTATGGTATATGATCCTTTCAATGTGCTATTGGATACTGTGTGCTGGTATTTTGTTGAGGATTTTGCATCTATGTTTATCAGTGATATTAGCCTGTAGTTTTCTTTCTTTGTGACATCTTTGTCTGGTTTTGGTATCAGGGTGATGGTGGCCTCATAGAATGACTGTGGGAGTGTTCCTCCCTCTGCTATATTTTGGAGGAGTTTGAGAAGGATATGTGTTAGCTCTTCTGTAAATGTTTGATAGAATTCGCCTGTGAAGCCATCTGGTCCTGGGCTTTTGTTTGTTAGAAGATGTTTAATCACAGTCTCAATTTCAGTGCTTGTGATTAGTCTGTTTATATTTTCTATTTCTTCCTTCTTCCTGATTCAGTCTTGGCAGGTTGTGCATTTCTAAGAATTTGTCCATTTCTTCCAGGTTGTCCATTTTATTGGCATATACTTGCTTGTAGTTATCTCTCATGATGCTTTGTATTTCTGCAGTGTCAGTTGTTACTTCTCCTTTTTCATTTCTAATTCTATTGATTTGAGTCTTCTCCCTTCTTTTCTTGATGAGTTTGGCTAATGGTTTATCAATTTTGTTTATCTTCTCAAAGAACCAGCTTTTAGTTTTATTGATTTTTCCTATCGTTTCCTTCATTTCTTTTTCATTTATTTCTGATCTGATAGTTATGATTTCTTTCCTTCTGCTAACTTTGGGTTTTTTTTTCTTCTTTCTCTAATTGCTTTAAGTGTCAGGTTAGGTTGTTTAGTTGAGATGTTTCTTGTTTCTTGAGGTAGGATTGTATTGCTATAAACTTCCCTCTTAGAACTGCTTTTGCTGCATCCCATAAGTTTTGGGTCATCCTGTCTCTATTGTCATTTGTTTCTAGGTATTTTTTGATTTCCTCTTTGATTTCTTCAGTGATCACTTCGTTATTAAGTAGTGTATTGTTTAGCCTCCAAGTGTTTATATTTTTTACAGATTTTTTCCTGTAATTGATATCTAGTCTCATAGCGTTGTGGTCAAAAAAGATACTTGATACAATTTCAATTTTCTTAAATTTACCAAGGCTTGACTTGTGACCCAAGATACCATCTATCCTAGAGAATGTTCTATGTGCACTTCAGAAGAAAGTGTATTCTGTTGTTTTTGGATGGAATGTCTTATATATATCAATTAAGTCTGTCTTGTTTAATGTATCATTTTGAGCTTGTGTTTCCTTTTTTATTTTCATTTTGGATGATCTGTCCATTGGTGAAAGTGGGGTGTTAAAGTCCGCTACTATTATTGTGTCACTGTCAATTTTCCGTTATGGCTGTTAGCATTTGCCTTATGTACTGTGGTGCTCCTATGTTGGGTGCATAAATATTTACAATTGTTATATCTTCTTCTTGGATTGATCCCTTGATCATTATGTAGTGTCCTTCTTTGTCTCTTGTAATAGTCTTTATTTTAAAGTCTATTTTATCTGACATGAGAATTGCTACTCCAGATTTCTTTTGATTTCCATTTACATGGAATATCTTTTTCCATACCCTGACTGTCAGTCTGTATGTGTCCCTAAGTCTGAAGTGGGTGTCTTGTAGACAGCATATATATGGGTCTTGTTTTTGTATACATTCAGCCAGTCTATGTCTTTTGGTTGGAGCATTTAATCCATTTACATTTAAGGTAGTTATAGATATGTATGTTCCTATTACCATTTTCTTAATTGTTTTAGGTTTGTTTTTGTAGGTCTTTTCTTTCTCTTGTGTTTCCTGCCTAGAGAAGTTCCTTTGGTATTTGTTGTAAAGCTGGTTTGGTGGTGCTGAATTCACTTAAATTTTGCTTGTCTGTAAAGGTTTTAATTTCTCCATTGAATCTGAATGAGATCCTTGCTGGGTAGAAATCTTGGCTGTAGGTTTTTCCCTTTCATCACTTTAAATGTGTCCCTTCTGGCTTGCAGAGTTTCTGCTGAAAGATCAGCTGTTAACCTTATGGGGATTCCCTTGTATGTTAATTGTTGCTTTTCCCTTGCTGCTTTTTTTTTTCTTTCTTTCTTTTTGACATATGTGAGAGCACAGGCCCCAGCCCTCTTTAGTCAGCTGAGGCCAGTGCTGCCGGTGTCCCTCCAGTCCCATCCCCCAACCCCTCCCTCTGGGACTATATCTAATAGAAGAAAGAGCACAGAGGAATTGGCTCAATCCAGGGACCTGGGAGCCTGGGTATGAGTTTGAAGACCGAGAACCTAAGGTCCAATTCCATATTATTGGAAACTCTTGTGGGGTTTGTGGGGGAAGGTTAGGAGGCTGAGAGGCTGAGTCGACCTGGTGAGTCCAGCCCCAGGACACCACACAGCCCCACCCCCCTTTCCCTGCCATCAGACATGGGGTGCCGCAACTGCAGCCTGGACTCTGCACTTCCCCCTTCCTGATTCTCCTCCAGCAGAGCAGGTGGCCCCCCTTCTGAGGGCAGGGGCAAGACAACAGACCAAGTCCCCCTGCACTAAGGCGCTACTGGAAGCTCTTTCTGAACAGCAGTGCTGGCTTGGAGAGAACCTGTGCACCGCCAAAGTTGGTCTCGTCCCCTTGCTGCTTTTAATATTTTTTCTTTGTAATTAATTTTTGATAGTTTAATTAATATGTGTCTTGGCATGTTTCTCCTTGGATTTATACTGTATGGGACTTTCTGTGCTTCCTGGACTTGATTGACTATTTACTTTTCCATATTGGGGAAGTTTTCAACTATAATCTCTTCAAATATTTTCTCAGTCCCTTTTTTTTTTCTCTTCTTCTTCTGAGACCCCTATAATTCAAATGTTGGTGCATTTAATGTTGTCCCAGAGGTCTCTAAGACTGTCTTCAATTCTTTTCATTCTTTTTCCTTTATTCTGCTCTGTGGTAGTTATTTCCACTATTTTATCTTCCAGGTCACCTATCGGTTCTTCTGCTATTGATTCCTTCTAGAGAATTTTTTTTTTTTTTTTTTTTTTTTTTTTTTGTGGTACGTGGGCCTCTCACTGTTGTGGCCTCTCCCATTGCGTAGCACAGGCTCCGGACGCGCAGGCTCAGTGGCCATGGCTCACGGGCCCAGCCGCTCCGCAGCATGTGAGATGCTCCCGGACCGGGGCACGAACCCGTATCCCCTGCATTGGCAGGCGGACTCTCAACCACTTCACCACCAGGGAAGCCCCTTTCTAAAGAATTTTTAATTTCATTTACTGTGTTGTTCATCTTTGTTTGTTTGCTCTTTAGTTCTTCTACATCCTTGTTGAATGTTTCTTGTATTTTCTCTATTCTATTTCCAAGATTTTGGATCATGTTTACCATCATTACCCTGAATTCTTTTTCAGGTAGACTGCCTATTTCCTCTTGATTTGTTTGGTCTGGTGGGTTTTTATCTTGCTTCTTCATCTGCTGCGTATTTATCTGTCTTCTCATTTTCCTTAACTTACTGTGTTTGGAGTCTCCTGTTCGAAGGCTACAGGTTTGCGGTTTCCATTGTTTTTGGTGTCTTCCCCGAGTGGCTAAGGTTGGTTCAGTGGGTTGTGTAGGGTTGCTGGTGGAGGGGACTGGTGCCTGTGTTCTGGTAGATGAGGCTGGATCTTGTCTTTCTGGTGGGCAGGACCATGTCTGGTGGTTTGCTTTGGGGTGTCTGTGACCTTATTATGATTTTAGGCAGCCTCTCTGCTAATGGGTGGGGTTGTGTTCCTGTCTTGCTAGTTGTTTGGCATAGGATGTCCAGCACTGTAGCTTGCTGGTCGTTGAGTGGAGCTGGGTCTTAGTGTTCAGATGGAGATTTCTGGGAGAAATTTTGCCATTTGATATTACATGGAGCCGGGAGGTCTCTGGAGGACCAATGTCCTGAACTTGGCTCTCCCACCTCAGAGGCTCAGGCCTGACACCTAGCTGGAGCAGCAAGATCCTGTCAGCCACACGGCCTCAGAAGAAAAGGGAGAAAAAAAAAGAAAGAAAGAAAGAAAAGAAAAGAAAGGAACAGAAAGAAAATAAGTAAAGTTATTAAAATAAAAAATGTTTTAATATTATTAAAAATTAAAAAGTAATTAAAAAAAGAAAGAAGAGAGCAACCAAACCAAAAAACAAATCCACCAATGATAAGAAGCACTAAAAACTATACTAAAAAACAAACAAACAAACAAACAAAATGGACAGATAGAACCCTAGGACAAATGGTAAAAACAAAGCTATACAGACAAAAGCACAGAAGGAAGAATCACATACACACTCTCTGAACCTGTTCCCTGTCTGCAGAACAGAGTCAGGGTTAGCACTCTGTTTTTCTGGGAGGATAAGTGCATGTAAAATGCCTGGATCCAAGCCTCTACTGAAACCAAGCAGGACCCAGTGGGATTCCTGGACACAAAAAGCACTACCATATTTCCTGTGTTTCCCTTTTTTTCTGATAGTACTCACAAACCCTACATGAGTTACTTGGTTTCCTCCAGACTCCTCTCTTGAAGGAAACTGCCCCAGCCATGGTCATTGCTGAAGGAAAGGGATCTTGGCTATTTTTATGTGACCCTCCCTATCAACACTGATTGGAACAGGGGTGGAAAGCTTATCCAATGGCAAAAATTACTGTGGTTGGCTTTTGAGATAGCCAGTCTGAAGTACAGCTCTGCTCCACCGTGATGAGCCAGGCCACTTCAGACCCTTGCTCTAAATTCTAAACTAGGTAATTCTGAAAATTGGTTGGCAGTGGGAGAGGAAACGAAAATAATACAATGAAGCCATGAAGCAGAAGACTTATGGGCCAACATTAGGAGGAAACAGAGACCACCAGTAAGGAAGAGGTGGAGAAAATTGATCAGAGGGTAAGTTGTCAGTTTGTAGTGAAAAAGTAGGGTGTAGAAACACAAAAACAAACAGCAGAAGAGGTGCTCAAGTTACATTTAGGTGAAAATTCAATTGACTGCTATTGAGATAAGATAATCCAATTCCCAGCCTTGGTTTTGTTCCAGAATGACCTTCCAGTACTGCATATATTTATATATATATATATATATATATATATATATATATATATATATAGAGAGAGAGAGAGAGAGAGAGAGAGAGAGAGAGAGAGAGAGAGAGGAAGAAAGTGGAAAGTATATTTGTATACTGATACAAATATATATATATATATATATATATATATATTTGTATCAGTATAGAATCATGGACCCTTCTTAAAAGGTCTTTGTGTTACCCATTCCTGTCATTATTCATTTTGTTGCTCAAATTGACTCCAGTTTGGCCTGTGTGAGTCCCTTTTTGCCATCACCGATTTGTTTTTGATGTGTCTATCATTTTTAAAGCTTTTTTTCTTTTTTTAGTTTCTAGCAAACAAGATATCCAAGGTTTATCTTGTACTACTTCTGCCCTGGTTCTGGAATCATTTAGTTCTCCAAGGAGAATCATATTTAGAAATGAAGACCTGGGCTAAATGTGCTTATTGCATTTGTGTTGTCTCAGCAGTCAGAGCTAGGAAATGTGTGTGTGTGTGTGTGTGTGTGTGTGTGTGTGTGTGAGAGAGAGAGAGAGAGAGAGAGAAACTAGTTTATACTATCTTCTAATTCCAGTGCAACAGCATAAAGTTCTTCTCGCCTCTTCCCATTCCATATTTGTATCTCCCTTCTGCTACAATGAAAACCCTGAGTCCTAACAAAATCAATGTTCATTTATTTGTGCAACCCTGTAATACATACAAAATAGTTTCACAATAGTTTCAAAATGTCACTGCAATCAAGAAAACTATTAGAGTTCAAGATTCTTTGTAGTTCTTTTTGTCCTTAAATTGAGGTTATATAGTCAAGGTCCTGTGCTCAAACATTCTCTGGACTGGTTTTGTTTTTTCTTTCCTTGTGGTTATGTTATGCATTTGGTTGGGTACACTTGTTTCTATTTGTGTTCAACTTTCATTTTTTCCCCCATCTTATTTAATTCTTTTTATTTTTTAAAATATTTAAACTATAAAAATGATTTATGGGGCCTCCCTGGTGGCGCAGTGGTTGAGAGTCCGCCTGCCGATGCAGGGGATACGGGTTCGTGCCCCGGTCTGGGAGGATCCCATATGCCGCGGAGCAGCTGGGCCCGTGAGCCATGGCCGCTGGGCCTGCGCATCCGGAGCCTGTGCTCCGCAACGGGAGAGGCCACAACAGTGAGAGGCCCGCATACCGCAAAAAAAAAAGAAAGAAAAAAAAAAAAAGATTTATGAAATCTAAACCATACAATAAGAGGTTTCAGAATTGTGCTGATGCTTATTCTGGATTTTTCTCTCCTCCATACTTATCAAATACTCTCTCTTGTATTTCTGATACTTTTCTGGGATAAATGAAAACCATCATCAGCTGTCAGCTTTATTACTTCAATTGTCTCCTAGTTGATCCTGCCTCTTTTTTTTTTTTTTTTTTTTTTTTGCGGTGCGTGGGCCTCTCACTGTTGTGGCCTCTCCCGTTGCGGAGCACAGGCTCCGGATGCGTAGGCTCAGCAGCCATGGCTCACGGGCCCAGCCCCTCCGTGGCATGTGGGATCTTCCTGGACTGGGGCACGAACCCATGTCCCCTGCATCGGCAGGCGGACTCTCAACCACTGCGCCACCAGGGAAGCCCCTGCCTCTTTTTGACCCAGTAGTTCTGAATTTTATTTGTACAATGGAATCATCTGAGGAACTCGAAAAATTACTGGTGCCTGGATTCCACCTCCAGAGATTTAATTTTTTTAATAAATTTATTTTATTTATTTATTTTTGGCTGGGTTGGGTCTTCATTGCAGTGCGAGGGCTTCTCATTGCAGTGGCTTCTTTTGTTGTGGAGCACGGGCTCTAGGCACACGGGCTTCAGTAGTTGTGGCTCGTGGGCTCTAGAGCGCAGGCTCAGTAGTTGTGGTGCATGGGCTTAGTTGCTCCGTGACATGTGGGATCTTCCTGGACCAGAGCTTGAACCCGTGTCCCCTGTATTGGCAGGCGGATTCTTAACCACTGTGCCACCAGGGAAGCCACCACCTCCAGAGATTTTAAATAATTGTTCTGAAGTGGAACTGGGCATTGAATTTTTTAAAAGCTGCCTAGATCACTTAAAAATTACCTAGATGAGAACCACTGGACATCAGTGATCTTGCATGAATGCACAGCTCATCATGTTACATCCTCTGCTTAAATCTTCCATAGCTTCACTGCCCTCAGCACGACCACCTGGCTCCCCAGCACAGCTGTCATGATCTAGACCAGCTCACTTCTCCAGCCAGACTCCCACCCCTTCTCCCAGCCCTCCTTCCCTATGCTGTATGAGCCGTCCAAACTAAATTATTTTTATCCCCAGGAATCCGCCATGAATTCAGTCACCTCCAGACCTTTGCTCATATTGTTTCTTCTATTTAAACCCCCTTCATCCTATTCTTTATATGGCTAATACCTACTCATCATTTGGGAGTTATAATTACTATGACTTTGATTTCAATCCATCTTCCTTTCCCCATCTTTCTGACTCTGGATTAGGAGCCCCTGTATGTTCTTCCTTGAATCCACCTCTTACCCTACTAGACTGTAAGCTTCATGAGAGTAGGAGCCAGTCTTTCTTTGTCACTTTATAGCACCAGTGCATAACACTATGCGTGGCCTACACTATCAGTCAGTGTCTGGGGAAATAAATGTGTGAATAAACAAATCCATTTGAACTGTATTCTTTTGACAGAATCCATTTGCCATAATCAACTGCGGAAATCTCCACTGCTAATCCAATGAGAGAAGCAGGTAGTGTTGGGCTCAGAGTGTGGCAGGTGGGCAAATGCTTGACTGACAGATCCATTAGTTGGTCCATTTGATAATTTAATTTATCATCAAAAAAGTATTTATGATGTCAAAGACATGTCCTGGGTACTGTGGGTACAAATACAATAATATTACCTAGGACATGGAATATTTTCTTTTCCTGCAGAGCTCACAGGGCTCTTATGCTTTCCCCTCCCCTCTTTCTTAAAATTAAGTACTGGAAGAGAATTTAAAGATCATATGATTTAATATTTTAATTTTACAGATGAAGATTCTGAAACCGGAGAAGTTGAGTAACTTTCCCAAGGTCATGCAGCTGGTTATGATGATAGATTTGTATCATTTTTCTCCTTAGTTAAAAATCTGACTCACTTCCCTAAATTTAGCATCCCACTTGGTAAATTTGTGTTCCTGACCATTACCACTGCTGTATTTTCCCAATAAGTAGATAAGCTTTTTCCTGAGCTAACTGGCCCCCTACACACACACACATCTGTAGAGGACATGAACAGAGTAATCAAACCTCCTGCCATCTGCTCTGAACATGCCTAACTCCCTGCCCCATTCCAGAGTGCATTTTTAAAGCTTGCCTTTAAAGGGCCTCATGTTTTTTCAGACATTGTCAAGAATTAATTGTGAAAATTATAAAACCAAAATATGTTGAGTAAATTAAGATCCATTTTCTCTGACAGCATTTGGTCTAGGCAATGAGTGCAAACATTCCATCTGCATTTTCGAAGATGCCTTCTCTATGGGTACACGTGCAACAATTGATTTAGGAGTGTATTTCTGACATTAATTTGACCACTGCTGTTTCTGCCGCAGAAAAATAGAGGCCTGTGGTCTTCAGGGCTTTCATCAGAGCACTGTGTCTGGGAGCATTCTGTTCTGTGAGAAATATTACTCTGGCAGTGTTCTCTCTTGGGATCACAGCTTTCAATCTTTTAAAGTGCAGTTTGTTTCAGAACTTTGATTTCTACAAGTTTTGACTTTTTCTATTTCTTTGCTTTCCTAGATAGAATTTCTTAGAGTAAACAAAGGTGAAATGGCAGCATTTTTCATAGGAGCATGGATTTTTCTGATTTTTGTTGTGTGTGATAAGTAAAGGATTGGTCCGGGAGGGGGAAAGAAAGTATGAAACAGATAAAAAATATATATTTGTTGCCAATCCATTCCTCTTTCTGCGATCTCCTCTTTATTTATTAAAACATTCATTCGCGGACTTCCCTGGTGGTCCAGTGGTTAAGACTCCATGATCCCAATGCAGGGGGCCCAGGTTTGATCCCGGGTCAGGGAACTAGCTCCCGCATGCCGCAACTAAGACCTGGCGCAGCCAAATAAATGAATAAATAAATATAAAAAAATTAACTCAATAAGTATTTATCAATATTTTCTGCCTACTATGTACCAAGCACTGTGCTAGGTGCTTAATATTATATAATATTATAATAGTATATTATATTCAGTATAATTATATAATATATTAATAGCATATTATTGTATTACAATGATTATATTTACATTTTTATTAGCCTATAATAACAATAATAAATATATTAATAACATACATTTCTATACATAAACAGTTTTTCTTGTATTACCATATAAACAATTGTATTAATTTCCAAGGGCTGCCATAACACAGTACCACAGACCGAGTGTCTTTATTAAACAACAGAAATTTATTATTTCACAGTTCTGGAGGCTGGAAGTCTGAAATCAAGGTGACAGCAGGCATGCTCCCTCTGCAAGCACTAAGGAAAGATCTGTTCCAGCCCTCACTTCTAGCTTCTAGTATTTCCTTAGCTTGTGGCAGAGTAACTCTAATCTTCATATGGTATTGTGTGTGTGTGTGTGTGTTTGTGTTTATGTACAAATTTCCTCTTTTTATAAGGATACCAGTCATACTGGCTTAGGGGCCAACCTTACTCCAATATGACTTCATCTTAATTTAACTAATTGGCTCTGCAATGACCCTATAACAAATAAGGTCACATTCTGAGGTATCATGGGTTAGGACCTCATACGAATTTTGGGGATACATAAAGCAAGCCATAACAGCGACTCCAGTGCCACCTCTTCCAAAGCCATCTTTGCTCCATTCACAGTGCCCCCTCAAATATATTTAAGCAATCTCTTTCTTAACCAAATCCACGTAGTACTTCATCTATAACATTTATTTTACCTACATGATTCATGTTTTAGACTTTATGCCCTTTACTGTTAAGACCCATGACTGAGAAGCATTGGTATCATGACCATGATGCCCTACACATGTTAAGTGACATAAAAGTATTATAAAATGAATGAATGAATCAACCAACAAATAAATATTTACATAGCTCTTTCTGGTTGGCAAATGTTTTCACATACATGATCTTCTTGGAGCCTTAAAGCGAGTCTTTGAAGTGGGTTTGTAGGAATTATTATCTCCACTTACGACCAAGGAAACTGAAGCCCAAAGGTAAATGTCCAGTGTTACATGGACATGGTAGGACTACATTAAGATCCAGGTCTCCTGACTCTGACCTTAGAGCTCTTGTCCCCTTACATTTTATCTCTTCTGGAGATATTTTTATCTCTCAGTTACACCTCTGCCACCCCAGGTAGTGACCAGCGCTGTGGCTGCCCATGACCCTCCCTTGCTTTGAGACAACTTGTCTAGAAGCTCCCAATCTTACACTCTGATGTGGCTCCTCCCCCTCTGTCTTTCTTCTCCTATATGCATATGCATATGTATATGTATGTGTTTACATGCATGTATCCTCCCTTGAGGCTAAGCCATCTAGAGAGTACTTCTAAAACAGAGTTTTATAAACAAAACATCTGATTCTGGGGATTTGGACACTTGAAGAGTAAGAGGCTCATGTTATGATGGATAGTGGTAACACTGTTTTAGTGATGGGGAAGAGCTATTTCTGTTGTTATTAAAAGTAGGTTCAGGGTTTCCCTGGTGGCGCAGTGGTTGAGAGTCCGCCTGCCGATGCAGGGGACACGGATTCGTGCCCCGGTCCGGGAAGCTCCCACATGCCGTGGAGCTGCTGAGCCTGCGCGTCCAGAGCCTGTGCTCTGCAACAGGAAAGGCCACAACAGTGAGAGGCCCGTGTACCACACACACACACAAAAAGTAGGTTCAGTGCCAAGCAGACCAGATCCATTAGAGGAGACTTCTGTAGCTGCCATTATCTTTAACTAATTCTAAGGCAGAAAATGTTTTTTCAAAGTGTTAGGTATAACACACACACACACACAATAAGCATTGTTTTAAATAACTAACCTTGAATATATTGATATGGCTTTGATCTCTCTGGGATGGATTTAGATGTAACAACTTCCTAGGAGCAATGAAGATGGTTATAGAATCTCAGCTTCAATAGAAAATGTCATGACATGGATGATTTTGCTTCATCCTGTTTTACAATTACAATATTCCAATCTCTCTGTGAACTCCTACCCAATCTTTCTGAGTTTTCAGGGAATTTCCCTTTCTCTGACTGTGTACTAACATTAATGCTAATTCATGTGCATAAAGTTTTACAATTTACATACAGCTTTCATCATATCTCATTTTAACCTTAAAACTATTCTGAAATAAACAATATTACTGTCTTCATTTTGAGAAATGATTCAGCTTGCCCAAGAGACAAAGGATTGAAAGTGAGAGAATTAAGACTTAAACCTGGTGTACTGAGTCCAAATTCTTAAGTTTCTTTGACTTTATTACCAAGTATATGCTTTCTCGTTTCCCCACTTTTCACACATCTCAGCTCCCAAACTGGATTAGAATTTACTATGGTGTCTAGCAGATTACTCTGTACAGGGTACTACACTGTGGAGTACATAGAAGGATTTGAGTTTTGAATTACAGCTTTGCTGGGTGATCTTAGACAAGTTATTTAATCCATCTAAGCCTCAGTTTCTTCATCTGTAAAATGGTGACCATAATGGTGCCGCATCATAGAGTTTCAAAGAGAATTAAATGAAAAAATGTGTCAAGTCTTAGCAGAGACCATACTATGATATTATTATATTATATAATTTGCAAGTTGTGTGAAGTTGGGCAAGATACTTAATCTTGTTTGGTACCATCATCAGTAAAACAAAATTGGGAAAATATCAAGTGTCTTGCAGCGATATCATGAGGCTTAATAAAATTACATTTGTGAAAGTGCTTAACACAGTGTTTAGCATATACTAGGGACTCAATAATTGTTAATTTCCCACCTACTTGCTTTCCTTCTTTCTTCAAGGAAGAAATCAATAAATGTTTACTGGATTTTCGGTGACTCCTTTCATGCAATGATTTTGTTACTACTTTTTAGTGGTTCTATACATGGATACAAGTGTTCAATATCAAGGTGACTTTGACAAACTGTTCTCAATCTGCAAATGGAAAAAAATGCAGTGTCCTCTTAGAGCGGAAACATAAAGAAATTTGGTAGTTCAGAGTAATTGCCCAGAAAGTGGCTCCTCGTGGAAATCTCGCTGACAAACAACAAGCCCATGTGGGACTTTGAACGTGGACACTGGATTTCAAAGACAAGGATTTTTATGTTAAAGCAAAGAGGGCTCAAAAAGTGATTAACTGTTGGGAAGGCCTATCAGAATTTGCATAAAAAAGATTGAATTTGAGAATATTTTAAAGCACTTATTCTCAATATTCAGTTCAGTGGATACTAAGTATCTACTGATAATATAAAAATCGCAGTTGTTTTTTTTCAAATGAGTAGGAATGCTTAAGTCAAAAATTAGGATTTTCCTAATGTTACCTTCCACTTCCATATATTTTAAAATTTGGCTACAACTGCTTGCTTAGACTAGAACGTGACATATAACAATTTGCAATTTACTGCAAAATGATATATTTAGTTATTTCAGGATATCATTATTTCATGAATTCTCAGGGTTTAAATACTTGAACAGCCTGAGAAATTCTATTATAAAAATATAGTTTTCTTACTTTAGACATTGTTCAGCAGATCACAAAAAGGAAATATTTTGTTGCCTAAGAGTTAACAGGGGACCTGATTTCTCCAAAGGTAAAATTAACTTAAAACCAACGTTTACTGTTATATGTCTCTGAGCAACAGTGAGCACAGAGCTGTGTCTCATTAATTTTTGCTTTTCTGGTGTCTAAAGCAGTGCCTGGGACAGAGTAGGGCCTCAACACGGGAGCATCTTACGCAGAAATTGCATGTATAAAAATAAATGCTTTGTTTCAGGACTTCCCTGGTGGTGCAGTGGTTAAGAATCTGCCTGCCAATGCAAGGGACACAGATTTGAGCCCTGGCCCGGGAAGATCCCACAGGACGCGGAGCAACTAAGCCCGTACGCCACAACTACTGAGCCTGTGCTTTAGAGCCCACGAGCCACAACTACTGAGCCCGTGGGCCACAACTACTGAAGCCTGCATGCCTAGAGCCTGTGCTTCACAACGAGAACCCACTGCAATGAGAAGCCCGCACACCGCAACGAAGAGTAGCCCCCGCTCACCGCAACTAGAGAAAGCCTGCATGCAGCAATGAAGACCCAACGCAGCCAAAAAATAAATAAAAATTAAAAAAAAACAAATGCTTTGTTTCAAAAGTGCTTGAACAGTTTATTCTAAGACCCTTGAAGATACAACCTCAAACTTTGTTTCCCTCATTAATTTTTTTTTTGTGTGTGGAATTCTGCCTCCGTTTCGGACTCAGTGCCACCCATTCCCAGGACCTGGCACTGAAAACTCAAAGCTATAGGAGAATTTTGCTTTCAGCCCATCCTATTTTACAAATGAGTACACATGACCATACCACTGTGTAGTTTATACAAAGTTCTGCACTGGGCAATGTAGGGCTATGGGCGTTAGTGAGGTACCATCCTTGTTCTCAGGGAGTTCATGTTGTAGGAGAGAGACAGATACAAAGGCAACTAATTACATTGCAAGGCAGAAAGAAAAACTGCTGTAGTGAAAGTGTAAACACGATGCTGTGGTTGCAGAGTGGAAGGAGGAATTAATTTAAACCAGGAGGATCCGGAACAAGGAAGGAAAGAAACTAGTATTTATTGAGGGCTTAAAAGGTACACTACCGAATGTAAAATAGTTGGCTGGTGGGAAGCAGCCACATAGCACAGGGAGATCAGCTCTGTGCTTTGTGACCATCTAGAGGGGTGGGATAGGGAGGGTGGGAGGGAGACGCAAGAGGGAGGTACGGTATGGGGACATGTGTATACATATAGCTGATTCGCAAGCAATTATACTCTAATAAAGATCTATTAAAAAAAAAAAAAAGGTGCCAAAGGCAGGGCTGGTGCTTTCAGGCTCTGGGATCAGGTGATGTTTAAAGTGAGCTGGGGGCTGAAGGGGGAGGGCTGTAGGGGTGTATTTGGCCACTGGGACCATGTTGGGAAGGTGTGGGTTCAAGAAACGAGGAGATTGTGAGAAGACACCTTTCCACTGACCCTGAGGGACAGAGCCTGGGCCAAGGAGGAGCTTCAGCTTGAGATGGTTTGGTGGGAAACGGGGTTTATAAGGGGAAGCGGCTTTCTATTATAGGAAGGAGGTGGTGGGAGAATTCTAGGCAAAGATTAAGAATGTTAGTAAGAACAGGCCTGGGGTGACGGGAGGACAAACAAAAGGGAAGGGAAATTAAGAGGAAAGACAGGGCCTGCATTTGTGTTGGTGCGGATGAATTTCGGGAGAGGAAGAGAGCAGGGATTTGGGCGTGGACTGGGAGTTGTGACAAGGACACATATGGGAGTGTCTGTTCAGTGGGGAGAATGATTCAGTCCCAAGGTTCCAAAAAAAGCAAAAGCTAGTGGATGTATCTGCTTGCATTGTCCTCTTGGGTGCCAAATGCTCCGCTATGCTAGAAGCTGTTGGTTGGTCCCTACCGGAGAAGAGAGCAAGTGTCCGTCAGTCAGTCAGCTTTCTCTCCAGACTGAACCTTACACTATTTTTTTTTAAATTATTTATTTATTTATTTATTTTTGGCTGCGTTGAGTCTTCGTTGCTATGTGTGGGCTTTCTCTAGTTGCGGCAAGCGAGGGCTACTCTTCGTTGTGGTATGCAGGCTTCTCATTGCGGTGGCTTCTCTTGTTGCGGAGCACAGGCTCTAGGCATGTGCGCTTCAGTAGTTGTGGCACGTGGGTTCAGTAGTTGTGGCTCGCAGGCTCTAGAGCGCAGGCTCAGTAGTTGTGGAGTACGGGTTTAGTTGCTCCGCGGCATGTGGGATCTTCCCGGACCAGGGCATGAACCTGTGTCCCCTGCATTGGCAGGTGGATTCTTAACCACTGTGCCACGAGGGAAGTCCTGAACCTTCCACTTTTTGAGAGCACAGATTGTCTTCATCAGTGCACCGTTCCCCACAGAGCCTAGGATGGCACTGGGCACGTGGCAGATTTTTACAAACTCATAATTGATTCATGGCAAGCAAGAAGGAAAATTTCAGTATTGGCAAGAGGCTAGTTATGCACTTTTCAGAGCAGCGGAAATTTAACCTGAAAATTAACCACACCGTTACAAAGAAGGTGAAAGCCATCGAAGATTTTATGATCAAGAATGATTTCTAATGCCATGATTTTACAGAAAGAAAACTGTGTCAGTTAATTAACTTCTACAGTAATTTGTTAGCTGTTCATTATACTCTCCTGTTTTGACTAATGAAGACGTTTAGATCTGCATCTTTATGAAAACTAAGTAGTCTAGGCAGTTTGACTCTCTTAGAATAATTAGAGAATTTTGCATCCTCATCCAGTGGGATGCCTACCCCTCCCGGTGCAGCTTCACAGAATATTTTTTCTGTTTCCTCTTCCTTCCCTCATTAGTGTCTGTTATTTAAGCCCAAATCTTCAACATATCACCATAAAACATTTTACAGACATTTATGGGACTGATCTGGCTGAACTAAACTATTATTAATTTACTAATTCGGATGGTAAGAAGACAAATTTTATCCCTATGTGAGATGATTTAGGGGAATTTATCATATTAGGGCTTAAAGTTGTTTTTCTAATTTACATGAAGGGCTAAACCAGGAAAGGCAAATGTGTGGTAAATATGCTTCCCTCAGCCCTTCTGTGTCCATGATACACATCTGTAATTTATAACGCCACTCTTTTCCTCTGAGCCTACATATAACTTCACAATTCTTCTCAACACAGCACTATAGACAGCAAGAGATTGGGATTGGCATGAAAGATGAACTAGACAGGTAACAGCTCCTATAAGACTGTAAACCCCTCACGGGTAGCACCAGGTCCTTAGTAAATGGATTTTGGAATGAATGATGGACAGAGAAATTGATGAATTGATGGCTGCATGAATGATATTTCACTTTTTTTTCCCAAAACTGGTCCAGGAAAGCCTTAGGATACTTGCATCTCTGTGTTGTAGGGAGTGTGCTTTGTACCACCACGTGCCTGTGAACACTAGCTCATTGAATGAAATTGTAGGAAAAGAACTTAGAGAATATCTAGTGACAACTTTTCAGTTTTACAGAGATGAAAATAAGGTGCAGAGATGGCCTCCATCTAAAGGGCAGGCTCCAAAGGCAGAGCCACTCTGTCGTTTTCCACGCCTTACTGACTGCATGGCCTTTGGCCTTTACGTTGCTTCTTCATCTGTAAAGTGGGAAGAGTGATCTTGTCTGCCTTGCAGGGTTATTGTGAAGCTTTAACAAGATAAGGAATTACAAAGTGCTTAGTGTAGTGCCTGGCATATGGTAAATACTAAAACAAAATATTAACTTTCCCCTTTTTCCTTCCTTTTCATTAATATTAGCTGAACCAGGGATGGTACTGTAAGTAGTTTTATCATAAGGTTTATCATATTATGTTATGCTGTGTCCCCCCCCCCCATACTTTCAATGAATTGGAAGCCTATGCTAAACCATCCTCATTTTATATACATAGAAACTAAGACAAAGAGAATATAAGAATGGATTCTTATTAAATAAGAATGAAACATTTTTTATGTGGAAAATGTAACATTCCTAAATTCATTGCTCTCTTCTTTGGCTAATCATCTTGTTTCATAATATGTAACATGCTTCATAGAAAATGTATTTATAGAAGTTGTCATTAAATAATGCAGGGGTGAAATTTAATAAAAAATGAGTGCCTGAATTGCCCTTTAAAAAAGCCTCAATGTTTACATTACATATTCCAACCTTCAGGTAATTCATTAGTTGGGGAGGTGAAGGGCTTTATGTTGATTGCCAGGAAGCATACAAAGGCAGCAGGGAAGGATGAAACAAACAAGGCCACATTGCTGGGAAGGTGGCCTTTAGAGGCCAGCACTTCACTGGGGCGGAAACCTTGCAGCTGTGTCACCTCACGCCTCCCCACAAGAAAATGGAGTTTAAAACCACAACATGTGAATAGAAGCAAGGTTAGCCAAAGAGATTTTGAGAAATTGCTTTTCTAATGCATTTAAAATGAGAATTAGATGTTGCATTCTGTGTCAGTTGCTATAAACACGGGGGAAGATTTTACACTTTTTAAAATCAAGCCAGGTTAAACAGAGTATAAGGAGGGGATGTTTTAAAACAATTCAACAGTGGGTTTTGAAAATAAACTGTGGAATTAAGGAAGTGCGGGGGTTGAGAGCTTTCATTCCCTACCTCTGGGCTTGAACTTTTTGCCTCCTAATTGTGTACCTTGAAATGTACTTTGATTCTGGAATTCGATTGCTAAGTTGTTTCTTTTCAAAGGCACCTGTTGAAGGAAAAGAAAAAGAAAAAGATAAATACTTAGAGAGTTGAAGGCTGTTAAAAAGAGGTAAAGCCATTATGAGTTCCCAGAATGCTACCCTTGAGTTGAACAAAGGATCCCAGGCCGGGCCAGAGAACCCAGAGAGAATTTCACAAGGTGAAACTGCAGAGGAAGATGCCTGCATAGCCCTGCTTGAAAACGAACTCAGCCTGGGTGACTTTGTCCAAATACAAAGAGCCTTTGAGGTAAGCGTTAATCTTATTTCCTGGAGACTTTGAGTTGCTCATGAAGGAGACCAGGATGAAACAGAAAGAGATTTTTCTCTTATAAGTTTTTTTTTTTTAATATACTTAATGGTTAAAACAGGGAATTGAAAAGAATTGGTCAGACCTGGATTTAACACCAGAGTAACTTTATCCCTCCGTTCTTCGGGACAAATAATATTATTTAGTATGAAATTACTGCTGTTGCATATCATTACCATTCAGGAAGGAAAATGAATTCTTGGACAATTTTTTTTCTTAGAGATCAACATATTTTTGGAAAACGGAAAGTTACGATGGTGACGGGGGAAGCCAGATCTCCAGGGTGACTCCCAATAATAACTGTCCTTGCAGGTAACATAAAGTATCCCTCTGGAAATGCAAATAGCCACTTCCTGGTGTGCAAACATTCTCCCCTGCCTCACCCCAGCCACACAGCTCCTTTTCAAAGCAGATTGTGGCACTTCATTGTCCCAGATCCCATGGGAGGGACCAGTCTGCCACTCTTTTTGCAAATATTGGAGCAATGCCAGTGAAAACAAAATTTTTAAAATTTTAATTCTACATATAAAATAGACCTTAGGAATTTTCACTATAAATGAATAAGCTCCTTCTCTCTATCTTAATTAATTTTGAATTCTGCAGCTATGCCTAATGAACAGCATATATCAAAATGCTTCTTAGCTTCTCATGCTGATAGGAAGAAGTGCTCTTCCATGCTGTGGAGTTTAGGTAGACATGAGCCTCCATCCTTCCTACTGCATTACAGTTGCTAAAATATGATCTCAGGGCTTCAGAATGTCCTTTGGGGGTGCTTGAGCATGTCATATTAATTTGAAACAGACATACAATGTTTGGGAATACCACCTTGAAATTAATAAAGTACGATGCAATCTTACTGTTATATTGGCCTGTAATTGGCACAAATTTTAATCTTTACCTATCAAAAAAAAGAGTTGCTAACCACTGAAATACTCTACTATACCCTGTTTTGTATAACAAGTTAAATTTTACCTGTGTTGAGAATGTTCCAATAGTATCAATCATTTCTTTTTAATAGAATCTATCATATTTAGTAGCAAAGACATGCTCTGCCCTACACTTTTCTCATTTTAATCTTCATGTATTTGCAGTTCATCCAAACCATTTGTCTGAAAGATTTTAGTGCTGCTCATGTCCAATGCCCCAAATGAATCTGGCATAGTTTGATAGACATAGCAAACATTTTGACAGCTTGAGGACATTCAGAAAAATGTAACAGCAGACTATGACAGCTTTGACTCTGGAATGAACAGAAATGTGGCAGTTTTTTTCTGGTGTTAAGAACACAAAGTTGAACGCTAGGGTCTATTAGGAGGGTCAACTGTATAAAGTCAATGTGTTAGAAAGTGAAACTGCTATAAAAGGTTAGGGGTGGGTGTTCTTTTCAAATTACCAATTAGTCTGGAGTGAACCCAAGTGAAATAGGAAAATTGGATCTCAAGACATATATATTTTTAACTTTAAATGTTTCAAAGGCTGGATCACTTATTTTGAAATTAACCAGTTGGAAAAACAGGTACCACTGATGAACCAAAAGGGAGAAAGAAATTGCTATTCAGAGCTTGCATGAACCTAGACAATCTAATTACAATCTTTTTAAAAAATGTAATTTAAAAAAAAATTGAGCTTTGCAGGCATACTTCAAGAAAAAATGAAGTCCATAGATTTTTAACAGACTCAGCAGACAGAATGGAACGATCCAATGGCAAATGTAAAACCGGGAATAAAAGTTAGGCCCTTGAGACAACGCGGTTTCCACACACAGCATGGACACCTAGAGAAGAATCATATACTAGATGATTTCTGTGGACTCTCTTCCATCTGCCATGAGCGTTGGGCCCACAGGCCACAGACGTAGATTGTTGTGAAAGGAAAAATTGCCCTCAGGGGCTGTCCTGCAACACAGAACCCCAAAGTCACTGATTTGTAGTCCAGTCACTAAAGACATGCTCTTGGAATGCCACGATTCTGGCACTGGATCCTTCCATCTCCTATTTTGTTTTTTGTACCCAGATCGCTTATTTGGGACTGAAGAGTTTTTAGACAGTAGGTAAAGTCCATGTCCTTAAATAGCAGTAGTGATGCTTAATTGAAAAATGGGAAGCTGAGTTTTCCTGTAGTCAATGTTTCACATATGTTCCAAATGAGATATTACATACCATATAAATCTTAGTAGTAACATTTAGGAATGAAGTGAGTAATGCTTATGTTTATTGCATGATGGTATATGAGTCAGAATCACTTAGTGTATAAAAGTCAGGGGTCAGACTTCTTGGATTTGAGTCCCAGTTTTGCCACCGACAATGAGACTTTGTGCAAATTGCTTAATCTCTCTGTCAGTTTCCTTTGTTTCTAACGTGCGAATAATTGTGCAAATTGCTTAATCTCTCTGAGCCTCAGTTTCCTTTGTTTCTAATGTGCGAATAATAGGGTTGTTGTGAGGATTAAATGGGGTATTATCTGGAAAGCACTTGAAAGAGTGCTTGACACAGAAAAAGTGCTCAATTAACATAGGTATTTTATGTTCAGTGAGTAGAGGTTGAACAACATGGTCTTTAACATTCTCTTAATTTTAACTCATACATTTCCTAAAAAAAAAATTAAGCTTTGAATAACACTCACAACTATGCTTTTACATCCCTTTTAATTGGGGTAGGAAGTGGAAGCAATGAGTTGCAAAGACACAAATTCACATAGAAGAGTACAAAAGCATCATCTTTCCATGTCTTACTTCATATTTTATTAGCATACAAAAAATTTTAAGTGATGTCTTGATCCTCTTCTTTAGAACAAAGAAGTTATCTGGATAGAAGTACTAGAAAAGTGACTTGTGGATTTCTTTTTCTTTCAAGTGATGGTGCCCAAAAAGTCATATATCAGCTCTCAGGGAATGAAACTTGTATTATTCATAGAATTGTAAAATGCATGTTACGTAAACTTTCCTGTAGCACTTGTAATGCTTAGAGAAATGATGTGGTCTCTGGATATTCATATTGTTTTAATGTCAAACATATTTTCTTAGATACTTCAAAAGTCAGTTATTGTGTGAGGAAGGATGGCTGTGATTTGCTAATTTTATAGGAATTCTGAGAAATAGAAATTATGGTCCAAGGGAAATGGAATTTTGGAAAAGCCGCATTGAGACTTGATGTATACTGACTTTCTTCCAAGACTGTGGCCATGTAGGTTCCTGAATATTTCTTTTCTTTAATTCTCCATTGTTGACCTCTTCATGTCAGGACAGTCTGCTCTTTGATCTTGGAGCCTTGTTGCCTATTTGGCCTGTATCTAGTTTGCCTATACTGCTGGACTCACTGGACTGGGTGCTGACCTGCCTCTGTCAGCAACTGTGTCTGTATCACCTCCTGGTACATTCTTTCTGGCCCAGAGCAATGGCCTGGCCCTACCCTGTCTACTCCATGCTGCTGTTTGCCGAAGTCCTACTAAATCTTTAGGTTAAATAGCTTGAAATGAAATCTCCTAAACCGCATGTAAAAGGTGAACTATTTCTGCTTAAAGTAGGAAGGGCCAGGACAGTTCAGTGTGAGAAAGGGAGAATAAAAATCCTAACAGGAAGTCCCCAGAGATGTTAGGGGAAGGTTCTCTGAACAAACTTGTCTTGGGGAGCTGAATGGAATCTAAACACAACACACTTGTGCTGACAATCTAAAAAGACCAGAGAAATTCAGAAGGCACTTTTGCAGGTCTGAAAATTGTGCTTAAGGTATAGTAAATGATTAAATCCACAGAATGTATGATATCTTCATGCTGGATTGTCTTTATAAAATTCTCAAGATTCCTGTCTACAGTAAGGCCTATGAACAACGCTTCCTTGTACCAACAGGACAAAGCTGAGAGTTCTGATGCCCTGCTGGGCAGGCTAGACTCTAAGAGAATACAGACAGTAACTGTTATAAGAAATTTAATTATATACATTTACAATTAAATAAATCATATTAACCCCCCCAAAAAAGACCAAGAGCCGTACTGGTTTCTTGCCTCTCCTGCCCCACTCCTTCCATCCTCACCTCTCCCAGGGATGAGAAGGAGAAATGAGTAACCTGCTTGGTAGTGACAGTGTTGGTCTGTAGTTTTAAAGTGAGGTGGGGCTAATCTATTAAAAGGCTATGAGATTGAAAAAAAATATGCAGACAGTCAGATACCCAGCTTTCCATTATTTATCCTTCGTTTTTTTTTTTTTACATCTTTATTGGAGTATAATTGCTTTACAATGGTGTGTTAGTTTCTGCTTTATAACAAAGTGAATCAGTTATACATATACATATGTTCCCATATCTCTTCCCTCTTGCGTCTCCCTCCCTCCCACCCTCCCTATCCCACCCCTCTAGGTGGTCACAAAGCACCAAGCTGATCTCCCTGTGGTATGTGGCTGCTTCCCACTAGCTATCTATTTTACATTTGGTAGTGTATATATGTCCATGCCTCTCTCTCACTTTGTCACAGCTTACCCTTCCCCCTCCCCATATCCTCAAGTCCATTCTCCAGTAGGTCTCTGTCTTTACTGCTGTCTTACCCCTAGGTTCTTCATGACATTTTTTTCCTTAAATTCCATATATATGTGTTAGCATACGGTATTTGTCTTTCTCTTTCTGACTTACTTCACTCTGTATGACAGACTCTAGGTCCATCCACCTCATTACAAATAGCTCAATTTCATTTCTTTTTATGGCTGAGTAATATTCCATTGTATATATGTGCCACATCTTCTTTACCCATTCATCTGATGATGGACACTTAGGTTGTTTCCATCTCCTGGCTATTGTAAATAGAGCTGCAATGAACATTTTGGTACATGACTCTTTTTGAATTATGGTTTTCTCAGGGTATATGCCCAGTAGTGGGATTGCTGGGTCATAAGGTAGTTCTATTTTTAGTTTTTTAAGGAACCTCCATACTGTTCTCCATAGTGGCTGTACCAATTCACATTCCCACCAGCAGTGCAAGAGGGTTCCCTTTTCTCCACACCCTCTCCAGCATTTATTGTTTCTAGATTTCTTTTTTTTTAAACTAATAATTTATTGTTTTTCTCGTCTTATAAGCAATATAATTTCTTTTCTTTTTGCTTTATAACAAATTTAATCAGTTATACATATACATATGTTCCCCTATCCCCTCCCTTTTGCATCTCCCTCCCACCCTCCCTATCCCACCCCTCCAGGTGGTCACAAAGCACCGAGCTGATCTCCCTGTGCTATGCGGCTGCTTCCCACTAGCTATCTACCTTACGTTTGGTAGTGTATATATGTCCATGCCGCTCTTTCACTTTGCCACAGCTTACCCTTCCCCCTCCCCATATCCTCAAGTCCGTTCTCTAATAGGTCTGTGTCTTTATTCCTGTCTTACCCCTATGTTCTTCATGACATTTTTTTTTTCTTAAATTCCATATATATGTGTCAGCATACAGTATTTGTCTTTCTCTTTCTGACTTACTTCACTCTGTATGACAGACTCTAGGTCCATCCACCTCATTACAAATAGCTCAATTTCATTTCTTTTTATGGCTGAGTAATATTCCATTGTATATATGTGCCACATCTTCTTTACCCATTCATCTGATGATGGACACTTAGGTTGTTTCCATCTCAGGGCTATTGTAAATAGGGCTGCTATGAACATTTTGGTACATGTCTCTTTTTGAATTATGGTTTTCTCAGGGTATATGTCCAGTAGTGGGATTGCTGGGTCATATGGTAGCTCTATTTGTAGTTATTTAAGGAACCTCCATACCGTTCTCCATAGTGGCTGTACCAATTCACATTCCCACCAGCAGTGCAAGAGTGTTCCTTTTTTTCCACACCCTCTCCAGCATTTATTGTTTCTAGATTTTTTGATGATGGCCATTCTGACTGGTGTGAGATGATATCTCATTGTAGTTTTGATTTGCATTTCTCTAATGAGCAAAGATGTTGAGCATCCTTTCATGTGTTTGTTGGCAGTCTGTATATCTTCTGTGGAGAAATGTCTATTTAGGTCGTCTGCCCACTTTTGGATTGGGTTGTTTGTTTTTTGTTATTGAGCTGCATGAGCTGCTTATAAATTTTGGAGATTAATCCTTTGTCAGTTGCTTCATTTACAAATATTTTCTCCCATTCTGAGGGTTGTCTTTTGGTCTTCTTTATGGTTTCCTTTGCTGTGCAAAAGCTTTGAAGTTTCATTAGGTCCCATGTGTTTATTTTTGTCTTTATCTCCATTTCTCTAGGAGGTGGGTCAAAAAGGATCTTGCTGTGATTTATGTCATAGAGTGTTCTGCCTATGTTTTCCTCTAAGAGTTTGATAGTGTCTGGCCTTACATTTAGGTCTTTAATCCATTTTGAGCTTATTTTTGTGTATGGTGTTAGGGAGTGATCTAATCTCATACTTTTACATGTCCCTATCCAGTTTTCCCAGCACCACTTATTGAAGACACTGTCCTTTCTCCACTGTACATTCCTGCCTCCTTTATCAAAGATAAGGTGACCATATGTCCGTGGGTTTATCTCTGGGCTTTCTATCCTGTTCCATTGATCTATCTTTCTGTTTTTGTGCCAGTACCATACTGTCTTGATTACTGTAGCTTTGTAGTATAGTCTGAAGTCAGGGAGCCTGATTCCTCCAGCTCCATTTTTCGTTCTCAAGATTGCTTTTGCTATTCGGGGTCTTTTGTGTTTCCATACAAATTGTGAAATTTTTTGTTCTAGTTCTGTGAAAAATGCCAGTGGTAGTTTGATAGGGATTGCATTGAATCTGTAGATTGCTTTGGGTAGTAGAGTCATTTTCACAATGTTGATTCTTCCAATCCAAGAACATGGTACATCTCTCCATCTATTTGTATCACCTTTAATTTCTTTCATCAGTGTCTTATAATTTTCTGCATACAGGTCTTTTGTCTCCTTAGGTAGGTTTATTCCTAGATATTTTATTCTTTTTGTTGCAATGGTAAATGGGAGTGTTTCCTTGATTTCACTTTCAGATTTTTCATCATTAGTATATAGGAATGCCAGAGATTTCTGTGCATTAATTTTGTATCCTGCAACTTTACCAAATTCATTGATTAACTCTAGTAGTTTTCTGGTAGCATCTTTAGGATTCTCTATGTATAGTATCATGTCATCTGCAAACAGTGACAGCTTTACTTCTTCTTTTCCAATTTGGATTCCTTTTATTTCTTTTTCTTCTCTGATTGCTGTGGCTAAAACTTCCAAAACTAGGTTGAATAAGAGTGGTGAGAGTGGGCAACCTTGTCTTGTTCCTGATCTTAGTGGAAATGGTTTCAGTTTTTCACCATTGAGGACGATGCTGGCTGTGGGTTTGTCATATATGGCCTTTATTATGTTGAGGAAAGTTCCCTCTATGCCTACTTTCTGCAGGGTTTTTATCATAAATGGGTGTTGAATTTTGTCGAAAGTTTTCTCTGCATCTATTGAGATGATCATATGGTTTTTCTCCTTCAATTTGTTAATATGGTGTATCACGTTGATTGATTTGCGTATATTGAAGAATCCTTGCATTCCTGGAATAAACCCCACTTGATCATGGTGTATGACCCTTTTAATGTGCTGTTGGATTCTGTTTGCTAGTATTTTGTTGAGGATTTTTGCATCTATGTTCATCAGTGATATTGGCCTGTACTTTTCTTTCTTTGTGACATCCTTGTCGGGTTTTGGTATCAAGGTGATGGTGGCCTCGTAGAATGAGTTTGGGAGTGTTCCTCCCTCTGCTATATTTTGGAAGAGTTTCAGAAGGATAGGTGTTAGCTCTTCTCTAAATGCTTGATAGAATTCACCTGTGAAGCCATCTGGTCCCGGGCTTTTGTTTGTTGGAAGATTTTTTATCACAGTTTCAATTTCAGTGCTTGTGACTGGCCTGTTCATATTTTCTATTTCTTCCTGATTCAGTCTTGGCAGGTTGTGCATTTCTAAGAATTTGTCCATTTCTTCCAGGTTGTCCATTTTATTGGCATAGAGTTGCCTGTAGTAATCTCTCATGATCTTTTGTATTTCTGCAGTGTCAGTTGTTACTTCTCCTTTTTCATTTCTAATTCTATTGATTTGAGTCTTCTCCCTTTTTTCTTGATGAGTCTGGCTAATGGTTTATCAATTTTGTTTATCTTCTCAAAGAACCAGCTTTTAGCTTTGTTGATCTTTGCTATCGTTTCCTTCATTTCTTTTTCATTTATTTCTGATCTGATTTTTATGATTTCTTTCCTTCTGCTAACTTTGGGATGTTTTTGTTCTTCTTTCTCTAATTGCTTTAGGTGCAAGGTTAGGTTGTTTATTCGAGATGTTTCCTGTTTCTTAAGGTGGGATTGTATTGCTATAAACTTCCCTCTTAGAACTGCTTTTGCTGCATCCCATAGGTTTTGGGTCGTCGTGTCTCCATTGTCATTTGTTTCTACGTATTTTTTAATTTCCCCTTTGATTTCTTCAGTGATCACTTTGTTATTATGTAGTGTATTCTTTAGCCTCCATGTGTTTGTATTTTTTACAGCTCTTTTCCTGTAATTGATATCTAGTCTCATAGCATTGTGGTCGGAAAAGATACTTGATACAACTTCAATTTTCTTAAATTTACCAAGGCTTGATTTGTGACCCAAGATATGATCTATCCTGGAGAATGTTCCATGAGCACTTGAGAAAAATGTGTATTCTGTTGTTTTTGGATGGGATGTCCTATAAATATCAATTAAGTCCATCTTGTTTAATGTATCATTTAAAGCTTGTGTTTCCTTATTTATTTTCATTTTGGAAGATCTGTCCATTGGTGAAAGTGGGGTGTTAAAGTCCCCTACTATGATTGTGTTACTGTCGATTTCTCCTTTTATGGCTGTTAGTATTTGCCTTATGTATTGAGGTGCTCCTATGTTGGGTGTATAAATATTTACAATTGTTATATCTTCTTCTTGGATCGATCCCTTGATCATTATGTAGTGTCCTTCTTTGTCTCTTCTAATAGTCTTTATTTTAAAGTCTATTTTGTCTGATATGAGAATTGCTACTCCAGCTTTCTTTTGGTTTCCATTTGCATGGAATATCTTTTTCCATCCCCTTACTTTCAGTCTCTATGTGTCTCTAGGTCTGAAGTGGGTCTCTTGTAGATAGCATATATATGGGTCTTGTTTTTGTATCCATTCAGCCAATCTGTGTCTTTTGGTGGGAGCATTTAGGCCATTTACATTTAAGGTAATTATCGATATGTATGTTCCTATTCCCATTTTCTTAATTGTTTTGGGTTCGTTATTGTAGGTCTTTTCCTTCTGTTGTGTTTCTTGCCTAGAGAAGTTCCTTTAGCATTTGTTTTAAAGCTGGTTTGGTGGTGCTGAACTCTCTCAGCTTTTGCTTGTCTGTAAACGTTTTAATTTCTCCATCAAATCTGAATGAGATCCTTGCTGGGTAGAGTAATCTTGGTTGCACGTTTTTCTCCTTCATCACTTTAAGTATGTCCTGCCACTCCCTTCTGGCTTGTAGAGTTTCTGCTGAGAGATC
This sequence comes from Mesoplodon bidens, assembly GCF_964165515.1. NCBI lineage: Eukaryota > Metazoa > Chordata > Mammalia > Artiodactyla > Ziphiidae > Mesoplodon > Mesoplodon bidens. Next base: position 84,540,124 of record NC_138161.1, on the reverse strand, counting down.
AGCTGTTATCCTGATGGGGATTCCCTTGTGTGTTATTTGTTGTTTTTCCCTTGCTGCTTTTAATATGATTTCTTTGTGTTTACTTTTTGACAGTTTGATTAATATGTGTCTTGGCGTATTTCTCCTTGGATTTATTCTGTATGGGACTCTCTGTGCCTCCTGGACTTGATTAACTATTTCCTTTCCCATATTAGGGAAGTTTTCAACTATAATCTCTTCAAATATTTTCTCAGTCCCTTTCTTTTTCTCTTCTTCTTCTGGAACCCCTATAATTCGAATGTTGGTGCGTTTAATGGTGTCCCAGAGGTCTCTGAGACTGTCCTCTGTTCTTTTCATTCTTTTTTCTTTATTTTGCTCTGCAGCAGTTATTTCCACTATTTTATCTTCCACCTCACTTATCCGTTCTTCTGCCTCAGTTATTCTGCTATTGATCCCATCTAGAGTATTTTTTATTTCATTTATTGTGTTTTTAATCGATGCTTGATTCGTCTTAGTTCTTCTAGGTCCTTGTTAACTGTTTCTTGCATTTTGTCTATTCTATTTCCAAGATTTTGGATCTGGGAAATAGAATCTTGGATCATCTTTACCATCATTATTCTGAATTCTTTTTCAGGTAGACTGCCTAGTACCTCTTCATTTGTTAGGTCTGGTGGGTTTTTATCTTGCTCCTTCTCCTGCTGTGTGTTTTTCTGTCTTCTCATTTTGCTTATGTTACTGTGTTTGGGGTCTCCTTTTTGCAGGCTGCAGGTTCGTAGTTCCCGTTGTTTTTGGTGTCTGTCCCCAGTGGCTAAGGTTGGTTTAGTGGGTTGTGTAGGCTTCCTGGTGGAGGGGACTAGTGCCTGTGTTCTGGTGGGTGAGGCTGCATCTTGTCTTTCTGGTGGGCAAGTCCACGTCTGGTGGTGTGTTTTGGGGTGTCTGCGGACTTTTTATGATTTTAGGCCACCTCTCTGCTAATGGGTGGCGTTGAGTTCCTGTCTTGCTAGTTGTTTGGCATAGGGTGTCCAGCACTGTAGCTTGCTGGTCGTTGAGTGAATCTGGGTGCTGGTGTTGAGATGGAGATCTCTGGAAGATTTTCGCCGTTTGATATTATGTGGAGCTGGGAGGTCTCTTGTGGACCAGTGTCCTGAAGTTGGCTCTCCCACCTCAGAGGCACAGCACTGACTCCTGGCTCCTCAGTTTGGGATGATTTGTTGTCTATTCATGTATTCCACAGATGCAGGGTACATCAAGTTGATTGTGGAGCTTTAATCCACTGCTTCTGAGGCTGCTGGGAGAGGTTTCCCTTTCTCTTCTTTGTTCTCACAGCTCCTGGGTCTCAGCTTTGGATCTGGCCCCGCCTCTGCATGTAGGTCGCCGGAGGGCGTCTGTTCTTCGCTCAGACAGGACAGGGTTAAAGGAGCAGCCTCTTCGGGGACTCTGGCTCACTCAGGCCGGGCGGGAGGGAGGGGCACGGAGTGTGGGGCGAGCCTGCAGCGGCAGAGGCCCGCGTGACGTTGCACCAGCCCGAGGCGCGCCGTGCGTTCTCCCAGGGAAGCCGCCCCTGGATCCCGGGACCCCGGCAGTGGCGGGCTGCACAGGCTCCCGGAATGGCGGTGTGGACAGTGACCTGCGCTCGCACACAGGCTTCTTGGCGGCGGCAGCAGCAGCCCCAGCGTCCCACGCCCGTCACTGGGCTCCGCGCTTTCAGTCGTGACTCGCGCCCGTCTGTGGAGCCCCTTTAAGCAGCGCTCTTAATCCCCTCTCCTGGCGCACCAGGAAACCAAGAGGGAAGAAAAAGTCTCTTGCCTCTTCGGCAGCTCCAGAGTTTTCCCGGACTCCCTGCCGGCTAGCTGTGGCACATTAGCCCCCTTCAGGCTGAGTTCTCGCCGCCAGCCCCAGTCCTCTCCCTGCGCTCTGACCGAAGCCCGAGCCTCAGCTTCCAGCGCCGCCCACCCCGGTGCGCGAGCAGACAAGCCTCTCGGGCTGGTGAGTGCCGCTCGGCACCGATCCTCTGTGCGGGAATCTCTCCGCTTTGCCCTACCCAGGTATGTGGGGGAGTTTCTTGCCTTTTGGGAGGTCTGGGGTCTTCTGCCAGCATTCAGTAGGTGTTCTGTAGGAGTTGTTCCACGTGTAGCTGTATTTCTGGTGTATCCGTGCGGAGGAAGGTGATCTCCGCGTCTTACTCATCCGCCATCTTACCCGGAAGTCCTCCAGATTTCTTGATGATGGCCATTCTGACTGGTGTGAGATGATATCTCATTGTAGTTTTGATTTGCATTTCTCTAATGATTAATGATGTTGAGCATTCTTTCATGTGCCTCTTGGCCATCTGTATGTCTTCTTTGGAGAAATGTGTATTTAGGTCTTCTGCCCATTTTTGGATTGGGTTGTTTGTTTTTTTGTTATTGAGCTGCATGAGCTGCTTGTTAAGTTTGGAGATTAATCCTTTGTCAGTTGCTTCATTTGCAAATATTTTCTCCCATTCTGAGGGTTGTCTTTTGGTCTTGTTTATGGTTTCCTTTGCTGTCCAAAAGCTTTGAAGTTTCATTAGGTCCCATTTGTTTATTTTTGTTTTTATTTCCATTTCTCTAGGAGGTGGGTCAAAAAGGATCTTGCTGTGATTTATGTCATAGAGTGTTGTGCCTATGTTTTCCTCTAATAGTTTGATAGTTTCTGGCCTTACATTTAGGTCTTTAATCCATTTTGAGCTTATTTTTGTGTATGGTGTTAGGGAGTGATCTAATCTCATAATTTTTTTTTTTTTTTGCGGTACGCGGGCCTCTCACTGCTGTGGCCTCTCCCGTTGTGGAGCACAGGCTCCGGACACGCAGGCTCAGCGGCCATGGCTCACGGGCCCAGCTGCTCCGCGGCATGTGGGATCTTCCCAGACCGGGGCATGAACCCGTGTCCCCTTCATCGGCAGGCGGACTCTCAACCACTGTGCCACCAGGGAAGCCCTAATCTCATACTTTTACATGTACCTGTCCAGTTTTCCCAGCACCACCTATCCTTCTTTCTGAACTGTCAGGATTCTCCCAGTTCATTAGGGACCCGCCTTCTCATTGCTCACTGTATCTTCACTATTAAGTTACCCAAATGGACAGGCCTTCCTGGCTATGGCTCATGTTCCAGAACTATTCTTACCTCTCACTTCTTTCTTTTCTACCCCAGACATCACCATTCCAAACACATAAATAAAATCACCCATCTTTGTTTTATTCCCTTTCCTCAGAACTGTTAGATTTTGCCTGCCTCTGTCAAAATATGAGACAGTCCATGAAGATCATTTAAAAAACATTTTTTTAAGGTAAGACTGATAGTTAAAAACTGTATATTATGGAATCTAATAAAGTTCCAAAATTAGAAAATCTTTATTTTTATAAGGTGTGCAAACTGTGTAAAATATATAATAGCACATTCATGATAAAACTTATTTCTTGCTCATATAGAGAGCAGATATTTCTAATAAGAAGGCAGCTCCAAGTAGGGATTCTGGTCCCCGGGCTCCTTCCATCTTCCTCCTTCCACAATGGCCATATGTCAAGCTAGTCATGGGGGAAGAGCATGAAGGAGCACATGGGGAAGGGTTTTGTGTGCCAGGTTCCCGTCCCAGTTGCAAGGCCATCTGGAAAGTGTAGGCAGGCGTGTGCCCAGAAAACAGTCCACCCACAATCCTTAGAGTTAATGGTAGGAAAATTTCCATCTCTCCTAATAAACCAGCGTGCTTATTTCATAGATTAAGGAAAGTCATGTGCCTAATGGTGTTTTGTGTTTTGCCTTAGCTGCTAGGAAGTTCAAAGCTAAATTCAGTGTTCAACCGATACAACTATTCTTAACATAGATTTTTCTGGAACAATTATCTTCTATTTTCATTATATGATCCTTGCTCTTTTATCTTTGCTTTAATGGTCCCTATGTACCTTCTATTGCAACTGAACTAAAACTCTTTCTAGAAATCAGTGGAGGTAAAAATGATGAATAAAAATTTAATATCTTTGAAGTTCAGTAAGATTTTATAAAACACTTCTGTAGGTATCGTGTTATTTGATCCTCTCACCAGCCTGGAATGTAGGCAGGGCAGATATTTTTATTTCCCATTTACATATAAGGAGAATAAAGCTCAAAGATATTTAATTGAGTTGTCCCATGAGGCAGAGCCAGGGCTCTGGGGTAGATTGCCAACTTCCCAGCCCATTGTATGGCATGGCTCCCACTGGCCACCAGGCAATCTCCCTTTGAGATTTTCTCTAAGGAATAGGAATCCAATAGAATAAGTACTTCATTAACAAAACGAGCATGTCAAGTTAGTAGCACACAGGCACTGTGCCTTGGTAACTTGGAATTAATGCACAATTAGCAAATAATCAACACTTCCTACAATAAAATCAATGCAGAGAAGGGTGGAAGAATAAAAGGGAAAGGTAGGAATAACTCATTGCTTTTTTATTATTTTTTTCCTTTCTAAAGGCATTCAATGGAGGCTTGAGAGAAAGTAAACAGGTAAAGCTTAATCTATAACTTTATGCCATAGTACAGAGTACATTCAGCAATCTCAGTCAATCCATCACCTGCTGAACAAAGGCAGCAGGGCAAAGCATTTCTCGCCCCAACTCCCTTAGTGGAATCCAAAAAACCTATTTTGGATGGCAGTAGAAAATCAGTGAACCCTGCAGGCACCCCCTCCTCAGCATTAAGGTAATATCGTGAAGACACATCCAACAGCCCTGCAGCTGGCACAATTGGAAACGACAGAGGAATTCTTTGGTGGTTCTGTCTGAGTTGCTAGAATTCATGGGTGAGGTTAACAAACAAGGCCATCACCAAAACACAAGCAAGTGAAGTCCTTTGTCAACACATATGAAAAATCGGTCTTCCTGAGCACTGCTGCCTTTGTGCTAAATTTTGTGACAAGTGCTAACGGCTTCATGCCTTTTCTAATTTCTCTGTGTGCTTTCATAACAGGTGCTTATAAAAATGAATCTTGGTCAGGGAGGCTGGTGAAGAGTGCTTTTGGGGGACAGACATTTTAACCTTAAGCTTTGGCCAGGACTGAAGCAGAGAAGGCAACCAAGAAACTGGTCATACGGAGAAAGAAAGAAAGCAAAGGTGCCTATTGCTATTCATTTGTAATATATCAACTTAGCCAGACCTTTAGACCTAGGGCACAGCCTACCTTTGTAATTTCCTGAAAATTAAAAAAGGAACATGAAGAAAGACAACTGGAGAAGTATAATTTGTGCTATTTTGATTTCATATTTGTCCTGTGTTAGCAAGTATAGCACACCCAATGATGAGACAAGACCCCACCAACTTTGTTGCTAGGAATAGGACTCTTCTGAATTGTCTCTTGTTGATTTCTGACCTTTGCCTGAAGCTCTGCCTCACTCTTGCTCAGACACGAATCCCTTGGGTCTTTTCTTCCCACATCACGTCTTACCACCATATTATGGGTATGCATCTTGTGAGATATTGATTCTCTGGGCATCAGCATTCTCTGCTGAGGACTTCCAGGGACACGGTTTTCCTCTACTCCATCACCTCCCGTGTTCTCCCTCCCTAATTCTCTCAACACCCCTGAGGAGGCCAGGTTGTCACACTGGTCTTCCTCCAGATCTGTCCAATATGGTGGCCATGGGCCACATGTAGCTATTTAAGTTAAAATGAAATAAAGTTAGAATTTAATAAAATAAAAAATTCAGTTACTCACAAGCACCAGCCACATCTAAAATATTCAGTAGGCTCACGTAGCTTGTAGGCACCACATCAGATAGTGCAGATAATAGAAAATTTTCTTCATCACAGAAAGTCCTATTGGATAAGGCTGTGTCAGATCTTTCTCTTGGTATCCTACTACCTTGTTCCCCTTCCTCACTTCTGGCCACATTTATATGGCCAAGGGGCTACTTTCAGCGCCTTAATCCCCCTGGAAATATACCAGACTGCTCATTCCTTAGAGCCTGGAGGCCAAACTGATTATTGGCCCCAGAGATACCAGAAAATATTTTCCTTTACTTTAGTCTAAGACCTATCTCTCCACTTTCCTAGGGCTGTAAAGAATGGGAACATCCATTTCTTTCAAGGGAATCCTTACCTCCACCTTCAAGGCCCCCTCCCCTCGCCACTGGTATTCAGTCTGGATTTATGGTTCCAACAAGTCAGTCACAAAATTACCTGACACTGGCACATTACCCAAATTGTTCATGCTGGTGGTATTTTAGTTACTTGAATGCTTTAACAGTATTCCTGTTTTAGGACCTATCAAATGCTGGTGCCTCATGTTGGAATATTCCCTCTTCCCTCCCCCCAATCTCCAGCCAACTCCTACTCATACTTCATGTTTAAATACCACCATCCCAGAAAGTCTTCTCTCACTACCCAGGCTGGGTTAGCACCTTATCCTGTTCCTGTTTTCTCTCTTCATAGCTCCTGTGTGTTCTTTTCTTTCTCTAATTGCAGATGCTCTGATTAAGTACAAGTAGAGCCATGTAGAAGGATCAGGCTGGCAGAGAGAAATCATTGTGAGACCCTAGAGCATGGCGACCCTGGGTGCAAATGAGATTATCTTGAGGAAAGAGCAGTGTCTAAGACAGGATCTTAGGGGAATCTTTCAAGGGGGTAGAGAAACAACTGGAATCCATACCATAAATAAAGAAGCAGGGTTATTTCCTGGAAGTTGAGGGAGGAGAAACAAACAAACAGAAAAAAGGGGTGCAGTCAGGCATATACAATTTTTATGATTCCTATTTATTTAACAGTTCCTTTATTTTATTTTTTATTTTTTGTTTTTTTGTGGTACGCGGGCCTCTCACTGCTGCGGCCTCTCCCGTTGTGGAGCACAGGCTCCGGACACGCAGGCTCAGCGGCCATGGCTCATGGGCCCAGCCGCTCCGCGGTATGTGGGATCTTCCCGGACCGGGGCACGAACCCGTGTCCCCTGCATCGGCAGGCGGACTCTCAACCACTGCACCACCAGGGAAGCCCTAACAGTTCTTTTATTATTAAAAGAAAAAGAAGGAATACATTATTTTCATTGTACAAAATCAAAGTTACACATGAAAGTCTCCTCTTACCATGGCTTACCCTTAGCAACTACAGTACCCTGGGTAACTACTCTTAATGTTGCATACTTCTAGTGTATTTTTCATTCATTTCTACCCATATATGCATGTACACATATCACATGTAACTTTATTTTACATACAGTGTATTTTACATATAATATATATTACATATTTTATTTTGTGCATTCAAGGAAGAGTGCCACATAAATAGCTGCTAACCATGTGAAAAGATACTTCAACTCACTAGGAATTGGATTTGAAACTCTAATCAAAAAAGAAGACATCCTTTTTCATTCATCAGCTTGGCAAAGATTAAAAAGATCAATAATATTTACTGTTGGCAAAGAATCAGGGAAATGAACACTATTAAATTGTGAAGGCTTTTTTGGTAGACAATTTTCTGGAATATATCAAATGTAAAATGTATCAAATGCATACTTTTTGAACCAGCAACTCCAATTCTACAAGCTATCCTAAATAAATTATGACAGGTACAGAAATAAAATTTGTATAAAAATATTCATTGTAATATTGTCAATAAAATGGAGTATTTAAAATACCCCAAATATTCATCAATAAATTAATGGATAAATGAATTATGGTATACTTCTACTACTCAGCTATTAAAAAGAATAAGGAAGACATAAGATTGCCAAGATTTACTGTTCAGTGAAAAAAAGTAAATTGCAGAGCAGTGCATAATCATATTCTAAAATGAAAAGTGTGTGTATTTTCCATAATTGAGACCTTGTGTGTCAAGGTCTCAATTATGGAAAAATAGAACTGTGATTGTAGCAGGGTAAGGTATGGCAAATGGCTTTGTGGACTCCTTATCTATACCATAATTCAATGCAAAGATAAATGTTATTAAAATGTCAGTATATCTTAATAGCCTAAAGACTTGGTGTTACTATTTTCTAAATGTATGGTCTAACGATGCTGAATTTAAAAGCAGCACATTTTATACATACTTTGGCTCTCTGTGAAGTAGTTTTCTCCATCACCTTCCTTTCATTGAACTTTAGCATTAAGAGAGAGACTATAGAGAGCCATTGTTGCCTTTATTTTTCAGGTGAGGAAACAAAAATCCAAATGAAGGGATTTGTCCATTGAGTTGTTGGCAAAACCAGAACATCACCCAAAGTGGCCTAGTTTCCATTTTTGTCTCTTTTCCCTTAGTGAACAACGCTGAACTTTACTCAAATTTATTTCTCATCTTCCAACATTATTTTACACAGTATGATTCTATAACTTGACCATTGTTCACTACTCTGACTCCCTCCCCAAACCGGCTATTATTGTTAAAACAGATGAGCACCACTTCTACAATTTAGATGAGAATATTAACAATACATTCATTCATTTACTGATTCTTACAACAGATATTTATTGAAAGTTTACCCTATGGAAGTTGAAAACCGCTGAGACCCAGACCTTCCCTCATGGAGAGCTATACTGACAAATAAACTTGGAGTTATTCTGTAATCACTCAGTGCTCTGAGGAGAGAGCAATGTTGGGGGAGCACATAGCTCACATTGGGGAGGGGACTCCGGGGAGGCTTCCTGGAGGAAGTAATATCCAGGCTGCCATCTGACAGAAGGGCATCACTCAGGCAGGTAAATGGGGCTTGGGAGAGTAGTTTTCTAGAAAGAGGATGCGAAGTACAAAGTTTGCTTGAGCAGAAGCAGTGTGATGCTTTTTGAAGAAGTCAGAAAACTCATCTGCAAAGGGGAAAGGAAGGAAAGATAAGGCTGGAGCATCAAGCCAGAACCATCAAGAAGGCCTTAGAGAACTGTGTTAAAGAGACAGACAAAGAGACAGACAGATAAAGAAGATGTGGTACATATATACAATGGAGTATTACTCAGCCATGAAAAGGAACGAAATTGGGTCATTTGTAGAGACGTGGATGGACCTAGAAATTGTCATACAGAGTGAAGTAAGTCAGAAAGAGAAAAACAAATATCATATATTAACGCATATATGTGGAATCTAGAAAAATGGTACAGATGAACAGGTTTGCAAGGCAGAAATAGAGACACAGATGTAGAGAACAAATGTATGGACACCAAGGGGGGAAGTGAGTGGTGGTGGTGGTTGTGGTGGGATGAATTGGGAGATTGGGACTGACATATATACACTAATATATATAAAATAGATAACTAGTAAGAACCTGTTGTATAAAAAATAAATAAATAAAATAAAATTTAAAAAAATGTATGCACCCTTATGTTCATTTCAGCATTATTTATAATAGTCAATATGTGGAAGCAACCTAAGTGTCCATCAATAGATGAATGGATAAAGAAGTGATACACACACACAAATAAATAAAGAGGTGGATATTGGGGGACTGTACGGAGCCCCTGACATGTTTTAATCATGGGAATGCCATGATGGGATTGGCATTTTGGAAATGATCACTAAGGCTGTATTTTTTGAAAATGGTTCGGGGGTGGATATGGGAGCAGGACCGAAAGAAGGCGGAGAGACCACTTAGAGGGCTGGTACAATGGCCTGCCTTCACAACAGAGATTAGTGGAGAGATTCGGGAGTGATGCTGCACAGAACTTGTTGATCAATTGAGTGTATTAAGGTGGTAACATACATTGAGTTGGGGAACACAGGAAGAGAAATGAGTATTTTTTTTTTCTCCTTGAACTTTTTATTTTGAAAAATATCAAACCTACAGAAATTTGAAAATGGAAAGACAAGTGCAGTGAATATATACCCTCCACCCAGATTCAGTAATTGTTAATATTTTGCTGCCTGGGTAGCTTATAAACAACAGAAATTTATTTCTCACAGTTCTGGAGGCTGGGAGTCTGAGATCAGGGTACCAGCCTGGGTGGGTGAGGGCCCACTCCCAGGCTGTAGACTTCTTATTGTGTCTTCACATGGTGGAAGGGGCTACGGAGCTCTCTTTTATAAGAGCACTAATTCCATCTATAAGGGCTCCATCTTCATAACCTGTCACTTCCCAATGGTCCCACCTCCTAATATCATCACACAGGGCATTAAGATTTCAACTTGTGAATTTTGGGGGGACATGAATATTCAGAACATAGCACACGGCTTTACCTCAGTCATTTAAAAGTTATTTCAGGCATGATGATAGTTTGCCCCAATTAACTCAAAATATATCTCCTAGGAACAAGGGTCTTCTTCTAAATAACAACAATGAAATTATCTTACCCAGGAAATTTAACTTCATATATTACCTAATAAAAATGTGTGTATTAAAATATCCCTGTTCGTCCTGGTAATGTCTTTCATGTTTTTTTTTTTTAATTATAGATCCCTTCCAGGATCACACGTTTCCTTTAGTTTCCTTTAATCTAGAAGCATTCTCTTACTTTTTCTCATCTATCATGACATAGATATTTTTGAAGGGTCATGTCAGATGTCTAGAACATCTCACAATCTGGATTTTCTTATTGATTCTTCACTGTTAGATTTAGGTTCACCATTTTTGGAAAAGATACTACGTAAGAAATGTTATGTCCACCTCTTGAATGACATCAGAGGCACAGCATGTCAGTTTGTCTCATTACTGGTGATGCTATAAGTTGGATCCCTTGATAAAGTGGGTCCACTAGAGTTCTACCGTTTAAAGGTACCTGTGGCGTGGTACTTTGATATTGTGTTATAGTATTCTTCAGTAACTTTCACCCATTAGTTTAAGCATTAATTGATGATCTTTGCTTGAAACAATGACTACATAGGCTTGGAAAATGGTGACTTCTAAATTCTTTTGATCCTTGTTTATTCTCAATGTAGCATTCCTCTGTAATAAAGAGGCTTCCTGTTTCTCACTCCCTTTTCTCTCTTCCTTCTATTGTCTGTTTGTCTGTCTGTCTCTCCGTATCTTCGGTGTTACTACAGACTCATGGATTCATTTATTCTATTCAATGCATTATTATCTCTTACCATCATTATTCTTTCTGATACTGAAATTGCTGAAGTTTGGACAGTGTGAGCCCCTTCAAGCCAGCTCCTGCATCCTTTTTACATGTTTCCATCAATCTTTTATCACTTCCTTGCTTTCTGGCAGAGCTTCTGCATAACAGTCAACCTTAAACAACTGTGGACTTTGGTCAGTGAACAGACACTGGTAAATGCTGCCAGAAAAAATACTAGAGCTTCTCCCATAATTGATGTGGTATGATTAGACTACTATAAAGTTCTGGGGAAGGCAAAACCCCCAAAGCAACCTGTCATAAAGGCCAAATTCTTTTTTTTTTCAGTTTGATGAGTTAAAAAAAATTTTATTGGAGTAGAGTTGCTTTACAATGTTGTATTAGTTTCTGCTGTACAGCAAAATGAATCAGCTATACATAAATGTATATCCCCTCCTTTTGGATTTCCTTCCCATTTAGGTCACCACAGAGCACTGAGTAGAGTTCCCTGTGCTATACAGTAGGTTCTCATTAGTTATCTATTTTATACACAGTATCAATAGTGTATATATGTCAATCCCAATCTTCCAATTCATCCCACCCCCGCCTTCCCCCCTTGGTATCCATATGTTTGTTCTCTACATCTATGTCTCTATTTCTGCTTTGCCAATAAGTCATCTGCACCATTTTTCTAGACTCCACGTATAAGTGATATTATACAATACTTGTTTTTCTCTTTCTGACTTACTTCACTCTGTATGACAGTCTCTAGTTCCATCCACATCTCTACAAATGGCACTATTTCATTCCTTCTTATGGCTGAGTAATATTCCGTTGCATATATGTACCACATCTTCTTTATCCATTCCTCTGTTGATGGACACTTAGGTTGCTTCCATGTCCTGGCTATTGTAAATAGTGCTGTGCTGAATATTGGGGTGCATGTATCTTTTTGAATTATGATTTTCTCTGTGTATATGCCCAGTAGTGGGATTGCTGGGTCATATGGTAGTTCTACTTTTAGTTTGTTAAGGAACTTCCATACTGTTCTCCATAGTGGCTGTATCAATTTACATTCCCACCAACAGTGTAGGAGGGTTCCCTTTTCTCCATACCCTTTCCAGCATTTATTGTTTGTAGATTTTTTGATGATGACCATTCTGACTGGTGTGAGGTGATACCTCATTGTAGTCTCGATTTGCATTTTTCTAATAATTAGTGATGTTGAGCATCTTTTCATGTGCCTCTTGGCCATCTGTATTGTCTTCTTTGGAGAAATGTCTATTTAGGTCTTCTGCCCATTTTTGGATTGGGTTGTTTGTTTTTTTGATGTTGAGCTGCATGAGCTGTTTGTATATTTTGGAGATTAGTCCCTTGTCAGTTGCTTCATTTGCAAATATTCTCTCCCATTCTGAGGGCTGTCTTTTCATCTTATTTACGGTTTCCTTTGCAGTGCAAAAGCTTTTAAGTTTCATTAGGTCCCATTTGTTTATTTTTGTTTGTGTTTTCATTATTCTAGGAGGTGGGTGAAAAAAGATCTTGCTGTAATTTATGTCAAAGAGTGTTCTCCCTATGTTTTCCTCTAAGAGTTTTATAGTATCTGGCCTTACATTTAGGTCTCGAATCCATTTTGAGTTTGTTTTTGTGTATGGTATTAGGGGGTGTTCTAATTTCATTCTTTTACATGTAGCTGTCCAGTTTTCCCAGCACCACTTATTGAAGAGACTGTCTTTTCTCCATTGTATATTCTTGCCTCCTATGTCATAGATTAGGTGACCGTAGGTGCATGGGAGGCCAAATTCTTCAGCAGAAGAGCTGAGGAAGAGATTAAGGGTGTGTGTATATGTGTGTGTGTGGGGGGCTGTATCTTAGTGGCTTGAAGCCACATGGAGGGAGGTTCATGAAAAACTAACAAGTATTTATATCTATATTTTATCAATGGCTGTGTTGCCTATGAGATTTTCTCAATGGCCCTTTATTGCCATGTCTCCGTCTGCTCTCTTGTTGTCTCCCATCTTGTCCACGTGCCCTTTCTGACACTATTCTCTTCCCATCTGCTTAAACAAACAACAAAACAAATACCAAATTCTTCTTCTCTCCTTTAGAGCAGCTTGAACCTTTTGCTTTCTTGATCGATGTCTTTCATGGGCCTCAGGTTTCACTTTCTAACTAAATAGAAGTCTCGAGAAATTTTCTCAAACAAAGATATTTTGGCATCAAATATTAACTTGGTACATTTTTCACCTTATAAGAACTTGAAAGAATCCACTAAAAGATTTAGTTAAAGGATTTTAATCTTCTTGGTAAGAACCATTTCAGTGGAGGTGAAGGGAAAGAAGCTGGACTGCAAAGGTTGAGTAAATTGGAGGAGAGAAAATTGAGACAGTGTGTGAACGTGATTGCTTTGAGATGGTTGTTTGAAAGGAGAAGGTGGGACAGTAGCTGAAAGCAGATGGGAATGTCAGGGAAGATTTTTAACAGTTCAAGTAATTTGATTATGTTGAAATGCTTATGAAAAGGAGTCAAGAGAGAGCAAGAGAAGAGAGTCACTGAGGTGGTGGGGGAAGGACATATCCAGGAAACAGGAGAATTTCTGTTACCACAGGAAAGAAGGAAGGAAGGAAATGGCTACAGGTGCAGGTCAAACTCTATGTGCGTGCAGAAAACTGAGGAAGTTCCCATCTGATTGATGTCCCCTACCCCTCTTCCTCCTCCTCTCTATTTTCCTTCTTCATTGCTGTGAATTAATAGTCAGACTTCTGTGTTAGGAATGGACAGGGAAAGGATGAAGTAGATGTTTGAAGAAAGTGAAAATAAGGGTAAGAGTTCTGCCAGGAAACATGGAAGCGTTCCTAGTAGCATAGGAGGGACCTTTTGAGGTTGGAGATCATGCATTTTATTACTGTGACACCATTCTGTCCATTTCTGTGATATTTGTTCAGCAGCCTGGATGTAGGCATGGAGAAGATGCTTTTCCAGGGCTAGTGTTTCGCTAGACACCTGGGATGGAAGTGTGGCAGAGAAAAGGAATGAGTATAATGGCCAGAGGTTGGTTGAAGTGTTGGATTTCTGGTTTGAGAAGAATACGAAGAGCAGGAAGGAGCTGGTAATTTGGTTTAAAAAATTTTCCTCTGGAACCTGGGTTGGAATCTTTCTGACTTTTTAGTCATTTCCTGCTTACTATATTGATTCAGAGTTCATATGTAAATTTTAAGTAGACCAGCAGAAAGCTTTAGGGTTCTAAGTAAATAGATTTTAGCAAAATTGCCTGAGACCATTTGGGTATACACATTCCAACCTCATATTTTTCTGTTTTTTTGATGAATGTGCTATCCTAGAGAGAATCAGATTTTGTTGAAGTCAACATATTTGTGGCATGATGAAAGTAGTTAGGAATTGGAAATCCTAGATTCTAAGCCTATTTCTGACAGCAGTGAGCTATGTGACCTCAGAGAAGTCTTTTTAATTCTCTGGGCCTCAGTTTCTTCCTTTTAAATGAAGGGTTTGGTGTAGATTCTCTAAACTTTCTTCCAGCTCTAACATGCCTGAAGTTCATGGATGTGTGCAATTCTTTGACTCTGTCTGTGGTTTCCAGTGAAGAGAGAGCAATTGGTTTTAAAAACAGTATATGTTTATCCTACTGTAAGGATATTTCCAAATGAAGATCAATGAAGCTCAAATGTCTCTTGGTTATACCATTCCACTGGTCAGGCTCATCCCTCCAAGTTTTTAAGCTTAGGCAAAACAGATGATAGTGATAAACATGGTTTAGGTCCATAGCAGAAAATTAAAGACCTCCATAGACTTAGAGAAAAATATTATGACACTTACACTTCTCAGGGAATATGATCTTTATTTAAAAGAGAAAGATTTATTGACTCTATATCCTGCAACTGCAATTCACTTCTAATTTACCAGTTGAATAGGAAATCTACCTGTTGAATTTTTGGTTTGGGAGAGTTTAGTTCTAAACCTTAAATTCAGTATGGGGGTTTCAAGGCCTGTGTCTTTGTTAGTCACAAAAATTTAATTCCATTTAGATTGGTAAGCTCTTGAATCATTGATATCATAATGTAAATGAAAATTAAAACCAACTAAAATCCATTGCAGCAAGAAAAAATAGCAGTATGAACCTTGGCTGGCAGACTAGTCTCTTCTGTTGTTCAATCTCTCATGGATGTTCATTGGTAGATAAAAATTGCAAGGGATGATATAAACTGATGCATCTGTTTGAAATAACATATCTAATCTTCTGCTCCAGAAGTTGTTCACAGGGTTTGACAGCAAACTCTAATACATATTCATAACCAATGCACTTTGTGACCAAGGGAAATTGAAGCAAGTGCAACGGAATGAAGTGTGAGGAAGCAGCATACCAATTTTAAACTTAATTCTAGGGCTTCCCTGGTGGTGCAGCGGTTGAGAGTCCGCCTGCCGATGCAGGGGACACGGGTTCGTGCCCCAGTCCGGGAAGATCCCACATGCCGCGCAGCGGCTGGGCCAGTGAGCCATGGCCGCTGAGCCTGCGCGTCCGGAGCCTGTGCTCTGCAATGGGAGAGGCCACAACAGTGAGAGGCCCGTGTATCAAAAAAAAAAAAAAATTAATTATAGAGATGGGGGGAAGGATGCACTGAGATAGTATATCTTCATCCAGCTCTCATGGAGCTTTACCCAAAAATCATGTTACCTATTTGATAGAAGAAATATTATTTTTGGTTAATTACTTGATAAAACCAGAAGATTCTGGGGAAAACAAGATTCTGAGATCCTATTAGAAACTCTTTTTTTTATGTAGAGAAAAAGAAGCACTGCAGAATTTTAATCATCTAAAAAAATTTTTTTTTTCAGACTTAAGAAAGATTTCTGGTCCACACAAGATTTCAGTTCATGGAATGTTTTTGACATGTTTAAGTCCTAAATTCAGTTTGAAATTAGGAAAAGCAATAATTAGTGTTATTCTTGTGATTTTTTTACTTTTGGTAATCTAGAGCCATGTGTCATTCAATGTGATCAGCATCCCTGGGCTCCCCACTCTAATGTAAGTACTCGAAGAGCATAGACTTCAACTACCTTGTTCAGAGCTGGTGCTGAGGGCTTAGAATAGTGTTTGGCATGGAGAAGGCACTTACTAAGTGTTTGTTGAATGAATGAATAAATAAATCTACCTCATGACACCTTGTATGATGTACATGTTCAATATGTATTTTATTAATAAATAGATCAATGGATGGAAATACTTCTCTAAGTGGTTTACAACTTGCCATTTGACATTAATTTTCAGAATCTGAAAGTAAATACTCAACAATATCAGGCAGTGAAACTTGGGTCAGTGACATGTTAACTAACTATCAGCTTTGACAAAGGAGAAAATACCCAGATTTCTGACTAAATTGGATTGTGCTCTCTCTGTAGTAGGACTTGTATTCTTGTATTGGGAAAGTATTCTTGTATTCTTGTCTTGGGGAAGTCCCTGTTCACAGAGTAGGAAAAAAAAGAAAAAATTCTTGCCCTCATTTCATTATAAAATATTGCTATAGGAAAAAGTCGAGGAAAAAACAAAGATAAACAACATTTCTAAGAGTCAACAGATTTGGAAATATTTGTGTCTGCTTTGGGAATGTTTGATCTGTTTTGCCAGCAAGTATGTCAATGTTCAGCCTTACTAGAACTATTTTTTAGAAACCAGTTGGTGACTCTTAAGAAGAATGAGAATACCCCAACTTGGTGAGGTATAGGCAGTCTCATACTTTGTTAATGGAAATGTAAATTTGTTGAGTCTTCTGGAGGAAGATTTGGCAAAATATATCAAAAACTTGTGCAAATTCTTTGACTCAGCAATTCTGCTTCTAGGGAATTTCCCTCAGGAAATAATTGGACAAACAAGCAAAGATGTATGTGCAGGAATGTTTGTTGCAGGGTTGTTTCCATGAAACAGGAACACATTGGGAACAATTGAAGTTTTTATTAACAGGGGTTATAAATTTTATGCCTTTCCATAGACTATTCCGTGGCCATTAAAATGATGTTAAAGACCAATATATATTATACAAGGCATAGCTTCATGGTACGATGTAAAATGGAAAAAGCAGCACACAAAGGTATGTAAATCATGACACCATTTGGTAAATAATGCACAGGTATTTCTGTTTCTGCCTAGGAACAAGTCTGGTAGGCTGTTGGCATTACGGAGGATTTTAATTTTTGGCTTATCTATATTTTGTCTTTTCTATAGTAAACAAGGATTATTTTATGCAAAAAATAAATAATTTTTAAATGTGTTGGCACACTCATATATTGCTAATTGAAAGTATGTGATCTCTTCTTGGTGAAAAAAAGGGCTGTGAAGTTTCTTAGAAAGGGTATATTTTCAGAATTTTGTGCTTAGCCTTAGTGCTCAGTTTTTATATAAGTTACAGTGAAATCCAAATCTTAACAAAGCTCAAAAGCTGAAGAGAATGTAACAGAGTTCATGCTTTTTTTTTTTTTTCTTAAAGACAGCTCACAAGAACTGACTGTAGTTGCAGAAAATGCTTTCTAGGTAAAAGGAGATGATTTTTAGAATATTCTTTGAAAGGGATTCAGGAAGACAGGAAGATTTTCTAAAGGTCTAAAGTGCTTGCTGAGATAATCAGCCAGACATTCTGAGTATATTAGCTTCCTTGCAAGAACAATGAGAAGCCATAGCTGGTTATTTTCTTACTCATAGTTACATAGACATAGCAAAATAAACTTCTTAACATCATCTTAGGAAGAGCTGAATGAGAATACATTTTCTAATGGATCATTCACTCTTCAATTTTATTAGAAAAGGAGTTCTAATAGATGCAGAGGTACTAATTATTACTCAAAAAGACCAGACAGAGAATCATGGCTAATAGGAGTGAAAGGGTATACTTTAAAACATTATGAGGTAGTTTTTATTTGGAAGGCCTACATTCAAATTAGAACAAATTGTCTATGGGAAGAAGGTTTTGTTAAAGACATACTAATTAAATTTTTAGTTGAAGGAACTGAGAATTATTTTATGCTCTATGTTTTATAATGAAATCCAATTTCATAAATTCTTTTTTTTTTTTTTTTTTTTTTGTGCTACGCGGGCCTCTCACTGTTGTGGCCTCTCCCGTTGCGGAGCACAGGCTCCGGACGCGCAGGCTCAGCGGCCATGGCTCATGGGCCCAGCCACTCCGCAGCATGTGGGATCTTCCCGGACCGGGGCATGAACCCGTGTACCCTGTATCGGCAGGCGGACTCTCAACAACTGCGCCACCAGGGAAGCCCCAATTTCATAAATTCTTAATATTTCCCTAGCTAGACTAAATATATGCTTGTGAATTTAACTTGATGTGGATGTGTCTTCAACAATAATAAATATTGTTTGAATAAAATTGTTTAATGTGGGACTTCCCTGGTGCATATTTATTTAGAATGAAGGATTTTCATGGTAAAACCATGGTTTTATTTTAAAACTAAAAGCAAAAAAAGCTAGTGAGTGAACAATTAGTAATAGAATTGCCAAGTATGTCATACAATTGTGCTTCTCTGTCACATTTCATAAATTGGAATTATTTCTCAAAATTTCCCCCGGTGCATATTGGCATTATCAATGTGCAGAAAATTATAAAGTTGATCGTATATGTTACTTTGGGGAAGAAAATTAATTTTCTTCTTTGTTTATGGTCTATTTGCCATTCCATATTCTAGAATGTAAAAAAGAATTTGTCTTGGTATTTGTCAGTCAGAACAGTTTCTTGTTCGTAGAAATAAAAATAAATTACAAACTTATAGGAAGAAAATAAGGTTTGGCTTTAAAATGCTTTTTGTTAAAGGGATAATGATATAGATTTGAGAGTCTGATTGATGTCATTATATAATAGTTTAAAATTGAGATCAACTTGACTTAGCTTTCAGGAACAGTTTGCAGTTTGGGCTCAAATGGAGTGTTTTTAAGATAAGGTTTCTTTCCGTACTCAAGATCTGGGTCACTGAAAAATTTCCATCATCTAAACTTTTTAGTCTAAAAATAATTTAACAAAGTTAAGAATGATGGACTTCTGAGTAGTTCAAACGGCTAAATACCAATTATTTCTCAGAAAGTTAATTTAATTAATTAAAAGCTTAGACTAACTTCTATTAAACACTTGATTACTTAGTTCTCACACACGTGGTATCTCAGTTAACCGTTTTTATTAAGACTATATTTTTAGAGCAGTTTTACGTTCACAACAAAATTAAGGGGAATGTACAGAGGTTACTCATATACCCCTTACCCTGAAACATGCACACCCTCCCCCATTATCCGCATCCCCACCAGAGTAGTACGCTTGTTACAACTCATAAATCTACTTTGACACATCATACTCACTCAAAAAGTCCAGTTTGCATTAAGGTTCACTCTTGGTGTTGTACGTTCTATGGGTTTGGACGAATGTATCACGACATGTATGCGTTAATGTGGTTCCATACAGAGTAGTTTCACTGCCCTGAAAATTCTCTGTGCTCTGCTTATTCATCGTCCTCCACCACTCTAATCCCTGGCCACCACTGATCTTTTTACTGTCTCCATAATTTTGCCTTTTCCAGAATGTCATGTAGTTGGAATCATACAGCGTGTAACCTTTTCAGATTGGCTTCTTTCTGTTAGTAACATGCATTTAAGTTTGCTCCATGTCTTTTCATGGCTTGAGAGCTCATTTCTTTTTAGCACTGAATACTATTCTATTCTGTGGATGTACTATAGTTTATTTATCCATTCACCTATGAAGTACATCTTGGTTGCTTCCAAGTATTGGCAATTATGAATAAAGCTGCTATAAAGATCACTGTGCAGGTTTTCGTGTGGATATTAGTTTTCAAATCCTTTGAGTAAATTCTAAGGAGTATGATTGCTGGATCTACATATGGTAAGAGTATGTTTAATTTTGTAGGAAACTGCTAACCTCTCTTCCAAAGTGTCTCTATGATTTTAGGTTGCCACCAGCAACGTATGAGAATTCCTGTTACTTTACATCTGTGTCAGCATTTACTGTTGTTAGTGTTCCAGATTTTGGCCATTCTAACAGGTAAGTAGTAATATATCACTGTTGTTTTAATTTGCATTTCACTGATATGATATGGAACATCCTTTCATATGCTTATTTGCCATCTGTATATGTTCTTTGGTGAGGTATCTATTAAGGTCCTTGGCCCATTTTTAATTGGATTATTTGTTTTCTTATTGTCGAACTTTAAGAATTCTTTGTATATGTTGGATGAATTATTTATCAGATGTATCTTTTGAAAATACTTCCCTGTCTATGGCTTGTCTACTAATTCTCTTGAAATTGTTTTTCATGAGAAGGTTTTAAATTTTAATGAAATCCAGATTATGAATTCTTTCTTTCATGGATTGTGCTTTTGGTGTTTCATCTAAAAACAAACCTAAATGACCAAACTCAAGGTCATTTAGGTTTGTTTCTATGTTATCTTCTAGGAGTTTTATAGTTTTGTGTTTTACATTTAGGTCTGTGATCCATTTTGAGTTAATCTTTGTGAATGGTATAAGGTCTGTGTCTAGATTCATTTTTTTGCTATGTGGATGTCCAGTTATTCCAGCACCATTTGTTGAAGATTTTGTCTTTTCTCCATTGTATTGCTTTTGGTCCTTTGTCAAATATCAGTTGACTGTGTTTATATGGCTCTATTTCTGGGCTCTCTATTCTGTTTCATTGATCTGGTTCTATATTCTTATGCCAATACCACACTGTCTGGGTTACTGAAGTTTTATAATAAATCTTGAAGTTGGGTAGAGTCAGGCTTCCAACTTTGTTCTTGTCCTTCACATTGTGTTAGCTCATCTCAGTCTTTGGCCTCACCATATAAATTTGGAGTCAGTTTTTCAATATCCACAAAATAACTTGCTGAGACTTTTATTGGAATTGCATGGAATCTATAGATTATTTTGGGAAGAACTGAGATCTTGACAATACTGAATCTTCCTCTCTATGAACATGGAATATCTCTCCAATAATTTAGTTCTTGACTTTGCTGATAGGAATTTTGTAGTTTTCCTCATATAGATCTCATACACACTTTGTTAGATTTATATGTATTTCATTTTTGACAGTGCTAATGTAAAATGATATTATGGTTTTAATATCAAATTCTTCTCATTCATTGATGGTGTATAGGAAAGCTACTGACTTTTGTATATTAATCTTGTATCCTGCAATCTTGTTATCATCACTTCTTAGTTCCAGGAGCTTTTTGTTGATTCTTTCAGATTTTCTACATAGATGATCATGTCATCTGCGAACAAAGACAATTTTATTTTTCTTCCCAATCATTATAATTTTACTTCCTTTTCTTGTCTTACTGCATTAAGTAGAGCTTCCAATATGATGTTGAAAAGCAATGGTGAGAGGAAGACATGCTTGCCTTGTACCTGATCCTTTGTAGGAATGCTACAAGTTTCACCATTAAGTATGATGTTAGCTGTATGTTTTTGGCAGATATTCTTTACCAAGTTGAGGAAGTTTCCTTCTATTCTTAGTTTACTGAGAGTTTTTATCATGAATAGGTGTTGAATTTTGTCACATGCTTTTTCTGCATTTACTGATATGTCATTTAACCTTCATAATCATTTTCTTGAGACTGATATTTTGCTATATCCACTTTACAGATGGGAGAATTAAGCCTCAACAGTGAAGTAACTTGCCAGTAGTTCCCACAGTCTCTGATGGAACCAGAATTAAATCTACAGTTGTTTGACCTGCTCTACAATATGCTGCCTCCCTGTGTTTACCATCAATTCTGACTCTTTGGCTCTGAGGTAGTAGAAAAACAGATTCTCTCATCATGAAGCTCACCGAACTAAACAGCCTATCAATATTAAGCTATATACTTATTTGAAATACAGATGCTTCTCATTATTCATGGATTCTGTATTTGTGAACTTGCCTACTTGCTAAAACTTACTTGTAACCCCCAAGTCAATACTCAAGGCACCTTCATGGTCATTCACACACATGTACAGAGTGGCAAAATGTTGCAGTCTTCCAGTGTGCCGGTTCAGTGCTGAGGTCAAACTCAGTGACACCCTGCCTTCTTATTCCAGCTCTCGTACCATAAACAAGTGTCCTATTTGTGCTCCACTTGGTGCCAGGTTTTTGCATTTTGTGCTTTTTTTGGTGATTTCACTGTTTAAAATGGCTCCCCAAGTGTAGTGTAAAGTTCTGTCTAAGTGCAAGAAGGTTGTGCTGTGCCTTATGGAGAAAATACGTGTGTTAGATAAGCTTCACTCAGTCTTGACTTATAGTAATGTTGGCCATGAATTCATGGTTAATGACTTAACAATATATATTAAAATGTCTTTCAGTGGAAACAGACATAAAACAAAATTAAGAATTGACGATGAAAATATTGTGACCAGAGGCTCACAGAAACCTAATGTTGTATTTCCCATAAAAGCCATGGTTCAGTATCTGCTAATTTAGTGTTTGCAAAGGCTTTATAGAACATAACTACCGCGAATAATGAAAATCAACTTATAAGGTTTCACTGTCTTTGTAATGGTGTGTTCATAGAGGTGACTTCTTGCCCTTGGATTAAAGTGTCACTGTGATATCATTTTACTGGCTATGCTAAACTCTCTTCAGGGATTCACCCATTTTCTCTAAACCACTGTATTTGTTTCCTATTGATGCTATAACAAATTACCACAAACTTAGTAGCATAAACCTCACAAATGTATCATTTTACAGTTCTACAGCTCAGAATTCCAAAATGGGTTTTACAGGGCTAAAATCAGTGTGTTGTCAAGATTGTCTTCCTTCTGGAGCCTCTAGGGGATAATCTCTTTCCTTACCTTGTCCAGCTTCTAGAGGTCACCTGAAGTCCTTGGTTCATAGCCCTGCATCACTCTGTCCTCTGCACTCATCATCATATCAAACCTCTGACTCTCCTATCTCCCTCTGCCAGTTATAAGGACATCTGTGATTGAGGATGTCAGCTTGTAGGTCTGTCAGTTATTTGCTCTGCAGCCCCAATTCATTTAAGTATAGCACCATTATAAAGTAGGTGTTTTTCTTTGCATCTTGGAAGAATCGCTGATTAGATCCACCTTTGGGGGTAGCACAGTGCTGTGGTATTTAGGATGTTTTCACTGATGTCTTGTTTTTTTTCCTGTTTCTAGCCCTCAGAGCCAAGTCAACCATTTGTATGTCCAGAGAAGAATTTGTGCAGAGGATGACAGAGATTGTTGGTTGGGGCACAAAGGAAGAATATGGAGAGCTCTTTGATAAAGTGGATGTGGCCCAAGATGGCTGTATTAATTGGGACAAGCTGACTTCATTTATGCTGTTAACACTTTATGAGAAAGATGAACAAGCAAAGGCAATGGTGGTTCCCCAGTGGAAAGACCTTGAATTCCTCCCGGTGAAATGCAAGGACACCATTCAAAAAGTAATTTTCTTAACAAGTTCAAGTCGTTATCTGATCATCAGGAAGGAAGGTTTAGTAGGAATCTGGGGAGAGAATTTAAAGCTGCAAGAAATGCTTCCCATCATTTCAGATGCCAACAAGCTTAAACACCTGTGGCTGACAAGTATGGCTTCTCTGGAAAATGAAAACAAGGTACAGAGTCTTTATAAATAAATTTATTGCTTGTAAAAGGGGGGAAATGATAGGACAGGGCTCCTGATCAATAGCAAGTATAACACTAGCAGTGACAGAGAGCTGAATTACTCTTTTGTACCTCTCATCTCACCTGGAGGGAATGCAAGTAAATCCAATTCACAGCCTGTTCTGTGTGTGCCTTTAAATAACAAGGCTGATAGTGACTCAGATTGCTGGCTCTGTCCCCAGTGAGGCCATGCTGCATTACTAGCTGATAAGACCTTTATGACTGTAGTTTTTAGCAGAGTCTTGGATCTGTATGCAGAGCTGAGAGGCTATATCAGTGCATAGCACAGCTCAGTGCAATTTCAGGGAACTGCTTATCTGATGTTGACCACTATACTAGTCAGTTTCTTGATTTTGATGGGTAGGGCCCATTCAGTCCAAATACCCTCATATAACTAGACCTATGAGAAAGATAACATATTGAAAGGAAAGTCAATTTGTGAGGGAAGAATGCAGCTTAAAGAATCCATATTCTTAGTATTTTACATTAAGCAGATGGTAAATTTTACTATGAAAAATTTAAGCTTACACACAAGCAGGGATAATCCCATTAAGAACCAATATCCACCCTTAGCCATTTACAATTCACAGCCAATCTTGTTTCACCTACATCTCCCCTCTATTGAAATCCAAAACATCCAATCATCTAATCTGTAAATATTTCAGTATTTTGAAAAAAGTCTCTCTTTTTAGCATAAACATAATACCATATCATATTTAATATCAATAGCAATAATTCCTTAATATCATCAAATATCCACTCATGTACATATTTCTGTCTTATGATTTTTTTAATAGTTTGTTAATTGTTTGTTTGATAGTTTGAATCACCTAATGACTAATAATGTTGAGTATATTTCCATGTGCTGATTTGCTAACTATTTATCCTTTTCGGTGAAGTGTCTATTCAAATCCTTTGCCCATTTTTTATTGAGTTGATTTTGTTATTATTGAGTTTTGAGAGTTCTTTATATATTCTGGTTATATGCAATTATATGATGGATAATTTACAAATATTGTATCCCAGTTTGTGCTTTGTCTTTTCTTTCTCTTACACTGCCTTTGATATTTCATTTTCAAGATTGTTCATTGCTAGTGAATATAAATAGTTTTTAAAAAGTAATCTTATATTCTACAACTTCGCTGAACTCACTTATTGGTTCTAATTGGTTTTGTTGTTGTTGTTGATTCCCTAAGATTTTCTGTATATAAGATCGTGTCATCTACGAATAGAGTTAGTTTAACTTCTTCCTTTCCAATCTGGATGCCTTTTATTTACTTTTCTTGCCTAATTTCCCTGGCTAGAAACTCCAGCACAGTGTTGAATAGAAGTGGTGAGAGTGAACAGCCTCGTCTTATTTCTGATCTTAGGGAGAATACAATCAATTTTTCACCATTAAGTATGATATCAGCTGTAGGTTGTGTTTTTGTTTTGTTTTGTTTTGTACATGCTCTTTATCAAGTCTCTTTCTATTCCTAATTTGTTGAATATTCTTATCATGAAAATGCATTGGGTTTTGTTAAATGCTTTTTTGTATTTATTAAGATGATCATACCACCTTTTTCCTTTATTCTATTAATATGGTGTATTACATTAGTTGATATTTGTATGTGTTAAACTAACCTGGTATTCCTGGTGTTGGGAGGAAGAAATTTTCCTCTACCCTTCTAGGTTGGTCCAATAATTAAATTGAAATGAGACAGATTAACAAGGGAAATCAAACAAAAGTCTAATAACATGTATATATGGAAGGGACCCAGGAAAACTGAGTAACTCACCAAAGTGTCCAAAGACTTCACCTTAAATATCATCTTTAACAAAGACAAAAGAGGGTGTTGGGATGGTGGTTTGGGATTTCAAAGGGGATGAAGGCAATTTACATGAGGATGGAAAAGCAAATATATGGTATACAAATATTTGCTGAGCCATACAGAGATGCTGGGACTCAGAGTGGACTCTAGACCCTGAGTTTCTGCCATCACATCTAGCCCATGGTCTTTGCAGATATCTCTGGTGATAGCTCTATTCTAGGAACAGGCCCTTTATCCAAATTCTTCGGGCAGCTGGGGGGAGGTAAAAAGAAAAACTTCCTGAGTCTTCTGTTTCTTAAAAATAATCAACCTAAATTAATCCTCATGCCAAAGAGACACATTTTGAGGTGGCAAATTTTGTTTCCCTACACTGGTATAAATATTACTTGGTCACGGTGTGTAATCTTTTTTATATGTTGCTAGATTCTCTTTGATACTATTTAGCTGAAGATTTTTACATCTATATTCATTAGGAATATTGGTCTGCAGTTTTCTTTTCTTGTGATATCTTCGTGTGGTTTTGGTATTAGGAAATACTGGCCTCATAAAATGATTTGGAAAGTGTTCCCTCCATTTCTAGTTTTTGGAAGAGTTTGAGAAAGATTGGGTTTAATTCTTTAAATGTTTGATAGAACTTATTAATGAAAAGTCATCCAGGCCTGGGATTTTCTTTGTGGGAAATTTTTTTGATTACAAATTCAATCTTTCTATTTATTATATGTCTGCTGAGATTTTCTATTTCTTCTTGAGTTAGTTTAGGTAATTTTGTGTTTCTAGGCATTTGTACATTTCATTTCAGTTATCTAATTTGTTGGCTTACAGTTGGTCATGGTATTCTCTTATAATCCTTTTCTTAATTTCTGTAAGGTTGATGGTAATATCTGCTCTTTTATTTCTGGATTTAGTAATGTTTATCTTCTCTCTCTTTTGGGGGGGTTAGTCTAGCTAAAGTTTTGTCAATTTTATTTACAAATGTATTTACCCTTTCTTAAATAGTTTTTAGGATTTTATTTGACTTAGGAAGGCTACTTACAGAATTTTTAGTAATTTATTTCTGTGAAAGCCTCTGCTTGCCTCATAAAACATGGTTTTTAAAGTTTCTGTATGGTTGTGTGATGCTGTAGCCTTCTATGTCCTTGTCTTTCCTGTGATTAGTTGCCTAGTCTCCCATGGGTGGAAGAAGTTGGGGGTCTGTAAAGTAGGGATAGGGAAGAAAGTGTGTTCAAATGGGAAAGGTTTTATCTTGCCTAGAATACTTGGTTAGAATAAAGCACATTTGTACTACCATGCTATACTTCTGTAATACATTAAGGACCCTCAGGTGCAAATGTCTGATTTGGTGCTAAGATTTGCATGTCTGCTTTTCATATTGTTTTCACTAAATCCATCAGAAATATTTTCTGATTTTCTACTTTGCTACTTTAGATAACAATGGCTTTTACAAGAAAAGAGATTTGTTTCTATGATCTGCTGTCCAAAGAAGAATTTCCTTGTCAATATAAACTCCAAGGCCTGAAAGGAACACCAATTTGCATGGATTATTGGTACGACCTTTTTTTTTTTTTAAACTGAAGTGAATTTTAATACAGAAAATGAAGACAGCATTTTGCAAATTTATCGCTCAAAGGGGTATCTCTATTTGAGGAAATCAAATACCGCAAAAAAAAAAAAAGAAATGAAATGGTTACCAAGGTAATGCAGGTCAGGGGATCAAAGGTGAAGGGTCACACATTATTAAAAAGAAATCCAAAAGGATGGCTGCATCATGATCTCTCATTAGTGTTCCAACGGTGCCTCTCTTTGGGTAAACTTGAACATTTAGGCAGACATTCAAGCAGCTTTTTCGGTAAAAAGATTTTTACATGACTACTATTGCTGTTCCCATGATCATCTTCCGGCTTGTTTTCAGCAGCCATTTCCCCTCCGCGCGCCACAGACCCCTCCTCCTCGCGACCGGGATCCGTAGCGCGCGCCTCGTACCGCCACCGCCGCCGCTGCCGCCGGCCCTCGTACGACCCTTTTGATGCCAATGAGTCAATTCTTTCTCTTGGGGACATAACCGGAAAGGTAAGTGAGGGAAGGATAAGGTTGAACACTATGGATTTAATCATCAAAGCTTAGCTCAAAATAGAAATAGAGTACAATGAATGTGACCCCCTAATTGAGCTACTTTATAGATTACAAGGCCACACACCTTGGACATGAAAAAGATGGATTAGGTCATAATTCCTCTCCTTGCATATGAAAACCAATCTGCCCTTTGGTTTTCTTGCCTGTGTATAGTCTCATTTTCCTTATTTAGAAAAAAGTATTTGCTAACTTTTTCACCATAGGATGCTTAATCTATTAGACCCCAATTTTTTTTTTTTTGCGGTACGGGGCTTCTCACTGCTGTGGCCTCTTCCATTGCGGAGCACAGGCTCCGGACGCGCAGGCTCAGCGGCCATGACTCACGGGCCCAGCCGCTCCGCGGCATGTGGGATCTTCCCAGACCCGGGCACGAACCCGTGTCCCCTGCATTGGCAGGCGGACTCTCAACCACTGCGCCACCAGGGAAGCCCCATAGACCCCACTATTAATAAACATTTAATATTGTGTCTAAAGTTATCTCTAATAATTCTTTCAAATTGTTCACATTTTCATTTATAAGATTTCAGGCTTCTCAGTAGCAAGCTCCTGGGAAATGCTTATTTCCTGTCTCATGTGACAAAGGAATAGGTGCATTAGAGAGAGCAGCACTGAACCCCAGACACTGCATACAATGATTTCTGTCTTCCCAACAAATTCCACCCAACCTCTGAAAAATGACTTCTTACTGAATGACAGTAGAATATGCCTGTGAATGCTGAAATAGTCTAATTTGAACAATTTGCACTCATAATTATGTAAGCCTTTCATCTTTACTGTTTTTAATGACAGATCATAAAAGCAAACAAATAAATGCCCTTGGTAATTGCATTAGCAACCTTGTAGTGTCATGTCTTTCAATATAACTGCCTGCAACCTTTAAATAATATTAAAGAAATGCCTGTTAATTCAATACCTGTTCCGTATTAATCATAAAGAACATAGAATCTTCTTGCAACAGTTACCTACCCATGTTTGTTTTTCTTGTAATGTCTCTCTCAAGGTTCAAGTAATTACTTTCACAACGGCCTTGATTTCCCTTTTTGAGCATCCTGCTGGTGCATGTAAAGATGAAGAAGCAACCGTGACCATTAACTGGGCAGAGCCATGCTCTGGACATCACAAATGTTGCTATACGTTAGGGCACAAACTTCATTGTGGAGACTGGGTCACACAAGGTACTGAATTTAAACAACAATGAAAGAAACAGTCACCTTAGACTTCTACATTTACATTCTTAATGAAAATGTTTCCACACACAGTGTTCAAGTCTAGAAACTAATAATTGATTCCCTGGAGGTTTTGACCTGGACTTTGATATCCCCTGCACACTAGCAGGAATACTTCTTTCTTTTTTTTCCTTCTAAAATTTATGCCTCATACAATTAATTCAGGCGAACTGTGCAGTCAAGAAATCTCAAGACAGGAGAAAATTGTCACAGAATCCATTTAACTTCACCCCAACTCTGATCCGAACTAATTTTGTTTAGTCACATTTGGGTCTACTTAATAAAAGAATTTAACAGGTACCCTCAAAATACTCCCTTGCTTTCTTTATATTCTCATGGGAAGTGTATTAGTTTGACTGCTTTCAGAATGGACTCTTCTCAGTTTTCTTTTCTTTTTTCTCTTTTTTGATATAATGACTGAGTTGCTCTGATCTAGAGTACTTGAGTGGCGGTTTTCTGTGTGATAGGATTATGTTATAAAACAGCATCTATGGAAGGCCAGGACTTTCTTAAAACCTAGTCAACAATGAGTTTATTAGTTTCACAATATGCCTAATTTTTTACAAAATTTGCATCTGATGGTTCAAGATCCAAATGTGCCTTTTCTGCTCTGATACCTCCTTTGGTCTGGACACTAAGGACTATAGTATTTTTCTCACTTCTAAACTGTTACATTAAATAATGCTACATTCCAATGATGATTGGAATGGAAACTGTCAATCTCATTGTTATATTGTAGGCATATTCCTAATGTTCTCTGAAGAAGAGATAGTCAGAATGGACCCAACTGTTGGCTTTTATGGTAGTTTTCCCCTTTTTGAGTTTTAGGAGTTTGGAACTAATTCCTTAATGCATGACCTACAATAATAATATCCCACATGATGAGCTATAGGTTCTGCACTTTTTTCTTCAATGTAAATCATACCATGTCATTGGTACTTTCTACCTATCCTGTAATTCTGGCATGATATAAATTGTGGGAAAACCAAAAGATAAAAGTTTTTGGTCATCCACTATGTGTGACAGACACAAAATTATGTGTTATGTTTTCATAACTTGGAAACAAGAAAGTACTAGAAAGTGAAGAGAGTCCTTGAAAGTGAGGGAGGTATTACAGCTACTTCCAAACAAGCATGATATTTTAATACATAAACTAAAGACTAAAAAGACCGCAGTAGTAAAGTTATAGTTCTTGAAATCTGCTTGTAGTAAGTTCCCTGAAGTTTAGTTTGAGTTCCATGACCTTAAATTAATATGAATAAATAAAGAGAAAAGCTAATAGAATTCTGTTTTTGAAAAGGTTGGGGATGTAACAAGGTTTTAAAATTGAGATCATTTGTCTGAATATGAGTAGTGTCTAAATACTCTCTTCACACTCAGGGAGAGAATGAAAAGCTCTCACTCTAGACTCTGTCACAATTTCATTTAAACCTCTCAAAAACCAATGCTACTGGTGAAGTAATCTGCTGATGAGCTCTTGTCTGTTAAGTTGCAGGACAAGAATTTTTCTCTAGGTCAATGTGAATTCATTGCTCATCATATCTCCAACATATCATTCTGATTTGTAGTTCTTTTACCTACTGACAAAAGAATATGCGAACTTAGTTTAGTATCAGCAGTAGATATTCATGCTTATGACCTAAGGAATCTACCTTTGGAGTTAAGCCTCTAAACCATGGCAATTAGGAATTGGCTATAGAAAAGTTTTATATATATTAAAAAATTAGGGATCTTTGTTATCTAATTTGGATTATATATGTCTTAGCTCTTTGAATTAAAACTCATAATCAGGCGAATAGTCTTTGGAAGAATAGCTGAAAGAATATATTTACTTTAGTCCACTTATTTAAATCAGTCAACAATTATTTATATTTTATGTTCTTTAAAACTGTCTTAGGACAAGGCGAAAGAGAGGCATGGACGTGTATACACTACCAAACGTAAGGTAGATAGATAGTGGGAAGCAGCTGCAGAGCACAGGGAGATCAGCTCGGTGCTTTGTGACCGCCTGGAGGGGTGGGATGGGGAGGGTGGGAGGGAGGGAGATGCATGAGGGAAGGGATGTGGGAACAGATGTATATGTATGACTGATTAACTTTGTTATAAAGCAGAAACTAATTAAAAAAATAAATAAATAAACTTTAAAAAAAAAAAAACTGTCTTAGGCATTGGAGACAGTGGAAGAAAGATAAATTATAGGCTTAACTCAAAAAACTTAATAGGTAAGTAAGAATTAAAGACATATAAAAGCATGTATTCGAACATTGTACAATGGTACTGAAAATTAACTACTAAATCATATAAACAAGATTTTGACTCCTGTTGTAATTCTTAAGCAGGAAAAGACATGAAGAAGAGCTTCAAGGGTGAGTGGTGGTATTTGAAGGATGGATGGGTAGAGGGGAAAAAAGAGAGCATGGTGAACATAAATAAAGGTAGGCAAGTAGGCACAAAATGGAGGGTGAGGTGGACATGAATAGATCAGAGATGGAGTATTAGGACATAACAGTGCCTAGGTCTAATAAGGATGTCTGTTGGAAGATCTTGGCAATCAGGCCAAGTTCACATTTAACAGAAAAAATGAAACAGTGAAGCATTGAAGGTTTTTGAGGAAATTTGGGCAGACCTGATGTAGACAGCATTTAGGAAAATTTTATTTAGTAGTTCTGTCCAGCATAGATTGGGGGGCAAAGAAAGAAACTGCAATCAGATTGGCTAGTTGGGATCATGAGAAAATGGAAATGGTAAAGCAAGGAGAGAAACAAGCAACCTTTTGAAACAGGAATCTTCAGGACTTGAGGTCTGAAATGTGGAATGATGAGCTGTTTTAGAATATCTCACAAAGACTTCTGTTCCCAGGTTGGGAATGTTCTATTTGCAGTTGACAGATGCCCTCCTGGGCCCAATGCTCAGACTCTCCCTGGCTTACTTTCTCAATGTTGACTACTTCTAGGATTCTTTATTCTGAGATACTCCTGATCTGCCACAAAAGAAGAGTCTTTCTTACCAGTATTGTTCTGATACTTCCCTTCCCTTTGCCAAGCTTCATATTTGTCTCTTCAACCATCTAATTCAGATGGACACTTCCTTGTGTAATTTGCAAACTTCTCTATTTTGGCTTTGCTCCTGGGTTCCTACAAATTTCTGTACCCACATCAGAATCTTAGTTCTGTCTGTCATAACCCTCCCAATCCCAGATGTCCCAAATTTGGATGGCTCACTTACAAATCACATTTATACATAAACTGAAAATTAAAACATTATTCTTAGGGCAGGAAATATGTCCTTTATTCTCTTAGTGTCCTTTATAACACGTAGTATAATGTTTCGTACAACTTTCCCTTTCTCACTGATTTAAGCAATCTGATTGTGATGTGCCTTAGTTTTCTTGGAGTGTGTGTGTGTGTGTGTGTGTGTGTGTGTGTGTGTGTGTGTTTATGCTGACCGGAATTCATTGTGATTCTTGGATTTTCATTAAATTTGAAAATTTTTCTATTGCTATT
The DNA here is from genome assembly GCF_964165515.1 of Mesoplodon bidens. Taxonomy (NCBI): domain Eukaryota; kingdom Metazoa; phylum Chordata; class Mammalia; order Artiodactyla; family Ziphiidae; genus Mesoplodon; species Mesoplodon bidens. The sequence continues at coordinate 84,507,856 of NC_138161.1, read as the reverse complement.
TTTTTCTGAAGTTTTTTGCCTCCCCCTCTTTTTTTTTTTTTTTTTTCTGTAAGATGCTTGATATTGCCCTACTAGTTATGGAGGCTTTTTCATTTTTATTCAGCTGGTTGTTTTTTTAAACCACTATGCTTTAGTTGAGTTGGATTCTATTTCTATGTCTTCAAGTTCCTGAATCTTTTCTTCTGAGATATTGCAGAGTGGTTTCAAAGGGTGAGTGAGGCTGCCTCTGTGGTTCAGGTGGGCTAGCGTGCCCCAGCCTAGTGCCTCAGTTGGGGGCAGCCCTGCAGAGACCTGTGGTGTGGGCTGCAGCCAATGGAGCCCTGACACGAGTGGGGCCACTTCAGAGGGCTGCGGCATAGGTGGGGCCGTTGCCACAGCGTGGGCAGTACCTTTGGGGGTGACGTTGCTATCCCAGTACATTTGGAAGGCAGATTATAAGACCAATGGGCTATTTTTGAGCCATAAAGTTTAATGGAGTTTCCCCGTTAGGTTTTATATTTACTTGAGACCTATCACCTCTTTGTTCTTTCTTCTTTTTGGAATGGGAATGCCTCTCACATGCCTGTTCTATCATTTTATTTTGGAAACATGTAACTTGTTTGGTTTCACAAGTTCACAGCTTGGAGAGCAATTTACCTCAGGATGGCTTGTATCCTGAGTATTACCCATGTCTGATTTAGCTATCTGGATGAGATTTGAACTTAGACTTTAGAGTTGTTGTTGGAATGAGTTAAGACTTCTAGGACTGTTGAGATGTATTTTACATGCGAGAAGGACATGAATTTGGGGAGAGGGGCAGGGGCAGAGTGTATGGACTGGATTTTTGTGTCCTTCTCCCCCCGCAAATTCATATGTTGAAGTCCTAAGCCCCCTGCCTACCCCCTTATAATGGTGCCTTGGGGAGGTGATTAAGTCATGAAAGTGTAGGTCTTGTGAACAGGAAGAGACCCCCAGAGTGCTCTCTCACTTCTTCCCCACATGAGGGCACAGTGAGAAGCAGGGCATCTGTGAACTAAGAAGTAGACCCTGACCAGACACCAAATCTGTCAGCACCTTGGTCTTGGACTTCCCAGTCTCCAGAACTGTGGGAGATAAATGTTTGTTGTTTAAATCACTAGGTCTCTATATTTTGTTACAGCAGCCTGGACTAAGACATTGAATAAACATTATTAAAAATATTTCAGAAGAAAAGAGAAACCAAAAGAAATCTTGCAAATATTGGTAGACTTTTTCTTTTAATGGGGGTTATTTATGGTAAAAAGAAAATGGTCAGGGTGAGAAAAATATATTTACCGATAGTGTATAGTGTAATACTCTATGAATGGCTGTTGAAGAAATGCAGTAGAAGAGAAGATAACTCAAAAAGGAGAAAGTAGAGAATATGGAAAGGTGAAGTATCTATATAAGACTTTGTCTTCTTTCAAGTTTTAGATTTGAAACTCAGGTACCTCTGAAAGGGGACTGGCTTCCGTCCTAAGCAGTGGATGACTGCCTTTTCCCAGATTTAGTCACTGGGATTCGAAGCTTAAATACAACTTTTTTGTTTTTGGTTTGCTTGCAGGTCAGTTATTTCCCTATGAGGAGAATGGAAGGAGGCTGAAATGAGGAGGCAGGAAAAGGAAGAAGGCAGGCTGGAGTCAAGTAGAGGACAGTGGGCTTAGTAGTAATTATGCTTCTTGGTCTGCAAGACTTACTGTGTCAAGAGCAAGCAAACAATGGCTGCATTCATGTGATACTCTTTTTACCCCAGCAACATGAATTGATATTCTTAGACCTCCTCAAGAAATATTTGTAGTGATTTCCTTCTCAGTGTGAGGAGGGAATGTACAATTGAGGAAAGAAACTAATACATGGCAAGTTTGGTGATAATGTTTCACTGAAGCTAATGATAAAATATCTGTAAAATTGAAATGTCAAAAGAAAAACTCAGTTTCAGACATGTGAATATTAGCTTAACTGCTTTAAGGTAAGGTTCATACTTATTTAAAACTTTGGAGGAGAAAATGTTTTCATTGCGTCTGAGTGATTCTGTGTTGTATGTTAACGGAAAAATAATTACCTTCTGAAATACTTGAAAAGTAAGCACAGTGATTTTGGGCAGTAGTGGCAAGACATAAATGTCATCAACCTCAAAGAAGTTTCTCTTTTTTTTGGTCCCAAAGAATTGCCTTTTCATATAGACAATATCATTGGAAACCTTGGAAACCAGAGACTGGAAGTACAGCTCCGGAAAGAGTGAATACTAAATTGCCAATAATAAAAATGATTGACTTTTTATTATGTTGAAAGGTGTTTCGCCCCCTTTGTTTGACCACGGCTACGAGTTTGAACTGATAAAATCACTAATTGCTGAGCTAATTAATGGAACTGTGCCAGGGAATTTAGAATCCAGGCAGCAGGTCGTTTCCTTCGGGAGCCTTCATAATTGATGGGACTAAGTTTGGAAGAGAAGCCAGATTTAGTGTCTTGCTGGAGTGTTTTTCCACTTCCCTGCATCTAAATCAGTCCTGCAGACAAAAATGGTGCACCACTGAGTCAGCTGGAACACTCTGCCGTTCCTGCCAGCGCCGTCACTGGGTCTAAAGCAGTTGAAATCAGCTGTGAGCCACTGGCCTCAGTTTGAAGTAAAAGATCTTTTCCTGCAGCTCGTTCCACAGTGTGGTGGAAGGGTAAGATCCATTGTATTGTGAACCTAGGTCTAATCAGTATTCTGAAAATTCATTAAATGAATTGCATTATTATTTTTAATGCACCTACCAGTGCTGAGTTAGATGTATTTTGATTTTTAAAAATGGAATAGATAGAATTATTCTTTCTTATCTTTCCTCTTTGAAATGGCAGCTGCTCAGAATGTAGAGAGCCCTGTGGTGGTCTCAGAGAATGGGACTCCAACTTCAAAATAAGAAATGCAACTGAAAATAAACTCAAACAAGAGGGCATCAAAGAAAGTTCAAGGTAGGGAGTTTTCCTAAGTCATGTGACTCATAAAGTAAAAGCCCGAAAAATGATAATAAGAATTCCTAGTTAGAAATGGCCCAATTTTCTACCCTGCTATAGCTTTCATCTGTTGGCAAATGATAAAAGAGTGGCCTCATTCTAGCTTACTCTGAGGGTACTTAATAGAATTACTTACTTAGTTTTTAGGCATCACTTTTCATTTTCAAATCACTTTTTTCACATTAACTAATTGCTATTACACAGGGTTATTTTGACAGCAACATGAGTACAAAGATCAATGACAGCTCCCCTTAATGCCTTTTTTATGACTAAGGGGCAAGAGAGTGGAAGAGCTGAAAGTTAGCACCGTAAGGGACAGACATGATCAAATTGTCTTTTATCCTCTCAAATATTATTGAAAAGTAATTTTTAAATGTTTCTTTACCAATCCCCAAACTCAGTGAGAATGTTAAAAACAACTCATATACTTTATCAGTTCATCCCATTCCCTAGCTTGATATTTTAAAAATGTTTTCATCATAACCCATTATTTCCTTTCCTCTCTTCAAGAAGGGAGGAACACATTTACACATTTTTATATATCAGGTAATCTGATTTTAAGGAAATGGCTTTACTTTCACCTTTTACTCAGGCATTTTCAGGAGCTCCGGCATTTTACAATTTAATCAGAAACGGGTTATATCTTGGTTTAGAAATAAAGTGTGAATTGTTGAGCCTCTAATATATAACACTACAGGCCCATGAATGTCACTTGCTAACCTCCAGATTCAAATCTTACAGCAATACTTTAAATACCAGGGCAGAATGTACTTCTTTATATGTCTTTCTTTATAGCCTCAAAATTAAAGAAGATACATGGATATAATGTGGAAACACATGACAAAGCAATTTTCTGGGTAGAAACTATTTTGATTGTAGTGTAATGATATTATGGAATTTCCATGGATTTGAAGATATAATTATAGTGCTGTGTTGTATACTTTATGTATTACAATATTGCTTCATTAAGTCTAGTTATAATAACTCTTAGCATTTTCTGTAAACAAAGGGAATATTTTCATTGAGGTTGCTCCTGTTGAGGATACTTGTCCTCAGATTTTATACTGTTGGTACTTCTAGTAAAGTAGCAGTGTTAGTGTAAAAGTAATCAACCTTTATGCTCCTAAAATTAATTGCTCCACAATGAGGCTCAAAGAACTCAGTTTTATAGGAACTGATTACTCCTTCCTTCCTTCCTTCATTTATCTCTCTTTCTTTCTTTTTTTTTTTTTTTTTTTTGGCGACGAGGATGGGATGCGAATCTTTTTTTTTTTAAAGAAGGAAAGAGTAGATGAGAAAAAGATGGAAAACAAGAGGACATAGGAATACTATGTCCTAGGGGGATAAGTAGCAATAAAAAAGTGAAGAGATCAGGAAAGACTAAAGATGAAGTGGGAGTTTGGTCTGGGATTGAGAGTATGGGGAAGATAAATGTAGTTGGTAATAGAAAGAACTTCAGATCATGTAATAGAAAGAACCTGACATACACACGGCAGTGTGGCTTAGGGAAAAATAAGGATGCAGTAGTACAAAATGGAAAGCTCACAGCCAGACAGGACTGGGCTCAATCTCATCTCCACCTCCAATTAGCCACATGCCTTTGGGTGATATGGCTTTTGGACTGTTTCCTCATCAGTAAATTTGGGATATCTGCCCACTAAAGATGACTACAGGGTGAGGGCATCTGGCATGATGATACCTGGTAATGAATGGGAGGGATTCAAAAAATTACCGGAATAATTATTATAAGTAATCCATAGATTGAGGGAGATGACATGATGGGGGACGAGCAAGAAACATACCATCCAGGTGAACTCTGGGCAGAGTGGAGACATAGACCAGTTTGGCCCTTAGCAGGCTTTTTGTGTTTCACGACATTTCACAATACACTGCTCAGTGAATTATTCTGTTTGCCTAGAGCTCTGTGAGCTCTCCTTTCTGAAAGTCTCCTTTGCATTATTGCACCTCCTCCTTTCTTCTTTAGAAATTGTTTTCTGGCATTGATTTGTAGAACCCCCACATCAAAGATCGGTTAAACTCATTTACTTTAAAGAAGTAGAAACTAAAAAGAGAAGCCCAAAGTGGGTTTTTTTTTTTTTTGGTATTTTTTAAAATTAATTAATTAATTTGGTTGTGTGGGGTCTTAGTTGCGGCAGGCGGGCTCCTTCGTTGCAGCTCGCGGGCTCCTTAGCTGCGCCAAAGTGGGCATTACTGAACTCAGGTTGGGCTGCTCGCCACTTGAAAGTCAATACTTGAGAGACAAGTGCTGGTAGGAATGGAAAGGTTGCTTTATTCAGGAGGCCTGCAACCTGGGGAGAAGGCGGACTTGTGTTCTAGAACCAACTCGGAAGATTCTGCTCGGCCATGAAAGTTTTTAAAGGGAAAAAGGGTGAGTAAACTCATTTAATCATTGAGGTAGGGGGTCAGATTCATCACCATCTCCCATTGCATGCAGACTTGTGGACTCCTTGTGATCTTTCTTTAAATGCTGTCTTGTTCACACAGTTGGCTTGAGGGATTACAGAAGGGGAAGCTGGGGAAAAGATCTGGTCATCTGTTAATCACTTAGTCTTCATTTCTATTTCTTTGATCTAAGGAAAGAACCAACAGGTTAGGCAAGGCATTGTGTGATCAAAAGATTTGAAAGGTGTGCTTGGGCAGGAGGTGAGTAGAGCATGGGGGCGCCTAGTTTAAAGGTTAGTTACAATATAGCTTTGCCAAAGTGACAAGACAAAAGGGGCTTCCTGCAGAGAGCTGCTTCCTGCAAAGGGCTCTTCCCTGCAAAGAGCAAAGCATATCCATCATTAGTAACAGAAACTTTAAGAATCACTTGAAAAAGCAGTTGAAGTGTTTTGCAATCCCAAATTACTTTGTAGCTGGAGATTAATTACCTGAGTTCTTCAGATCTATCCTGGTTGGGCTTCATGAGTAGAAGGGGGGAGGTTCCCCAGATCCTGATATTTTATACAAAATTTTGTGTGTGTGCACATCTTTCTGGTGGAGAAGGTCTATATCTTTCATCAGATTCCCAAAGGGGCATTAAATATCCCAAATTTTAAGAACTATGGTTTAATTCTCTAGACTATAGAAGGGTGGCAGTGCTCTAAGGAATGTATTCTAGTGTCTTGCTGCTCCAAGTGTGGTCCTAAGAGAGCATCAGCAACCACAACTGCAGATCGTTAGCAATGCAGCACCTTAGGTTTTCTGAATGAGTATCTGCGTTTTAACACCCATCTCTAGGTGACAGTTGTGCATACTAAAATATGAGAAGCCCTGTTCCAGTGGTCAGGAGATCAGATTTGACTTTGTACTCTGGCTCTGCCAAACGCTAATGTCCAATCCCGACTGGATTTTTAATATTGCACATTATATAACATTAAACTACCAAACTCAGAATCAGAATGCTTGGGCTCTAGTTCTGAGTTGGACAGCAGTCAGTTGCTGACTTTGGCCAAATCTTTGAACCTGCACGGGTCTCTATTTCTTAGCCTGTAAAATAAAGGAGTAGATTCGTCTTCTTTGAGCTCTGATTTTACCTTTTGTTTCCCACACATGTGTTTTGTCACCACTTATCTCTTGAAATGCTCTCTTTTTGTCAGGGCCCACCAAATATCTCCCAAACCCTGAAGCCCACACTGGTTTCTTTCATCTTTGAACTTCTATTATAATTTCTGTACTACTCAATTTATCCCTTTATTGTATACTAAAGTTTTCTGTAGTTGTTTGATTTACATACCGTTTTTTCCAAGTTTGGGACCATCCAAGCTATGTCTATTTCTTCTCTTATTAAAGGTATCATAGCACAGGGCACGTAGTAGACGCCTAATAAATCTGAAGATTGGAGGCTGTGTTTTGAGAGAGGACATCTATATGTGACACATGAATAGCCCCAATCTTCTTAGTTTTAAATTGGTCATATTAAAACATATAAGTCCCAGTTGCTTTTAGAAGCAATCATCTTAATAGAATAAGCTCAAAGGGAAGAATGTGTTGAGCTATACTTCTGCCTCTCAGAATTTCCTTGCCTTTAGTAATTCGGAAATGTATGTATTCATATATATGTGTGTATATATATGCATATGTATATACACACATCTATATAAAGCAAATTAAATTCTTTCACCAAAATAGTAAGACTATTTCCAAGTTAGTTACTAATAAGTTAGCTTGCCATTTCCAGCACAGCTAACAATACAAATACTGTGGTTCTCACTTGGAGAAAGAATTTTTAAAATAATCTTAAAATGACAGAGGGCAGAAGACTCCTGTGTTAGAGAAAAAAGACTTCATTACTCCCAGCACAGCAAGCCCCATGAGTATCCTCATATTTGTGTCAGTTCCCCTTGACACCCAAGTCCCACAGAGGCAAAGCAGACAGTTGCAGGTGAATGCCTGCACACGCAGTGGGTCATGTTACAGGAGAGGAACCCTGAGTTTAGAGAACGTGAATCTTCTACAGTGGGCAGGCGCGTGCTATCTTTTGCTCCAGAGTTATTCTTGGTAGTAAATTTGTCTATAATTTGCTGCAAAGGGAGAAGCGATCTTACATTCCAAGGCTGTTTTCCATGTAAACATCTTTAACAAGATAGTGTGGAATGAACTGCTGTCAGGGATTAGTTTCATAAGAAATGCAGGAATGCTAGTGATCCATTGAGAATTGTATTCCAAGAGTGTTATTCTTGATTCTGTATAATAAACGGATCAGAAACATTTTCAAGAGCTGTTCTATTAAAGCAACTTTTCTTAAGGTGTACAAAGTTCCAACATCCCTCTTTATGTGAGGCAGAAATTTGGGCTTGAGGTCAAATCAGAAATCTTTCACCTTGGGGCACAAATCATTGTCTTAGTAAAATGCAAAAGAGAACTGCCCTCTAACCATGGAGGGCTTAGTGGTTTGAAGTTGGTGACAGAGCAGCTATGTCTTTTGGAGCCCGAGAGTCTGATAGGAATGCACAGGTCGTTCTGACAAAAGGCAGCAGGATCACTTTTGTTGCTTGGGAAGTGGGATTTGGCTGCCCGTCTAGTACTAGATAATCAGGAACAGGGGAACAGCCAATCATCCTGGGCTTCTAGCTGTGTTTGTGACTCTTGGCAGAGCATTGAGTCCAGGACACCCCAAACATTCTAGACCAGTCAAAACATAAAAAAAAAACAGTGGATTGGGTGTGAGCCGGACCTTGAGAGCAGCAGATGGCTGCTGAGCTCCTGTTTGCCTGCTTTAGACCCAGGAGGAAGAGCCCAGCATTTTGGCCAGGTGCTTATATCCCGAGAATCCCACATGATTATTGTGATTAATATTGTTTCCTGTCATGTGTTCTAATTAAAAAATTTTTTAAGCTATCGGGGGGGAGGAAAAGTCTGGATGCAGACTTTGATGTAACTTTTCACTGTGGGTTCTTTGGTGAGAGAAGGGTTTAGTGAGGTGTTTTCTAAGTGTCAGGTTGCATCATCATAATCTGAGTTTAATTTTTAGTTTTATCTTTTAAGACAATTCTGTTTTGCCTGTATCTTTTGAGAAATCGACTAAAGGTTGTTTTCTTTTCTTTTTTAATCAGTTACTTACAATGCGTCCTTAGATGCTGTTATTTCCAGTACAACCAGCAATACAAACACTGTGGTGCTGGCATGGAGAGAGAAATCAAAAAAGCATCTTAAAATGACATCCTTCAACATTGCCCAGGGCATTCGTGCTTTTGATTACCACTCTCGTCTCAATTTAATTGGTATGTAAAATAAATCATGATAACTATGAGGGACTCATCAATAGTCTGGGATGCATATCTGCACGCATGGAGCCTCTTCACCATGTTGCTTTATTGCCAGAGAGACCAACTTGAGCAGCTCACATTTTATTATGTCTGATAATGATGCATTATGATGTGCAGCGTATATGCACTACATTGGGGTGACAATATGAGAAAGTTCCCCAGTGCTTTAATGAGTCTTTTTATCAGAATTGGTGGGGAATGTAAAATGACATAGAGAAAGAATGCAGTGTCTGCCTTCTGCCATCTTCCTAACATCACCAGATGCTCAGCCTAAATACATCATTTTCTTATGTGTGTGCGTGCACACACGCACACACACACTCACTTACTAGAGAAATGCAAAATGTAGAATGTTTTTCAATCACCTTTCAGAATACAACTTCTAATGCTTTTTGAAAAATTTCAGATTTGTCCTTTAGCATACTAAAGGAGAGTTCTTTATTTGATGTAAATTTTAGCTGAAGAAATAAGCAATAAAGGTTTTCAGGCATTATCTATTTAAATAAAATATTTAGGTATTTTGAAAGCTGATAATTTGATATATATGATATTAGTTCAAATGTTATAAAAAAGTGAGGTATTATTTTAAAAATTAATAAGGTAGTACAGAGAATGAACATACATGGCCTACAGAATGGGTCATATTAACCCTCTTTCAAAAATTATCATTTATATAGAGTATATAAATGATATCAGCTAAGCTGAGTCTCTAAAATTCCCAACAATCACAGCTGACAATCATGGTAAAAAGAGACCTTGACTTTGAACTCAGGAATATGCCAACATCAGACTTTCAAGGAGGATTGTAGATTTATTAGAGAAAGCTGGAGGAGTTAGTGAATTGAGTTTGGGAGGACTCAAATATCAACCATTGCATTGATTCATTGATTATTTCAGCCCCTTTATACTGATCGCTACCTTGTTCCTGGCACAGTGCTGGTATTACATATTACTGTATGCAGTAACACTGAGGGTAAAATTTATCAGTTGTCTTACTAATTTCATACTATGGGGTAAAGACTTGAAACAAGAGTGGATTCACTTCCTCTTATTGCCATAACCCTTACACTGGGTATTAATCCAAATAGGGGTCTGCCATTTATGGCGATTCCATAAATGTGAATAAGTTCAGCTCCACACTTGACCCTAAACAAGGGAACGACAAGAGTGCTCTGCTGAGTTTCCCCAGACCTGATGAAGCACTGTGCTCCCAGTTTTTGATGTGCTCCCTGAATATAATCAGTTTGTGTTTAAAAAAAAAACAACAAAAAAACTATTGCCTCAATAGGGCAAGTCAAACATATATTTCTGCTGCTTATTTGCTTGCAAATACTTGATTATTTACATGACAGTGAAAATAATTGGTTTCCTTACACTTTTTCATTAATTTGGGAACTTTAAATATTGTTTTAGTTCTCTCTTAACCCTGGAATAATTTTAACATGGTCTGCATTCCTAGGCTGTGATGGCTGTAGAGGGGGAACTTTGGGACTGGGAGAAGGATTTTCTCCCCTCCGGGTTGGGCTACTGGTTGCCTCTTAATGGAACTGTCTTGTCCTTTCACCCCATGCAGACTCCTTCTCCCCTCCACGCTGCATTTCAGCTATTTCCAGTGATAGCATCCATGCATTAGCCTGGGCTATTGGACAATCATAAGATTTTCCTTCCTTCAGGACGAGGGTGCATTAGTGCTCAGAAGGCTTTTATCAACCTACGGTGATACAGTATGTGATATACTCGTTTCAAAAAAAAGTAGAGTATTCATGTTATTAAAAACATTTTTTTTCTTTCTAATTCTGATTAGCAACTGCTGCCTTAACAATAAAGTTTGCCTTTGGAACCCCTATGTTGTCTCTAAGCCAGTTGTTGTCCTTTGGGGTCACTCAGCCAGTGTAATAGCTGTCCAGTTCTTTGCTGCAAGAAAACAACTTTTCATCTTTTCCGAAGATAAAGTTAGTAACAGTGTGCATTTAATTTATTTAGTTCTGCCTCCCCAGTTCCTACGCAAATGTGTCTTTGGTCCGAAATTCCTCTTAGAGCTGGTGTAGATTTTTATAATATAGTGACTTACTACTGTGTTTTTGGAAATCTGTATTTTAAAAATGATACTGATAGTAATTTAGGAATAGTCCTGGACAACTGGACAAGGTGTTTCATTAAAAAAAATTGTTTTAAACCATGTACTCATAGATGTAATCCTTATTTTTGGGTTCTCAATAGGCCACATTTTGAGAGTTTCCAAAGTACTCACTAATGCAATAAAAATACAAAACAGAAATGGGAATGAGAAAATGTTGCTTTGATAAGATATGGAATAGGCACAGCCAATTAACTATTGTTGCTTTTCCATTGAACAGACTCAGTAAATTAGAAATCAAAGTTAATCTGAAGAATATCAGGTACATTAAGAACATTTCAGTTAAGTATATTAGTCCATTCTATTTGATAATATTGGTGCAAATTCTAACTATGGTGGAAAAAAATATTGTACCAAAACCAGGTAGTCCCGGTTGTATCCTGATCACATTATTCACTACTCCTATCTCCCAGAAAAATTTCTTTATCTCTAATAATCTCATCATGTGTTCCTCTGTAAAGCTTCTGGTTTACATAATGCCTGATACAGATCCAGTTAACATGTGATAGATTTCAAGATACCTGGCTGTGAAGAGAAGAAGGATGGGCAATAGGCTTATTGGGGACAGCCTCTGAGACTTTTTCAGTGACTCTGACTTTTAATTCTATTCTAAAGTGATACTTGTATATGTGAAAATTAAATAGAAAAAATAGAAATTCATCTTCAACTCCTTAGCCTCACCCTATGTATAAGTCCTGCCAAACTTGCTTATTTTACGGTATTACCTATCAGACCATAAATCTCCTCCCTTCACCTGAAACTTCACCACTCAACTGCCAATTCTAGTTGATTCTACCATCAAATATATTTATCAGCCTCACCTCTCCCTCTCAACTGCCATTGCTCTAATTCAAAATCTCATCCTCTTTTGAATTATTATCTTTCGAGTTAGCTCATCCAAAACATTGCAAGGTTGCCTAACATGTCTCCCATCTTGCATACGGGTCTGATTCCAATCTGCCCTTCCTCCTGCTAATTAAGTGGTGTCTAAGAAAAAATCTTCAATACCTCCTCTTACCCTCATTCTAAATATCAGCTCTAAAATTCTTAAGCTTTTATATAGAGCCCTCCCCCGGTCTACCAGGCCCACTTCACTTCTTGCTTTTCTCTTCCATTCATCTGATACTCCGCATCACACTTGGCCTGTTTCCCCACCATGCTGCCTCGTGGCTCTGCCACGTGCCCTTCTTTCTGCCTTCAGTTCCCTCTCCTCCATGCTCAATTGGCAAAAGCCTATTTATCCTTGAAGTTTCAGACTTTCTGGAGTCTTTCAGACAGACCTAGGTGTTTCTTTCTCTGCATTCCCATTACACCTGTGTGTCCCTCCTTAGAGCATGTGTTCTGTTGTACTGAAATTGTAGTTAACTTTCCTAAGTAGGGTCAGTGTCTTTTCAGCTTGTACACTTGGTATCAGTCACAGTGCTTGGCACCTTGCAGTGTTTGTTCAGTGATTTTTTTTTTTTTTGGCTGCATTGGGTCTTCATTGCTGCATGCGGGCTTTCTCTAGTTGTGGCAAGTGGGCTTCTCACTGTGGTGGCTTCTCTTGTTGCAGAGCACGGGCTCTAGGTTCACGGGCTCAGTAGTTGTGGCTCACAGGCTCAGTAGTTGTGGTGCACAGGCTTACTTGCCCTGTGGCATGTGGGATCTTCCTGGACCAGGGCTCGAACCCGTGTCCCCTGCATTGGCAGGCAGATTCTTAACCACTGCGCCATCAGGGAAGCCCCAGTGATTATTTTTTGACAGTTTGAAGTGAATACATATTACTGTGAATCTTAAATAGGAAAGAAACTCAGAATGAAGACTTTTCTGATGCCTTAGCTTTTAGTGGTTCTATTTTCTGAGATCTTTTAGCACTTTGTTCTAACTCCCATTATTGAATTTGTTTTTAAAATATTTATTTATTTGTAGGTTTTTTTTTTTTTGGCAGCCTCAGATCTTAGTTGTGCGTGCAGGATCTTTCCGTGTGGTGCGTGGACTGTTTGTTGCTGTAGTTGTGGCCTGCGGGCTTAGTTGCCCCGCGGCATGTGGGAATCTTACTTCTCTGACCAGGGATCCAACCGGCATCCCCTGCACTGCAAGACGGATTCTTAACCACTGGACCACCAGGGAAGTCCCCCATTATTGAATTTAACACAACCTGACATGTATACTTGAAGGTTGTATATGTATACTCTATCTTTCACTGTATTTTGAGTGATTAAAGACAAAGATTATTTGTTGAATTCATTTTTGTGTTTCCCAGTATCTAGTGCATATTAATGTACATTAAATGTTGAATAAAGCATATAAAATAGTGTAACTATCAACTAACCGACAGGATTCACGAGGTTTGGAACTCTCTTTTTGGACTGTGCCATATACATAGTAGGTTCTCAATAAATTTTAATTAAATGAACAAATCTTTATCAAAGCTAAATATGAAAGAAATCACATATTTTATCATTATAGAGTTCCCTGAAAGGTGTTATAACTTTAAAAGCAAGTGAAAAAAATGTTCTTAGAGTCAGAATTGATTGTGTATAGCTATTATCAATGTTAAGACTACCTGGCCTCTTTCAAGTCAGTTTTATCATCCTATTTTTGCTTTGACTTTTAAACCATTACATTGTAATGAAGCTTGCCATGCCGTCTTTCACATTAGTCTAAATCCATTTCACTTCGATAAATGCATAATAATCTTAGCCTGTATGTCTTCACAACAAACAACAGGGCTTTCAGCTACCAGGTTAAGTCTTTGTTTTATTGCATAAAATTCTTTTGGATATTTTATAGGACTAGGGTTAATTTAGGGAACAGGGAAAATGAAAGAAAGCATTCTTTTTTCAAAGAGCCTTTGATTGAACCACATTTTGGTCTATGAATTGCTAAATTAGAGGATTTTCAGACCAAAGTAATTTAGATCCAAATAATTGCCTGAGACTTACTTCAGTTCTTTTTTGGAAAACTGCTCTATTGTGCTTTCCAGTGATTATTAAACAATAAGTTTATCCCTATAGCATTTGGTATAAGTAATAGTCCAATTGCATTTTGCTTTGGACTCCTAAATTGTCTTATAAGATGGCAATCACTGATGGCAAGGCCCTGCTGGGAGCCAGTAACTTGGTCATTTAGAGGAGGAATCACCATGGGAGTAAAAGGATTTTCAAAGCCTCTGGGAAATATCTCAACCAGTGAATCTGATTAGGCTTTTCTATTGCTCCTAACTCTTCTCTCCTGGGCTACTTATCCTGATTTGGCCACCAGAATCAGATCAGTTTGTAACTTAATCTTTTGTTTGAGGTTTTGATTTTTCCCAGAGTCTGGTTTCTGTATTGTGCACCCAAGGTTGGGAAGGAAAATTCAAAAACTCTTGTGCTGGTGACTAGCTCTTACCTGTGTGTCTTCCTTCCCCTTCTGTATACTCTCTCTCCTCAACTTTCCTCTATCCATCCAGAGAAAAAGCCATTTTCATTTTGTTTAAATTATGCAAGTAAACAGATTAATGCTCTTCCGTAAAACTTACAAATGAGAAAGCATGTAGTACAAGAAGTGAATATCCCTCTTCTTCACTCCCCCTTCAAATCAATCCCTCTCCCAAGAAATATCTATTATTAACACGATGGGTATTTTTTTTTTTTTTTGCGGTACGCGGGCCTCTCACCGCTGTGGCCTCTCCCGTTGCGGAGCACAGGCTCCGGACGTGCAGGCTCAGCGGCCATGGCTCACAGGCCCAGCCGCTCCGCGACATGTGGGATCCTCCCGTACCGGGGCACGAACCCGTGTCCCCTGCATCGGCAGGCGGACTCTCAACCACTGCGCCACCAGGGAAGCCCAACACGATGGGTATTGTCTTATATTTATATCACATACTTATATACTATAACATATTGTATTATAATATGTAATGTTGTTATAATTTATTATTATATACTGTATACCATTCTATGTGTGTATACAAATACAAGGTAGTATTTATTATTAATTTTTATGTAAGTGGCATCACATGAGACATACTTCCTTGCAACTTGCTTTTCCCTAAACAATATCTCCTGGAGATGTTTCAATGTGAGTATACATAGACCTGACTTTTTACCTGCTACATAGTAATTCATAGTATGGATGGTCATAATTTAATTATTCAATCACCTGTTGATTATAAGAGATATTGTCTCTAACCAACTGTCACACACACACACACATTTACACACACATGCACACACATCTTTAAGATCACATAAGTAATTTCTTGTGATATGTTCTTAGAGATACATTTCTAGAAGTGATGCTATTGGGTCAACAGGGATTCAATTCTTAAAGGATGGTTTAGATGCAGGAATATTGTTCCAATTGGTATACCCATCAGAGATGTGTAAAGGTGTTTCTTTCCCCACATTCTTGTCAATGATAGATACCACTAATGTGTTCATTCTTTTGTGAATCTAATGGACAAAAAATTAGGATGAATTTCTTCTTCAATTATTTATTAGCCATTTATATTTCTTGTTTTTTGTGCATTATCTGATCAAGCCCTTTATCCTATCAACTGGACTTGGGAATACTATCAATAGTAGTAGTTTGAAAAATATATTGATTATCCTTTATTATATATGATGCAAATATCTTGTCTCTTTCAAGCATACATCTTTTAACTTTGTTTATGTGATTTTTATCATTCAAAAGTTTTAAATTTTTATGAAGTTGAGTCTAAGAAATGATTTTCTTTGTGGCTCTGGTTTTGTATCTAGCTTAGGAACATGTTCCACAATTCATATTTATAGAGGTGTTCTCCTTTAGTTTCTGCTAATACTTATTCTATTGTCAAATTTTTTTTGCATTTATCTTTGCAGTTTATTTTTGTGTAAAATTTTTTTTTTCTACAAATGGACATCCAAGATTTTTTTTTGAATAATTTCTTTTGAAAAATTTTTCTCCCTCACTGGTTTGAAGTTCCATTGTTATCATTTGAATTTCCAGGTATACATGAATTTGTTTCTGGATGCTTTATTCTTTCCATTAGTCTATTTGCCTTTTCCTGCATAAATACACCACTGCTTTAACCAGCATAGCTTTATTGTATGTTTGGATATCTGGTAGAGAAATTTCTACTTCTGTGGGTTTTTTTTGTTTTTTGTTTTTAATTTTAACAATCCTCTGGCATCTTATCCTTCTAAGTAAATGTTAGGATCAGTATTCATGTTTCATGAAAAACTGTATTAATTTTTGGATTGGATTTACATTGAATTTGATAGGTGACGTCTTTAAAATATTGAGAAAGCACACCCTGTATTTATCCATTTATTCATTTTTTTAAATGCCTTTCAGAAAAATTGTACAAAAATTTCCCATTCCTTGTTGAGGTTTTTCCTCCACGTTTCACGTGGCATCTTATCATATTCTTGACTTTTATGGGAGTGTTTATAATGGCATGTGCCCACTTTCTATATAACCTATACATTTAGTTATAAAATTTAACAATTTTTTTCTAAAACATTTTTTAACTGCCTGATAGTTTTGTATGCTCTTTTGTTGTTTGCTCATTTTGGGGATTTTGACTTTTAGCTCTTTAATTTCATATTAATTACTGCATTTTCTTATCAAATAATTCTAATACCTGGAGTCCTTGGGTATCTGAATTAGATATTTACTATTCTGATGATTCTTCCTCATGGTGAATTGTTCCTTACTGTTTCCTTTCTATGTTTGGTTATCTTTTATTGTTACCTCATTTTTTGCTATTGCTAAACTATAGGCATTCTGAGGAATGAAATTGAAAATGCTTTCCTCCAGAGAAGATTTGTGTTCGTTTCTGCAGAATGGAAATGAGGAAAACTACTGTCCTGAGGCTACTGCATTTTCCTTATTTGTTGTCCTTTTAACTTTATTTGTTTATTTATTTATTTATGGCTGTGTTGGGTCTTTGTTTCTGTACGAGGGCTTTCTCCAGTTGCAGCGAGCGGAGGCCACTCTTCATCGCGGTGTGCGGGCCTTTCACTGTCGCGGCCTCTCTTGTTGCGGAGCACAGGCTCCAGACGCGCAGGCTCAGTAGTTGTGGCTCACGGGCCTAGTTGCTCCGCGGCAGGTGGGATCTTCCCAAACCAGGGCTTGAACCCGTATCCCCTGCATTGGCAGGCAGATTCTCAACCACTGCGCCACCAGGGAAGCTCCTGTTGTCCTTTTAATTGAACAGTCTTGCCTCAGTGCCTCCGACTCACTGCTGGTCCAAGGCTTAGGCTCCTGGTTATAGTTTTTACTTTTTTATTTTTATACAGCAGGTTCTTTCTTATTAGTTATCTGTTTTATACATATTAGTGTATATATGTCAATCCCAATCTCCCAGTTCATCCCACCACCACTCCCCACGCCGCTTTCCCTTCTTGGTGTCCATACATTTGTTCTCTACATCTGTGTCTCTATTCCTGCCTTGCAAACTGGTTCATCTGTACCATTTTTCTAGATTCCACATATATGCGTTAATATACGATATTTGTTTTTCTCTTTCTGACTTACTTCACTCTGTACTAAAGTCTCTAGGTCCATCCATGTCTCTACAAATCACCCAATTTCATTGCATTTTATGGGTGAGTAATATTCCATTGTATATATGTACCACATCTTCTTTATCCATTTGTCTGTCCATGGACATTTAGGTTGCTTCCATGACCTGGCTATTGTAAATAGTGCTGCAGTGAACATTGGGGTGCATGTGTGTTTTTGAATTATAGTTTTCTCTGGGTATATGCCCAGTAGTGGGATTGCTGGGTCATATGGTAATTCTAATTTTAGTTTTTTAAGGAACCTCCAGATTGTCCTCCATAGTGGCTGTATCAATTTACATTCCCACCAACAATGCAAGAGGGTTCCCTTTTCTCCACACCCTCTCCAGCATTTGTTTGTAGATTTTCTGATGATGCCCATTCTGACCAGTGTGAGGTGATTCCTCATTGTAGTTTTGATCTGCATTTCTCTAATAATTACTGATGTTGAGCAGCTTTTCATGTGCCTCTTGGCGATCTGTATGTCTTCTTTAGAGAAATGTCTATTTAGGTCTTCTGCCCATTTTTTGATTGGGTTCTTTTTTTTTAATATTGAGCTGCATGAGCTGTTTATATATTTTGGAGATTAATCCTTTGTCTGTTGATTCATTTGCAAATATCTTCTCCCATTCTGAGGGTTGTCTTTTCGTCTTGTTTATAGTTTCCTTTGCTGTGCAAAAGCTTTTAAGTTTCATTAGGTCCCATTTGTTTATTTTTGTTTTTATTTCCATTTCTCTAGGAGGTGGGTCAAAAAGAATTTTGCTGTGATTTATGTCATAGAGTGTTCTGCCTATGTTTTCCTCTAAGAGTTTTATAGTGTCTGGCCTTACATTTAGGTCTTTAATCCATTTTGAGTTTATTTTTGTGGATGGTGTTAGGGAGTGTTCTAATTATATTCTTTTACATGTAGCTGTCCAGTTTTCCCAGCATCACTTATTGAAGAGGCTGTCTTTTCTCCATTGTATATTCTTGCCTCCTTTATCAAACATAAGGTGACCATATGTGCGTGGGTTTATCTCTGGGCTTTCTATCCTGTTCCATTGATCTATATTTCTGTTTTTGTGCCAGTACCATATTGTCTTGATTAATGTAGCTTTGTAGTATCGTTTGAAGTCAGGGAGTCTGATTCCTCCACGTCTGTTTTTTTTTTCCCTCAAGACTGCTTTGGCTATTTGGGGTCTTTTGTGTCTCCATACAAATTGTAAGATTTTTTTGTTCTAGTTCTATAACAAATGCCATTGGTAATTTCATAGGGATTACATTGAATCTGTAGATTGGTTTGGGTAGTAGTGTCATTTTTCACAATACTGATTCTTCCGATCCAAGAACATTGTATATCTCTCCATCTGTTTGTGTCATCTTTGATTTCTTTCAGCAGTGTCTTATAGTTTTCTGATTACAGGTCTTTTACCTCCTAAGGTAGGTTTATTCCCAGGTATTTTATTCTTTTTGTTGCAATGGTGAATGGGAAACTCTACAAGCCAGAAGGGAGTGGCAGGACATACTTAAAGTGATGAAGGAGAAAAACCTGCAACCAAGATTACTCTACCAAGCAAGGATCTCATTCAGATTTGATGGAGAAATTAAAACCTTTACAGACAAGCAAAAGCTGAGAGAGTTCAGCACCACCAAACCAGCTTTACAACAAATGCTAAAGGAACTTCTCTAGGCAAGAAACACAACGAAGGAAAAGACCTACAATAACGAACCCAAAACTATTAAGAAAATGGGAATAGGAACATACATATCGATAATTACCTTAAATGTAAATGGACTAAATGCTCCCACCAAAAGACACAGATTGGCTGAATGGATACAAAAACAAGACCCATATATATGCTATCTACAAGAGACCCACTTCAGACCTAGAGACACATAGAGACTGAAAGTAAGGGGATGGAAAAAGATATTCCATGCAAATGGAAACCAAAAGAAAGCTGGAGTAGCAATTCTCATATCAGACAAAATAGACTTTAAAATAAAGACTATTAGAAGAGACAAAGAAGGACACTACATAATGATCAAGGGATCGATCCCAGAAGAAGATATAACAATTGTAAATATTTATGCACCCAACATAGGAGCACCTCAATACATAAGGCAAATACTAACAGCCATAAAAGGAGAAATCGACAGTAACACAATCATAGTAGGGGACTTTAACACCCCACTTTCACCAATGGACAGATCTTCCAAAATGAAAATAAATAAAGAAACACAAGCTGTAAATGATACATTAAACAAGATGGACTTAATTGATATTTATAGGACATTCCATCCAAAAACAACAGAATACACATTTTTCTCAAGTGCTCATGGAACATTCTCCAGGATAGATCATATCTTGGGTCACAAATCAAGCCTTGGTAAATTTAAGAAAATTGAAATTGTATCAAGTATCTTTTCTGACCACAATGCTATGAGACTAGATATCAATTACAGGAAAAGAGCTGTAAAAAATACAAACACATGGAGGCTAAACAATACACTACTTAATAACGAAGTGATAACTGAAGAAATCAAAGAGGAAATAAAAAAATACGTAGAAACAAATGACAATGGAGACACGACGACCCAAAACCTATGGGATGCAGCAAAAGCAGTTCTAAGAGGGAAGTTTATAGCAATACAATCCCACCTTAAGAAACAGGAAACATCTCGAATAAACAACCTAACCTTGCACCTAAAGCAATTAGAGAAAGAAGAACAAAAACATCCCAAAGTTAGCAGGAGGAAAGAAATCATAAAAATCAGATCAGAAATAAATGAAAAAGAAATGAAGGAAACGATAGCAAAGATCAATAAAACTAAAAGCTGGTTCTTTGAGAAGATAAACAAAATTGATAAACCATTAGCCAGACTCATCAAGAAAAGAAGGGAGAAGACTCAAATCAATAGAATTAGAGATGAAAAAGGAGAAGTAACAACTGACACTGCAGAAATACAAAAGATCATGAGAGATTACTATAAGCAACTCTATGCCCATAAAATGGACAACCTGGAAGAGATGGACAAATTCTTAGAAATGCACAACCTGCCAAGACTGACTCAGGAAGAAACAGAAAATATGAATAGACCAATCACAAGCACTGAAATTGAAACTGTGATTAAAAATCTTCCTTCAAACAAAAGCCCAGGACCAGATGGCTTCACAGGCGAATTCTATCAAATATTTAGAGAAGAGCTAACACCCATCCTTCTCAAACTCTTCCAAACAATATCAGAGGAAGGAACACTCCTAAACTCATTCTACGAGGCCACCATCACCTTGATACCAAAACCAGGAAGGATGTCACAAAGAAAGAAAACTACAGGCCAATATCACTGATGAACATAGATGCAAAAATCTTCAACAAAATACTAGCAAACAGAATCCAACAGCACATTAAAAGGGTCATACACCATGATCAAGTGGGGTTTATTCCAGGAATGCAAGGATTCTTCAATATACGCAAATCAATCAACGTGATACACCATATTAACAAGTTGAAGGAGAAAAACCATATGATCATCTCAATAGATGCAGAGAAAGCTTTCGACAAAATTCAACACCCATTTATGATAAAAACCCTGCAGAAAGTAGGCATAGAGGGAACTTTCCTCAACATAATAAAGGCCATATATGACAAACCCACAGCCAACATTGTCCTCAATGGTGAAAAACTGAAACCATTTCCACTAAGATCAGGAACAAGACAAGGCTGCCCACTCTCACCACTCTTATTCAACCTAGTTTTGGAAGTTTTAGCCACAGCAATCAGAGAAGAAAAGGAAATAAAAGGAATCCAAATTGGAAAAGAAGAAGTAAAGCTGTCACTGTTTGCAGATGACATGATACTATACATAGAGAATTCTAAAGATGCTACCGAAAAACTACTAGAGCTAATCAATGAATTTGGTAAAGTAGCAGGATACAAAATTAATGCACAAAAATCTCTGGCATTCCTATATACTAATGATGAAAAATCTGAAAATGAAATCAAGAAAACACTCCCATTTACAATTGCAACAAAAAGAATAAAATATCTAGGAATAAACCTACCTAAGGAGACAAAAGACCTGTATGCAGAAAATTATAAGACACTGATGAAAGAAATTAAAGATGATACAAATAGATGGAGAGATAGACCATGCTCCTGGATTGGAAGAATCAATATTGTGAAAATGACTCTACTACCCAAAGCAATCTACAGATTCAATGCAATCCCTATCAAACTACCACTGGCATTTTTCACAGAACTAGAACAAAAAATTTCAAAATTTGTTTGGAAAAACAAAAGACCCCGAATACCCAAAGCAATCTTGAGAACGAAAAACGGAGCTGGAGGAATCAGGCTCCCTGACTTCAGACTATACTACAAAGCTACAGTCATCAAGACAGTGTCGTACTGGCATAAAAACAGAAAGATAGATCAGTGGATCAGGATAGAAAGCCCAGAGATAAACCCACGCACATATGGCCAACTTATCTTTGATAAAGGAGGCAGGAATGTACAGTGGATAAAGGACAGCCTCTTCAATAAGTGGTGCTGGGAAAACTGGACAGGGACATGTAAAAGTTTGAGATTAGATCATTCCCTAACACCATACACAAAAATAAGCTCAAAATGGATTCAAGACTTAAATGTAAGGCCAGACACTATCAAACTCTTAGAGGAAAACATAGGCAGAACACTCTATGACATAAATCACAGCAAGATCCTTTTGGACCCACCTCCTAGAGAAATGGAAATAAAAACAAAGATAAATAAATGGGACCTAATGAAACTTCAAAGCTTTTGCACAGCAAAGGAAACCATAAACAAGACCAAAAGACAACCCTCAGAATGGGAGAAAATATTTGTAAATGAAGCAACTGACAAAGGATTAATCTCCAAAATTTATAAACAGCTCATGCAGCTCAATAGCAAAAAAACAAACAACCCAATCCAAAAATGGGCAGAAGACTTAAATAGGCATTTCTCCAAAGAAGATATACAGACTGCCAACAAACACATGAAAGAATGCTCAACATCATTAATCATTAGAGAAATGCAAATCAAAACTACAATGAGATATCATCTCACACCAGTCAGAATGGCCATCATCAAGAAATCTAGAAACAATAAATGCTGGAGAGGGTGTGGAGAAAAGGGAACCCTCTTGCACTGCTGTTGGGAATGTGAATCGGTACAGACACTATGGAGAACAGTATGGAGGTTCCTTAAAAAACTAAAAATAGAACTACCATATGACCCAGCAATCCCACTACTAGGCATATACCCTGAGAAAACCATAATTCAAAAAGAGACATGTACCAAAATGTTCATTGCAGCTCTATTCACAATAGCCCAGAGCTGGAAACAACCTAAGTGTCCATCATCGGATGAATGGATAAAGAAGATGTTGCACATATATACAATGGAATATTACTCAGCCGTAAAAAGAAACGAAACTGAGCTATTTGTAATGAGGTGGATAGACCTAGAGTCTGTCATACAGAGTGAAGTAAGTCAGAAAGAGAAAGACAAATACCGTATGCTAACACATATATACGGAATTAAAAAAAAATGTCATGAAGAACCTAGGGGTAAAACGGGAATAAAGACACAGACCTACTTGAGAATGGACTTGTGGATGTGGGGAGGGGGAAGGGTAAGCTGTGACAAAGCGAAAGAGAGGCATGGACATATATACACTACCAAACATAAGGTAGATAGATAGTGGGAAGCAGCCGCAGAGCACAGGGAGATCAGCTCGGTTCTTTGTGACCGCCTGGAGGGGTGGGATGGGGAGGGTGGGAGGGAGGGAGATGCATGAGGGAAGGGATGTGGGAACAGATGTATATGTATGACTGATTCACTTTGTTATAAAGCAGAAACTAATAAAAAAATAATATTAAAAAATATATATATATGTATAACATCATGTCATCTGCAAACAGTGACAGTTTTACTTCTTTTCCAATTTGTATTCCTTTTATTTCTTTTTCTCCTCTGATTGTCATGGCTAGGACTTCCAAAACTATGTTGGATAATAGTGGCGAGAGTGGACATCCTTGTCTTGTTCCTGATCTTAGAGGAAATGCTTTCAGATTTTCACCATTGAGAATGATGTTTGCTATGGGTTTGTTGTATATGCCCTTTATTATGTTGAGGTAGGTTCCCTCTATGTCCACTTTCTGGGAGTTTTTATCCTAAATGGGTGTCTAATTTTGTCAAAAGCTTTTTCTGCATCTAGTGAGATGATCATATGGTTTTTATTCTTCAATTTGTTAATACAGTGTATCACATTGATTGATTTGCGTATATTGAAGAATCCTTGCATCCCAAGGATAAATCCCACTTGATCATGGTGTATGATCCTTTTAAAGTGTTGTTGGATTCTGTTTGCTAGTATTTGGTTGAGGATTTTTGCATCTGTATTCATCAGTGATATTGGTGTGTAATTTTCTTTTTTTTGTAGTACCTTTTTCTGGTTTTGGTATCAGGGTGATGGTGGCCTCATAGAATGAGTTGGGGAGTGTTCCTTCCTCTGCAGTTTTTTGGAAGAGTTTGAGAAGGATGGGTGTTAGCTCTTCTCTGAATGTTTGATAGAATTCACCTGTGAAGCCATCTGGTCCTGGAAGATTTTTAATCACAGTTTCAATTTCATTACTTGTGATTGGTCTGTTCATATTTTCTATTTCTTCCTGGTTCAGTCTTGGAAGGTTATACCTTTCTAAGAATTTGTCCATTTCTTCCAGGTTGTCCATTTTATTGGCATAGAGCTGCTTGTAGTAGTCTCTTAGGTTGCTTTGTATTTCTGCGGTGTCCATTGTAACTTCTTCTTTTTCGTTTCCAATGTTATTGATTTGAGTCCTCTCCCTCTTTTTCTCGACGAGTCTGGCTAAAGGCTTATCAATTTGTTTATCTTTCAAAGAACCAGCTTTTAGTTTTATTGATCTTTGCTATTGTTTTCTTTGTTTCTATTTCATTTATTTCTGCTCTGATCTTTATGATTCTTTCTTTCTACTAACTTTGGGTTTTGTTTGTTCTTCTTTCTCTAGTTCCTTTAGGTGTATGGTTAGATTGTTTATGTGAAATTTTTCTTGTTTCTTCAGGTAGGCTTGTATTGCTATAAAGTTCCCTCTTAGAACTGCTTTTGCTGCATCCCATAGGTTTTGGATCATCGTGTTTTCACTGTCATTTGTCTCTAGGTATTTTCTGATTTCCTCTTTGATTTCATCAGTGATCTCTTGGTTATTTAGTAACGTATTGTTTAGCCTCCATGTATTTGTGCTTTTTATGGGTTTTTTCACTGTAATTGATTTCTACTCTCATAGCATTGTGGTCAGAACAGATGCTTGATGTGATTTAAATTTCTTATATTTACTGAGGCTGGATTTGTGACCCAAGATGTGATCTATCCTGGAGAATGTTCTGTGTGCACTTGAGAAGAAAGTGTAACCTGCTGTTTTCAGATGGAATGTCCTATAAATATCAATTAAATCTATCTGGTCTATTGTGTCATTTAAAGCTTGTGTTTCCTTAATTTTTTGTCTGAATGATCTGTCCATTGGTGTAAGTGAGGTGTTAAATTCCCCCACTATTATTGTGTTACTGTCGATTTCCTCTTTTATAGCTCTTAGTATTTGCCTTATGTATTGAGGTGCTCCTATGTTGGATGCATATATATTTATAATTGTTATATCTTCTTGGATTGATCCCCTGGTCATTATGTAGTCTCCTTCCCTATCTCTTATAACATTCTTTATTTTAAAGTCTATTTTATCTGATATGAGTATTGCTACTTAAGCTTTCTTTTGATTTCCATTTGTATGGAATATCTTTTTCTGTCCCCTAACTTTCAGTCTGTATGTGTCCCTCGGTCTGAAGTGGGTCTCTTGTAGACAGTATATATATACGTCTTCTTTTTGTATCCATTCAGCGAGCCTGTGTCTTTTGGTTGGAGCATTTAATCCATTCACATTTAAGGTAATTACCGATATGTATGTTCCTATTACCATTTTCTTAATTGTTTTAGATTTCTTTTTTTTGTGTGTTTGTGGTACACGGGCCTCTCACTGTCGTGGCCTCTCCCGTTGTGGAGCACAGGCTCCAGACGCACAGGCTCAGTGGACATGGCTCACGGGCCTAGCTGCTCTGCAGCATGTGGAATCTTCCCCGAACAGGGCACGAACCCATGTCTCCTGCATCGGCAGGCAGACTCTCAACCACTGTGCCACCAGGGAAGCCCTAGGTTTCTTTTTGTAGGTCCTTTTCTTCTCCTGTGTTTCCCACTTAGAGAAGATCCTTTATCATTTGTTGTAGAGCTGGTCTGGTGGTGCTGAATTCTCTTAGCTTTTGCTTGTCTGTAAAGCTTTTGATTTCTCCGTTGAATGTGAATGAGATCCTTGCCAGCTAGAGTAACCTTGGTTGTAGGTTCTTCCTTTTCATCACTTTAAATATATCGTGCCACTCCCTTCTGGCTTGTAGAGTTTCTGCTGAGAAATCAGCTGTTAAACTTATGGGAGCTCCCTTTTATGTTATTTGTTGTTTTTCCCTTGTTGCTTTTAATAATTTTTCTTTGCCTTTAATTTTTGTCAATTTGATTACTATGTGTCTCAGTGTGTTTCTCCTTGGGTTTATCCTGCCTGGGACTCTCTGTGCTTCCTGGAGTTGGGTGGCTATTTCATTTCCTATGTTAGGGAAGATTTTGGCTATAAACTCTTCAGATATTTTTGCAGGTCCTTTTCTCTCTCTTCTCCTTCTGGGACCCCTATAATGCTAATGTTTGTGCATTTAATGTTGTCCCAGAGGTCTTTTAAGCTCTCTTCTTTTCTTTTCATTCTTTTTCTGTATTCTGTCTTCCGCGTTACTTATCCATTCTTCTGCCTCAGTTATTCTGCTTTTGATTCCTTCTAGTGTATTTTTCATTTCAATTATTGTATTGTTCATCTCTCTTTGTTTGTTTTTTAATTCTTCTAGGTGTTTGTTCTTTAATTTTTCTAGGTCTTTGTTAAACATTTCTTGCATCTTCTCTATCTTTGCATCCATTCTTTTTCTGAGGTCTTGGATTATCTTTACTATCATTATTCTGAATTCTTTTTTGGAAGGTTCCCTATGTTCACTTCATTTGGTTGTTTTTATGAGGTTTTATCTTTTTCCTTCATCTGGTACATAGTCCTCTGCCTTTTCATTTTGTCTATCTTTATGTGAATGTGGTTTTTGTTCCACAGGCTGCAGGATTGTAGTTCTTCTTGCTTTTGCTGTCTGCCCTCTCTCCTGGTTATAGTCTACTCATTTATGCCTACTGTTCACTGTCTCCTTGTGAAGTTTGCTTCTTTTTTTCCTCCTTCTTCTTTTGGACCTGTGGAGATTGTCTCCAATCCCTGAAGTTCCAGCAAGGCAGCAGAAATTATGTTTTATTCAGAGTTGTTTTGTTTTGAAGCAGGGAGGCCCCCCACAAAAACCTAGTCTGGAATGATAATTGAACCAAGATTCCCTTGTTCTAGCTGGTTTTCACTTACTTTCTTCAAAGCAGTTGTTAGTATAAATATTGAATTAAAAAAGAAAGAAGAAAATTTAAAGTGTTTAGGTTTACTTTGTGAAGTAAAAGAGGAACAGTGATCTTTGAAAGGCAAAGTTAGAAAACTTTGTTTAAAAACTGAAAAATTCTGTTATGTTTTTCAGTGTTATGTGAGCAATGATAATAGCAAAAAATCAATTGAACTGAAATTTTAAAATTCACCAAAGGACTTTTGTTCTGAAAAAAGAAAGCCAATTAAATAAAATGTTGATATTAGTTAAATTTATTGCTGAACTTCAACTGGGAAATTAATGAGATTTTTGCAGAACAATTCATAGCATTAAGAAACATTTTGACTTTTTCAAAGTCAATGATAGAATACACAGACACACAATAGAAATCTGTGTCCTAGAGCTGTATGTCTTCTTTCATTTTTGTTGAAAAGAATGAAAAAAAGATGATAATGGCTATGGTAACAATTTAACAATGAATAGCACAAGAGAAGATTTTAACCTCCCACTAATATTTTAAGGTGGACCTCAATCCTGAGGAAAAAAATGGCAAAAATATTTCTTAAAGGAAGATCTGTTATGTTACTTCAAGATAAAAACATTAGCTGAGCTATTCAGTAGAATACACGTGCTAGCATATATCATGTCAAACAAAATTGCCTTTAAGCATTCACTGATTATGCCTTTGTGGATTATCCATAGGCTTAAATTCTAAATAAATAGACTTGTTAATACATAAAGGTATATTCAAGAAAACCAATGCCCTCAGTTTCTGTTATCCTATTATCTGCAAGAAGGCTATCCATTTTTGTGGATTATCCCAGAGAGCTGAGCTGCTGCACTGCTGTCTTCAAAATCCCCTTAGTGATATATACTCTCTCTCTCTCTTTTTCTTATTGTCATTTTATATCTATGCCCTACAGGATGGTAGGAGTTAGTAGCAAATATTTGATGCAGCCAAACAAATCTCATTTTGATGCAGTTCTCTTTGATGCAGCCAAACAAATCTCATTTTGATGCAGTTCTCTAAGTCTGTCTTCTACTTTTCCCTCACTTTTATATCATTATTAGGAAACTATGAATCTTTTTTCCCCCTAACTACTTTGAATTAAATTTGGACATGTTGCCAATATGTAAATAATGCTGATTTGGTTTTAAGAAGTGCACTGAAAACAGATTCTGTATCCATCCATACATATATTTTTGTACCCACCCATCCATGAAGTTACCCATTTATAATTCTAATATTTATAGGATAAAAGAAAAGTTTTGTTTATTTATTTATTATTTATTTAATATAGTTTTATTATGCCTATGTGAAATGATTCTGTCCATCTCTGGCAGGGGGCAGGAAGAAATTTCTTGTAAAATTAGACTACATTTCTTTAGCCCAATTGTCACAATACACCTTCTTGAAATTGCTTCAGTTGTTGTTATTTTGGGATCTATAGGTAATGGATTGAGCAGTTTCAGTACATTCTAGACAAAACTGACAGAATTTTAGAGCTGGCGGTGTCCCCTTCTGTTTAAAGGTGAGGAAATGGAGAAGTAATGTAATATACCTAAGCTGACAGACCTGAGTAATATTAAAACTAGGATCGAGATGTCTGGAGTCTGGAGTCCCAATCTACTGGTTTCTAGTGCTAGTGTATATGAATAGTACAGGATTTGCTTTTATAATCCTGCATTATTAACTGGGTAACAGTTGAAACAAGATAAAGATTAAGTAGAAAAATAAGTCCTCATCATTATGTGAAAAGCTAAATTTTGCCTTGATATAAAATCACAAGCTTGGATGCTTGCTCCTCCTAATACTATTAAAATGGAGATGAAGTAAAGAGCTCCTATATAAAGCATTTCAAGGACTAGGCTTAGTAAGTCTGAGTTTGGACAAGCATCACAAGTTCTCAGGTATCATGATGAAAATGGAAAGTACAGTTTAGATAAAAATATATGGAAAATATAAATTAAAAAATAATCAGTTACTCAATTATAATTTTTAAGCCTGGGTGTTTACCAATTTCTTTATTTTTTCCCACTAAGAATAAAGAAAACTTCTCTAGGATATCGGAATGGAAAATGATATTAAATATACTCCTTTCTGAAATGTGACCTAATTCTATTCCAGAAGTCAATTTGAATATAAAAAAAGGAAAATCAAGGATTCTCAAATATTAACTAGATATTTAAGTGATATTTTGCAAAAGGACTTGATTAATAAAATAGAATTAATGTGAGATATTTTTCTTGATTAAAAAGATATAGACTGATTAAGGGAGTACAGTTATCTGGTTTAAAGCCAAGCCACATGATATTACTGATTAAGCTGAGAGAAAGATATCTTGTTCAAGGAGATTAGCATTGATCTTAAAACCAAATTGAGAAGTTAAAGTACAATACAATGAAAATACTTGGGAAATTTAAAAGAAACAAAACCAAAAAACTAATGCCTGAGCCTCATCCTCAGAGAGTCTGATTTAATAGGTTTGAGAAAAGTCTCAAACGTAAGCAATTTCTAAACACCATAGGTGCTTTTAATGTCAAGATTAAGAACCACTGGTATAGAATGTGAAGTGTAGAAAAAATTGAAAACCATATGGGAGGTCACCTACCATGACATGATTTCTGGGAGAATGCTGAAACACTGTTTTATACATTGATGACAGTATATAAATGTTGTTGGCTTTGATTCTCAGCAGAAAGAAAAATTAGAGAATTAAAGATGGAAGGGGACTTAGTAGGATCACTAATTATGAGAGTCAAGGGTTCTTCAAGGGAAGAGGGGAAAGAAGAAAAGTAAAAATTAATTTTAAGAAAAATGAATGAATATGCATATTTTGCTTAAAAAATGCACCTCTAATTTTAATTGCTAATAGGAAGAGCTCACCTGTCATAGAGTAGAGGTTATCACTCATCTATTTTTAATTTTTCATTTAATTTATGTGACTAAATGTCAATGAAATATTAAAGTCAACATAAATGATTTGAACAACATGCAGAAAATGATTCTGGGGAAATTATAGTCCATTAATACTGTTGAGTTATTGTTAATCTATACTCAGCCATGCCCCAGATTATTTTTCTGAAATGAAGTTAATTTCAGTTTTTTAGGAGGGAGTCCATACCAAACAAGACAGGATTTTGAACAATGATGATATGACTATTGTAAGTTATATGAGTGTTTGAGAATGATCTAGATGCATCTAATCTTAGATGCATCTAATCTATGTGGTTTTAACATTCAAAATAATAGCTTATCAATCCTATTTATATTTAGAACACTTTGAAATATATTTGCAAGTCTTAGTTCTTGTAGAGTTTATATTTTTGAGGATAAACATTTTCTGGAGAGTGGCCAGATGTTTTAAATAAAAATAGTAAGGTTTAAGAACTAGAATAAGTTGTTTAATAAAAAATTCTTGCCAAGAAAACCCAATTTACTTTATAAATATATATTCTTGGGATTAGAGGGATTGGTAATGCTGCTCATCTGGTAAAATTTGACTAGGTCAGTTTAAGTTTGTTATAAGTGTTAGTAAATGGAGAGGTTACCCTATATATCAAACATACTCATTTCTGCAAGATGTTTGAAAAAGTCTCATAAAATTTCATTGTGAATTAGATGAGATCTGCAATTAGGTAAATAACCATGTAGAAGCGAGGCAAGCTTTTTTATGGAAGTGTTATATTTTTGGACTTATCCTAGCTAATATTTTGAACAGTGAGTGGGATAAAAACATAGTTGTTAAATGAACCACAACCTTCAGCAAATTAAGAAAATATCTATTGACCATCTACTGTATTCCATGGGATGTGTGGACAAATCAGGGAGGAATTATCAATATAATAGAACTAAGATTCAAAATTATATCTTTACACTTTGAAACTAGAAAAATCCTAGTTTTAGCTTACAACATCAGATTTTTGAAGGTAGGATGGTAGATGTCTGGCTTGATTATTTGTTCATGGGAATAAGATTTAGAGTTTTGCTCAGTCAGGACCCCAAGGTAAGGGCAATGCATGTTGGAGTGGCTTAATCAGCTCACGTAAAAATAGGCTGCTTTAAAGAAGTCACAGTGGCTGTAACAGTGGTTAGAACACACCTGAAATATTGGCTCAATTCTGAGCACTTGGCTTAAAGAGGTCCTTGAGGACCCTAAGGTATTCATTTTGCATATTAGTGAGCAGAGAGATATGTCTTATGTTGATAGTGCAGAAATTAATGTGTAAGTGTATTATTTTAAAGCATAATAACAATAGAACTAAAAAAATACAGTGTTTAGATTGGGGCAATGGGAAGAGAAAGGGAGAAAATGAGTGTAAGTAACTGCATTACTTTCAGTGGAGAATGTCATTCAATGTATGATTAATATATGCTATGTTCACACACACACACACACACACACAGAGCTATTATTTGTTGTTAAGGAGAAAACAGTAACTCAAAAAGAGTTAAAGAAGGCTGTCTCTGAGGAGTGGGACTTGAGGCCGAGAGGGATGAGTTGAAGAAAAATCCCTTCGGTGCTATTGCATTTTACACCATGGCCATATCTTTTTATATTTTTAAAAAAGTAAACAAGGCCTGGATGACCATCCTCCCCTGGAGAGAAAATGGAAAAAAAAAAAGACAAAGTGAGAGAATCAAGAGGCTGCCTTGGTGGACGGGGATCTAAAAATGATGTTATGATGTTGAAAGAACTGGGGCCATTTACCCGTCTAATCATAATGATTACTCTAGGAATTCCTATCCCATGGGATATCAGGATCTGTATGGGAGATGTGTGTGTCTATGTATCCAAAGAAATTATGTGGAAAATTGTGTGCATGTATGGGTATATGCATTTAGGAGGAGGGGATGAACCATCATTTTCAAACGATTTTTTTTCCCCCAAAGGAGGATATGATTTAAAATCGGTTAAAAACTACTGGGTAGCCTACCCTATGGAGTAATAAACACTCGTGTAAACAGAGGTCATCTTTTGTAGATAATTTAAAATAATTCTCATACTGGATAAGATGCACTCGTTTATTTGAAAGAAACTTTTTTGCTCTTAGGTTCTAATGTTTATACAATAAAAAGAATAAAATGCACTTAATAATGAAAAAAAAAAAACATTTACTGAACACTGACCACGTACTGGTCATCACGCTAAGTGCTTGACATGGGCTCTCATTCACTCTTCATAGCATCAGTTTAGGTAGGTACCACATCAAAAACTCAGAGAGACAAAGAAACTTACTAGAGGTCACCCTGCAGTAAGGGATAGAGCCAAAATCAAAACCCAAAAAGTTTGGCCCTAGAGCTGGCCCGCTGGCCCCTGTTGGAGAGGATTTTTGCTGTCTTCACTCTGACTCTCCCTCACTGCCCTGTGTTAATTCTGCACCATGACTGACAGTGGCAACACTTGCATCTGCAAAGTTGCTCTTCCTGTTTCCTTCAGTGTTTACCTTGTTCCATCTGCATGTCATTTTTTGTGTCTTAATTGTTGTGTTTTATTTGAACTTGATTTCATTTAATAACAAGTCTTTTATTTCACAAAAAATATATACATATATTATCTATCTATCTATCTATCTATCGAAAGAGGTTGTTTCGTTTTCTATTGCTACTGTGACAGATAACCACAAACTCAGTGGTTTGAAACAACACACCTTTAATGTTTTGTAGGTTAGAATTCCAGCCTGGGTCTCACTGGGCTAAAATCAAGGTGCTCCAAGGGCTGTCTTCTTTTCTGGAGGTTCTGGGGGAGAATCGTTTCCTTGCCTTCTCCAGCTCTCCTGGTTCATGGCCCCCTTTCTCCTTCCTTGAAGCCAGGAACATTAGGTAGAGTCCATCTCACATCCCATCACTGTGATCTCCCTTGTGATTACATTGGACTTGCCCAAATCAACCTGGATAATCTCTCCATCTCAAAGGCCTTAATTTATGACATCTGCAAAATCTCTTTTGGCATGTAAGATAGCATATTCACATTTTCCAGGGATTAGGACGTGGGCATCTTTGAAGATGATTACTCTGTCTACCATAAGCACCTACTAAATGCAGGCACTTTTCTGGGGACTGAGACAAAACACAGTCCCTTCCCTAGAAGAGATTACAATTGAGAAGATGCTGAAACAGAGAAGGGAAATACAAAAAAATATGTGCTATGAGAGAAGTGTGAACAATTACAGCACTATGCAGAGCCTGCCTGGGATCGAGGGTGAGCTAGAGAAAATCTGGCTAAAAAATTAGAATTATTCTTGACATACTCATGTGACTTTGTTACTTTTCATGCAGGTTTTGAGACTCTGGGATATTCAGCACCAGCTGTCCATCCGGAGGATAGCTTGTTCTTTCTCCAAAAGTCAGGACATCAGATGTCTCTTCCACTTTGCTGAAGCCCACGGACGACTTTTCATCTCATTTAATAACCAGCTAGCATTGCTGGCAATGAAAAGTGATTCCGGTAAGAGGGTGAGAAGCCACAAGAAAGCAGTCACTTGTGTGCTTTACAATTCAGTCTTGAAGCAGGTAATGATGTTTTTCTGTCACTCTCCTGAGATGTCCCCACATCCAGAGACTTATTTCCTTAATTCAATCTAAGGACAAATATAGAAAAGGAAATGTGGAAAAGAAATGATTTAATAACTGTGTGCATTTCTGCAATAATATGTATTCAGGTGGATTTGAAGAGTGATTGCATTTTCAACCAGTGACCACAGCAGCACTGAGTTACTAGGAGGAAACATTCCAGCTAAAACAAACACAACATGGAATGTAATTGAACTTATCTTTATTACCCGCTAGTTTGGGTTGTGATGCCAAATGCAAGTGAACCTGGCTGTAAAATTCCCTTTTATGAACACCATCCTCCTGCATCCCCATGGAAAGATCTGAAATATGCATGAAATGTAATTAGCAAAGATCCATTTTGCCGTCATAGTTTAGGCAAGTGGCTCACAGTGGCAGCCCGGAATGTATTCATAATAAAATGATTCAGTTAAATGTGGTGCCACTTGGTATGCAGTGCGGGTTTTGTTTGTCTCCCGACCACGGTAATGATGCTTTGCAGCTTTTGCTTATGGGAGCGCTCCCTGCATGTCAATGAGGAAGCGGGCTCCTCTGGAGTGGAGATGCCGCAAGGACCACAGGCCTTCTTAGAGGAAAGGGAGGGCCAGCCTGTGGATATCACAGAGCGAGCGGGCACTCATGGAGCTTAGTCTGCGACCTTGATCACCTCAGGCCTGACAGTCACAGCACAGCTGGAGCCAAGCAGACAGCCGGTATCCAGCTTGTGGCCAATTAAACAGTAACTGCAGCCCATTCTTTCTTTTCTTGCTGCAGAAGCTTCTGTATCTACACAGAAATGAGTAGTTCAGATGGGGTGCAAGGGGAGGAGAGCCCTTTGTTAGTAATGAGTAGTGTGTCATGTCACTACTTCAAATACACTCTGTTTTCCAGTTATTCTAGGAGATAAAAATCCTTTACAAAATGATCCATTTTGAATTCCATCTTCGGGGAAAACATTCCCTCGTAAATGTTTTACTGAACTTTATGAAGGCAACCAGTTAATGCGACTCCCTGGTGGCCACTGAGAGATGTATTTGTTTCCAGGAGAACATTCTGCTAATTGAGATCTGCAAAGTTAAAGTGCTAGGTTTGTGTGTTGATGCTACGATCTGCTATTGCCTAACCATAAAATGAGCAATCTTCCATGAGGAATTCAGGAAATGGGACACAAAGAAGGTCTGGAATCTTCCATTTGGAACATGAAGATAAAGCCAAGATAACACAAGGATATGCAAGTTATAGGCAACAATAGACTATGCACATATGGAATATTATGTAGAAAGAATCTCTGTACAAATGAGTTGGATATTCATGCCTCTACTTATTTCTGCTGTTAAAAGTATAAATAATTAAATGCATTAATATGTATATAAAGCACACAGAGCTGTGTGTCATACATAAGTGTTTCCTGACTATTAGCAGCTAAGTTATAGAGAAACACTTTAACGTTGTATAACATTTATAATTGTAAAAATATGTGGCAGTTAAGTGCAAAGAAAATAATATCACCCACAGTCCCATCAGCCAGTGATAATTTATCATTTCAGAATAATTAGACAAAGCAAATAAAACAGTTTTGAATAAGTTTCAGGTGCCAGGAATGAGGGATCAAAGATTCACGTGCCACATAGTTTCTTCGCCCCTGTAGTTCAGGGAAACTCAGGTTCTGGGAGTCTTCCAAGAGCTCATTGCTGGGTAGGTGCTCATTACAGGATGGTGGGGTGAAAGAAGAGGAAGCAGACACATGACCAACTCACAAGGAAGCAATGGAGTGGAGTAAAATGAACAGGGGTAAAAGCAAAGTGCTCTCCTTGGAAAGTGATCAAATCTGGCTGGGGCTGGGGTAGGTGACATTCAGCAGAGCCCTGAAATCTAGAATGAGAACCCCTAAGAGGAGAGAAGGAAGTAGTTCCAGACAGAAGGTACAACATGGCCACCTGCAAAGAAGCTTGAGCACAGACTCTACATTTTTTTTTCAGGGAGAGGGTTTATTCTGGTATGGCTGGTTTGGGGATACTTAGCAAAAACTGTGGGACTTGAGGCAGTGAAGGGAGCTTAGAGCCAGATTGTGAAGGTCATTCACTCAATGTACCAAGGTCTAGTCTTGGAAAAATATAGACTTGAGGTTAGAACAGCAGTTCTCACAGCGTGATCTCAGATCCCTGGGGAAGTCAGATCCTTTCAGAGGATCTTCAAGATCACAGCTCTTTTCATTATAATGTTAACTGGCTGTTTACTTTTTCCTCTCTTGTTTCATGAGTGTACAATAGAGTTTTCTAGAGGCTATATGATGAGTGAAGACATCGTTGCTCTGATGGCTACAGGAACATGTGCTTTTGTATTCCTGTGTTTTAGCAATTTCTCAGTTTAAATTTCTACTTTGGTAAATATATATGTTTCTCTGTCTGTCTCTGTCTTTATCTCTACCTCTGTCTCTGTCTCTGTTGCCCACATAAATAGAAGCTATTTAGATTCTTCAATAATTTTTAGTAGTATAAAGGGATTCCGAGATCAAAAGTTTTGAGAACTGCTGAGTTAGAGAAATGTGAGTTCAGATGTTGGGCAGACTATTTATCGTGTCTAAGCTTCAGTTTATTGACTTTCAAAAGTGTGTGTGTGGCAGGGTGGGGGTGCTGTGAGCATAGACATAATAATGGTAACAACAGGTATCTCTGCAGCATTGCCTTACTGTGTCCTGCCTCTTGGAAGCCGTCCTCCTTCCTCCCGGGCGGCCAGCCCTGGCAAGTCTCCCCCGCTCCCCCATACTTCTCAGGTTGAAGGGTGATGCTTTAGGACACCTCTTTTTCTTATTAACATCTTGATATTTCTTACTCTTTATTTTACCCACGTGTCATATGAAAGCAGATGTTGGGAAGAGTTAGAAAGGCGGAGGGGCCCCTGCATTGGGCTTTGTCTCTGGTCCCTTGAGGTGAGGAAGAGTTTTTTTCTGCCCTTCTCTTCTCTGCCATTGAAGTTCCTGCTGGTAAACATTCAGTTCCGGGGCTCATCTCTGGTCCTCTCGACATCCGAGGTCTCCAGGGACATTTCCTGCCATACCTCTCTCCCCTCTCTGCGCGTCGGTTGCATTTCTAGTTGTTTTCCAGTTAAACACTTAGCTAAATTCTCACTTTCTCCCCTCACATGTTTGATGGAAGGGAAAGATCCTTGTCTTCCCCTTCTGTGTTTTCCTACAACTCCCAACACTCTTCTGAGCACCAACGGATGTTCGATTCCTTTTACTGCTATTTCTAATTCTAAGTTCAAAACGAACCCATGCTTTTTCAGTCCACTGGTGCTTGCTCTTTGGTTATTTGGTTTGGTGTCTTTTTGAAAGACTTTCCTTTTATCTGAATCTAATGAAAACCTTCCCTTCCATTGTCATTTCAACATGTTGCTGACACTTTACTATTATTTCATTCTATTTGGTCATCAGTGGGAACCTACCATTATTTCTACATGAAAGTGACATGGCATATTTCTGTGACTTTTCTTTATCTTCCTGCCTTTTGGTACCCTCGAATCCTAATCTAAGAAAGTGATGTTAAACCACACAGGGCCTTTGAAAAGGAACCTTATGCTTTATTTCACCCAGCAAAGCTTGCCCTCACAGCTAGTGGCAGAACAAGTTGGGACAGGTTGAGGGAGTCCCTGGAATGCACAATTTTGAAAGAATCAAAGTCACTCAGTATCCTGGAGGTAGTTCTAATGAACTGTCTTTGCATAGAATTCTTAAATAAAACTTTTCTTAAAAACCCACGAATGCTGGGGAACTTTAAAAATGTATTTGTAGGTAACATATAAACTGGAATAGATAAAATTTCTGACTTATCACCATGGCTCTCATCCTAATGATGTGGGTTTATGTGTTTTTGTAAAATAGGTAATGTTTCAGTGTTTTTTGCATCTAGACATATTTATCGTCAGGCTAAATATATCAGTATCATCAAATCTTGACAGACAATGATATTTACTATTTTTCTCATTGAAATAATTTATTTTTTGTAAAACATTAGTTGCTTATTATAAGAAATTAAAACAACGCAGTAAGTTCAGATAAAGAATTAAATGTTGCTGAAACATCATCAAAATATCTGAATATCTTCTAAATATCTCTCTGTGCATAGACTATTTCACCTGAATATGGTTCTGTAACCTACTTTCTTATTCTGAAACATATTGGAATTATTTCTTTGTACCTAAATGTAGATCTACTTCATCATTTTTAAAAGGCAGCACAGTGTCTTATTGTATGTATGTATCATAATTTACTGATCCATTTGCCTTGATGAACATTTTGCTATTATGCATTTCTTTATGCATAAATATATTCACACTCATGACTTTATCTCTGTAAGGTAAAATCTTGAGAATGAATTTCTAGGTTACAATAAATGCATTTTACCTGATCTCTAAGAGTAAAAACATTAATCACATACGTACGTAAAGAGACCTGTCAGACAGTGGCTGCCTGGCGGCCTCCAGCACGACTCCTGAGATTCCTGACAGGGCTCCTGTAATTCAGCATAGGATGTTGGCTTTTAAAATTTGAAGATTAGACCTCTACTTTACCCAGAGTAGTGTTTTTTCTTGAGGACCAATGCTCACATTCTCACAGGAAACATGATGCCAATCATTCATTAAAAATAGGACTGGGGTAAAAAAGAAAGAAAAAAAAAAAGGACTGGGGTATAATTTTTTAGTGACAGTGCATCTCCTGTCCTCGTTTCTGCATATGATTTTGGGGGAATTGAGATATTTGAGAATCTAACCAATTCAATTGGTAGTTCCTGTGGGAGATGTAATATCTGAGCAGAGGGAAGGGGACAAGCTTGAGGGAAATTTATCCCCACCTTATAAGCACCTCTTTAGTGCTTGTATTTAAGGCAAAATCAATGAGCTTCTAATTGAACAGAACTGGATGAACACTAGTGAAAACTTTCTCTTTGCCTGCTTGCTGCTGGGCTCCAAGTGACCACCCTTCAGTTAACGTGGCTTTTCTTCACTGGTCAGCTTAAGGCTGTCCTTGGTTACATGTCAGTACTGAGGCTATGAGCTCTGGTCACTTGATGGAGTTGTGGGAAACACCCTAGCCTTAAGGTTAAACCAACACACACACACACACACACATACACACACACACACTTATTTAAATGTGATTACTTGGAAGGAATAATACATTTCAGTGTTATAAAACTCAAATGGACAAAGGGTATACAGTGAAAATTTCCTTTTATCCCTGTTTTTACCTACCAGTTTCCTTCTCTGGAGGCAACCAGTTCATGAGATCCATGAGCACCCTTTAAGGGCTGTTGTAGTCATATACATATACATATACATATATAAATATGTATACTCACTTTTAAATAGATGTATATAATAATTCTTAATATTTAAGAATATTTATTATTTTAATTGCTCTTTGCACAGAAACACTGCTTTGTACATTGATTTTCCACCCAACAATACAGCCGAAAGATTATTTTATTTATCTCCTTATCCAGAGTATCCTCTTTCTTTTTGTCAGCTGCATGCTATTCTACTAAATGGTGTGCCAAACTTTATTATTCAGTTCTTATGGGCATTTAGATGGATTCCAGTATTTTTGTATTACAAACAATGTAGTAATTTTTTACCTTGAATGCACAAATTTTGGCACTAGTGAGGAAATATCTGTGAGATAAATTTCTAGAACTGGCATTAGTGGGTCAGAGAGTATTTATGACAGTAACCTTGACAGATGTTGTCAAATTTTCTGCATAAAAGGTGCATTAAATCCATCAGCAGGGTAAAAGATGACCCTTTCCTCAGCCTCTCTCATTAACACAGTCTCAGCTATTTTTTTAAGACTATTTAAAAAAATTTTTTTAAAGAGCATTTTTAGGTTCATAGCAAAATTAAGAAGAAGGTACAGAAATATTCGGTGTACTCCTGTCCCTCACATGCATAACCTCTTCCTTTATCCACATTCCCCAGTAGAATGGTATGTTTGTTACACTTGATAAAACTATATTGACACATCCTTACCATCAAGTGTAATCACAGTTTATATAAGGGGTCACTCTTGGTATTATACATTTTAAGAGTTTAGACAATTGTATAATGACATGTCCATCATTATAGCATCATAAAAATCCTCTGTGCTCCACCTATTTATCCCACCTCCCCTAACCTCTGGCAACCACTGATATTTTTACTGTCTACATAGTTTAGTTTTTTCAGACTGTCATATAACTGGAATACAGTATGTAGACTTTTCAGATTGGCTTCTATTACTCAGTAGTATGCATTTACATTTCCTCTATGTATCTTAATGTCTTGATAGCTTATTTTTTTAGAACACTGAATAATATTCCATTGTATGGATGTACTGCAGATTATTTATCCATTCACCTGCTGAAGGACATCTTAGTTGCTTCCAAGTACTGGCAATTATGAATAAAGCAACTATAAACATCTGTGTGCAGGCTTTCATGTGGACATGAGTTTTCAACCCCTCTGGGTAAACATCAAACAGCATGGTGGCTGGATTATATGGTAAGAGTATATTTTTCTTTTGTAAAAAGATTGTCAATTGCCTTCTAAAGTGGCTGTACCATCTTACTTTCCCACCATCAAAGAATGAGAGTTCCTGTTGCTCCACATCCTTGTCAGCATTTGGTGTTGTCGGTGTTCTAGATTTAGTCCACTCTAACAGATGTGTAGTATCACATTTTTGTTTTACTTTGTATTTCCTTGATGATATATGATGGGAAGTATCTTTTCAAATGCTTACTTGCCATTTGTTTACCTTCATTAGTGAGGCATCTGTTAATGTCTTTGGCCCATTTTTTTAATTGGGTTGTTTGTTTTCTTGTTGAATTTTAAGTGTTCTTTGTGTATTTTGGGTAACAGTGATTCATCAAATATGTCTTTTGAAAATATTTTCTCCTGATCTTGGCTTGTCTTTTTATTCTCCTGACAGTGTCTTTTGCAGAGCAGAAAATTTTAAATTTAATGAAGTCTAGCTTTCAATTATTTTTTCATGTACTATACCTTTGGTGTTTTATCTAAAAATTCTTCATCAAACCCAAGGTTATTTAAATTTTCTCCTATGTTATCTTCTTTGAGTTTTACAGTTTTGTGTTTTATATTTAAGTCTGTGATCCATTTCAAGTTAGTTTTTGTGAAAGATGTAAAGTCTGTGTCCAAATTCATATTTTTATATGTGGATGTCCAGTTGTTCAAGGACCATTTGTTGAAAAGATTATCTTTTCTCCATTGTATTGCCTTTGCTTTTTTGTCAAAGATCAGTTGACTATATTTATGTAGTCTAATTTTGTGCTCTCTATTTTGTTCCACTGATCTGGTTGTCTGTTCTTTTACCAGTATCATACTGTCTTGATTATTGAAGCTTTATAGTAAGTTGTGAAGTCAGGTAGTGTCAATCCTCTGATTTGTTCTTCTTCTGCAATATTGTGTTGCTACATCTGAGTATGTGGTCTTTCTCTATAAATTTTAGAATCAGTTTGTTGATATCCATCCACAAAGTAACTTATTGGGATTTTGATTAGAATTGCATGAAACATATAGATTAACTTGGAAAGAACAGAGATCTGGACAATATTAAGTCTTGCTAACCATGAACATGGAATATCTCTCATTTATTTAGTCTTTGATTTCATTCATCAGAGTTTTTTACTTTACCTCATATAGATCTTCTACATATTTTATTAGATTTATATTATTTCAGCTTTGTGGATGCTAATGTAAATTGTACTGTGGTATTATTTCCAAATTCCTCATGTTCATTGCTGCTGTATTGGAAAATGATTGACTTTTGTATATTAACTTTGTATCCTGCAATCCTGCAATAATCACTTCTTAGTTCCAGGAGATTTTTTGGTCAATTCTTTTAAGATTTTCTACATAGAGAATCATGTCATCTGCTAGCAAAGGCAGTTTTATTTCTTTGTTCCCAGCCTTTATGCCTTTTCCCCTTTACTTGTCTTATTGCATTAGGCAGAGCTTCCATATAATGTTGAAAAGGAGTGATGAGAGGGAACATCCTTGCCTTGTACCTGACCTTAGTAAGAAAGAGTCAAGATTCTCACTATGAAGTATGATAGTAGCTCCATGTTTTTAGTAGATTTTTTTGGTCAAGTGAAGGAAGTTTCCCTCTATTCTTATTTTACTGAGAGTTTTTAATCATAAGTACGTGTTGGATTTTGTCACGGTTTTTTTGGGGGGGGGCATCTGTTGATACAATCATGTGATTTTTCTTTTTAAGACTATTGATATGATGGTTTACATCAGCATTACCCAACCTTTTTGGTGCCAGGGACTGGTTTCGTGGAAGACGGTTTTTCCACCGATGGGGTGGGGGGTGGGGGTGGGGGATGGTTCAGGTGGTTATGTGAGTGCTGGGGAGCAATGGGGAGCAGCGGATGAAACTTTGCTTGCTTGCCTGCTGCTCACCTCCTGCTGTGCAGCCTGGTTCCTTACAGGCCCAGGGGTTGGGGCCCCCTGGTTTACATTAATTAATTTTCAGAAGTTGAACCAACCAAATTCTTCTGATGCATTGTTGGAGTTGATTTAAAATTTTTTTTTTGAAGATTGGTTCAAGATGGCAGAGTAGGAGGATGTGCGTTTACTCCGTCTTGCTAGAGCATCAGAGTCACAACTAACTGCTGAATAATCACCAACAGAAAGACACTGGAACTCACTGAAAAAGATACCCCACATCCAAAGACAAAGGAGAAGCCACAATAAGACAGTAGAAAGGGCACAATCACAATAAAATCAAATCCCGTAACTGCTGGGTGGGTGACTCACAAACTGGAGAACAGTTATACCACAGAAGTCCACCCACTGGAGTGAAGGTTCTGACCCTCACGTCAGGCTTCCCAACCTGGGAGTCCAGCAAACGGAGGAGGAATTCCTAGAGAATTAGACTTTGAAGGCTAGTGGGATTTGATTGCAGGACTTTGACAGGACTGGGGAAAACAGAGACTGTCTCTTGGAGGACACACACAATGTAGTGTGTGTGTTGGGACCCAGGGGAAGGAGCAGTGACCCCATAGGAGACTGAACCAGACCTACCTGCTAGTGTTGGAGGGTCTCCTGCAGAGGCAGGGGTGGCTGTGGCTCACTGTGGGGACAAGGACACTGGCAGCAGAAATTCTGGGAAGTACTGTTTAGTGTGAGCCCTCCCAGAGTTGGCCATTAGCCCCACCAAAGAGCCAGGTAGGCTCCAGTGCTGGGTCGCCTCAGACCAAACAACCAACAGGAACAGAACCCAGCCCTACTCATCACCAGACAAGCAGATTAAAGTTTTACTGAGCTCTGCCCACCAGAGCAACACCCAGCTCTACCCACCACCAGTCCCTCCCATCAGGAAACTTGCACAAGCCTCCTAGATAGCCTCATCCACCAGAGGGCAGACAGCAGAAGCAAGAAGAACTACAGTCCTGCAGCATGTGGAACGAAAACCGCATTCACAGAAACATAGACAAAATGAAAAGGCAGAGGGCTATGTACCAGATGAAGGAAAAAGATAAAACCCCTGAAAAACAACTAATGAACTGGAGATAGGCAACCTTCCAGAAAAATAATTCAGAATAATGATAGTGAAGACGGTCCAGGACCTCGGAAAAAGAATGGAGGCAAAGATCGAGAAGATGCAAGAAATGTGTAACAAAGACCTAGAAGAATTAAAGAACAAACACCGAGAATAATTAAAGAACAAACAAAGAGAGATGAACAATACAATAACTGAAATGAAAAATACACTAGAAGGAATCAATAGCAGAATAACTGAGGCAGAAGAATGGTTAAGTGACCTGGAAGACAAAATGGTGGAATTCATTGCCATGGATCAGAATAAAGAAAAAAGAATAAGAATAAATAAAGACAGCCTAAGAGACCTCTGGGACAACATTAATTGCAACAACATTCGCATTATAGGGGTCCCAGAAGGAGAAGAGAGAGAGAAAGGACCTGAGAAAATATTTGAAGAGTTTATAGTCGAAAACTTCCCTAACATAGGAAATGAAATAGCCACCCAACTCCAGGAAGCACAGAGAGTCCCAGGCAGGATAAACCCAAGGAGAAACACACTGAGACACATAGTAATCAAATTGACAAAAATTAAAGGCAAAGAAAAATTATTAAAAGCAACAAGGGAAAAACAACAAATAACATAAAAGGGAACTCCCATAAGTTTAACAGCTGATTTCTCAGCAGAAACTCTACAAGCCAGAAGGGAGTGTCATGATATATTTAAAATGATGAAAGGGAAGAAACTACAACCAAGGATACTCTACCTGGCAAGGATCTCATTCACATTTAACAGAGAAATCAAAAGCCTTACAGACAAGCAAAAGCTAAGAGAATTCAGCACCACCAGACCAGCTCTACAACAAATGATAAAGGATCTTCTCTAAGTGGGAAACACAGGAGAAGAAAAGGACCTACAAAAACAAACCCAAAACAATTAAGAAAATGGTAATAGGAACATACATATCGATAATTACCTTAAATATGAATGGATTAAATGCTCCAACCATAAGATACGGGCTCACTGAATGGATACAAAAATAAGACCTATATATATATACTGTCTACAAGAGGCCCACAAGTGGGGTTTTTTTAGACTACATATATATAGTTGGTCTTATTTTTGATCTGCTCTGACAATTTGACTTGATTTGTACATTTTGACCTTTGACATTTTAAGTGATTATTGATACAGCTGGATTAATATTGATACAGTTGGATTAATATCTACCATATTTGTTACTGTTTTCTGTTGGTTGCACTTATTCTTTGCTCCTATTTTTTTGTCTTTCACATTTTTTTTTTTGCCTCTTGTGGGTGTTTGTTTGTTTGTTTGTTTGTTTTTGCGGTACACGGGCCTCTCACTGCTGTGGCATCTCCCGTTGCAGAGCACAGGCTCCGGATGCGCAGGCTCAGCGGCCATGGCTCAAGGGCCCTGCCGCTCTGCGGCATGTGGGATCCTCCTGGACCAGGGCACGAACCCATGTCCTCTGCATCGGCAGGCAGACTCCCAACCACTGCGCCACCAGGGAAGCCCTCTTGTGGTTTTAATTGAGTATTTTAAATGATTCTGTTTCCTTTCCTTTCTTAGCATTATCAGTCATGTATATATATTTTTAAAACTTTCTTTAGATTGCCCTGGAGTTTTCAATATACATTTATAACTAATCCAAGTCTACTTTCAAATAACACTATATTGTTTCACAGGTAGTGTTAGTACCTTATACTAATAAAATAATCTAATTCCTCCCTCTTGTCCCTTGTATCATTGCTGTCATTCATTTCCCTTAAGTACATAATTTAATTATATACATAATTACACATTATGTATATACATAATACATATTAAATATATAATTTAATACATTGTTGCCATTATTGGTTTGAGCATACTGTTACCTATTAGGTCAATTAAGGTTAAAACGAGAGTTTTTT
The DNA here is from genome assembly GCF_964165515.1 of Mesoplodon bidens. Taxonomy (NCBI): domain Eukaryota; kingdom Metazoa; phylum Chordata; class Mammalia; order Artiodactyla; family Ziphiidae; genus Mesoplodon; species Mesoplodon bidens. The sequence continues at coordinate 84,462,920 of NC_138161.1, read as the reverse complement.
TAATCTTCACTTATTCCTATTCAATATTCTTCCTTTCTTTTTGTAGATCCAATTTTCTGACCTATATTAATTTTCTTTTCTCTGAAGAACGTCTTTTAGTCTATTTTGAAGTCAGGTCTACTGGCAACAGATTCCCGCAATTTTTCTTTGTCTGAGAATGTCTTTATTTCTCCTTTAATTTTAGTTATTTTTGCAGGATACAGAATTCTGGGTTGGTGACTTTTTGCTGTCAGCACGTTAATTTCACTCCAATCCCTTCTTGCTTGAATGTTTTCTGAGAAGTCAAGGTGTAATTCTTATCTTTTTTCCTTTGTAGGTAAGGTAGGTATCTTTTTCCACTGGCTTCTTTCAAGATCTTTTCTTTATCCTTGATTTTCTGTAGTTTGAATATGATATACCTAGGTGTAGTTTTTTTGCATTTATCCTTCCTGGTGTTATGTGAGCTTCCTGAATCTGTGGTTTGATGTCCAACACTAATTTGGGGAAGTTCTCAGTCATTATTGTTTCAAGTATTTCTTCTATTCCTTTCTTTCTTCTCCTTCTGGTATTCTCATTATGTGAATGTTACACCTTGTTTAGTTGTCCCACAGTTCTTGGATACTGTATTTTTTTTTCAGTCTCTGCTCGCATTGCTTTTCAGTTTCTTTTCAGTTCTGTGATTTATCCTCAAGCTCAGAGATGCTTTCTCCAGCCATATCCAGTCTACTAGTAAGCATGCTTCATTTCTGTTACAATATTTTTGATCTCTAGCATTTCTTTTTGATTCTTCTTAAGGATTTCCATTTCTCTGCTTATGTTACACAACCCATCTGTTCTTACAAGCTGTCTATTTTACCCGTTAGACCCCTTAGCTTATTAACATTAGTTGTCTTAAATTCCAGATTTGATCATTCTAACATCTCTGCCATGTCTGAGTCTGATGCTTGCTCTATTTCTTCAGACTACGTTATTTTGCCTTTTAGTATGTTTTGTAAATTTTCTTTATAGTCGGACATGTTGTGCTGGGCCAAAGGGACTGATGTAAACAGGCCTTTCGAGATGTGGTGGTCAGGTGGCGGGGGTGGGAGTATTCTGTAGTTCTGTGATTAGGTCGCAGTCTTTTAGTGAGCCTGTGCCTCTGGACTGTGCACTTCACCTATATGCTTCTCAGTTGTCTTCCACCCTTCGGTGAAACAAGAAGGCTAGAACTAGCTAGAATTTTGTCTTTTCTTTTCCCATATCAGTTAGGCTCTGATGAAACCCCAGCAGGTTAGGCTCTGTTAAACAGTTTCTTCCGAGGGCAGACCTTGTTAAGAAGAACAGAGTTGTCTGACGTATTTTGAAGCTGTTCCCTTCCCTCTGGCCCTGCCAGAGCATGAGGCGATTTTTCTTTAATATTTATAGGGAGAACCTGGTCCATAACCTCAAAATAAACTCATAAACTTGTGGAGGCTCCCCTATCACCAGCTCCCAGAATTTTTAACTCTCAGACTTGTCCACTTTGAGTCTCCAGTGATTCATAAGTTACAGTTCAGGTTTTCCTCTCTTGGCTCTGTTTCCTGGGGAGTTTTCAGTTCATGAGTTTCTGCTCTGGTAGGTTGTGATTTTCCCGATCTGCCTGTTGGTCTCTCCAATTTGGAGGGCAGTGATCTGCCCTATGACCTCACTTCTCTTACTGATCTAAGAGGAGTTGTTGATCTTTCAGTTTTTCCGGGTTTTTACTCATGTTAGGATGGAGTGACAACTTCCAAGCTTGCAGCACCAGGACCTGCAAGTCCAATGCAGCCTCAACTATTTTTTGAAGTAGTTTTTCTTAGCAATTTTTTAGAAGGAGGGACATAGTGAGGTTTTAGACTCAGAGTTCCTAATGTTTTCCATTGAGCAAGTAATTTAATTTCTCTAAGCAATGTTTTCTTATATGTAAAGTGAGAATTATAATACCTCCTGTGTAGATTTTCTCTGAAAGACAAAGAATATTGTGTATAAAGATATATAGAACAAAGCGGGAGTAAAAGCTAAATAAAATTGCCCAAAAAAAGGAAAGTGATACTTTTCTGACTTCATACCCTAATCCCTATGGGTGCCTACTGATTGGGGGAGTGTTCTGAGCACCTGTATAATGATCACAGGTGGTCACAGCCCATGGTCCTTCCTGTTATTCATGCTGCCTAAGCCTTGCTGGCCTCCTTTCTAGTCCTTGAACATGCCAAGGACACTCTGTCTCAGGGCTTTTGCGTTGCTGTTTCCTTTTCCTGGGACTCTCTTCACCCAGGTATCTGCATGGCTCCCTCCTTGACCTCTGTGTCTGTCTTCAAATAATTCCTCAGGGAAACCTTCCCAGAGCCCCCAGCTTTTCACCCACTCTCAGTGATCTCTACCTCCTTCTTGGTTACATTTTTCTCTATAATGCTTATCACCGCTAAACATCGTGTGTGTGTGTGTGTGTGTGTGTGTGTATGTGTGCATGCTTTTTTCTCATTTAGTTGCATCTCTCCCTTCTTCCCTCACTAAATATAAGGGCAGGAATTTTTTACTGTTGGATCCCCAATGCCTAGATCCTGTGCCTTGCATACTGTAGGGGTTCGACAAACTACAGGAATGAGTCTGAAAGATCCAATTACAAATTAATCTACAAAGAAGTGATATCTGATAAATAAGATTTATAAATAGAGAATGGCTGCCTTAAAATATTTGAATTCTTTGTCTATACCAGTACCCTGAGATATTCCACCTGAGATATTATCATTCTCCTCACCTCACTACTTACTGGTAAGTAACTTCTAGAGATTTGATGCAAAACAGAAATAAAGGAGACAACCTGCTTTATATTATGGGACCACAAACAGCACTGACTTAAAAAAATAAAATTATAAACAGCAATTAAGTCAAATGTCCTGATCCCTTGGTAGCCAGCAATATCTGCTGCTGCAATTTTTGGTTTTTCTTGCTTAGACCTAGAATTTGAGATGCTTATAAAAGAGAACAGAAGTGCTTATTGTCGTTGGAATAGCAAAAAGACAATTAGGGGACATGGATAGAGCCTCACATATCTTAGAATTGTCTGATTGGCTGTGACAGCTTCAGATGAGAGAGACAAAACAGACCCATATGTTCCTAAACAGTTATTAACTCAGGTACATAAGGTGGAGCGTGCCTCCATCAGAACGATTTGCTCACAGGGTCCATTTGCACTGAAGTGTAGTTATTAGGAAAGTGCCATTTCTGCTCTGCAGACGCCAAGGCCCTGTCCTCAAAGGTTAAGGTCTCATCTGATAAGAAGCAGCCAGGAGGAAACTGAAAACTTAAAGGGACTTGGTATCATCAAAATGTGGCATATAAATATGATGCCAATACTTATTCCTGGCATTTATTGCAGATGAAAACAGCTTGCTAAAAACACGGTCCTCACGGTCCTGTAGTCAAACCACTTCATCTGCCAAGTGATGGTAAACGCCCTCCTCTCTCACTTGACTTGGAACATCTTTTCACCTGCCTTGTTATTCTTGTATTCTGATATTGTCATAGTTTGAGCAGATTCTGGTTAATACCAGGTGTGTGTTTGGACATAGTCAGTCCTTGCATTTCAACACGTCATTTTCCTGAAGACTGCGCCTTAAGGTAGATTGCCATAAAATGAAATCTGACTGGCTATACACTGTTTTCATTATTGATTCCGATTTCGTGAGAAATTGTGAAATGAGTAAAGTGCTGAAAAGTGATGAACAGTATGTTGGGGTTCAGCCAGGTAAGGCAGAGGAGGGCGAGTGCAAAATAGCAAAAAGCAAAGGTTACTAATTCCTGATCGAATGTCTGCATTAGATAAAAGTGGTGGGTGGATGATGAAATGCTTTGTAATGTGAGTGATACCAGTCTTAAACAAGTAAGCAAGTCTTTCTTTGAACTTTGTTTACTTTATTTTGCCTTTTTTGTTTCTATCAGGGAATACCCATCTTTTAGTACTGAAATGCCTAGCATATAATAGATGCTCAATAAACTCTTTTTTTTGCAGTACGCGGGCCTCTCACTGTTGTGGCCTCTCCCGTTGCTGAGCACAGGCTCCGGACGCGCAGGCTCAGCAGCCATGGCTCACGGGCCCAGCTGCTCCGCAGCATGCGGGATCTTCCCGGACAAGGGCACGAACCCGTGTCCCCTGCATCGGCAGGCAGACTCTCTACCACTGCGCCACCAGGGAAGCACAATAAATGCTTTTTGGATTGAAATCATAAAATCCCCTAACCTTTTCTTCAAAGACCACTATCAAAATTTTTACTCATGCTTGGAATATTATGTTTTCATGGCTTTATCTTTAATGAATACAATCCAAATTCTTAAATAGTTATGTGAGAAAATTCCAAGTGTGATATAATTTTAAATTTCAACGTACATCTTAAAAGCTGGTTTCTGAAATGTAGCTGTCTACATTCACTCTCATGGTTGGAAGAAAATAAGACATTAAATGTTTTTCTTAAATTGATTCGGATATGAAAAGGGATATGAGTCCAAATAAAAGGTCAGGTGATTAAGCTTAAATAGAATAGTAACACTAGCTAACTTTTATGACAGTTATTGTATGCCATGAACTGTGCTAAATGCTTTACAAATATTAGCTTACTTAAACCTCTTAAAAATGGTTTAAGGTAGTGACTCTGATTCTCTCTGGTTTATAGGTGAGGAAACTGAAGCTTAGAGAGATTAAGTAATGAATCCAAGGTCAGACACTAACATTTAAACTCAGGCCTGCTGGCGTGAGCCAGTGCTTAACCACCATGCATATTGCACAAACCAAAACAAATAGAAACACAGTTACATGGAATGATAATTAAAGTGTTAGGTCACATTATTATGAAGATCCAGGTCATTTGTTCTAGAAATTGCACTGTAGCTTAATAACGGTAATTAAACTTTGAAGCTACTTTTGATTTCACAGAGAGAAAATGTGTAGCATAGACATAGTTTTACATCATTTAAGAAATTGTCTGATTAAGAGTTGTAATATCAGGGGAAAAAAGGTCTGTGAGAGCTCCCACACTCACGACCAGTTCTTTGCTGAGGCATAAAGATTGCTAAACGGTGGCCCTTTCATTCAGTCCTTCCTCTTCTTTTTTACCTCTGGGACTACTGTCTCAGGTGAGCATCTCCACCTGGACTGATACAGCAGCCTCTAAATGGTCTTCTCACAACCTGTTTGTTTTCCACACTTCTGCCAGAGGTACCTTCACAAACCAACCAACAAAAATGCAATATCTCTCTCCTCCTTATTAAGAACAAAGAGATTGTTCCTAATTTTATTTTGAATCATACATGCCACTGATAACCAATGAAAGCCATGAACCCTTTCCCAGTTTAAAAAAAAAAAACTATATACACACTACCCATTATTCTCTGGCATTGCTCATTAGGGATTTCAAATATCTGTCGTCAGTTTGCTTCTTCACCTGATATTCCACCATTTATCTCATCGTCTGTACTCTGGCTCCATTACACTTCTTACTGTTTCTCATGCTTGGAATAGCCTCCAAGTTCTGTCTTCTCATCACTCTTAATTATCTGGGGTAGGTTGCTGAAATAGAGGAAGGCCTTATGATGTGTCTGTCATAGAAGGCCCAGGATTCAAACCTCATTATATAAGCTTGGGAATGGTACTTAACTGATTAGAATCTCAATTTCATCACTGATAGAGGGTGATAACATAATTTTACAGAGTTTCTTTAAAGATCAAATGAGGTAGTGAGTGTAAAGGGCTTGGCACTCAATAAATACATGTTCCTATCTTCAACCCCTGATTGATCCTCCTCACCTTTTATCCCCATTTCCCCCTCTAGTGAATGGATTTGTGGTTTTACTCTCTGTGCCCCCAGATCACCCAGGAGTGATACCTCTAAACTTGTAGGATTGTTGGGCATTTATTTACTTCTTGTCTGTTTCTCCCTCTAGACCAGTAGTACCTGACCCGGTTGCATACTTAAATAACCTGCGGAGCTCTTTAAAAATTCCACTGCCTGATCCAATTAAGTCTGAGTCTCTGGTCTGGTACACAACTGTGATTTTTTTTTTTTTTTTTTTTTTTGCGGTATGCGGGCCTCTCACCGCTGTGGCCTCTCCCGTTGCGGAGCACAGGCTCCGGACGCACAGACTCAGTGGCCATGGCTCATGGGCCCAGCCGCTCCGCAGCATGTGGGATCTTCCCGGACCGGGGCACGAACCCGTGTCCCCTGCATCGGCAGGCGGACTCTCAACCACTGTGCCACCAGGGAAGCCCCACAACTGTGATTTTTAAAGTGATTCTAGTGTACAAGCCTAGACTATAGACCCCTTGAGAGCAGGGATGCATCAGTGAGGCCCCACTGTCCCCATGGAGCTGGCACCCAGTGGACGTTCAGTGAATGCCTGTAGAATGAATGAATAAGTGAATGAATGAGTGAATACATGTATGACAGCCAGTTGTCCAGGCCTTCCGAACATACATTTGATAAACTTTAACCCATTTAATTATGAAAATGTGACATTTTAACATATTCTTAATACATTTATATTTATACATTGGTAATCAATACCTAAGTGGATAAAGATGCACTTTAAATTTTCTTAAAATCTAGATATTGCTTCAGGCAACTTTCTGTCTACACATTTTTATGTTTAGTGTTTTTTTGTTTTTTCTTTCATTCCTTTGGGTCCGAAAGTCATATGGGCAAGGTAGTTTTAACCTACAAATCTCTTAAAGGATGCCTAAATACCTAGAGCTGAAATTAGCAGTCTACTTGACACTATTAAATTTCTTACTATGGAACTATTATATATAATCCTATCCCTTCTTGCATTTGTTTGGTTGCCTTCCTCTTGGAGTGTATATGCAGATTTATATTTAACCTTCCTGTGTTCTTTGTCTTTAGAGATCCATCAAAACTTGTGTTAGTTGTAAACATATACACAGTACCTTGAGGAAAAAAAGAAGAAAGGAACTAACGGCATTAGAAGCAGTAACTCTAGCAACTTGCTGAAATGAACTCTTCCCCGTAATGGCTGGTAGTGCTTTATTTTCTGAATGCTAAATGGAAGCTAATATATAATAAAAAGTTTCTTTTCATATAGTAAATAGTGTCAGAACATCGTGACTGATAAAATCAAGTTTCTCATCTAAATGTGAAAGCTATATAAGTTTATTTCAGTAGGATTCGATTTCAGGATGGCCTCTAGACACTAAGCTGAACAGTGGGTAAGGAAAGAAGATTCCTATCTTCTCTGATAAAGAGAATCATGACTTCATTACCTCAGTTCTGGCCTAGAAATTGAAATGTTGTCAGCTTAACAAAAAGAAAGCAAATACATTGCGAAATTGTCACTGTTGGGGGATCTCACTAGTGGAAATGCACAGGCTGGATATTTATTTAAATAAAAATGGTGGATTCTGGAACTATATTTAATTTCTCTACAGTGTTATTTTCTTGTAGGTAATCAGTTCTGATGCGGGGTCGACTTTTCCTTCTGGATGATAGACACTGGGCAGAAAATCACACAGTTTACTGGTTGCCATGACAACGCAGAAATCAGTACAATGGCCCTCGATGCAAATGAGACACGGCTTTTGACTGGCAACACAGATGGGACTGTAAAGGTGCGAACACAGTGACGTTTTTCTATCCAGATATGAGGGGGCTAAAATATTGTGTGAGGAGACACAGCTTTGGCTATATTTGTGTTGGTATTTTTGGCCTTTCAAGAAGAGAGATGAGAAGATAAGAAGAACGAAATAACCCAAACCATCTAATAATAAAACTGTTAGGAAAATAAACCTCTGAGGAAAAATGAATAAATGATTTTTCTGAATAAATTATTTAGAATCAAAACACAACTTGACTTACTTATTTCAGAAAGCCATAGAGGACCACTCTGGGGAATAAGAAGCCTGAATAATTTTCATGTGCTTCAGCTAATGTCTGTAGTTTTCATTTTTCTTTTTTTTTTTTTTTTTTGGTATATAAAATGAGAACTCAGGGCAAGTAAGTAAACTTCAAAAATTGCATAGATGCAAATTGTTTGGAAAATGAATATTTAGAAATTAACCCATTTTGTAATCTGCATTTTTATGTGAAGGTAAGTAAGACAGTAAAGAAGGAAAGTAGGAAGAACAATCATAATCTTATGTATTATCCATCCTAAACGAACACTATTTTATCCTCTCAGTTTTTAAATTTTGTAACTATTATTAATTTCTTCTGGGAGGAAAGTGGTATTTTACTTTGCAAAGGTGATTGAAATTTCAGGCAAAACTAGATACTTACAATCTGAAATCATGCTTACCAGTGAATCTTCTCTGTTCTCAGCTTCAAGAGAGATGACAGTGTTGGATGGGAGATGACTTGTGACACTCTGAGGCAAAAGAAGGCAGTTTCTTGAATAAGCCTTGAGTGGTTCTCAAATTTCTGTCATAACTGGGGTCAGAAGGCTGTTAATTAGAGGTACCTTCTGTGTTAGGTTGTAAGATGCATTCAGGTAGGCTGCATGGGAGGGTAGTGGAAAGCTACCTGGATTTGTAGGTAGAACATTATGGAAGTTGGGGGCAAGTATTCTGGGAGATTCCAGGCTGCAACGGTCAGTGTGAAGCATGTTGCAGTGAGAATCTCTAGAAATCAGCAGAAAGTGGCCTCTGGGAAGGGTAATGGTGTGAGGTATGGACTGGGAGAATGTGTTTAAGTAAAGTAATCCAGTTCATGGGAGAACTGGTAAAATGTGGGAAGGTAATGGGATAATCCCAGTCCTAGTAGTCAAGGTAGAATAAAACAAGAATAACTGGAACTGGAGTATTAGACAGTGGCTTAGGCAAAAGGAACAAGTGAGAATCCCACTTACCAGTCCTTGGATACAAGGCTGAAGTGAAAAATGAAGGGAATGGATTAGATTATTTTTATCCCTATCTTAGGAATAGCTGGTCATAGAGTCTAGGGTAGGGCAGACTTGTAGATGGTTGCAAAAATGGTCCCAACTAAGGGTCACAGCTTGATGGGATCTGGAGACAGTCAGGTTTTTACAATACTTTTTTGTGGGTATTATTTTAGGTGGACTCGGTAAGAGCCATATTTAGAGGAGAACAAAGTGATGTGGGTGAAGAGCATGTATACCCCTCAATGTCTCAGCTCAAACCTTGACGTATTAGAAGTTAATGTGAATTTAGCATTACAGTCACAGCTTTTGAAGGTACATTTATCTTTATCACAATAGCACAACAGAATTCTGAAGTTTGGCAATTTCAGTGTAGGTATGTAGGATGCATAAATCAAGGTTGAGCTGCGCTGGCCATATTCTATGAAGAAACAAGAATGAATGATATTTTCCAATCTCATTTATAATTTAGAATCTAAAACCCAGTACCTATGCAATCAAAGATTTAAAAGTAGTGCCCTATTTATAACAGTTTTGAAGTGTCTGTTTTTAAATTAATTGTTTTGAATAATGTATGCACACAATAAAATTTTAAACATAAAAGGGATATACAGTGCAAAGAAAGTCTCTTTCTCACCCCTGTTCCCAGCTCCTCCCTTGTGGCTACCAGTGGTACTGGTTTCTTGTACATCTTTCTAGACTATGAGCACCATTTTTTTCTCAGTGGCAGTCCACTGTCCATGCTGTTCTGCATTTTGCATTTCCCTGTATTGGACATTGATTCATAAGAATGCAAACAACAACAATAATGATGTTAGTTAAATTTTGTCACATGGTTACTATGAACCAGGCACTGTGCTAAGCACTTTATACACACACACCTCTACGTGGTTGGTACTATTATTATACCAGAGGAGGAAACTGAAGCCCAAGGAGATAAAGCAACTTGCTTTAAGTTTCTATAGCTGGTCGACTCTGGGCAAAGCTTGGACACTTGGAGGTGACTCATTCTTCCTAATAGTTACATTATATGCTACTGTAGATATTCCATATTCTGATGTTCCATCTCTTGTTAGTGACCAATTAAGTTGATTTAAGTCTTTAGCTTTTGTAAACAAAGCATCCAGAATATCCTTCAACCTGTGTCATTTCATACATATGAGTGTCTCTGTGTGATGATTTTCTAGAAGTTGAATTTTTGAGGCAAAGTGTATATGTGTTTTAATCTTGATAGAAGGTGCCAACTTGTTCTTTGATGATGAACCAATAATGTTTCATAGCAGGGCTTAGTTTTAACTGCTGGTGACCTAATGACCTTCTCTCTTAAAGTACACCCATCAGGTCTACATCCTCACCCACTGCCTGAGGAGGTAAACTGGAATTGCTTGTGCTTCTTTGGGCTTGGGACTGGCACGCACTGTCAACGGGAGGTTTTACTGGCAGAAGATAGGAAACCTAGGACATGATGACTGTGTTTCAGGCTCTGTATTAGATGTTTAAAATTCCAAGCATGGCTGAAGAGTAAAGGTCCTGTGTCATAAATGAGGAAACTAAAATTTAGAAAGACACTTTGAGAAAGAACCAGGATTTTGACAGACTCCAAAATGTGGCTTTTCATGATTTTGTATTGTCTCCCCCTAAAAAATATACACTTATTTATAGCCTTTGAATCAACAATATTAGAATAGACTGATAAGGTTACAAAATGAGTAATAAATATAATAGCTAAATTCAAACAGTGAGAGGATTTTCTTGATTTATTATGTATCTCAAGTGAATCAACCCTAGTCCAGGATGTAAACAAAAACATGTAAAATAATCCTATTACACTTTGTTAATGTACTCATCGAAGACATTTTCTTTTCTTGTCTCAAAGCTGATTTTAATATTTCTCTTGAAGGTCTGGGACCTCAATGGCTATTGTCACCACACACTAAATGTTGGGCAAGAGGGAGCTGTGGATATTTCACACATCCTGGTTCTTAAGAAGACAATCCTGATTACAGGCTGGGACAGGTAAGATGTGCTTCATGCAAAACTGTAGGAAGGTAAAAGGAGAAAGTTTTATTTAAATCAAAATCTAAAGGAAAATAGAACATAGAAATACTGACTGATTCTGCGTCTTTAACTCGCTGGTGACCTAGGTGAGTGAAACTCTATTTGGAATTGACTGAATGCTTGTGAATAAAATATTTTATGATCACATAGTTTGAGTGGCTTTGAGAAGTGTTACATTGCTTTCTCCTGGCTTTGGGAATGTTCTTCTTTAACCATTCCAGATAGAAACATAATACCACTTCCTGGGGATTAAATCCAAAAGTTTCCCAAATTTTATGGTCAGTAAATTCTTAATGTATAAATTGCATCTCTTCAACTGTAAAAGGAACTCATTCCTTCTTCTCTTGTTACTTAGTTTAAATGACAGCACAAGAGGGGAACAGCCTGCTGAAATCTATGTTAGCACCTCCTTCACATCAGTGCAGAGAAGGGCCTTTCACAGCCCACTTACTGTTCTCAAGGAGCGATTTTTCCATTCATTATAAGGAAAATTACTTTTCTTTCCTCTTTTCCTGAGAGAACTAAGGGATCATAAATGGCCTTTTCTATGGCATTGTATAAGCACTAGGAAAATTAAAGTGTGATGTGTTTTGAAAATATATTGTCCATAAATTTAACAGTTCACAAAATATTGCTCTAATAGGTAATTTGCCCAAGATTATTCACTATAGAAATATGATCTTAATGGTTTGAAGTAGGACTAAATCAGATTTTATACCTAGAAAACCAGCAGTGTTTATTTGGGGATTTTTATCAGTCATAGGGAAGGCTTTTGCCTAATGTAAATGTAAACACAGACTAGAAAATATAGTGACACACACACACAGCTTAGTTTTCAGGGGTAGTTTGACTATAAGTAAAGAAAGTATAGTTCATTAATTATAGTTCTTAATAGCATGTATATTCTACGTGCTATTAAGAACTAATTTAATCATCCCCACCTTTGAAAGACACAGCTTCTTCACATCCCTGGTAGCAGTCATGATCCATCAATGACTCATAACCACTCCAGCAGACTACAGCCTAATGATCTCTATAATTAGGCTATGGCAATGAATAAGTGAAGTTCTCTAATATCATGGCAGGGTAGATATGTAATATACAGCTGAGCCACTTTAAATTTTGAACGTAACAAAAAAGAACTTTAAAAATTAATCGTTAGTCAAAACTATGGAGACACACCATTTTCTTAGTTATATTTTTTATACATCCGTGGATAGAAATAACATCAAATGTGAGGTTTTTTAATTGGTTACAGGGGGAAATTTTTTTTTTTTTTTTTTTTTTTTTTGCGGTACGCAGGCCTCTCACTGTTGTGGCCTCTCCCGTTGTGGAGCACAGGCTCCGGACGCGCAGGCTCAGCGGCCATGGCTCACAGGCCCAGCCGCTCCACGGCATGTGGGATCTTCCGGGACCGGGGCACGAACCCGTGTTCCCTGCATTGGCAGGCGGACTCTCAACCACTGCGCCACCAGGGAAGCCCACGGGGAGATTTTTAAAGATTAAAGATATAGAGTCATTCAAAAGTGGTTTAAAAGAACACCCAATGATTTGATCTGTATTGGTGTGTTTTGCTGAAAGCCTTACTTTCGGTTTCAAGGTTAGTAGGATTCGCTGGCAAAATAACCACTCTACACTCAAACGAATTTAGAGGGAGTTTATTGAATTAACAAAGATCACAGTATACTAATTAAGAAAAGAATAGTGTAACTAAGAAAGAATGGTAAAGACAGGTTTATACATCACCGAATTGGGGAAGCAGCTACATCCAGATCCAAGCAGCACTGGGAAGTCCCTTGAACAGCAATCTGGAGTCCCATTTGGGAAAGTCCCAGGCGGTGCGTCCACCCCATTGCTGAGACTTCAGTTTGCCGCTCAAAGGAACCCAGCTTTTAGCACCAGGCCACAGGCTGATGACGATCAGCCTACGTGCAAGTTTGCAGCTCTGGTTGTTGTCATAAATGCCTTGGTCTTAACTCTTAAGTCTGAGAATGTTCTTGATCCCCGGGGGCTGGCCAGACCCTCAAGGTGCAAGAAGTCCCATGACTTACTCTCTGTCTTATCTAATGGTTTACAATGTGTGCTTGTGCCACCCCTGCTGGCCTGAGTGTAGCTCAGCAGTTTGGCATGCAGCCAGCTTTAGCGTCATTGTCCCGTCAGAGAGAGGCCTAGTGCCACCTCTGAAGCCTGAACAGGACTACTTTACTAGCTTCCCCAACATGGTGGGTGGTCACTTTCTATAATCTTGGGAGGAATTTTTGGGAGGATTGAAATGAGTGGAGGAAAACTTACCACTTCTCTCATTTTCCTCCATCTTTTCCATCTTCCACAAGGTTGTCAGGACTTGGATCCCTGTGGTTGGAATTGAAAGTTGAATGAATGCATTCTCAATTATATTTTTTTACTTTCATGTTGATGAATTTAAAAATTATATTTCCTAAGTAGAAGGTCTTACATTAGGATGGATTTTGCAGGATCTTTGCAGGGTCTTTTTTTAACCAAGAGGCATTTAGCAAAAGAGGCAAGAGAACAGGTCGTTTTTTTGGTTCTGGCTTGGGGAGGATAGTCCATTAAGCCAACTCCATAATAGTTTAGTGATTTGAGAAGAAATAACTGGAAGATTGACCATCAGCTTATTAAGCTTTCTTTAAAACCCAGAGGAGGCTGTTAAGTTATACTGTAACTTTAACTTTAGGCTCTATTTAAATAAAGAAATTGGTCTGATAATTCTGCCCAAGATGGAATAGGAATTACATTTATTGAGTTAGGTACATAAATATGCCATCCAATTTATTTTATTCATAGTGCTTTGTAGCATTACGCACTTTACATACACTATCTAACCTAATCCTTAGCTTCTTCTCGGAAGGTAGGCAATATTTTATAGATATCTCAAATCTCTATCTTCAGCTCTTCTCTCTCTAAGCTCACTTATCCGTTTGCTTCCTGGATGCATCTGACTGCAATCCCAAATTCTACATATTCTAAATTGAATGTATTATTCATTCCCTTTCCCCAAATCTGCTTCTTCTCTTAGATTCGGAGCTTCAGTTAATTGCTAGACACCCTGTTCATCCACCTTGGTTTTCCCTTCTCACTCAACTTCATGACCAAGTAGTCTCTAAGCCTTATCTATTTTATATTCTAAATATTTTTTCAAATCTGTTCCTATTACTACTAAATTGTATAATTCAGAGCATCATTTCTACATACACGAATGTCACAGCCTTCTTATTTGTCCTTTCCTCTAGTAATGCTTCCCTTTTACCTCTTAAATAGATTTGCTCGTTTTAATGATTTCTACAGTGATTTCTTTCTACAATGTGATCTGTCTACATCACTTCCTTGTTTAAAGCTTTTTAAAATGTCTACAAAAAAACCCACGAAACGCCCTCTGGCCTGGACTTTTCTGAGCTTCATACTCACCCATTCTTGTGTACATTCTAAACCCAAATAACAACCTGCTGTCAGACTGTTTCCATACAAGCCGTACTGTTTCTCAACCCCATGCCTTTATTCTCTCCCCTTGTCTAGAACGCTCTCCAAATATTTTTCATGTGGCTAATGTTTATTCCTATTTCAAGTCTCATTCATATATCTTCTCCACCAGAACATTTCTCTTTACTCCCAGGGTGGAAATATGCCCCCTTTTGTCTTTGTGTTATTTAGTTTCCTGTACTTTATTTAACCTAGGAATATATATACTGAGCATTTAATAAGCATATATATATATATATATATATACATATGCTATATATATTTTTTTTCTGGGGCTTATTAGATGCTCAATGATATTTGTTGAATGGCTTAATTAACGTTTATTGAATACACAGGGAATCTGAGGATTAGAGAGATTTATTACCCAGTAATTATACTCCGAATTAGAGGAAAGCAGAGTAGCTATTCAAATCTATTCTCTCATTACAGTAAACCAGAAAGCTAAGTATTACCAACTCACTTTCACAAAGGGGGAGGCAAGGCTTGAAGAGGTTGGGTAGCCTGGCCAAGGCTAGCAGGCAGCCGAGTTAGAATTCTGTGCTCTTCTTTGCTCTTCCCACCATTCCCGAGTTACAGATGGAGTCATTAAATCTTGGGAGATCAATTATATTCTTTTAAATAAATAATATGAATGAGTAGGTTGGTCATGTCAACGCTAATGAATCAGTTTTGTGCACTTGAAGAAACACATAAAAACCCACACATTTATCAACTTAACAATACCTTAGACTTTTAGCTTACCATGATTTTTCCCCTTTCCTTTCCACAAATATCTTTAAACTGCACCTAGATGGAAAACATGGAGTTAGGAACAATGATGGACTGAAAGTGAAGAAGCAGGATTCCTTCCTTTAAGGGCATCACATTCTAGTTGGGGAGTCGATGCATACAAGGCAAGATATGGAAAATGTCACTGTGAAATGGGCCTAAGCAAAGCCTGAATCAGAGAGCCCGTGCTGGTTATTTAGAAATATGACCTTTCATATCTAGAGAATATTTCCATCAGAAAAAAAGCCCCAAATTCAGAACTTCTAGAAATATGTTTCTTATCACCTTAAGCAAAATATGCTTAGAGACAAAGTTGTGAATTGACATAGGGTCAGTTAAAAAATACCTAGTTAAATACCTAGCCGTATTTATGTTGGTAAAACTAAGTGAATAGATGATCAATTACCTTTGCATTTGTTAAAAGTAGTCATCTAATATGTATAGTTCTGGTGAAATCAAATAATCATAATAGTTTAACATTTGATCTTATTTTTATCTTAATTTTATGCCCTAAAATTCCATGATTCTGTATTTGCAACTCTCTGTAGAAATAAACTCAAGCTCTTTGTTTTCCCCACTTTATTTCTCTTCTTTTAGTTAAAGGAAAAACCTCTCTTTATGAAGGTTTTATCTCTGTAAAATATCTAGACTTATACAAATAAAAAGAGAATCTTTCATATAATTTCAAATAATTCTGAAAATATGATTGATAGTAGCGTCCTTTAAAAAGCAAATGGTCAGTAAATAGCTGTTGATATAATTTTATTTCTAAAAGTATTTTTCAGGGAAATGAGATTAGGGATTTGAAGTTCCTCAACAATAAAACTTATCTATCACAAGATATTAAGTTCTTAATAATTGCCTTGCTAAGGAACTATACATAATCTTATATATGACTCAGTCAGTTTCTATTATTAGGATAAGAATCAGAATGAAAACTTCCAAAGTTGTGACTTATTCTGAATAATATTGTTGGAAGCTAGGAGGGGGTGAGTATGTTTGAAATTCACAAATAATCCTCAAAACTAATTTTGTGACAGTTTCAGTATCCAAGATTGGACTCCGCAAATTTTAGGAAAAAGAATAAAAATGAACTGATTTATTTTGACCTCACTTGCTATCTCTGAGATAATCCTTTTGGCCTAAAAAGCAATGGATTGAACACGGATACATTCTTATGATAATTGGACTAACAAAACATGAACAATTAATCTCTGAGGGAACAAATAGTTGACTGTGTTCTTTTGTTCTCACCATGACAATTTCTACATGATAAGTTTTGGTAAAAGTTATTTTCCTATCTGATTCATCCTAAAAGAAATTGTTTTTTAAAACATTAAAAAAAATTTTGCCCTGGACAGGTAAACTAATTTTGCTTTCACAGAGTTGGTCATCATATCTAAATTCTGAATTAGAGATAAGGTCAGCATCAGAAGAAGACACAATGACTCAGTAGCAGTACTCCCAGGATTTCAAATGTGAGGTGTGGAATGGAACTAGTAAACTCCTTCAATGTCAGAAAGAACAAATCTCTCAGACGCCTAAAATGGCCTAAAAATTGGCTCATTCTGCACTTCAATTTTACTTTTGGCAAAAGTACAAACAAAAAGAATAGTTATCTTGGAAATGTACAAAGTAAGAAATACAGGGTGGATTCTGAAGGTATTTTAAGGATAACTGTCATTTCAAATGAAAGTTTCAGGTTAGGTTTCAAGGGAAAGGTGGCAGCTAATTAGTTTCTCACCATTTTGACACACAAGGTCAAATATCAGAAGGGCTTTTTATACCATCTTATGAAAAGGATTTTGTGCCTTTGGGTGGTACTCCCTAAATATACCTAGTTAATATGGATAGCTTGGCAAAGAAGACATCTGACATTGTATTTTGGCTGAGAGATAATAGAAGAGATATGGACTGATCGCTTCTCTCTCACTCCCACCCTCACATTCTCCATTCCCAAAAGGTAACCTATTTAACCAAACTTACCAATAGGTAGAGAGAAAATTAAAAATATATGCATATAAAGCTATTATGAGATTAATGACAATTTCAGAACTGCAAATTACCTTATTTATATTATCTTTTCTTGCTAAGCCTTATATTAATATTAAGGTAACATTAATATTAAATTATTGATTTAAAAATAAAATAATTCATATATTGATTCAGCAAGTTTTTATGAAATGCCTATTATTTTCTAGGTACTATTCTAGGCACTACTGATGCTGAGGGGAAGAAACAAAGTCTTTGCTCTCCTAGAGCCTATTTATGGTAGGAGAGACAGAAAAGAAACAGACAAATAGGACCCCAATATCACATAATGATAATGTAATAAAGAAAAATGATGTAGATGAAGAACAAGAAACTCAAGGAAGAGTCTTTAGCTTGGGTGGTCAGGGAAGGCTTACCCAAGGAGGTAACATCTGAGCAGAGAATTTTTCCTTCATTCACTTGACAAATATTTATTGAATACTTAATATGTATAGGTCACTATGATTGCCACTGAGGAGCTGTAGAATAAGACACGATCCCTGGTTTCTGAGAGCTTACAGTCTAGCAGAGGAGCAGAGACTATATAATATTAATTAAATGTTATAAGTAAACTGCAAATGATGTAAGAGGTCAGAAGAGGGAAATATTTCTTTCAGCACTAGTCATTAAGGAAGACTACAGAACAAGATAGACTTAACAAATGGGTGTGTAGACAGGTAGATGTGGGTCTGTGTGTGAAAGGAAATCCATGGAGGAATGGAAGAACCCATCATGAAGAAAAACAAAGCAGCTAGGGGACTTCCCTGGTGGTCCAGTGGTAAAGCATCTGTCTTACAATGCAGGGGACGTGGGTTATCCCTGATCAGGGAACTAAGATCCCACATGCTGCGGGGCAACTAAGCCCACATGCCACAATTACTGAGCTCATGCACCTCAACTAGAGAGCCTGCCATGCCACAAACTACAGAGCCCACAAGCTCTGGAACCCTCATGCCACAACTACAGAGGCCATGCACCCTGGAGCCTGTGCGCCACAACTAGAGAAAACCCACACACCACAGCTAGAGAGAAGTCCACGCACCACAGTGAAGAGCCGGCGTGCCACAACGAAAGATCCCCATGCCTCAACGAAGATCCTGCGTGCCGCAACTAAGACCCAAAGCAGCCAAAAATAAATAAAATAAATAAATAACAAATTAAAAAAAAAGGCAGCTAGAAATGCAAAGCATACTTAGAGAGCAGTACGTATTGCTTGGCTTGAACCTGAGACGTGCTTCAGAAACAGCCTCTGAATACTCCTAACAGCTCAAAACAGCTCCTACAAGCAAGAAAGTTATTTGAAAACTTGCATTCTAGCTATAAAATCCAGGTGAATTTTACATTCCATTTCATGAATTCATGTATCCTTATTTTTAATATAAAAATATTTTCCCTAAAACCCTTTGAGTAAAATGAACACTTAAGAAGGCATGTCATATTTACCCTGTGGCTTCTAGTAGCCCTCTCAAATAGTTGGACATTCACATTTTACTTTGAAAACCAAGGATAGAAGGATAGAGGGAAAAACTCTAAAAAAGTTGATTGGATCCAAATATTATTAGATCTTGAATAACAGGCCCCCAGACATTTGAATTTTGTCATGTAGGAAATGGAAAAAAACTAAGAAATGGTTTTTAACAGGGCCTTAGTCTTACCTTTTGATCATGCTGTTTCCCCACTCTGCCTAGAGTGACTTCCTCTTCCAAATCTTACCCATCCGTTATGGTCCAGCTCAAAAATAACCCCTTCACTCAGCCTTCTGTGATTTCTACATCTGGATTTCCATGGCAGTTGGTCAGTACTTCCTTGGCACTTAGCACATTTCACTTTGCATTTTAGTCACTTTGTGTTCATGGCTCTGTCCCCTGCAGCACCATGAACAGGGACTTCCAAGGAGAAAAGAAATGCTTGTAGAATGAATGTATATTAAGAGCTCCTGAATGGAATGATTAATCTGGTTGCAGGATGAAGAATGTACCAGAGGTGGGTAGCCTAGAAACAGTGAAATGGGTTAAGAGGCTATTAAAATTTTTCCACCATGAGCTAGTGAGTGGTGAACTAGGAAGCTGTCATTGGTTATTTAAAATAAAAAGGAAGGAATGAATATGTAACATATCACAGAGGAAGAATCTGAGTATTTTATTTGACTAAAGAAGAGAAAGGCATGCAGGAGGGTGGAGTTCTGGTCTATTAACCAATTTGGGGGATTTCGGGAGTCCTGTGGAGCAAAGATGAAACATTTGGATTTTTGATATGTTGCTGATGGAAAGTATAATGGAACTGTCAGCTGTCAAGTGGGAGCGACTCACAACTGGAAAAAGTTCTAAATGTAGATAAATTTAAGAGCCATTTGTACAGAAGTGAGATTGGAAATGACGGTGTTATACAAAATCTCTGAACAAGCCCTTTTGAGCAGTGAGAGGGGAGTGGAGGACAGTGAATAATGTCCATATTAACAAGAGAAACAGAGAAAAGGGAGGTGAAGTAGAGTACAAGGAATGAAAGGTTGGGGAGGCAGGAAGAGAAGCAGGGCGTTTGGAAACAGAAGAGTTTCCAGGAAGAAACTCACATCCATCAGAGGGTGAGGAGTTAGTTACACTGGCAGGGCAGTTGGGAGACCTTTAGCATGGGCGGAATAGAAAGCAAGATTTCAGAAAGGTGAAGAGAGAACATGGGTGGAGACACCAAGCCTGGGGTTACAAATGCTCCTTTGAAATGTGTGTGGCTCTAGAAGGAGGGAGAGGCTTACCAGAGGCTGGAAGCCAGAGTTTCAATCAAGAGGAAACAGGGTGGCCCCATATTTTGATGCCCCCCAAATTTAACTTTAGTCTTCTCCCTTCCCTACCAGGCACAAGACATTTCATTCTCTGTCTTTTCTGGTCTGTCCTCAAATTCACCAGAAGTGCCCCAGAATACTGACCTTTTCAAAACTACTGTTTCTGTTGAAAACATATCTGTCCTCCATCCCATTTCTTTCAAGTGGCATTTTCAAGTGTTCCACAAATATAGTTCCTCAAGATGCTGTATGAAAAAAGACCCACAGACTCTACCCTTTTTTATTGCTACTGTCAAAAACCTTTTGGTGGTTCCATGTTGGAGAAGTTTTGTTTTAGGGTCTTGGTTGTGGATAATTAACCTGATAGATGCATGCATGGTTGGTTTAATGATTATGAAAGGAAGATTAACCTTCTGATATTAAATATTTATAATTTACCAGAGGATTCAGGAGAGAATCCAAAAGCAAGTTCAGTGTGGGGATTCAGCCTTATGGATGACAAGTAGGGATAAAATTTGGGGCAGCAGCATCTTTTAGACCTCTCAAATCACACCATCCAAGTGCATGATGGCTACTCAATATATATATCACTTTTATATCCACAGCTAAATGCTATATCCTTTTTTACTAGGGCTATTACTCTGTTTTACTCTAAGTAAAAACTTCAATCAGTTTTTCATCCAGCCTGAAGAATGGAAGGGAGGAGTGCAACACCGTAATGATATCATATGCACTGCATTTTTACCTCCACAAATTCTTGTTACAGGTTACTTGAACCTTCACTTGACCATCAGTTGAGAAAATTGTATTTTTTTGCCTCACTCACTTTGAAAAAGGCTTTTCTCAACTGCAAAATGAAAAGATTTCTTAAAGAAGCAGTCCTTGCCCTTAGAGATACTCTTGGTCCTTATTTCTAGGGCTGGGTGATAATGGTTATGACAGTCAGCTCCTGAGCTTGACTACCTGGCTTCAGATCCTGTTTCCACCACTTGCCACTACCTCATATGGAGAAAGTTATTTAAACTCTAAATTATAATTGTTTCTGATTAATAATAATATATCAGTATCTTGGTTTATAGTGAAGATTGCACAAGATAATCTGTGTAAGGGTTTAACCCAGTGCTCACAATAAGCTCATCAGTAAATACAAGCTTTTATTTTCATTGTCCTTTTTTGAGGAGCAGCATTAGGGCTGTTGGGTACAAATCACACTTCTGTGGTACTCAGTTATTTTATAATGGGAACACATTAACCCTGTGGCACAATTTAGTCTAAATAACATCGGTTAAAGACTGGTCTCATGAAATGTCTACAAATCCAAGCTTTTGAAAGGATCTACAGGCATACTTTGACATGATATATTAAAGAGGATCAGAAATTGCTGAATCATTTCCAGCCAAAGAAATCAATTTATAAAGACAGATTGCACCATGAAATTATCAAGTCTGTATTTTGACAGACTAATTTTTTTTATAGAACCAAAAATGTCATCAATTAAGAGGAATGAAAAATTACAGGAAAAGAGCTTGGATATCTATGAAGTGTTGCAATACAAGGTTTCCTGCTCTATCTACATTTAAAGTTTCATTGTTTTCAGAACTTGCCTGATTATCTTCTGGGGGCCCAACTCTGCAGTTGAATTTGCTATGTAGCTGCTGGAAGTCTACTCCCATGGATAGCTAATCCATGGAAACCCATCATCCTCGGGCAGTTTGTGAGTTACACAGGCTGCCCTCTCCAGGACAATACAGAGTTCAGCATGTATTACTCTCTTCTCTCTCCAAATCCCAAGAAAGACACCATCAGTACAGCCCACTCAGCTTTGTCTTCTGCTCTTTATTTGATGTTGGCACTCTGCTCACTAGGGAGCTTTCCTCACTGGGCTGCTGAGAGCAGTGGTCTGGGCATGCACGGCTCCTCCCGAGACAGGCTTGGTCAGACTTAGCCTTGATATTTGGGCTTTTCTATGTTTTCTGTAATGAGCAGTAGGGAAGGACTTTGTGTAGGGAAACTTTTAATATTGGAGAAAGCAGCATTCAATAAAGGACATAAAAGAGAAGGAATTGAAAGAATACACACACATCAACTATACTTCAATTTTAAAAAAAGAACACACACACGCACACACACACACACACACGAAGACTGTAGGAAACAGAAACTCAGAAGGACTTAATTTGTTTGCCCTCACTCAATAATAAACAAATATGATAAAAATTATTAACACTTTTTCAGTATTTGTAATATGCTAGGCACTAAGTGCTTTTCATTTTTCATAGCAGCCCTATGAAAAAAATAAAATTATTAACCAAGGTTTATAGGTGAGGAACTTGTGGCATCAAGTAAAGTTAAATAACTTGCCCAAGGTTACACAGCTAGTAGGTGGTCGAACCAGGACTCAGACTCAAGCTGTTTAATTACAAAGCTTTTATTCTGAATGCTTTATTACTATAAAATGAAAAAGATATAACAATAATTTCTATCACACTTACTGAACAGATATTTCATGAAGTTTCTAAGTTCTAAAGTTTAATAAAAACACTAGTAATTACTATTCATTCATGTCTCCAAATACATAGAACTTACGAAGTGCCAGATTCCGTGTAAGTTATTTTGATAATGATTTCTTCTAATTGCTGTTGTTCATATTTTCTATCTAACTTTCAGGCCATTTCTGTTCTCTGTCTTGGCTCATATAGGGAGTTATGATGGAGAAACTGTTCTGTGAAACAATAGCACAGAAAATGGTCACTATATCCTTCACCCTGATTATCAGCGGCTGCTAAAATCAAAATCGGGTGAGCGTAAGTTTGCAACTAAAATAATGTGGCTGATTTCAGCCACAGTAAGCCTGGTTGTTTGTTCATGGACCTGCTGCAGCTTGCTCCTAAATTATAGATGATTGGCTATAAGCACAAGGGATTAGTATATCGTTGTCTTGTCAAAGTGACTAAAAAGAACCTTGAGATTTACTTGGCTTAGCAAATTCTCCATGGCTTGCCGTTCCTTCTTTTTATGCTACATCAGCGTTTCTGAATTACTGACAGCAGGGAGCAGGCCTCTCATTTTTATCTAGTTTAGTTTTTGCCAATAAACCTTGCCAAATTGCCTTTGGCTGAACCTTGGGCACTCCTTGGTAGGAAAATGAGAACTTGTGTTCACTTGATAGGCTGCTCAGGCTCAATCTAGAGCTTGTATTAAATATTATACCACCTGGAAATCTTAAGTTATTTCTTGCTTTAGAAACCTGTGAGGAGCATGAGATGGGAGTAACTTGTATTTTATGGGAGTTTAGCATAGCAGATGAATATTTTATACTTAAGCAAAATGTCTTGACAATTGCCTTTCACATTTTATTTTAGTTTCTTTAGATACTAAAGGTTTTTCCTTAGACTAATTTATTTGGATAATGAATATGTCATTCCTCATGGCCCGATGAGGTTCTGTTGTCTCAACTGGATAAACTCACAGAGGCTGAGTTAGACCTTATGAAAGGACTGGTCATCAGATACAGCTTTTGTGTGTGTGTGTGAAAAGCTAAGGGAGTAATTTTTTAGGAGGAACATGACTAACTTAAGGGATTTAGAGTTTACTTAGCTGCAGGCACAAAACTCTGACCTGCTTTATATACAAAGAGCTAATCATGAGGGTTCATCTGAACCCTCCATGGAGAGGGTGGAATTCTGCCTTTTTGTCTGCATTAGTCCTCAGGAGAGCACAGTCTTGTTCTGATAGCAGACCTAATTGTGGCTATGATTAAAAACAGACAGACAGATAGGAAAGAAAAGCAGATAATGTCCAATTTATAAAGGACACAAGAGGCATTGCTATAGACTTGCTTTGAAATTTTGAAGACACCTCTGTATAGGTTTTTCATAACAGTGTGCAGACTATTTATAGATTCTGAGATAAATATCCCCAGTTTTTATTAGTGTGGCTTGGAGATGATATCATTAGATAATTGAAGCACCATTAGGAATATCCTTTCCAGGGTAACTCACTAAAATAATATTGCTTAAGAATGATCATTGAAATACATTACATAGTCGTATCTCATGTTCATTAAATTATTTGCAAGCTTAATATTAATGATTAATAAGTAGAAAATGCCATGATATTAAAATCACATTTGTCTTGAACATATCAGGATCTCTAAGGTGTTAGCAGGGACTATAAAATGAAGTCCATATTAATTCACATCAAGGGAAAACACAGTAAGCTTGTATGGAGTATGAGAAATAAAAATGGAATCAAGCAATCCTTGAAGTTGGGGTTGAGGAAGTGAACAGCACAAGGCTCCGTGGATGTTGACTGGAAACATATTGTGAGATTTGCTGGAGTCTTTGGAGGCTGTGATGGGGGTGAGCCTATTGTTTTTCATAAGTGTTTTGTTTAAAAAGCATATATCTGTTCATTAAGACGCCTGGCTTTTCTCCATCTCAGATAGAGAGCCTCAAAAACTTCCTGGTGCTGGGAGGAGCCACTTCACCCACCCCACAGCTGACCAGGCTACTCTGGGAGCCTGTTCCTTTGAGACAGACACTGAGCGCAATAATGCTGTTATGAGGCTTTGCTTCCTTGAAGCAAGAGAAAACATTGCAGCCACAGGTAAAATATATATTTATATTTTGACTGTAGACTGCTTTGATATATTGTAAAGTGTTGGAGCAGGGAACAATAAAGAAAGTTCAATCTAATCCGATCTAGGTCTTGTAGAGTTTGACTGCGTCTAGCGAATGGTCAGCACCAGGTCACAGGAAGCCACAGGCTGTGGCAAACAAGGTTAGGATTCAGGAGGATGGATCCAGGAACAGGAGCTAGACCAGACCCCACAAGCAATTTATACAGTGCTGCGTATGTCAGGATCAGAGTGAGAAAAACTCTGGGCAGCAATCAGAATTGGTGTTGTAGCCATGGCATAGAGATTTGGTAGGGTAGAGGGCACAGCAAGAAATATGCTCCAAATATATGAGCCAAAGCTTAGGTCTGCATGGGGTAAAAGGGTTGAGTCTTGAGATGACCACACTGACACTTATTATCAAAGTGGGCTATGAGAAGATAGTGAGAAACTTGGAGATTGGGGGCAATAGCAAAACTTGAAATAGCTGCTGCTAACTGCTGATCCCAGGTCAAGAGAGCTGCCTGCTCTTTGTCTTAATTTTTTTGGTTGGGGGCTATGGGTAATGCTTTGGGTGTCTTTACCAACTACGAATCCTTTCCAGAATAAGTCAGAGTTCTGGTTAGAGCTTCTTCTAAGATGTATGCTAACATATGATTTACCATAGTTATTTGATATTATAATAGATTGAATAACTATTTGCTTAATTTCCCCTTTGTCTTCAATGGCTGTGTTAGTGTGGTGTTGATGCAGCCTACATGCTCCCAAAGTAAAAATCTGCTCCTAAGAACAATGCATAGTTTTGACCTTTCACCTAAAAAAGTAATTTTTTAATTTTAGAAATATTTTTCCTTAACATTAGGAATCTAGACATATATATGTTATATGATTGAAAAAAGAAACATATCTGAACCATGTTTTCCACATTCACTCTCTCATATTCAATTTGCAGATGGAAAATCTGCATGATTTTCTTATATAATTTTTCTGCATTAAAAGTCAATAAAGGTATACCCTTATAGAGTTTTAGAACCATTGTGAAATATTTAGAATAGACCTTGAAACAGATTCTAAAACTCTCTATTTTCCAGGACGCACTTATACTTACAAAATGACTATTATCCTGAAATTGCTCTCAACACTAATTCTTCTTACTGTTATTCCCAAATTGTTTCCACTGAAGCGGCTACATACCATTATTTCTACCTTAAACAGATATGATTGTGAATAGGCAGCACAATTGTGAAGCAAATTGGAAGTCTTCTACAGATTTATCATATAACAATAGGAACTTTGCCACAGAAGAATAATTTAGGTAAAGTGCTTCTACAAGCATATAAAAATGGAAAATGAAAAGGTTAGTTCTAGGCCTATGAACCAAGAAAGTGTTCCATAAGGACTTACAATGAATTCTTGATGAAAGATTAAAAAACAAGCTCATAAGTAGAATTCAAAGCATACAGCTACATAGAGGAATCGATAGCTATGCTGCTATAACTACATATACGCATCCAGCTCTGTGCAAGAGGAATTTTACTTCTTTGGTATATGTGTCCAATGGGTAATTAAGAAACATGTGTTTTACGTAATTGAAATATTATTATAATGTTGAAATTAGTATTTTATAAGTTTATTTGAAGTAACAGATTCTATCAAAATTTAAAAACCCAAGGGCTTCCCTGGTGGCGCAGTGGTTGAGAGTCCACCTGCCGATGCAGGGGACACGGGTTCGTGCCCCAGTCCAGGAAGATCCCACATACCGCGGAGCGGCTGGGCCCATGAGCCATGGCTGCTGAGCTTGTGCATCCAGAGCCTGTGCTCCACAACGGGAGAGGCCACAGAAGTGAGAGGTCTGCGTACTGCAAAAAAACAAAAAACAAACAAACAAAAATTTAAAAAGCCAAATAATATCAAAACAATGAACAAAGGAGTGGTAACTAGATTTAATGGAATATCTTACACATCCTATCTCATTTAATATTCAACAAAAACCAGTGAAGGTATCATAGGGTTTTTTCCAGTTTATATTTGAGAGAATCAGAGTACTGGAAGTTGATTTTGGGGCTACTCACCTCTCCAACATCCGTATGCTTTCTACAGGGCAAACCAGTGAGGACGTTGTTTCTTGTGTTTGTAGTTTCCTAATTAGGGATTCTCTTACACGTTAGGGGGAGCCAACCTGGTGTCATGTGGAGGATCTGGGTATGTCAGATTCTGGGATACATTTAAGGAGCACCTTCTGGCTGAATTTTTGGCTCATAATGTTGTTGGTTCCATTATTGTGTCTACTGATAAGTCAAATTGATACCTCGCTGCAGGAGATCTTGAGGGGTGGTTGAAAATCTGGAATACAGAGGTACATTGAAAAAATTATAACATTATCTTTATTATTTTTGATTGCCTTTTGTTGCAGATAACTATGAATCAGGTCTTGTCTGTTTTCTAGATAAAGGAAGACACAATCAATCTGAGTATTTTAAAGAAAACATATGTATTGATCAGACTTCTTTTAAATAATTCATGGGGAAAAACAGATTTTTCTCGATATTGAAAATCCTCTGTTAATATATCGTCAAGTCAATCCCCCAATTTAGGAATGCAGTATTGTCAGTAATATACCATTGTTTGAGAGTAAACAGTTAAGATATGCCTTATTTGAAATGAGACCGTAAACATAATTTAAATAGAGTCCTGGCCTTTCATCTAACATTATTGTCATCCTGAGGTAGTTTGGGATTTTTGTGTCACTGATAACCTGCTCAATTTTCTAATGATACTATAAAATAATAGTATTTTTTGTATTTTATACGAAAAAAAAGACTTTACAAAATAACTAAGGAAAACTATCAAAGGTATAAAATGAACAGTTTTACTAGCACATATTTCTTAATTAAAATAAAATTGCAGTACAGATTGTGTTTGGTGGACACAGTTTATATGGCACCCATACCTAGAACAGCCCTATTTCTTGCTTCAGCACCATCTAAAGGACTTATACTCCAGACAACACCCGCTTGAAGACACTCTTTTTTTTTTGCACCTCATCTCACCAGAGCCCATGTGGCATGGCCATATAACAATGTCAGCATTGCATTAACTTCTCCAACTGCCAAAAGCAGCTTTTCAACTCCTTTCATGTTCAGAATGCCAGCTTTGCCCCACGCTGTCTCATCACACCTGCCCACACACCGATTTGAGTTCCCACCCAGACACTCTTTTTCCTGAGAAAAGTCTAGCACTTGCCTTATTTACAGAGCAGAAGAGGCAGTACAGCTCTTGGAGACTTCTGCATTACCCGGCCCAAAACGGCCTATCTGCCCAATTTACCATCATTTTCTGATTTACCATCACCCTCCATGTCCTAAAGGGCTGTATGGAATTCTGTCAGCACAGGTTGGTATCCTCAAGCCGACTTCATAAAGGGAGCAACAACAGACTTTGTCTTCCAGCATGAAGAGAATCACCATACTCAGGGCATGAGAGTGGAACCTGAGGCTGCTGAATAGGACCAAGTTAACTGGCCAGATAGAAACGGAGGTTCCAGGGTATGCTCACACCACCATGTCTGAACAGTGCTGGTTGAAACAGATCAGGCTGATATTTTGTCCCTCAAAGTACAAAGGGAACAGGAGCTGAGTTCCCATGAAAATAAATGGAAAAAAGAAAAGAAATGTGAGACAATAAATATTTTCTTTATTCTATTTTTTTATAAGCAGGTATAAATCAGAGCTTAGTTTCATGGGAGGAAGGGGTTAAAAGCATGAGCTCTGAAATGAGCCAGCTTGAGTCAAATGCCAAACTCTACCACTTACTAGCTTCTGTGAGCTCAGGCAATTTATTCAAGCTCTCTGTGCCTCTGTTTCCTCATCTATAAAATAGGAATAATGATCATTCATCCCTCATGGGATGGGCAATTGTGAAGATTACATGAAATTATTCATGTAGAGACCTTAGAACAGGAGAAACTCAGCAAACATTAGCAATTGTTATTTAGGCAGGAATAAATCAGACAGTGAACAGAAGAGTTTGTTTTTTTTCTAAAATTTTCTATATTTGATTATTACCTGATTATTACTTGGCTGTCATAGTTAGCTATCTGTTTGATAGTAGTGCAGTAAATGTATCCACATTGTAGTATGTTTCTACTAAATTTTGAAATTGAAGGGATCCACTTATTTTGGAGGAGAAATTTTTCTCACAAATCCTGGTACATTTTGGGCTGCGTAGAGGCCCCAAACTTTTCATGTCTCCAGTGTCCTCCACTTGATGTAACTGCCTTGGTTAATAAGGGAGGCCTGGAGCTACAGTTCCAGAAATGGAAGTCAGTTCTTTCATGACTAGTGAACTTTAATGGCCGATGAGATTCAAATGGAAATCAGGCCTAGCTCATAATAAATGTCAAGTAAATATTAGAATAATAAAAAAACCGATATTTCTACCTGACCAAAGATCTGGACAGGAGCACCACAGACATCAGTCACACAAATGCTGCAGTCTGCAGAGGCGGAGAGAGCCAGTAAGGGGCCACCCGGCTCACACATCTCTACGGAACTTATCCAGTCTTCATTGAGGTCGGAACGATCTTAACAGAGTTGGGGCTTCTGTGAGTTTGTTCTTACTGGAATTAAGACAGTACTCCTAAATGAACAGAAATGCCAGAATTCTAAAATGTCCAAATATTAAATGATTGCAGTGATGTAACACTTTTTTTTAAAGTCTGATACGGAAATTGAAAAAGGTACATTTAGGAGCAGCAATCTGTGATACAAATGCAAAAGAACAGCTCATGATAACAGAGGTTAGGAAAATGGTATTAACATTCAAAAAAAGGTTTCTAACTGATTTAACTAACTTGAGAAGTGGAAAGAAAGGAAGGAGGGGAAGGGAGAGGATGGAAAGAAAAAAAGTAAAATCAGCTATTTGATGAAATTGATGAACTTCATCATGTATATAGGTCGTCACATATTCATTATCCATTTTATATATATTAGTGTATATATATATCAATCAAAATCTCCCAATTCATCTCACCACTGCCCCCCGCCCCTGCCACTTTCCCCCCTTGGTGTCCATATGTTTGTTTTCTACATCTGTGTCTCTATTTCTGCCCTGCACACTGGTTCTTTATCATTTTTCTAGGTTCCATGTATATGCGTTCATATACGATACTTGTTTTTCTCTTTCTGACTTACTTCACTCTGTATGACAGTCTCTAGGTCCATCCACATCTCTACTTTTGTATTTCAAAGGACTCAGCCTCAGAAAGCCTGCATGAAAATAGTTTGGTTTTTTTCCCTTCTGTTTGAGATAGGAAAAGAGCCACCAGAGCTGGGTAGTTTTAGAAAGTAAAGGCGGGCAAAGCGGGGGACAGCTGGGTTTTCTAGTCCCTTCTGCTTGAGCTTTAAATGTTTTTTAAGAACTCACTTTTGTCAAGCTGTCTTGGATATGGGTGCTGCTAGTTCCAAGGGCCACAGGAGGCAGTGGGAGGGGAGGGCAATGGAGAGGAGGGGAGGAAGAAAGAGAAAAAATTAGCAGATACTGGAAAAAAGCAACAGTGAATGTCCTTCTCATAGTGTGAGAAGAGACACCCTTTCACAGAACAGAAAGATATGGGAGACAGACTGAAATACAGAGATAAGAAGAGACTCAATTCTTAAATATAGCTAGGATCAGAGCACTTTTTCCTGAACCAGCTTGATTTGTACAGTGTAGTGACTTTTGACCTACATTTGAATGTTGCATTTGTCTTTTCGTGGAATTAATTCTGTTCTAGCAGTTATAAAAACAAAAGGAAAAGCAACCGTGTATTTTAATTTCTTACACTAAGGCTTCATTTTTCAATCACATTCAGTGTGATTAAAGTATTCAAAATTTAGTGCAGTGTGATTCAGTATATTTCAAAAAAGAAGTTTTTTTTTAATAACTGAATCAGTTTTATAACATATTGATCTGAGGTTGGTTTTCAAGTTAGATTTTTAAAAGTATGTGGTGTGCTATGTCTATTTCTAGAGTTGGAGAGATAGGGGTAAGGATGGTTTATCTGTGGAGATACATTTATCCCAGGAAACTGTCAGATGATTGTGGTATAAAAAGAAATTAGATGATGCTTGTGTTTCTTCAGTGTCCATCTCAGCATTAACCACTGTTATGCTGGGCAGAGTGTGTACTGGCACCCCTCCTCAGCTGATTGCTTTGATGACCAGTGACTTTGATTGAACCTATTCACCCAGTGTTTAAAATTTGATTTAGTTGCCCACGTTTAAACATTAAGAGGTTTCATATAATATCCAAATTTCTTGCTTCTCTTGGAAAAGAACGTGTCATTCCCTGAGAGTAGCTATGGCCCCCTTTATGGAAAATGGGTTCCCTCTAAGTCAGTGTAATGCCACCTTTCTTTCCCTTTTGCCTATGAACACTGAGGCTGACTTTCATTTGCTATTTATCATCTTGTACGAGACTTGATTTATTCATTGACACTGCCTTCCTTCCTGACCCCTGTAGGCATTTTACTTTGTAAATCCTCTGACAAAGGTTGATCATTCATAGGCCTGTCAGATATGCTGGGGATCCCTAATGTTCCCTCATGTCACACAGGCTGTGTTCCCTGCTGCACTCCTGTGGATACAGTGTGAACAAATAGAAGACAAGGAAATTGCTTCTGTATTTAAAACATAAATTGTCAATGAGGAGCTCTCGCTAGATGGATACACATTAAGAGCGGTAGCCAAGATCTGTGAAAACTATCATGTAACACATATATTTTTCTAGGAAAAAGTACTCAGTAATTGGACTGGCTTTTGAGATTTTGGGAGGGGAAGATGCAAAGAAAGTAGTAGTATGAAAAATTCTGACAGTACTTCAACCAAAGCTTTATTTTTCTTTTTAGTTAATATACATCTTGCTATACAGGATTTAAAGTGGGAATGTTAATTTCTGTTTTGCAGTTCATTATTATCTCTTCAGAAAATATCTGTTTGTTTCTTATGATACATCACTTTCTAACTTTATTAAACTTACATGTCTATGTCCCATCTCCCTTAGAAGACTGTAAGCTCCTTGAGTTCAGGTACCATATCATCTTCATTTCTGGTGTCCCCAGGACTTCAATTAATAATCTAGCACATGTTAGACACATATAAATGTTCAAGGAAAATACATTTTATAAAAATAAATCTCTGTTTTTTCAGGCAAAGCATTGGCAACTTGAGAACTGTTTTTCCCTTCCTAAAAGAAATACTAATTTAATGGAAGATAAGATTCAAGAGAAAAGCATAAAGGAAATTCCTTTGATTTCTAAGGAGGAATCAGGGTTAGACCCATCAAAACATTCTCTACTTGATAAGAAAAACAAAGAGTCAACATACAAGTAAGTACATCTTACCTGTAAAGAGTAAAATTGGCCCCAGATTCCTTCTGTGCTTTGTGGAATGTTCAATGGCTACTTCAAGATTTTGCTAACATTTAGGTTATTGGTAGGTATGTGTGTGTAGCAACGGGAGAACGTATGTTCTCAGGGTGATATCTGATTCTTACTTCTTGTCTCTGTTGAATGCTTGACTTCTGTGTCTTCTAGTCTTTTGTTTCTACTCCATTAGCAACCTAATTTTGGAAATTAACCCCTTTCTTCAAAAGCAATATATGTGTGTATATGTGTATGTATGTATCTACCTAGCTAGTTACCTGTCCATCTTAGAATGTATGTCAGATTTTACTCCTGGTTTTAGTAAGGCACACAGAGGTATATATGTCAGAAGTTCAAAGAGCTTGACTTTGAATGTTGGATATCACTCTCCTTTTATGACTTCTAGCCTTTCCTTCCTGTTGTTCAGCCATTTCTTCTTTTCATGCCACTGATGGATCCCATTCTTACATTCCTCTAACTCTAATGCCAGGCAGTTTTAATTGTTTCTTTTGTTTCCTATATTCTTGCTAACTCATGATCTCGTAATTTCACCTTTCATATTAAACAATCTTTTGGGAGAACAATTTTGTTCATTGTATTTTCTTTGATACACTTGGCATTTTTATTACCATGTACCTATATTACTTTTTTTAAGGTCTACAGAAAAATTGCATAGAAAGCACAGAGAATTCCTACATACCCCACGCCCATCCCACACAGTGTCAAACATTAGTGTGGTACATTTGTTATGATTGATGAACCAATATTGATACTTTATTATTAACTAAAGTCCATAGTTTACATTAAGGGAGTACAGTTGAGAGTTCTCTGATGACACCACGCAGAGACCTCTGCATTGCACCTTTCTAAATTAATGCACTCTTTGGCTAAGCTCTTGGGGCTCAAACCCACCAGTTGGGGTTTTTCTGTTCCAGTCCCCTCACACTGGCAGCCTCTCTTGGGTTAACTTCTGCTTGACCAATAGGAAGCTCACACGTCCTTGCCACACCAACTGCTCCACAGCTACCCCTTCTCCTCCTCTCACTGGGGTACCTTCAACCACAGTAGACTTTTTCAGATATTAATGAGCCACTGGTTCACTGTGTCCCTCTAATGGTTACCCCAGGGGGCATGTGTTAAACTCGTTGCCTGGTTTATGTGAACAGGAGCTAGAACTGAGGGGGAAGCATTCCTCCTCTCCCGTGGGAGTGGTTCTCAGTGCCCACCTACGGCTCTCTCCAGTGCAGTCCTCTCTTAGGATTGCTGCATCCTTAGTCTGTTTCTATCCTAGAGTGGTGGTTGGCTGAGCATCACAAGATGCTACCTCCTTGACAAAGTGGGCCTGCGCAAGGAATTGATCTAGCACCTCACTTTGGAATGTGGGGATACTTTTTACCTCTTAATTAATTAATTATTTTGCTTTCAGACTTTTTGGACCTCTGATGACGAGGTAGGAGAGAAAAAAATTCCCCTTTAAACATCCTGTTACATTAAATTACCTTTTGGTATTTGTTCTTCCATTTCCTTGAATTATGGCTTGCTGAAATGTCAAGTGGCATTTTACTTTCAGGCAGAAGAATCTTTCAATTTAGAAATACAGCATGACTGACGCTGTACAAGAATAGAGTGCTGAGAATGGAAAGACTTGGTGTACGATAAAATGCCCCCACCCAGCCACCCAACTCAATTGTACAGATCAGGAGATAAAGTTACCCCAGGGTAACACAGATTGATCATTGTTTCTCTTCCTGTGACACTTCTAGAAGAGTGAATGCAAGTGTCACAGATTCCTGTTTGAGTATTTCAGCCAAGATACTAATTTCCCATTACTTATGACAATCTCAGTTATTCTTTTTTTTTAAATTAGCCTTTCCTTAGATTTAAAAATTGGCACTTTAAACTGTTGACTTCTTTCTGACTTCTATCCATCTTATTTCATTTCCTATTGTTCCATGACACTTGTCTTCTGAAAATTAGTGCTGATGTATAGGTTCCTAACTTCACAGATTTCTCTTAAAACTAGAGCTTTGCATTCTGCCAGAGGAAATAAGACTACAGCAGAGTGATCATCTCACCTTCGTTATACATTTCTGTGGGCCTTGGGAGATGTTTCCGGCAGTAGAAAGCAAAGTTATCTCTGTTTATACCGCATCTTTTCAAGTGACAACACATCCAAAAATACCTGTGATATTTAAAATTTCTGCCTTTAATTCAAATGAGTGAATTGAAATAAATTTTAAGACTTTGTAATTATGAGATAGAAGGGAATAATATCATTTTGGAATTTTTGAACTAATTGAAAGGAAAAGGTTAAAAACGTATCCTCAGAATTGACTTGGCAGATACAGCCCTCACTTCTCCTGGAAACATGTCCATGAATCCTATGGAGAAAACCTACAAATGAAATACAATTGTCAGACGTAGAATGTCCCTTGTGGCCTCCATCCAGTACTGAAGAGATTACAGATCACCTTTTCCCTAAGAAAATATTATTCTGAAGAATGTGCCCTATTTCTAATCAGATTAGGAAATCCAAGGAGAAAATCATGCCAGTTCTTGTCCATATGCAAAAGTATGAAAGAAAAGTAAATATGTGAAAGAATTTAGAGAGACTAAAAGGGGAAAAGCACATTTGGTCTGTGTATGCGGGTGGAGGGATGTTTAAATGGAGGGGGAGGAAGAGTAAGATACAGATGAAAAAAGAAAAAAGCCAATAGAAAATGAAAGAAGCTTGAAAAATGAAGGAAAAATTTAATAATTTAAAGCCATGTTCTCACCTTAACTCCTAAGATTCTCTTTCCAGGATAAAAAGCTTGGCATTTATGATGTTCTGTCTTATACATAAATACCAGGTTTTTATAGTGCTTAAGGTATTTTATAGTATTGTGTGTGAGAAGTAGGTAGGTGGTAAAATGTCATCTTCAATTTAAGTCCTGGGGATATGCAAATGAATATAGAATTTAAGAGAAAATAGGAAGTCCTAATGCTGAGTTAAAAACTGACACAAAGAAATAGATTTTTCTCCTTCTGTAGGTTCTGCAAAAGTCATTAGTACCACTAGAAAATGGGGAAAAAAAGAAATAACTGAAAAAAGTAAATGGGGGAACAAAAACCACAGTGGACATACATTTTTCTTAACCTATGGCAATAATTGGTTTCTGGATTCACACAAAATTATTGTAATCTAGAAAAATTGTAGATAAAATGAATAATTTAGACAATATAACCTTAGAGTGTTTCCTTATTATGAAAATAATACATTTTCATTAGGAGAAAAATTAGAAATACAAACAAGCAAGAAGAAAAAGACGAAAAGAAATCATTAGCAGCAAAACCACCAATAATACTTAGGCATTTCACTCTTCAGGTCTTGTTCTGAGCATGCATATACAAATAAAGAAATATACATTTTATAAACGTGAGGATATAATACACACAGTTTATAACCTGTTTTACTACTTAAAACCATACAGCCAGTGCACTTCCAAGTTACTTAATATGAGTATCTACAGACATCAGTACTCGTAATGACCTCTTAGGAATTTATCACCTAGCTTTTTAAACATTGTCTTCTTTTAAAATATTTACAAATTTTAACTGAGAAACATTTATTTAAATACCTTCATGCACACGTGTTAAGAGTACCTGACTGAATTCATCATTACAATAAATTCTTTGAATTGGAGTTGCTGAGTCAAAGTTTTAAAGGCCTCTGAGTCTTGCTAAATTGTCATCCCAATTATGTGAAGACTCTACCACCATCAGTATATAGAAATGGCTGTCTCTGAACCAACACTGACTATTGTCATTGTCTTAAAATTGCCACTCTGATAAACCATCAGTTTTATGTTGTATTTTTTAATTATTTGTGAGAGAATATTTTTCACGTTTGTTAATCTTTAATAATTCAGTAATGAACTTGAAAGAGGTATCTGATGTCTGCTAGACTAATTCCTATTGAGGCCTTAAGAGAAGCACATCCCAGCCTCTTCTTGAATATATCCTACGGGCTGCACTCACCATCATGCAGATAGCCTTCTCTGTTATTCAACCAGTCTTTATTATAGAAGGGCTCTAATTGTAGGTCAGATCTATCCATTTGTAGGACATGCTCTCATCCATCTTCATCTTATTCTAGGGCAACAAAGAGCAAATCTACCCCATCTTCTACTATGTGACAAATTTTTCTTTGGCTACCATTAAAGAAATATTTATGGGGAAATGATTATTAGAAACCAGGATAAAATAATTAGATGGGAAATGAAACATAAATTCCATTAATTTCTCTGTAAGTTTATATAAGGCAGAAGGTACACTTAAAATTAATGTTCCTTAGAAATATGAAATAATTATGTTCTAAATTCCATATTATTGTTAGATGGGAACTGATATTTAATATCATTTATATGCTGTTGATTATCTAATTATTCTGCCAGTAGAGCTTATGTGAGAAAATAAAATAGGAATATTATAAATATAAAAAATACAAACATAAAATAAGAGTATTAGAACTGGCTGTAGGGGGTGTTGGAACTCCTGCTTTGAGTGAAAAATATTGTATTATTCTTTCTTAAAGAGATAGTAGCCAATACTTATTGAGTTCTTACCATATTCCAGGCACTGTTCTAGGGTTTTTGTGTGTTTAACATTTAATTGTCACTATAATCCTTGGTGATATCTACAATTATAATCTCCATTTCATAACTAGGAAAGCAAGACAGAAAAAAGTTAAGTGATTTACACAATGAAGAAGAGGTGAGCCAGGGACCCCAAAGCAGGCATTCGAACTCCAGAGTCAGTATACTTTGCCACTGCTCTGTTCTGCCTGTCTGACAAGCAACATGTGACCATATTGAAAAGTTGCTGGTCCCTGAGTCAAGTGATCAAATGTTTTGTCAAGTACCTGCTATGGGTAAGCCACTACTCTAGGTACCTTCACTTTCCTTTAGGGCACTTGGGGACTTGTCACACATCGTTCCTCCTTTCTACATCCAGAACCGAGAGATGGCAGATTTAGTCTTTCCTTCTCATAGAATTGATGGCAAGGATGTCAGAGCCCATAGTAGGCTCCCTTCTTGCATCAGCACATAAGACATTTTTGCAAAAGTTTTAAACTCTATCTGTGTTCCTTATTACATTCTTTAGCTTCTTTGTATTCGACCACTAGGAATATTGGACTCTTAGGAATATTCACTTCTTTCCAGTTCCCTGTACATTTTCATAGTAACCACTTTCCAAGAAGTCAAATATCTATGGAAAAGAAGCAATAGGTTGGCCTGTAAATCGAAGTTGATCCTACAGTCTAGTTGTTCATAGAACTGCCCTTTGTCTTGGAGTTTTATCAGTATAGCTCCATTTCCTAGGCAGTCATCTAATTCGTGCAGGTTGTTATGACTCTCTAGAAGAGTTTCTCTTACTGTCCGCCTTCCTCTTTCCCTCTGTGGATTAAATTCTTTAGTGGAGATAGACAAAGTCTTTCATTTCATACAAAAGATACTCAGTTTAAATGCCACTGGATGAGAGAGCTGGAAAACAAAGGGTCTAAAAGCAGGAAACCGTTCAGGGTGTTTGGAGAAAAACTAAGGTCTGGTGTTAACTAGTCCAAAGATAGACCTCCCTCAAACTTTTGCACCTCAGTTTATTTCAGTTATACTTTCCTGAGGAAAAAAATATATTCTTAACCTAGTAACTGCAAGACCTAACTGCACTGTAATTTACCTTTCCTGCATCCACCACCAACTTCTTATTTTTACAGATTCTCTTACTATTTAAAATGACTCTCTAAAGATACCATCATTCTTGTCTTCAAAGCCCGGATAGTGGCTGAATAAACATGTTTTTTTTTTTTAAATTAATTTTTATTGGGGTATAGTTGCTTTACAATGTTGTGTTAATTTCTGCTATACAGCAAAGTGAATCAGTTATACATATACACATATCCCCTCTTTTTTAGATTTCCTTCCCATTTAGGTCACCACAGAGCACTGAGTAGAGTTCCCTGTACTATACAGTAGGTTCTCATTAGTTATCTGTTTTATACATAGTAGTGTGTATATGTCAATTCCAAATCTCACAATTCATCCCAAACCCCTTCCCCCCTTGGTATCCATATGTTTGTTCTCTACCTCTCTCTCTATTTCTGCTTTGCAAATAAGTTCATCTGTACCATTTCTCTAGACTCCACATATAAGTGATATACAATATTGTTTTTCTCTTTCTGACTTACCTCACTCTGTATGACAGTCTCTAGGTCTACCAACGTCTCTGCAAATGGCACTATTTCGTTCCTTCTTATGGATGAGTAATATTCATTGTACATATGTACCACATCTTCTTTATCCATTCCTCTGTTGATGGACATTTAGGTTGCTTCCATGTCCTGGCTATTGTAAATAGTGCTGTGCTGAACATTGGGGTACATGTATCTTTTGGAATTATGGTTTTCTCCAGGTATATGCCCAGGAGTGGGATTGCTGGGTCATATGGTAGTTCTATTTTTAGTTTTTTGAGGAACCTCCATACTGTTCTCCATAGTGGCTGTGTCAATTTACATTCCCACCAACAGTGTAAGAGAGTTCCTGTTTCTCCACACCCTTTCCAACATTTATTGTTTGTAGATTTTTTGATGATGGCCATTCTAACTCATATGAGGTGATACCTCATTGTAGTTTTGATTTGCATTTCTCTATTAATTAGTGATGTTGAGCATCTTTTCATGTGTTTGTTGGCCATCTATCTGTATGTCTTCTTTGGAGAAATGTCTGTGTAGATCTTCTGCCCATTTTCTATTGGGTTATTTGTTTTTTGATATTGAGCTGCATGAGCTGTTTGTATATTTTGGAGATTAATCCTTTGTCAGTTGCTTTGTTTGAAAATATTTTCTCCCATTCTGAGGGTTGAATAATATGTCTTATTCATGGCAGATAGTATGTTGTGAGGGAAATCATTCCAGTGTGATTTGGGGAAAAGCTGCTACCTACCATCAGTCTTTTGGATGGCAAAGATTTCCTTAAAAATAAAATCTATAATTCCAAATAATTTATGTCGATATGCCCCCCAATCAGGGAGGTAGAGCTTAACTCTCCTCTTCATCTTCCTTAAGTGTAGACTGCGCTTGGAAACTTGCCTCCAGAGAGTAGTGTATAGACAGGTAGGGAAAAAGTAACTGCAGAAACTTGGGAAACACAACCTTGGCCAGGTGATAAAGTTAACAGTGGTAAGTCAGGTTGATAGCCTGTGCCCTTGATAAGATATAATGAGAATAGCACTTCATCTCTGTTATCTTCCTCCCAACAATCCATAATCCTCGTGTAACCATAAGAAAAACATCAGACAAACCCAAATTGAAGGAGATTCTACAAAAAAACTGACTGATATTTCTTAAAATTGTCAAGGTCATCAAAAACAAGGCAAGTCTGAGGAATTATCATAGACCAGAGAAAACTAAGGAGTCAGAAAACTAAATGTAATGTGGTATCCTGGGATAGAAAAAGGCCATTAGGAAAAGCTAGGAAAATCCTAATAAAATACTAAGGTTAGTTAATCATAATATATCAGTATTGATTGTGACAAAGGGTAATATAAGATGTTAACAACAGGGAAAATTGGGTGAGGGGTATACCACAACTCTGTACTATCTTTGCAACTTTTCTGTAACTCTAAAACTACTCTAAAATGAAACTTTTACTTTTAAACTCATTTGGGTTTGGGAGATACAGTCAACTAGGGGAGAGGAAAAGGAAGGAGGGAAATAAACATTTATTGAATACTATTATTTATTAGACACATCGCTGAGCATTCATCCATCTTGTCTCCTTTAAAATCACAGTAAGAATCTCATACAGAGCAGGAAATTGAGGCTGAGAGTATAGGAAACATCTCAAGGTTCTATAGCTACTCAATGTGTAGCAAAATAGGGAATAAAGGTTAAGGGCAGCAGTAATCACAAAGGGTTAAAGGGTGCAAGGAAAGGAGGCAGAAGGGAGAGGGCAGGCCCCATGGCTCTCAATGATTTTGTGAAAAATAGGTATGTTTTCTGGCCTGAGGCTTCCAAGAGAATAATAACAATTTTTGGAAACATGGCTTGTAGCTGTTAAGGTTGAGGTCTGTGACAGTGAATGTTAAATATATTTGAGACCATTTCCTGTTTCCTGACTGGAATTATATACAACTACGGACTGGTTTCACTTCCTGTGTTTTATTGATAAAAGCTTTTCCTGTGGATTCAAGCTAGTCTAAAGTTTTCCTATCAATTCATGTAACAAGCCTCAAAAACACTGAACTTTTTCTTTCTTTTTGAATTTTGGATACCATAAATGAAGATCCAGGCATAACACTGGATAAAAGAGCTTTTGACACATACCACTGATTAGCCCATATAATTTACACACAGGGCAAGTATAGTGTGCGTTTCTGTGGCATTTTCTTTTTTTTTTTTTTTTTTTTTTCTTTTTGCGGTATGCGGGCCTCTCACTCTTGTGGCCTCTCCCGTTGCGGAGCACAGGCTCCGGATGCGCAGGCCCAGCGGCCATGGCTCACGGGCCCAGCCGCTCCGCGGCATATGGGATCCTCCCAGACCGGGGCATGAACCCGTATCCCCTGCATTGGCAGGCGGACTCTCAACCACTGCGCCACCAGGGAGGCCCCGGCATTTTCTTTTTCATAGTTTTTTCTCTGACCTTCCAGTTTTTATGGGGACAGGACCTTAGCTTAACTAGCTTCTCCTCCTTCGTGGCTCTTACCCTTTTATACCATCACCTGGCTAGTAGGCATTTTATTCAAAGATATAACTTGATTAGTGTAAACAGTTGTCACTACTTAGGTCCACAGGATAGAGACTTTTTTTGTTAAAGGTGTATATTTATAGCCAGAAAGTGTCTGTTCATCCTTTGTGGTTGATATTTTGTTTTATCATAAATTATTTTCTTCCAGTGTCAGACCATCAGAAGTTATAAATTTAGGTAAGAATATAAGGAAGGAAATGTTTATAAGAAAAAAACACATAACCTTTACAATGGTGAAGTTGTAAAAAAATCATTCAGTAAGTAATCACTGTTGATATATTTTATCGTGTTATTATTTTATAGATTGGTATGAAGAAAACAAGTAACTACTCTATGTGCCAGGAATGTTGGTATTCCTTAATAAATCTGAAAGTAAGCTCTTGTGATCTCATTTTAACAAAGGAGGAAAGCGAGGCTCAGAGATATTAAATGACTTGTCCAAGCCTTCATAGTGTACAATAGGCAGAAGTATAAGGTCTAAACCAGAAAACATGTGGAAAGTGACCACTATAGTTTCCAAAATAGAGTTGGCACAGGATGTTAATTCTCTCTCCTAAGTGTTTAAAAGATAAAAATAAAATTAAAACTATTTTTGTTCTCAGAAAGCCCAAAGCCACACAGAACAACGTATTTGTTTAGTTGTGGCTGACCAGAAAAAAACTGTTAAAAAAGTAATTGAAACAAAAGGATTGTTATCATATTGAAGTGTGTTACTTAGAAGAGTTGTGAGAATCATTCTCGAAGCTCCATCATATAATGAGAATATTTCACTCACTACATATCTTTTGTCAACTTATGTCCAAGGGGAAGCTGCACTTTCACAGAACAAATGAGCTCATTTCTGTTGAAATTTTGCTGTCAAAAGATACATTATTATTTGTTAATATTCAATGCATATTTATAAACTAATCTACTCTATAAGGGTTTTGTCAGGATTACATGAGAAAATATATGTGAAGCACTTAGTGCCTGGCATATTGTAGAAACTCGATACAGTTTTATAAGTAATATTATTTATTATTATTATACCTTAGACCACAACTTTTAGAGTGAAATATACTTGAGTTGATGTCTAAGGTCTACCATTTACCAGTTATGTAAATTCAGGCAAGTTACTAAAGCATCTTGAGCCTTGATTTCCTCATCTGTCAAAAGGGCATAATGATACTTTAAAGGTTGTGAGGATTTCTCCTTTGGTTTAATATAACACATTGGTTCCCAAAGTACGTTCCCTGGTCTACCAGCATCACTGGGAATTTAGGTACATTCTGGGGCCCCATCCCCACCCAACTAAGTTAGAAACGGGAATGGTGCAAGTGGTTTATGCTTTGATAAGCCCTGTAGATGATTCTGATGGCTGGTACAGTTTGAGAACCACTGATATGGCACATGACTTGTCTCTGATCAGGTACTAATTACCTGTTAGTTTACTTTTCCTAGATACTGAGCCACCACAATGACAAAAGCACAGACAGTTTTTACCTTCACAGAGCTAACAGTTAAACAAACATAGAATCACATCTTGAATTAAGTTTTTGTAGACTTCATTCCATTATCCATTTATCCCATGAAGCAAAAAGAAAACTTTATTTTGTCCAAGACTTTGCCTGTAAGGGCATAATTAAGAGTCTTCCTTCCCATTATCTCATTGTGTGCATCATAGATACAATAATAAAGATCTGGTTTATATTTTAGCAAAATGAAAATGAACCTGCAAACTCAAAATTTTAGATGTGTTGTTAAACGCTGAAAAATAGATTCCATCTCACAAAGCCTACAGTTTTCTTGCAGATAAAAGAGAAATTGGAGCTTTTCCAAAACTGTAGAATACTCATTTTCAAGGGAAAATAGCAAAGAATACAAAATGAAAAATAAATGAATGAGGAGCCTTGAGTTTCTTTTGGTCCCTTTGCATAAAAGGAACATGGATTTATCTTGAACAGCTGTGTTTATAGGGTTTGCTGATCTGCAGCTGTACCAGCTGAGTAACAGGGAGGTTAGATTTTTTTTTAAAAAGTTAACTTGGAAATGTGCTAGCCCTTTCTGAGGAATTAATGATATTATACTTTTTTTTTCCCATCCTCCCTTAAAACCTGCTGTTGTAAAGGCGGTTTTAGGTCATTAAGCATTGGAAACTTGAAAGAACTACCTGAAGTGAATAAACCAGCTTTTCTTCTAGACCCTGAGAAATACTTTAGGGAAGAACCAGAGGAGGAATGTCCCCAAATTCCAGAGCTTCCATCACTTTCTGAAAGTAAGTCCTCAACCATCATACCACGTCCATCCTCTCTCCCCACGAAACTCAACCAATTAAGAAAACAAAGTAGAAAAGCACGAAAGTAACACGTGTTCGCCTTGTAGGTTGCAGTGAAATGACGTGTGGTTTGACTGCTAAGATTTATAGCTCAGCTGCCGATCTGTGTTCTCAGAAAGGACAGTCAACAGGCCAAAATACATAAGAGGAATATTTTTGTTTTGCCACTTTTCTGAAGTCAGAATGCCATGAATATATATAATGAGTCTGCTATGAATGAGAACCCATTCCTCCCAATAACCTTAATTTTCAGATCTGATACCAGAGAAAGAGATATCCTAAGGCAGCTTCAGAAGAGTCTCTGACAATCTGGTTTTGTTCTTTTCATGTGAAACACTACAAATAGCAGCTACTTAAAGTGTATTGTCTTAGAGCCTTCCAGCTGTTGTGCTAGGCTAATATGATGAGTCGACAAGAAAGCTTAATTTAGAAAACAGAAGTGAATGATCTCTGAGGATTTGGAAACAAGATGTGCAAAAAAAATGCTCTAGTTTTCGGACTGTTATAGGCTTCTGAGTGTCTTAAGAATTTGAAGAGTAATTTCTGTACAAACATCCTACCCGCAAAGAGGGACCCGACGGGAGTGCAGGCAACACAACCTGCTACTCA
The DNA here is from genome assembly GCF_964165515.1 of Mesoplodon bidens. NCBI lineage: Eukaryota > Metazoa > Chordata > Mammalia > Artiodactyla > Ziphiidae > Mesoplodon > Mesoplodon bidens. Next base: position 84,419,207 of record NC_138161.1, on the reverse strand, counting down.
GCGAGGCACTCAGAAAGCATATGGACACGGCAGGGAATTAATTTAAAATAATTAATGAAAAGAGAAGTTTTCAACTTGTAACAGTCAAAAGATCAGAACTGCACTCGAACCATCTGAGATCTGTGGTTTCTAAACTTTTCAAATCCTTTGAGATGGGGGTTCAACATCATCCTTGAGAAATAATAACCCTTGTAGGAGGGAGGCATTTATGTCTACACTTGGGGAAGTTTAAGCCTCTTGTCTCTGCTTGGTTCCCCATGACAGCTGGTCAACACTTTTTAAAAAAAAAATTCCACTTGTAAACAAGGTACAGCTGTCATTTATCACCGCTGTATTTCCAGTCTAATTATTATCAGCTTCCTTTGCTTTTTCTCAGTTTCTCTTTTCTAAATCTATAGTCGTTCATTTGCTCTCAGGAGGATCATCTATGATATCTGCTCATTTCTTCAAAAACATGAATCCACAAACGTTAGGGCTTTAAATAACCTTTAGTGCATCTGACTGTGCTTTCAGTCTATCAGCCTACTGCTTTTTCCCCAGGATGATTCATCTTCAAGAATAAACATGGGGAGGACTTATCTTGTCCTGCTGAGTCACAGACGGAAGAGAATGTGGGGAACAGACAGTAAGACAAGATCCAGGGAGCCAGAACAAAGTGTAAAGACAGTCCAGACATAGAACATGCACACAGGAGGAAACCAAGATGGAGCAAGGAGTCAGAATAGAGGCAAAAGAAATAGGAGAGAAAGAGATTGCAGAAGATGGAGAGCCAGGAAGTGGGAGAGAGCAAGGGTGAGGGCAGCAAATGCCTCTCCTCAGCCCTGGGAGCTCCTGTTTTTGTGAGGAGCCTTGCACGTTCTGCAGCAGGAGAATTCTCCTTCATCTGCACATAAATTCTCCTCCTGGGCAGGGAGGATGTATAGGGGAAGTTGGGGGTGAATGGCTGGTTGGAAATACTGAAAATACAAAAAAACCTCTAATACATTATCAAAGAGAATTTTTTCTCCTGGATTTCTTAATATAAAATTTTTCTATAGTTTCCACACCGTTTAAAAAAGACGTTTTCTCTCTTTTGCTTTTCTATTTTTCTTCTTTGCTCTCTTTTAAATATTTCCAGTCATCTGCCTTCTCTGCAAGTGAAAATAGTTCCTTTTTTAAAAAGTTTCACCGACTTGAGGGAGAGACAGATGTAGACTGCTGAGGACAGCAGAATGCATGACACATGCCACCACAAATGAAGTCCTGTGGACGCATCAGGGAAGAAGGCAGATTAACTCTGCCTGGGGCATAAGAAGGAATTAGTGGAAGTCACCTCTGAGCTGGGACTTAAAATGAGTAGGAGTTCAAAGGGCGAGGGAGGAGAAGAGGAAGTCAAGATCAAGGAAACATAAGGAAAGACACATTGTGGATGAAGTAGGGCACAAGTCCAAATGATTCCAAGCTGGCTGCAATGGGTGACTTCAGATGGTGCCACGTTGACTGAGTTTGACACAGATGAATAGAGTTGAGTTTGGAATGTGTTGAGTTTGAGGTACTGGTGTGCTATTTAGAAATAAGGGTCTGGAGAATGGGAGAGGTTGGTAACATGCTCTGCATAATAGCAGTCTTCTTGCTCATGTGTTTATTTAGCCCTCCTGGTGAATATTGAATGCCTGCTCTGTGCTGGCCCTTGTGCTGGGTGGTGGAGGCACAGAGCTGACATGTAGAGGCACAGCCTTCAAAGCTCTTGAAGACTAGTTGGGGAACTAGATAAAGAAACAAATCATTATGTTTTACAACAAAGGCTATAATAGAGATAAGCACTGGCTACTGTGGGATCACGTGGAGGTTCATAGATGATTTTACAGAGAAACCAGATTGTGCCTGAGCTAGATATTAAAAGTTAAATTGATATTAGTTAGGTAAGAAAAAAGGGGGGATGATATTACTGGCAAAGGAACAGTATATGGAAGGTGTGCTAAGGGAGCTATAAGTAGTCCCAAATGGCTGGGTTCTTGAAGGGACATGATGAGAATTAAGGCCAGAGAGGTAAATGGGGGCCAAATCATGGAGCACCTGGTGTACTGTGTTAAGGACTTTGGTATTTATTTTACCAGAAATGCGGAACCATTGGAATGTTTTTGTCAAGTATTCTGAATTATCCCATTTTATCTCTTCTATTAATTCTTCAGTTTTTAGATCTCTTTGTGTTAACCTTTTAGTGATTACTCTAGAGGTTACAGTACTTTATTTCTTTTTGGGGTACTAGGCTTCCATCTGAGATTATTTTCCTTTATTCAGAAGAAATTTCTGCAGTATTTCTTATAATGTTGGTCTGCTGGTGAGTAATTTTCCCAGCTTTTATGTGTCTGAAAAATGCGTTTATTTCATTTTGACTTTGGAAGGATTTTTTCACTGGGTTTAAAACCCTAGATAGCAGTTTTTTTTCAACTCTTTAAAGATACTATCCCATTGCTACCTTGCTCCTGTAGTTCCTGTTTAAAATTCCACTCTTCATATTATTGTTGCTTCTTTGAATGTAATTTTTTTTCTGGCTGCTTTACAGGTTTTTATCTTTATCCTTGTTTTTTAGCAGTTTTATCACAGTGGGCATAAATACACTTTTCTCTGTATATATACTGCTTGGGGTTGATAGGAATCCTTGAATACATCTTTCTTCAATGTTGAATAATTCTCAGCTATTATCTTTTCAAATATTGTTTCTTTCCAGTTACCACTCTCCAGTCCTTCTGGGATTGCAATTACACATATGTTGGATTTTCATTATATCACAAATATTTCTTATGTTCTTCTCATTTTTGCATTTTATTTTCTTCTCTGGGCTTCATTTTGGATATTTTATATTGACTTACCTTTGCATTCACTAATCCTGTCTCTTTTGCCAATCTCTTTTAAACCCATGATATCAGTTCCCAATTTCAGATTTTATATGTATATGTGTATATATATATATATATATATATATATGTATATATATTTCTAAAATGCCATTTGAATCTTGTTTATATATATTCTAATACTCAGTTGAAATTACTTCTGTTTTCATCCATTTTGTCCAAATTTTCTCTCTGTTTTCTTTAACATATTTATAATAATTTTAAAGTCCTGGCCTGCTAACATCAGTATCTGGGTGATCCTTGGATCTGTTTCTAATGTCTATTTTTTCCTCTTGGTTATTGGTCACATTTTCCTTTTTTCTTGCAAGTCCTGTAATTTCTGTATAATTTTTTATTATATGGCAGAAATTATGTGTTAAATATCTACAGATAATGAACTTAACGTTTTTTCTCTGAGGCAGTGGATGCACCCTTTCCTTAGCTGGACAGAGAGCATGAAGGGTGGACCATGTTAATCCAATTAGGGATGGAGTTCGGTCAGTGCTGGGTTATGGCTTTAGTTAGACTTCGTTTACTTTCAGTTTCAAATGTTTGTTTTAGGCCTCTCCCTGTAGTGCAATATTGTGACCGAAGGAAACATTAATCTGCCTCCCCAGTCCAATCCACAGCCTCCCACACTACCCCAGCACTCAGAATATGTCCTGTGGGGAACCCTGGCCACAGTTACAAAGTTTCTCCAAATTCCAGTCCATCACACCACCCCACATAGTCATCAAAAGCTCTTCTGATTTTCCCTTCCCTTAGAAAATCTGTCTATGGCAAGCCTGTTTCTTAACAATGCCCAGACATGATTAATCCCCAAAGGGAAGAAAAGATTTGGCAATCTCAGCTCATCTGAGAATGGTTCTACTATCTCATGAATTTTAATTTGATAATATTTGTTTTCACAGCTCTCTGAAGGCTTTAAGAATATTATTTCTGTAATTTACCTTTTTTTTTTTCTATCTGGGGCAATGAGAAGGAAGACCTGCCACTACTTATTAAATCCTATCCAGAAACAAAATTCCTGTTGAAATGTTTAAGCAGGCAAGTGACATGACCAGATTTGCATTCTAGAAAGCTTTCTGGAAACTGTGTAGTTGATGCATTATAATGGGGCTAGACTGAAGGCAGTGTATGTATTAG